>NC_142570.1:1367500-1984583 GCF_041283825.1 Pyrus communis | reverse complement strand
AAACCTGAAGGAAAAGATGTGAGGCACAGAGAAAATCCAACCAAAATAAAATGAAATTTTTATCTCATGCTGAAAAAGGGTCCTTCTTGTCAAAATTTGAATTGATAAAAGATATGGAAATTCTTGAGTTGCTACAAGCTCCAAATTGGTAAGTTGCAAAAGCAATGCGGTCTTTCTGTTATTGGAAAGAAATCATTGGAAACCCAGCAGTACAATTATGTTAAAAGTACAAATGGATCCGGGGATGAAGTATCCAGTGGCTGCCGCTCCTCAAAAGAAGGCTAGTACAAAATCCTAATGGTTAAAGGAACTCATCAAGAAAACGAGCACTGGCAGGACAAAGAAATTTGACACCAAAAGAAAAAAAATTTACACGTTCCAAAACTCCAACTCAACTTATGAATTAAACATATACACAAGAGGATCATCTGTTCTGTTAACATAGCATGAGAATTATCCATTGTGATTGAAATACTGAATCAAGAAAGAAAACAAAAAAATGAAAGAATGACTGACATGGAAAAGAAAATTTACTTACAGGTGTGCTTTGAGAAGATTGAACATCATCAACGGTAGGCAGCTCAATATGATTCTCCAGTTCGCCATGAACGGGCTCAGAGTCAGCCAGCTGTGTTTTTGCATCACTGGAAGAAAATGCTAAAAAAGCTTTTCGAGCTTCCCTTCGAGCATCTGTACGAAGGACATGAAATAGTTTAAGGCTTTAAGCCATGACAGAAAAACCTCGAACAAGAGAAATCAGATGAAACTGTATGTATTCTGGTAAGCCCACACATGGTAATCAAAGTTAGCAAAGCACCTCATACTAATGATCTAAGTTCCAGGTTATAAAATAAGCATATAATTCACACACGTCAAATGATACAAGAGCAGTTGATTTTATAACAACTTTGAGTTTGCATGCCACGTACCGTATGATAAATCAGCATGTGAATCCTTGATTGAACGACCATGACGCCATCCCATCTTCAGCAGCAATTTTACACCTAATAAAAACAGCAAGCAGGGGATAAAAGATGTGCAACTAATAACTTTAAAGAAAACATTATTTGAACAATCACTAACCCAAATTTACAGAAACAAACCTATAGAATCTGTGGCTGGAAGAACTAATTCATCAGGAACAGGTCCAGGAATAGCTGACGGCCTAAAATACATGACAAACAAGATATCAACAAGTTAGCAAACAATGCATGACACTATTTTCAAGGAGTACATTTAAAAAAAAATCTGTATACTTAATACCCGAACAACTTAATTGTGTTCAGCAATGGTGTGAAAGTATTACAACTCCCTAGAACCTAAAGGTTAGGGTACACCGAAAAGTAGCATGCAGAACCTTATCATTTTTATCCAAATGACTAACTTGTATTATTATGATCAACTTGGTTATATTGCAATTGACCTACACCCCAACCTTTTCTGTTGTTCCTTCTCAGCTTGTTTACGAGCAAGTTCAGCAGCTGTAGATCCAAATGTATCAAACTGCATGGATGTCCCCAAAGATTGGCCTTCAAGCTCCTAAATGTTAACAAGAAGAGTCAGAAAACTGATTTAAAATCTAAAGTGGCGGTAGTCCTCATTATCTAGCATCTGCAGGAACTCCATGGTCATCCGATATGATACCTAAAGAACTCAAAACATAAGTATACTACTCATTTTTTTAAGAGCGAGACAACAGTAAACATTACAAGAGAAAGAAAATTACCCTATTTCCTACTTTTAATCCATTTTTTTGCTAAATGAGAATTCTTATATAATTGAAACCAAATTAAGGTTGTGATTTTCCAACGAATAGGTTTTCATTCCCTTCGTTCTAAAGTTTATATTAGGTAAATAGAATAAATAAACATGAAATAAGCATGCATATACATGTAATTTACCAATTTAAAAGGCGATGATTCCAACATTAACAGTGTTTGTAATATATTCACAGAGTTGAAGGATATAAATGAAATAGGTGTAATAGGTCAAAGCCAAGATCAAACATACAGCTCTTTCATCTTCATCTAAAAAGTTTATAATGTCCTGCGTTTTGACTTCAGCTCTGTTCTTCCGCGATGACACAAAAGTTTGTGGTGTCCACCCTGCACATTTGTATCAGACGGCTTAAACCATTAGCTACCCTTGAACATCTTAAGAAAAGGAATCATATTTCTAGTTCAAATGAAAGAGTGATGTAACAATACCCTCTTTTGAGCCAACTGTATTATAATAGCCGGCAGAAAACCCTCCGCTAAATGCACCATGAAATCTCCTTCTCCCTTCTTCATCTCTAACCTGGAGACATAGAAAATTTAGAGAAGTGAACAAGACTGTTCATTTAAACATCAACAGTCAGCAGAACCATGGAAAACTTATTAAAGCTTAACTTCATGCATAATAAACTTCGTTCAATAAAGATAGCATAAATTGGCATCCCACATGCATCGCTCATCATAATTCCGCTATACGAGCTTAGCCAATTATCATCTTCGATGTCAAAATTCGAAAGGGAAAACAACCCATTTCAACCTGCAGCTAGTTCACCCAAAATAAGTCCACAATTTCGTATTCCTTTTCAAATTTTCTCATCAACCAAACACATTACTAAAACTACCAATTGCAAACTCCCTTTCTTCACATTAAAACCAATTGCACAACTTCTAAGCTCAACACAACTGACATTAAAACTCAACTGTCATACTCCAATACATAACATTCAAATTTCTCCATTCTTTCAACTTTCTCGAGCTTTCTCAGGAACCAAACAAAAGATAAGAGCAAAAACATACCTCTTGCTTCCAAGGAACGACAGTGCGCAAGTTACCGGAGGCCTCGGCTACGGACTTCTTCTTGCGACTGGTGAAATCTTCCTCGCGCTCTATCGGTGTTCCGTAGAACACGAAATCGTCTTCGTCCGAAGCCATTGTTTGATTAATTTCTTAATATATTGATAATTAAGAAAAATTATGCGCAATCAAAATTAATTAAGGATTAGGGTTTCGTCCGGAGTAATCGTTGCAGGGCGAGCAGGCGCGGCAAAGCCCTGAGAGAACGAGGGAGGGAGGTGAACGAGGTCGAAGGAAGCGAGAGAAAACGTCGAAGTATTTTTGGACCGGAAAAACAAATGTATTTTGGGCTAGACTGATTGGGCCGGATGGGATTGGCGGTCGACTCACTGAGTATGAGGCCGCCCTTTTTATGCAATCTTTGGGCTGATTGGCCTGATTAATTTGGTCTGGACTTACACTACAAAATATAATTATTCATTTTTTCCAACTTTTTTCTTTGTTGGACTTTTTTTTTTCCAACCAATTGCAGACAAAAAAAAAATTATATAATAAGAAGGAATGAAATCAAATAACCACAGATTGATAATATTGTTTGTTAAAAAAATCAATTATTTTGTTTAATTGCAAATTGGAACCAAAATTATCTAATTTCTTACTTGGTCATTACTAATAATTACCTTTATATTCAAACCTTAGACCTTACACACAAAACAAAAAACATTATATGTAAAATTTGAACAAAAAGAACTTGCATTTCAAGTGGTTATATGGATTGTTTGAAAGTGCTTTTAAAATGGCTAAAAAGGATTTTGGTGAAAATGCTTTTGAATCATCTTTAGTAAAATGTTGAGTGAATCCCGGAAAGATACTTTGGGCTCGTTTGAATGTGCTTTTAAAATTACTAAAAACTCTTTTAGAAAAAATGTTTTTTGGTTCCAAAAGCGCTTTAAGTGCTTTTCCAAAATTTACTTGCATTTTTACTAAGAATTTGTTCCAAAAACATTTTCATTAAAAGCGCTTTCAGTCATTTCAAAAGTACATCCAAACGAGCTCAATGCTTCAGGGCCTTTTATTCAGGGATTCTTTTATATATATATATATATATATATATTAGTTGTGTTTATCCAGATTCATTCTTACTTCTAAAATTTGGATGGGCTCTTCCATTTGAATTAGTGGTTGCTTTCATAAATTTATTTATTGACATTTGAACAGTAATCCACTTTTGAGGTATTTTAGGTTTATTGCTGCTTGATGTTTTCGATGTTTTCTGCTACTTGTGGGTGCGGCTGGTAAGTTGCTGTTTATTTATTTATTTTTCTACTCTTCTTCTTCTTCAAATTTCTTTCCTTGTTGTCTAACCGATGCTTCTAATTTGGGGCATGATGCTTGGTGAGCAACCCTTAGTTTGGTATGGCAAAAATGATAGCACTACAAATGAGAGTGTCGCCGGCCGCATTAGCCAATCAAACAGAAGTTTGTAGGAGGCAATATCTTCAAACATACCAAATAGGAACCACCTCGCCCACGAGGCATGTTTCTACGAAGGACGAAGAACGCATATGGGCAATTTATAACGTACCAAATGAATGATACGTCTTACAATATTATTATTTAATGTACCAAATAACTGGTATGAATAAATTAATAAATGTATTTTATACATCTCAACCAAACTTCAATTGACAGGATCGGTTTTGTTTAGAAAAAAATAATAATGACAAGATTGGTACGTTTAGTTATGCCTTCAAATGTACCAAAGCATTTGAGATAAAATGCACCCAAGAATCAAATTAATAAGAAAAATGTACGTTAGAAGTTATAATTTAGTACGTTTGTTGGAAGGTATTTGGTACGGTTGTCAAAAATTGAGTACGTCTGTTTAAAGTTATTAGATACATTTTAAATTTTTTATTGATAGTTTTCCAAATAGGTACGGTATACATTTTTAGTGTACCAAGCGGGTTTGTATATCATATTCAACTTGGGTACAATTGTTGTCATATATTGAGTAAGCAACCATTAACAATTCAAATTCAAAAGCCATTAAAATAATACTTCCATATAATTCCAAGGATAACAACAAAATAAAAAGGATAATGACAATTTTTCATGGAATTGAAATACTAAATTCAGAAGGAAAAAATCTGCTAGTAAAAATAAATAAGTTCTCAATGCTTGAAAGAATCGTAGTGTCTGTAAATTTTAGAAAAACGAAATTATTTTTTGTAATCTACTTGGCTCCTCATTTAGAGGAGGTGGTACAATCTAAAACGTAAAACTTACAGATGTTTAATCAAACAAGTTGGGGGAATGAGGCACCAATATCAAAAGCTCCAATTTTTTTTATCTAAAAGTATTTTTCAGTTATTTTATAAACAGTTTCAAAAGAGGATCCGACAATGATCTTGGTAAACCAAAAACATCCCAAAGTTAATTTCGGGTGATTTTCTCAAACGCGCCAAATCGCCATTGGTTCTTTCTCTGGAAGAAGAAAGAGTAGAACCCTCTCGCTTACAAAACCAAACAATCCTAAAAACCTCCACGCGTCCCCACTCCGCGTGCGCAACACCCGCTAACCACTCGCACCCCGAAAACACGGACGTCGAAAATTCCTCCACGACGCGCGTGGTGGACTCGTAAATCAACGCGCTTTTGGGGGTGAGTTGTTTCGTTTGCCCTAATCGCCTGCGAGCGAGATCTGGCTCTCTTATCCTGAAGAACCCAACGCCCTTCCCCTGATAAATCCATATATTCAATACCATGGCCTCCTTCCGATTCGTGATCTTCCTGCAACTCGGATCATCGTCGATCGGTTGATTGATTCGTCGTCTACGCCGTCCGATTCGTGTGCTCTCGCTCTCCGATTCAACTCGGTTATCAGGTGAGTCGTCTCGGTTCTGCGGGAATCTTCAGATCTGTGATAGCTTTTTTCCGTTTTGTATATTTCCGGTGAACTCTTGAATATGTAGGTGTTGATTTCGAGGGCTTTACGGTGTGCGCAGGTTCAGGATGGATCCGATGGACATCATCGGGAAGTCAAAGGAAGATGCTTCGCTTCCGAAAGGTAGATTCGTAATTTTTGTGTTTTTAATTGTTTGATTTTTGAGATTATTGTTGTTAGGTTTATCGATTTCATGATTATTATTATTTTGTTAATTTGGTGTAATTATCTTTGGATTTTGTGATAGAACGGTTTTTGCAACATTAGTGCCCTAGGGTTTGGGGATTTGCTGCTGTTCTTCATTTTTTGCTAATTGCTTATGTAAATTGATTAATTAAAGCTCGATTGAAAATAATGATAGACAAAATCTAGTATATTGAATTAAGGGCTTCAAGAAATTGATTTATCGGATACGAAATAGCGGGTAGAACGGTATAAACAAAGGGAATACAATTTTGATTTGGATGGAGTGGGTATGCATGGTTTGCTTGCTGGTCAGGGGCCCCGAATTTGCTTTAAGGACTGCTTTCAGCATGTGATTAGAACTGTCATTAGGTTGGGTGCTAGTTCATGTTTCCTCATGTTGAGGCAACCCCTTTAAGCGGGCGCGACAAATTATTTTTGCGTTTACTTGTCTAGTCATATGTCCCTGTAATCATTTATCTCTATCACTTAATGATATTAGTCTTTACTTTAATCATCTCTAGTTGTTGCTCCTCATGGTTTCTTTCTGTTCTTGAATTCCCCATATGGCATCTTATACTGTTTAGGGTTAAAAACTTTTTTGGTCACTGTGTTTATACCTAAGATCTATTTTGGTCACTGTGTTTTCAATTCGTCCATTTGTTCACTGTGTTTCTCAAAGTTTGCAATCTCAGTTGCTTGCGTTGACTTTCTATTAGAAACATTAAATATTCATTAATTGATTAAAAAAAAATAAAAGATTTAAAATACATTTTTGGACTAAAGGCAAAGGGAGATCAAGGGGTAGAATCTGGAGAAGCGGGTTAGGACTACCAACACCCCTACACCAATCAACCACCTCTATCTTTCTGATGATCTTTTGGGAGCATAGTATCTGGTATTGAGTTTTGGTATCGGTAAGGGGCTTTGGGCATTTTAGGTTGGTGGAGGGAGATGTTTGTGGGAGCACTGGGAGGTGGGGTGGGATTTGTGGAGGGGATGAAAGAGAGGAGATACTGTTAAATGAGAGATACTGATCTGGGTTGGTGGGCGTTTTTTGGGGGGGGGGGGGGGCAGGCGGTGATTTTCTTTTTTTAGTTTTTTTTTTTTTTTGAAGTATTTTAATTTTAGAAAATGTGTTTAAAATAGACTTGAAGTACTTTTTATAATTTTAAAATTGGTTAAAAATATTTTAATATTACTTTTAACAGAAAGTTAACGGAAGTGACTGAGATTGCAAACTTTGCTAAACACAGTGACCAAATCGGATTCCGGCGGTGATTTTCTTTTTTTAGTTTTTTTTTTTTTGAAGTATTTTAATTTTAGAAAATGTGTTTAAAATAGACTTGAAGTACTTTTTATAATTTTAAAATTGGTTAAAAATATTTTAATATTACTTTTAACAGAAAGTTAACGGAAGTGACTGAGATTGCAAACTTTGCTAAACACAGTGACCAAATCGGATGAATTGAAAACACAGTGACTAAAATAGATTTTGGGTATAAACACAGAGGGTTTTAAACCTACTGTTTATTATACACTATATTGCCGCCAGATGTGCGTCTAGCTTATGATTAATATTCATTTTTTCAGCAACCATGACGAAAATCATTAAAGAGATGTTACCACCAGATGTACGCGTTGCAAGAGATGCTCAAGATCTTTTGATTGAGTGTTGCGTAGGTGAGAATATATGAATTTGTTATCTTTAGTTTACGTTTTTACATTTGTACTTTGATTCAAACTTGCTTTAGTTTTGCTATTGCTGATGCATGTATCTTTGTCTCTGGGTGTCTGTATAGATTAAACCCTTATCCCTTTAGGCCAATAGTATGTTCTGCATGTCATACGTAGTAGTTTCAGTTAATACACAAGATGCTTTTTTGGATTCCAATACAAATGTGACATGTATTATTTGAATAAGCTTGAAGCAACGTTAAAATAAAGTTACTATTTCAGTTTTTCTGAGATTTTTACTATCAGTTATAGCAGTTGGATTTTCTCCCAACCTCTTTGTTTGCCCCATAACTTTGGGTTTTGAATTGTTGTCTACTGTCTTGGTGTTTTAATTGGATGGATGCTTTATTTTCTTTATTACTGAAGAAAAGCCTTCATGAGTTACGTTATTGCTTTTGCAGAGTTTATAAATCTCATCTCGTCAGAGTCAAATGAAGTTTGTAGCAGAGAGGAGAAAAGAACAATAGCTCCTGAGCATGTACTCAAGGCTTTACAGGTGTGTAAACAACCCATTTGGACATGTTTTTTAAGTTTTATAAATATGGTTCTCGTAAATTGTTGTTGTCCATGGTGCTTCTGTACTTTCATATTGCAGTATCAGTCAGTATGTTTATGAGTCTGTGCATATGGATGTATCTTTATACTTGTAGGCATTACCTACATGAATTTCATACTTCTATCATGATAGCTATCATGACATTGGTCTACATGGATCCTCGATGAGATACATATCTGTACGATAAGCTTAAATTGTTACCACTGATTTGTGCGTATACCAAGAATGGAAGGTAGTTTGTTAGTATTGTAATTAGTGGCGAGGAGCAAAAATGTCCTATACCGTGTGACATGTTTACGACGACTGCATTATGACATTCGTTCTCTTCTGTGTTATCAGGTTCTTGGGTTTAGCGAGTACATTGAGGAAGTTTACTCAGCATATGAACAACACAAGCTTGAGACTATGGTAAGTGTTCACGATGTTGTGCCTTCTGTGCAGCTGGTTTAAACCTGCAGTTGCCTCTATCTATGTACACATGCTTGCACACTCCCGCACTTACAACTAGTTAACTGGTTCACATATCTATCTTTAATTTGTTAAGCAGTCGTGATCTTCCAACATAGAAGTATATACTGATGCAAGCGGGATTCCTTCTTGCAGCATGACTTATCAAAAAGTGTCAAATGGGGGAACGGAGCAGAGATGACAGAGGAAGAAGCCTTGGCTGAGCAGCAGAGGATGTTTGCCGAGGCACGTGCCAGAATGAATGGTGGTGCCACTGCACCCAAGCAACCAGATCCCGAACAAAGTTTAGAGAGCTAACTTTAGGACCTTTACTTTTTTGTGAACCGTAGGCAAGTATCCTTGACTTATCGATTTGTGCTTCTCGTATATGTACAAAAAAAAAAAACCATTGAGTAGTGAGTGTGCTGGTCTATGTCCTTATGCACGCTTAAGTTGTATTTTCTTTATGGATCCATGTCTATAAGTTAATGTAATTAGTAGAGTTTGTCCGACTCCTGGTGCCGCCACTGTATGTAATTATTTGGCGCTGTTTAGTTAATAGTTTGGACGACAGAGCTCGTTCGCATGGTTACTCGCGTCTGTGCTTTCTTTTTGCTCTCACAAAACATCTAACGCGATGCAACAAGAGTGTTTTCTTAGGCTTTCGGGTTGTCCAGTGGGGTGTTACGAATGGCTCCAACCGAACCTTTCGGTGAAAAAATCGTTCCTCATAAAACTCAAACCGGCAGCACCAACAGATGTGGTGTGGTGAGGTAAGGCCACATTGAGAGGCTTACAATTAGGTTCTACTCGATAAGGAAAAGAGTTAGGGTTTGGTTTTTGGGTCCCCACAAACATTGAGGTGTCAGTTCGCAGGTAGGTGAAGTGTAGACTCTGCACCCAACATAGCCCAAGAAATTTCAGTGTTCTCATGAGAACCCCAACAAGCAACACCACCACACACCTGGTGCACCTCTCGACTAGAAGAGCACGTGGGCATGGTATGGTCCATGGTGAGAATCTTACAAACCACGCACTATGACAGTATTTGAAACCAATCACGCAATGTCATCTAGAATAGTTTGTGACTATATTGCAAGTTAATGATACACTGTAATGCATTTTGACTTTCTTGCAAGATAATCTGCGTAACTAGTTTAAAATACTATCACAGTAATGTCCCGATAGTAGATTAGTCTCTCTCATTGTATTGGTATGGGTACATAAACTAATCAAGCATTTAAGTATATGAAAGTTTTTGGTACTGTCGCAAGTGAATGAAACAGCACGGTGAGCTTTTACTATCTCACATAATAATGATTGATTTAGAATATCAGCATGATAAAATACCCGTTACATGAAAGTCCATATCATAATTATGATATGAGTTATGGAAGCTAGTGACTTGTGGCGAGCATGTCCGGTGTGAATGGTGATGGTTTGGGTTTGTGTGGGCTTTGGTTGCCATCTCTTTGCAGTTTTGGGGATTTCAAGTCAAAAGAGACAGTCAAGCAAACATCCCTCTCCCTCTCCCCCCCTCCTCTTTACCCCACCAGAAAGTGAAATAACATACACATTGTCTCCTCAGATTCCTTTCTTTTCTATTTTTCAAATCTCCCTCCCCCCCCCCCCTCTCTCTCTCTCTCTCAGAGTTCCTCATTCAGATGGTGGGTCAGTCTGTGTTTCTTTTGGCAGGATTCTCTTTGGCTACAACAAAGGGATAGAAACAAAGAATTAATGAAATTAAATCCCTCCACATGTCAATAAAAGTGACAGAAGAGACCAGAATCACCACTATCTCTCTCTCTCTCTCTCTCTCTCTCTCTCTCTCTCCCCTCACTTTCTCTCTCTACCCACCAATCGATCTTTAAGGACTGCCCTTCGTCCCACTGATTGCTTTCTCATATGAAATGAGCATGGCAAGGAGCTTGCAGGACTCCTCCTCCAAGAGACACTTCCACTGGACAAACAAAGTTGGCAACGAAGAAGAAGATGAAGATGTTGATCATGTTGTTCTGCCGAGCCTCAACTCCTCCTCCTCCTCCTCCTCCTCCTCGAAAACAAAATCCGATGAGGAGGAGAAGAAACAAGAGCATGATCATCATCAAAAACAACAGCATGGTCATGTGGCTCATCAACTTCCGAGGAGGAAACTGCAGGCAGCTGCGGTTTCCAGGATGAGGTCAGTCCTTAACGCTTTTGGTAAGAACCGATCCAGCCTACCACTCGGGCTTGGACCTCGAGTGGTAGGCACACTTTTCGGCTCCAGGCGTGGCCACGTACACTTTGCACTCCAGAGAGACCCAAGCTCACACCCGGCCTTCTTGATCGAGCTCGCCACCCCGATCAGCGGGTTGGTTAAAGAAATGGCATCCGGGCTCGTCAGAATTGCGTTGGAGTGTGACAAGGATCACAAAGACGATCATCAGAAAAAGAAAGATGAGAAAGCTCCGAGGTTGCTGGAAGAGCCAGTGTGGAGAACTTTTTGCAACGGTAAGAAATATGGTTTTGCTAGCAGAAGAGAATGTGGGGCCAAGGAGTGGAAGGTGTTGAAAGCTGTGGAGCCCATTTCAATGGGGGCTGGAGTGCTGCCGCCGTCTGCGGTGCTGGAAGGGAATGAAGCTGAAGCCGGGTCCGAATCCGACGGGGAACTAATGTACATGAGGGCTAAGTTTGAGAGAATTGTTGGGTCTAGAGACTCTGAGGCCTTCTACATGATGAACCCTGATAGCAATGGAGCTCCTGAGCTCAGTATCTACTTGCTCCGAGTCTAATAAACCCGGAAAGCTGCACGAATTCGCGTCGCCGCCGCTCGAATTTCCAGTATGTGTGCTTCAGTTTAGCTCTGATCAAACTGGAAATTGGAGGTGTAGCTAGTTCTCTCCAAGTAGTTTTTTCTTTTCTTTTTGGTATTAAATTTCTGTTTTATTTTGTGCTTTGGTATATTTGGAGAAGTGGGGTTTATTGTATTTTTCATATTTTGTTTTGTTTAGGCTTAGTTGGTGGAGGGAAATACATTAGAACATGATGGTAGCTGTGGGGGTATATGTTAATTTGTAATTTTTTTGTTAATTTCTTCTCTTTTCTAGTACCCATTTTTTTTTTTTCATCCTAAACTGTTTTAATCTATTAATAACGTTATCATAAGATCTGAAAATCTCTTGAAATTACTACATACTATCATTAAAAAGATTTAGCAATTGACATCTTTTTTTTATACTATCTTCTTTAATCACGTGTTTAAAGAAGCTAATTTTGTAGCAAATGCGTTGGCTTCTAAAAGTCATACCATACACTGGGATGCTTTGGCTGTTTGGGGTGCTCGAGGAGCTTTTCCTTGTAATAATGTTTACCTCTTTTAATCTATGAGGGTTAGATTTGTACGTAGATTACAAGAGAAACGAGCGCACTACCTTAACTTATATTTACCAAATCAACCTCAAGTTAATCCTAAGCTTTATATCACTACTAAAAAAAATGTCTAAATTGAAATTCTCGTCAAGAGTGACAAGAACAAAAGGAGGCCAAACCTAAATAAAAGGAACTATAAATGTTTTTGGTAATTAAGAAAAGCTTATATGAGATCACAGACTGCTTAAACTTTAGTACTCATATCATAAGAAGGCTGCAAATAATGCGTAACAACCACTTGAAGTGCTTCATGGAAAAAACACTAGAAAAACATTTGTTTTAGAAATGCTTTTAAAATAACTGAAAGTTCTTTTAAAGAAAATGATTTAGGGTTCAAATAGCACTTGAAGTGCTTATTAGGTGCTTATTCTAGGAAGCACTTCAAATGTTTTTCAGGATTCACTTGTGTTTTTACTAATGATCGGTTCCAAAAATATTTTCACTAAAAGCGCTTTCATTCATTTTAAAGCACTTTCAAACAAGATCCTTAGTAAAAATGCAAATAAATCCTAAAAAAAACACTTTGAAGTGCTTCTTGGAAGTTATTGGAAGAGCACATAATTGATGCTTCTTGCAGTAAGCGCTTTAAGTGCTTTTGGAATCCAAAAACATTTTTTTCTAAAAAACGCTTTCAGTTATTTTAAACGCACATACAAACAAGCTTTGCTTAAGTAATGCTAAATAGACCAATTTTTGTAGACCATATTTACAAATCATGTGATGTATCACAAATAATAAATAAACACATTAATCAACACTTAAGTAATAATCTAATCATCAACAATCATGTAATTTAATTTACTAAATGTAATTTAAAGTTTAAATTGATCGTCTTCCTAAAACTACTCTTATTTACTTTCCTGTTTAATTTCTTTTCCCCGTTTAGCTTGGATCCTTAAGCAGTAATGTTCTTTTCCATACACATTCTTCCAATAAGATTTAGGCATTTGGTCTAAAAGTATAGGCTAATTCCAATTTCCAATCATTGCTTTTGATATATAATTTTGCGTGACAAATGATCCCAAGATCAATTTTTTTTTACTAAAGTAATCATAGAAGTCATCAAAAGCAAAAAATATATATTAAAAGGAAAAATCCAATTCCTGACAGCAGAATTTTGGCTTTTCTTATGATTGACTGCTTTTTTTTTTTCTTTCCTTGTTTAATTTCTTTTTTTCCTGAATAAATGTCGTTGACTGCTTTTCCATTTTGGCATTTGATTTCCTGCTGAAATTAAATCACCCTTTGTCATTCTCCTCAGTAATGTGGCTTTTTATGGTATGACATATTCAGTGTTTAAAAATTGATATACATAAAAATATCAATATACAAATTTATAAAAATATATATATGAATATAACCATCAATATTTTAGTGGATAGAGTGTTGGGGTTCCACCTATGCTTCTCGAGTTCGAAACTCTTTCTCCCCTAATTATTTTAATCGCTTCAAACCTCTCTCTCGTCCTTAATAATAATAATAATAAAATAATATTAATATTGGTTGCCTCCGATAGCAATTATAAAATTTTGCAATGAGATGAGTATATCAATTCATTCAAAATTTAGTCGGAATTGGAGAAAAAATTCTCAGGATATTTCATAAGTTCAAAATCGACAATGGGTCTCGACAAAAATTATGTAGTGAACCGGTAAATATTGTCAATGTTCATTGATTTTTCCATATCTCACCGATATAGGGTGAAGATTGCATTTCACCCTATTTTTCATATTGATCTTGATTTTTCGGATATTTTGACGGAAATGTCAATAATTTTGTGAGTATTTTTAATATTGGACACATCAACTGTAGATTTAAATGAGTTACAACGTAATGAAAAGAAGACAAATTATCATTTGCGGTGCCTGTATCCGACGAATACTCGGAAAAAAGCAAAACTCAAAAAGAACTTACATGAGTGTGTTGACGTGTATGACGTACGCGGATTTAAAAATTTATGGTGGAAAGAACGGGGGCAAGTATGCCACCATGCCCTAGTTTCAAGGCTTTCAAACATGTCCTTTTTCTTTCTTCTCTCTGCAACTGCAGTGAAAAGAGTGGGGGGAGAGCCCTTTTGGCTTTAAGCTTTTAAAATGGAATGTGTTCACAAATGGGATCAAAGTGGAAAATGATTCATGCACACCCTTCTCATTTGTTTAGCTTTTGGATTGAAAATAAAAATCAAAAGAGAGATTAAGGGCCGAAATTAAGTAATGCAATGCAAACCATAAATAAAGTGTGCATAAATTATTTTTCAGATCAAAATCTATTCCTTCGAAAGATTATTTTATCGTAGAAATCGAGAGTCGTTTGATCATCCAGTCATCATTCTTCAAAGGATGCAAAAGTTGGTGGCTGTACCTAAAGTTGGCTAGGGTAGGTCACTGCTTTACACAATTATTGTCCCAAGAAATACAACCTCAGCTCTTTAGCACTCAGCTGCTGCAATAAAATAATAAATAAAACCCACAAAAAGAAACTTACAAATTCACACATGGAGGCTGTCTTGAACGAGAGCAGTAATGTGATACAAGGTCACTGCGGTTGTGACTGTATTTCAAGCAAATCACGTATTATCATGTTAAAAATTTAAAACGAATGGTAGTGCAAAATTGGTTTGCGATACTTCCCACAAAGCATCACCATCATAGAAAAGTTTTTTCTCGTTAAGTAGGAGATGTATATTGATAAGAGATGGTTATGTAGAAAGTAAATAAAAATCACTGGTTAGATGCATAATATGATATGAATTTCAAACCATGTATTTCTTTTCAAAAACTCTTATTAGCACTCTAAAAAAGTCGTCGTGCGCTACTCAAGCTTTCTTAATTAAAATGATGAAGTGATTATTGGCCTAATTAGTAAGCTGAAGGCCTTGAAGCAGCAAAAGCATAATATTTAAGGTGAAATGCAGTTTATGGTGGGGAACCAGCCAACCAGGGAAAAGGCTCTGAGCCCCGTGCTTGAAGAGCTGCTGAAATGCAGAAAACAACTTTTCCTTGCGCACCCATGTATCTTTTTCCTTAATTAGACAAGTGGATTGACTAATTATGCTTGAAAGTTGAAATTAATTGGGGTTAATTAATATAATTAAGCAGAATTAAGGGCCGGATCAATAGAAGTGGATTGGCTTTTTGTGTCAAGTGGCCTTATTTGGTATTTTCATCCCTTCCTTCTAATCCATCAAATCAGTAGATCTGTTCTATTGAAATTTGATCAAACGGTTGAAGTTATTATAACTTTTAAAGTAGGACCTTATTTGTAACCATTAGATCAAATTTCAAGGGCACGGATCCACTTATTTGGTGGATAAGGAGGAAGGGATCCGGAGAGGATCCCTTTCGTTCATACACAATTTTTTTTTTTTTTTTGGGGGTGGGGGAACACTATTATATTGTGGCGGTATTTCGGATCAAACATACAGTGAGACACCATTGTGGTGATATTATAAAACATTGAAGTAGCGCCATGCGAGAAAGTTGAAACATATGACGTGACTTATTCTTTCATGAAAGCGTCTCCTAGCTCACTTGCAAAAACATGTGTTGATGGTATATTTTTCCACTCTAGGTAGTTTTCAAAGTAAAAATTTGATGTTTGTATGTGCACTATTGCTGATTTTTGTGTTCGTCGTCTGTTCATTATAGATGAGGTTTGAAATAAAAAACAGCAAATTAGTTTTGCAAAAATACATTACTGCCCATAGCTTTTTTTTTTTTTTTGATAAAAGGATAAATAGTTTTTTCACCTTTTTAGTTGATATTTAGGATCCTATCGATATGTAGTTTAGA
Organism: Pyrus communis; assembly: GCF_041283825.1. Classification (NCBI taxonomy): domain Eukaryota; kingdom Viridiplantae; phylum Streptophyta; class Magnoliopsida; order Rosales; family Rosaceae; genus Pyrus; species Pyrus communis. The sequence continues at coordinate 1,968,722 of NC_142570.1, read as the reverse complement.
TTCAGAGAGAAAATCGGAAATATCCTTTTAGCGTTTTGGTATAAGTGCTTTTGTTGGGCCGCTTTGCTTCAAAACATGGAAAGTTTAACACAAGTGAGGCCCAAATTACTAGTAATAGTAACAGGCCTTAGGCCTAGGACTTTTGGGTTTGAGCCTGTTTGAACCAAGCATTCTTGATTTGGGTGGACTCGTCCGAGTCCAGCGAGTACAGTTGGAGTGAGGGTTTAACAACTAACGCCCAAACCCTACGGAAAAATCTTCACAGCTACCGTCCACCTCACCGCCACGAGAGAGAAAGCTCGTCTTCTTCCTCTGCGCCTCCTGAAACTGTAAAACCCTAATTCGTTAGAGAACCGGTCGCCATGACAGACCAAAACCTTCACTCGCCGCCGGAGGACGAGATGAAGAAGAAGAAGCGCAAGAGAAACAGAGCGAAGAAAACGTCGGAATCGGCGGGTACGGAGCAACCCGAGCCCGAAAATACTAAGGGGGAACAGGCTAAGGGCGAGAGCGAGAAGAAGAGGAAGAAGGTGAAGAAATTGAAGAGAGAGGAACCGGAGGCTCAGAGCCCTGTGGAGGACAATGAGGAAGAAGAAGAGGAGGGGGAAGAAGCAATGGAGGAGGAGGAGGAGGAGAAGAAAGTGAGGAGTGGCGGCGGAGGGACTGGGATTATGAGCACGGAGTCGTTTGCTTCGTTGAATTTGTCTGAGAACACTTACAAGGCCATTGAAGAAATGAAGTTTCAGTATATGACTCAGGTAATTTTCCGTTTCGAATTCGATTTCGGTAACTTCTAGCTTAATTTTTATGGGATTAGTCTCTAATGATTTAAGGATTTGGGATTTTATACTATGAGTTACTTGGTCGAAAAGTCTGTTTAGATTCCAAGCGAGAACTTAGTAACTTCAGAGAATTTTGGGGTTTGTACTTGATGAGAAATGTGTGTATTCGTTGAGATATCTAGTTGGAAAAGTTGATGATGATTTGGGATGAGTTGAGTTTACAGTTTATTACGAATGCAGATTCAAGCTAGAGCAATCCCACCGCTCTTGATCGGGAAAGATGTCCTCGGAGCTGCAAGGACAGGGTCTGGTAAAACTCTTGCTTTTCTAATACCAGCTGTGGAGCTGCTATATAACACCCATTTTGCTCCTCGTAACGGAATGGGTGTTGTTGTGATTTGCCCAACACGGGAACTTGCGATACAGGTGAAAACCCCAGTAAATTGTTGTTTTTTGTATTAGCATGTTGAATTTTTTTTTTTTTCCAATAGCATGATGGAGCTTGCTCCTGTTCAAGAGATTTTTTATGACATCACATCGTGAGATTTACATTTGAACCCTTCATTCGTCCCTGACAATTTCTCCTTTCCAATTAATTCAGACCCATGCTGTGGCAAAGGACCTTCTAAAGTATCACTCTCAGACTCTTGGCTTGGTAATTGGAGGTTCAGCTAGGAGAGGGGAAGCAGAGCGTATTGTAAAAGGAGTAAATTTATTGGTTGCAACCCCTGGTCGACTTCTTGACCATCTTCAGAATACCAAAGGATTCATATATAAGAACTTGAAGGTACCTCACATGCTCACATCTATTCTTCGGGAATATTGTTTTAGTTCTTCCTAAAGATTTTCTAGTGGTTCTTTTGTGAAATGATTCTGATTCTACAGTTGACATTCTGATTCGAAGAAAATTCTACCTAATGTTTCCGTGACTTCAGAATATTCTGCTGTGGTTGTTAGTCCTTTTACTGAAATATTGAATCGTATTTTTGGATCCTATTGCAGTTTGTTGTTAAGTTAGAGAAAAGAATTAGCTTCTTGGTGTGGTTAAGCTGAATATCTTTGATTGAGATGTAGCGCATCATGACATCACAGAAATTTCACAATCTTTAATTTCATTGTTGTCCTGGACTTGCAGTGCCTCGTGATTGATGAAGCTGACAGGTTATTGGAAGCAAACTTTGAGGAGGAAATGAAACAGATTGTCAAGATTCTGCCAAAGGTAAACTTATTTAGTTTTCTACCTTCGTGTGACAAAGACTCAAGGCTGCAATCCTTAGATGTATCTAGCAACATAAGCTTCTGTTTTTTTTTTTTTTTTTTTAATAAGAGAAGCTTGAAGTTTGGTTTGTTGAGTCTGATTTTATCAGAAATCGGCCTGGATACTTTAATTTTAGGGTTTAGGTGCCATTTCAACTTGAGTTTTACTTGGTAAAGTGCATTGGCTTATCGAATTGCTAATGGATGTGCAGGATAGGCAAACAGCTTTATTTTCAGCAACCCAAACCAAGAAGGTTAGTATTGTATCCTTATTGCACAGTAGCCAATATATTGCTTTCTGCATTGTTTTAAAATGTCTTGGCTTAAACACAGTTCAATAGTTCTCTAACTTTTGTTTCTTTGAGTCTAACACATCTTTGTGCGCCCCATTTGTTACATGAGTGCTTTGTTCTGATAACACTTTTCCTGTTAAACCTATAGGTTGAAGATCTTGTTAAGTTGTCGTTTCGAAAAGATCAGAAACCTATCTACGTTGATGTGGACGAGGGGAGGTCAAAGGTAGGAATCCTGTTTGATTATGTTTTCCCTTTTCCTCATTTCATATTCGTTGAATGTGCATATCTGTTATGCATTTAAGTTGACTTTCTACCCATATTTTTTATTTCTTGTGATTTAGCCTAGATTGTGTGCACTGTAGGTCACCAATGAAGGGCTGGAACAAGGCTATTGTGTTGTGCCAAGTGCTAAGAGATTTCTACTCTTATATTCTTTCCTGATAAAGAATACGTCTAAGAAAGTTATGGTCTTCTTCTCGTCTTGTAACTCAGTGAAATTTCACTCCGAACTTCTTAGATACGTTAATGTGGATTGCTTTGATATCCATGGAAAGCAAAAGCAGCAGAAGAGGACAACTACTTTCTTTGACTTTTGCAAAGCAGAGAAAGGAATCTTACTTTGTACTGATGTTGCTGCTCGTGGACTAGATATTCCTGCTGTGGTAAATTTCCTTCTCCTTTCTGTAGCAGGCCGAAACTCACGAAAATTATGTTTACTTTTATTTTTCCATCATTCAATTATGTTACGTACCACAATGAGTACGTTTATTCATTTCACCACAAAGGCAACATTCATCTTGATCTATCAGCCTCTTCCCAGACATCTCCCTCGTCCCCTCCTCTTTATCCTATTAGCAATATCTACATTATGCGCACGATAATCTTATGCTGCTTTCTTTCCTTTGCTTGTAGGACTGGATTTTGCAGTTTGATCCTCCAGATGAACCGACGGTATCTATTATTCCTTCTTGCTAACAGATTTCTAGTAGTTTTAGTATCTGGTGATTCTTCGTTGATGATGAATAACAGTGTATCATGGGGTATATGCTTGCAGGAATATATCCATAGGGTTGGTCGAACAGCTCGAGGGGAAGGTGCAAAAGGAAAGGCACTACTTTTCCTCATTCCTGAAGAGTTGCAATTCATTCGCTATTTGAAGGTATGATTTACAGCTAAAATGTTTTACAGAAGGTTGTATCTAAAGTAAACAATATATAGATTTCGGAATCTGCGGTGTGGGGCTTTTTCTCCATTTCAATCCATCTTCGTTCTTGTTTCCAGGCTGCAAATGTCCCCGTTAAACCATACGATTTTAATGAAAAGAAGCTGAAGAATGTGCAGTCTAAACTGGTAATTTCTTGTTCAATTGTTTTTCATTGTCGTGCAATAACTAGGTCCAAGGAAATTTATGTATTGCTTCGACTGATGCAGGAGGAGATGGTTCAAAACAATTACTACCTGAATAAATCAGCAAAAGAGGCGTATACATCTTATCTATTAGCATATAATTCACACTCTATGAAGGACATCTTTAATGTACACCGGCTTGATCTGCAGGTACCCGTCTTTTTCTTGATATGAAGTTATTTATCTTTTCATCCAAACCTTTTACTGTGTAAAGATAAGAGATTTTCGTAAGGAGAAACAGATTATCCACCCTGATATCTCCTTGTTTGTTGCAATTGGACAGGCGGTTGCAGCTTCGTTTTGCTTTTCTAATCCACCCAAGGTGCATTTGAACCTAGACAGCAACAAATCAAAGTTCAAGAAGAAGATGCGTAAAGAAGCAAGTCGAAATGGATTCAGTGAGAGCAATCCTTACGGCAATCGAAAAGGCGGAGACGATAGACAATTTGTAAGGCACTAGAGGAGCCTTGTGTGTGCAGCAATTCTGCTTCTTTCTTCTCTCGTGCGACAGTTTTGTTTATCTTCTACTGAGGCGTTGAAGCCGAAACTGAGACTGTAAAACGCAATTTTGATCGATGGCTTCATTGTGCTTCGTCTTCCCTAGTTATTACTGTGTAAATTAACATTGATGTTTTTAGACATGGATTTGTCTTTGACATGTTATGATAATATCAATTAAAATTGCAAACCCGAAATCGTTAGGAAGTGCTTTTAAAATGACAGCAAGTGCTTTTAGGGAAAAAGCTTTTGGCTTTCAAAGATACGTAAAAGTGCTTCTAGGAAGTACATAACCGGTGCTACTTCTTCCTGAAAACACTTCAAGTGTTTTTTTAGAATTGGCCTGCACTTTTATCAAAGATTGGTTCAGTCATTTTAGAAATACTAACAAACGAGTCGTGACTCGTGAAAACGTTTAACCTTGGTCTTGAGTTGAAAAAATCCGAATAATAGATTTCTTAGTTTAGATGGTGTGGACTTTAATACCCTTTTAAGTTTTGAAGTTCAGTTCCAAGTCTTCGATTATGGCTTTTCTCTCCAACTCATTGCGTTTCAGGTTTAAATTCTCTTCTTTTTTATAGTGCTAGTGAATCATACGATAGTAGCTTGAGAAGTTAAAAATATATTTGTGAATCTTTACGGCCCCCAAAAGGATGGACTATCATGATGAAACCATCCCTTAAAAAAATAAAAAGGTGAGAACGATTCAGGCGTCCATCCCCATTTATACCAATCTATATAAAAATTATCACACTTAAAAAAAAATTGAAATCCATAAATTAGTTCCAGTCTACACTCTTTAAATCTCAAAAGACCCAAATCAGACTAGGGGTACGTAAAACACAGAACATTAAAAACCATCACATATCACTGCAACTAGAAGAAAAAGACCACAACAAATGACACAACGCAGAACACAAGAGTTGCTGCGGAGGAGATGGCGGCCGTTGCAGCTGAACCATGCTTCGGCTGCGACGGGTCCGTTGCGTTCTGATCAGCAGACTGAGGCGGGCTCGCCGGTTCCAAGACCTTGATGATCATCTTCTGCCCTCTCTCGCAGTGCCCGGCAACTCCGCTGATGAAGTAGAACAAACCGGGCCGGTCCAGTGTGAACGTAGTTGCACCATTGTTGGAGAAGAAGATGGGATGAGCAGAGTGGCATTTTTCGTACTCGTCCTTGGTCACCACCACCACCGAGTCCTTCGTGTAATTGAACGCTTAGTCCATGAAACAAAACATAGCAAAATGTTACTTACACTACACATAGGCAAGAAGTTTTTGATTTCGATGGAAGAAAACCCGACAATAGCTACTGACATCAGTTGCCCAAAATGGAACGGATAAAAGACGCATCAGTGACTGATCTGTCTTTATCCGTCCCATTATCCTCTGATACGACTTGCATTTTACTCGTCTTATTCTATGCAACTAATAACAGTGATTATCATTATTTTTTCTTGACGTGACTAAAGAGTGACTTACATAGAGTGTCGTCGACCTTGAACCGGTTTTTCGACGCCCATTCGTTGTACATTTGTTGGCTCTTCGATTTCGGGACCTCCCATCCACTCTTGCCTCCAACTTCAAATTTGGTACAAGATACAAATGGGACATGGAAGGTAGAAAGAAGAAGAAAGAAGAGAAATACTTTGGAGGTTTCCATTTGGATTGTGCAGGGAGCTCACTCTTTGCCTATCAAGAACAAAATGAGCAGTATAATTTGATGGAAGTGGGAGGGAGCACTGCAATTTATATTGTGCTGGCGGTAAAAAGAGGTGAGGCTGCGGTAAATGGATAATTAGTTTTTTTTACTGAGGGTGGGTAAAAAGTGAGGATTCTTTGGGAGTAAAGAGTGGAGGTGGATGTAGCCGTTTGAGAGGAAAACAAAACCCTTATCTCTCAATCTTTGACTTGGTACAAATGTTTTTCAAATGGCAGCTGAGGTGATGAGGTTGTTGAGTCAAACTAGCTTTCTTACCTCAGTTCAAATTTCCGGATATATGGAATATAGAGTATTTTAGAATATTGTTCGGAAAAAAGAAATACGGAAGTGATGAAAAATACGTAGTTTAGTGATGACAAAGAGTCGTGTCGGATGACACATGAATGCATCTCTTACTGTTTAAACCAGCAATGTTACTTTAAAAAGTTGAAAAGGAACAACAACAAAAAAATAGTTATAGAGATGAGAAGTCTTTACTTTCAATTATTATCTGGTCTTCATGTCACATCCGGTCTTCTTATAATATACAGAGACTCTAACATTTTCTTATAAGATAAGGTGGGTGATATTAGACATGTAAAACGAGAATACTGAGAAGAGAAGACATAATTTGCACTAGAAAGAAGGGGGAAAAAAAAGAGAGAGGGCAACAAGGGTTGAACCTTAGAAGTAGTAGGGTGCGAGGCATCGAGTGAGTCTGGATCACGTTCTCATATCCCTGACGCTGCATAGTTGTAGTCGAGCCTAATAACGTATGCTTGTCACTAAGTAAGAAATTAAAGTGATTGATTGCACGGAAAACAAGTTAATTTAATTGAAGGAGTACTTCTCCAATTACGCCTTTTTCACTTCTTCGGTTCGTCAGCTTTGCCTAGCCATCACGGTCCAAATCTTATTGGATTGGACCAAGTTCTACCGGCCCAACCCAAACTCTTGTCGAGACCCAAGGAGTCAAGTACCGCTAATTCACCCCCAGCGTCAAACGACGTCGTACCTCACGGCGCTTTACGCTTGCTAGGTTCTGAGCTCTGAATGCATTTCATAGTTTCTTCTGGAAAAAAGAAAGACAGAAGAAATAAAAGATGTCGAAAGATTCAGAGAAAAAGTTCCACTTGATCATGGACAAGCTATTTTTCGCTCCCAAATCTACGCCCAGCTCCGCTTCCAGGTTCGTTATATATATATATATATGTATGTATGTATATATGTATATCTATTATTATATTTATTTTCAATTGCGGCCTTAATTTTCTCGCTCGTTTTCCGTTTGTTTCCAGAGAAAATGCTGCAAATAGGATTTTTATACTTGTTAGAGTTCGATTCTGCTTATATACAAACATGATTATCAAGTGCTTGAATAAAATTACGATAAATGGATTTTCTTTTTATTCGGATTTTATGGAAATTTTGATGTAATTAGTGTGCCAAATCATGGAATTTCTTTGATGTCAATCGCTTCTTTTTTTTTTTTGCTGAAGTTCGTCTGGCGTACAAACCTCGAGAGGCAAAAAGCGAGCAAATCCCTCATCCGCATTGGCACTGGTGGAACCGAAATCGAGAGGCGATAGAATGGAGGTCTCCCGGCATTTTTCAGCTCCGGCTGTGGCGGTTCATGCTCCGCTGTGTAGGCCGTGGGACCGTGGGGATCTTATGAGTAGGGTAGCTACATTCAAGTCCATGACTTGGTTTGCCAAGCCTAAGGTTAGAATTATGTCTTCCAATATAACATGTTTTGTAATGTTCGTGTTTACTTGTTAGCTTACGAAAGTAGCTCCGAATAGGTGAATAATGCGGTCTGGAAATGAGCTCCTGGTTCTGTCTTTGTTGTTTTGTTATGTTTCGTTTGCAGTGGAGCCGTTGTATAATACAAAGCTTTAATTTTTTTGGATGCACAAATAACAATTTCGCCAATTTTGAACAGGTGGTGAGTGCTTTAAATTGTGCCAGAAGAGGCTGGATCAATGTGGATGCAGATATATTAGCATGTGAATCGTGTGGGGCACGCCTCTTCTTTTCTACTCCGTCGTCTTGGAATCAGCAGCAAGGCATGTTATGTTTCTCTTTATGTTAAATCTCCCGCCAATTAAACCCTTGATGTAAAAATAAGTAGCCATAGATTGTAATCATCTTGTATTCAAAGTAAAGTTAACCTATTTCCTGTGTTTTCCAGTTGAGAAGGCAGCTTTGGTGTTTAGTTTAAAGCTGGACAATGGGCATAAGATACTTTGTCCATGGATTGACAACGCATGTGATGAAACACTAGCAGAGTTTCCACCTACACCACCTCCAGTTTTATTTGATAAGTTTAGAGAACGCTGCTATGCCCTTTTAGAACTCTCAGTTCTCCCGGTGATTTCTTCTTCAGCCATTGAGTACATGAAGAGCCCTCAGCTCGAGCAATTTCTTGGACAGTCTTTGATGTTTTATGGCAATGGGTCTGGAGACATTTCTAGGACAGAACATTCGGACAACGAAGGCAATGCAGATTCTGCCAAGTTATATTATCAGGTATGCACCTGTTTAGTTGCATGCCTTTTCATGTACATCTTCATTTGAATTTATTTGTGCATCACTGTTTCATATCTTCTGACTCTAATTCTTCACACTAAGTCTGTCTTATCAGTTTCTAGCATTCTTGCTTTCTTCATGTAGCCCAATGACGTTTTAAAGCTTTTTTTTTTTTTTTTTTTTTTTTGGCAGGCACAAAAGCTCATAAGCTTATGTGGCTGGGAACCTCGTTTACTACCTTACGTTGTTGATTCTGGGAACAGACTGAATCATTCAGCTACCAACAGACAAAATCCGAGCATCAGTGTGCACTCTGCTAGTAATGATGAACACAAAAACGCTAGTGCTTGTACCAATATACAGGCTGAACACAATTCTGTTGTTTTAGACTGCAAGCTTTGTGGAGCCAGTGTTGGATTATGGGCATTCTCCACCGTTCCACGGCCTGTGGAATGTTTCAGATTAGTTGGATATGCAGAAGTAAACTCTGAAAGTCATTCTGGAACCCATGATTCAAATGCTGAAAGTCACTGTGACAGTAGGATAGATGTTTTAAATACTGGCGTTGATGGTGCAACATTGTCAAAGGACAGATTCTCAAATTTAAAATTGACAATTGCAGGGGGTCCTCCACCTACAAATCAGAACTTCAAAGCAACAATTTCGTTACCTGTTATTGGTCAAAATTTAAGGGCTCGGATTTCATATGATTCTGAATTGAGAGATTGTTTGTCTGTTCGCCAGGAAGGTATGCAATCTGATTCCCAGATGGAGAAAGAGGAAAGTCACTACCGAGAAAATGCAGAAAATGGTGGACTGGAGAATTCAGAAGTGAGTGGCCCTGGAACCCCTGATGCGAACGCCACACATTTAAATGGTGAAATGGACAAAAGTGATTCACCTGTGATGGTTTCTAGCAAGGGAGATTTGTTACATTCAGGAACCATCGTAGAGCACAGCGAAGAACACGAGTCTCCTGGTGTTCCATCTAGCTTTGAAGCCAATGCAGATCTTAACAGCTCCAGAACTGATCCCGAACCCACCTCAAACCAGGAGGCTAGTGAAGACACAGTGCAGATTCCTGCAAACAGTGAACTTGTGGCCAGCAGTAGTGGTAAGCAATATTTATTGCTTTCTTGTTGAATGCAACCATTAAAGTAAAGTACATAGCTTTTGCATCTGTTATATTCGGTCCAACTCTAACCTCAAGCTGATAATTGGTTTAAATTTTATAGTAAAAAATGACGTTAGCATCCTGTATTTCTATGCAAACGCGCCCTCTCTTACTCTATTGTCAGTGATAGCATTCCCCTATGATATCAAACTAGGTTTTAATAATTTGCTTTGTCTATTCTTCCAGGGAAGGACCTAAAGCATGTAGTGCCAGGTAGCCTGATGGAGTTTGATCCTATCAGGCAGCACAGATACTTCTGCCCTTGGATTGCATCAACAGGTAATGGGGCACCTGGATGGAAACAAACACTATCTGCTTTACAACGTCAGGAAGGCGGCTCTCCTTCATCTGCATCCATAATTAAGGTATTTCTGAAGCCCACTTCAACTGTCCTAGTGATATGCTAGGGTTCTATTCTATATGTTGATTGAGTTGGGCAGCGCCCTTCTCAGCCTATGTTGTGGCCTGTCTGTGTTCTTACACGTATATTCGGGTTTGGTTTCTGAAGAGAATCATCATTTGATATTTGATCAATCATGCAGGTTGATGACCCTATCACTTCAATTAGAAATCTTTTCATGTCTCCATCTCCGAAAAGAATGAAGCCAACTGTTTTAACAACTCGAACTTCTGAACAATAGATGAGTGACTTTTTTGTTGCCAAGCAGGTCCAGGATTGGCCGATGTTAGAGAGGTTAGACTGTAACGTCTCCATTCGAAAGTCCCTCTCGTGGCATTAGTCCCACTCGAGAGCTTAAAAATGTTGTATTTACGAGATTAGAGTGTAAAATTCCTGTATCGCTCAAGCTGCGCTTGAGCGATAAACCATAACGTTCTTACGATTTTGATAAACATAGCAATTGAAGTTTTGGGGGATAGAAATTGATTTAAGACTGCTACAAGATTTTGATGTACTGATGTCCGGGCACTAGTCATTCACTCTCTCCCACTCTTCATTGAGACTATCGACTTCCAAATTGCTTCCTGTCTTCTTTGCGAGCTCAGCAGGCGCAACGCGCAACGAAAGATCCTACTCCGCCATGCTGAACGTAACGAAAGATCCTACTCCGCCGTGCTGAACGTAGCTGGGCATAACATTAACGAACTCTTTCCTTCTATAGCTAGTGCCAGAAGCACCACTGGCAAGACTACCAAATCTAGCAGCTCCAACCGGGGCATCGTCTTCAAGTAGCCCGATTACTATCCGACCAACAGGTTCTCCGCCGATGGATATATCAAGAAATGCACACTCAGTCGGGATTCTATCAATGCAAGTAGCTGCAGCGTGAAGTTTCTGCTGCTTGTTCATTGCATCTATGTTCAATTTTCTTATCCGTAAATTATAGTAGCTCAGAATACCGCCTTGTAAAAAGAATGCAATGTAAACACACAAGCAACACTACAAAACGATGAACAAATTAATTTTCGGTAATTCTGAGCACGTCAAAAAACCGAATTAAAAAGAGAGACGACTGTTGACATGGAGTTAGAAGCGTAACGGCTTTGTTTGGAACAAGAAAACTCAATCAGCATTGATCTTTCCTTCTCCTGAGTCTCAATCTCAACCACTCGATATGCAACAGAACGTTACTTACAAGGGAAAAAAATTGGACTTTCGTCGAACAAATCTTACAGCTTAAAAGTTGAAACAAAGCTTTTTAGTAGTAGCCAACACGTTTGAGCCCCCATTTTGGTGATTGCTCGGCACCATCACCTTTACCCAAAAACACAAGCCGACCTGCGAATTACGGGCAATAGAATACATCAACATGATGAGAAGCAAAAAATATAGATGTTTAGGTTCAGTGTACAATTTTAAATAGGCAAGTACATACCGTTTCTGCGAACAGCAATCTCTCTAACTCGTCGAACAAGACCACTAACCGGATCAGTGAAGATTTTGGTCTCCAGATTACCTTCCAAATATAGAATCGAACTGCAACATATCAAATTTCAATATGTTATTGCCAGTTGCACAAATGATTATAACTCCAAATAACAAAACCAAAGTTCTGAACTCGAGGAAGGAGGCCATGATCGTGATAAGAAAGAAGCAGCGGAGTTAAGTTATGACAAATTATGCAAAACAGAAAGATACTTTGCAATGACAAACCAGAATGCTATTAAACTGCAACTTTAAAACCGAAGCCAACAAATCTGTTATTTACTTTCCTCTCCCCTGTTGCCATCTTTCCTTCAACCAACGAGACCCCGAACCAACCAAGCAACTTTCAGTTTTCATCACGTCCAGAATTAGGGCAACTCAAACAACTCTTCTTCCATCAACTTGATGCATCCCAAAAGACACTAATTCCCACTCCCTCTATACGTCTCTACCTGGTCACTACGTTACAAATTCGACTGATTCCAGCAAACCGTACTTTCTCCCTAACGTTCGATTTCGAATCAAATACCAAAAATTGCTCATAAGGCACTAGCAAATCTCCCTGATCACATAAAAGCTAGTCCAATAATCCATTTTACACACAATTGTACAAAAACGATTCATCCTTTTTTCGGAAAACACGATCTGCTTCGTAAACATGGTCATATATCATGCACAATCAGAAAAAGTAACACAAATTGGAACATGATAACAAGGTGAAGAAAAATCCTCTCACCCAGGCACAACATTCTTCATGGCAATCATGCTAAGCCGGTCCGGATAAACACAAACCCGGTGCCACTGGACGTTGCAGCGGTTCGCATACTCCACCGGGTCCTCATTATCCAACGGCCGCCGGTTGTTTCGAATCCCGCCGGTTCCAACCGAAAACATGGTGACGGTGGTCCCGCTCCTCAGCTTCTTCTGCAGTGGACTCTGCCCCACCTGCCCGACCAGAATCGCCTGCACATATACACCATTAGATGCACAGGATCAAAACCCTAAATCCGTAAATTCTGAGACTCTGAACTATCGAAACGTGCGATTGAATCGAAATGTACCTTATAAATGCCGGCGTCGAGGCCGTTCTCGAGCGGGTTATCATACATGAAGTTTCTCCGATTGGGTTCCTCGGACGGAGGCGGCTGTGGGGGGGCGTCGCCCGGGGCTGACTCTGCCTCCGAGTTGAGAGGGTTGGACTCGTCCGAGTCGGAGCTGTCGCTGCTGGAGGAGGAGGCGCCAGTGGTGGTGGTGGTGAAGCGCATGGAGAGTAAAGTCCGGGACTTTGCTTGCAGAGAGCGAGAAAGCGTCCTCGAGAGCGTGGCCATGGAGGAGGAAGCCATTTTTGTTGAGAGGAAAATGGTTTCGGTGGTGCAAATTTCAATTCCCTCTCTTGATTTTTGAGGGGTTTTGGTTGGGGCAAGCTTAAACCCTTTCGGGCTTTGGTGGCGGAAAGATTTTTTTGGGTTTTAGACTTAAGCCCAAGCCAATTTTTGAATTGGGCCTATCTTTATTTACCCAAGTAAAAGGAAGAAGATAAATGGGCTAGGCCTAATTTGCGTGGACACGGGTTATTTCACATATGTTGTTGAGTATATATAAGCATATCACTCATCACATGACACTCAACAAGTCGAAAGTTCTCGACAAGATGGATGCCACTTGCATATTTTGTCCAAGCTGGAGTTAAAAATGTATTAGTCGTGAAGAAAACTAATCACTTGGAATCCTACCAGCCTCGTAGATATTAAAAAATATAAGTTTTCTTCATGACTAATCCATATTTTACCTTTCCATACAAAATAAGCAAATCTATTTACCGTTCAACACTCATTGAATCTAATGCTTTATTCAATTCAAGTCAATTCTAGACACCAAACGAAGCTTTTAAATTGTTTAGAGAAATAATTGAAACTAAAAGCGTAAATATTTCGGTAGCTAATCATCCTTGCTCATATAACTAGCCTAAATTAGTATTGTGTATGAGCTATGGTATCTAAAATCATATCACTTTTGGTAGCTAATTCGGCTTAAGATACACATTAACTCAGAGAGTCAAAGTCATAAAGGGACCAAGATGGATATAGGCCTATTCTGATTTTTTTTTAATGCTAAAATGTTAGTGTTATGCCTATGAGTTTCAAGGTTTTTCCTTAGGGCTTTAATCTGATATTTTCCTTTTATTTATTTCATTGAGTTTGATTTGAGGTTGGTGGCTCTTATGGAGTTCAGGCAATTCGTTGCTTGTGAATTTTGAGAAGGGTGGAGATCAGTGGAGGGAGAGAAAGAAGGAAAGAGGGGTGAGTTTTTTATTCAATTAGAGTCGTGATACCAGTTGATGTTGACTTGGAGTTTGAGTTTAAAAAAGAGGATGATAAGGATGACGCCATACTAACTCAAATGACAGTGTTCAATGACTCAAGACAACACATATTGATTTTCCTTATAAGTGTTTTGGATTGAGACTTTTGTACTTCTTCTATTCTAAAGTCTTAACTCCACCATTGTTAACTCATGAGTAAATTGTGGTTATAAAAAAATAAGAAAAATAAAAAAAATCTTCTTTTTTTTGGTGGAAATCTAAAGGCGTTGATGCTACCATATGGAATAAGGACAGTATTGATCCTAATAATAATGATGTGTGTGAGGCTAATATAAAAATGAATCTTTCATATTAAAGAGTTGAATATAAATAGATGCAAAACACTGAACTGATTTGGCAGTTTGCTGATATAGATTATTTATTTATTTTTTAAACACATTTCTGGAGTGCATTTTTCCCATCTCAAGTGGTGGTACTGCGCACCAATCTATTTATTATCGTTGAATAAGTTTAAATTTTAAAATTTGTGTCTATTATCTCAAAATTTAAACTTATATAACGATGATATATAAAGTGATATACATCAACATCACTTAAGGATGGTGAGAAAAATATTCTTACATTTCTGTCTGCTGAGTTGCAGTTAGGGTTATGAATATCATGCATATTTTAGGAAAGCAAGTGTCGCTGCCCTACCTTGTTCTTGGCGCACTTGGAACCACACAAAACAGAAGAAGCAGAACAAAGAGACAGATGCAAAGACACAACGACAGAAGAGCAGAATCAACCGATGGCACGACCCGTTTTTCTCCGTCATTTTGTGATTAAAAAAGCAATGTGACGAAGCCCCCATGAGTCATGACTTCATTTCCAATTTTATTTTTAATTTTTAACGTGAGTGCCGTATAAACCCTACAAAATGGTGCATGCATGAATAAAATATATATCGGCCAGAGGGCTATGCTAATTTGTAATTTTGTGTAGCTAAGCATCCATCAAGTGGGTTAACTAGAAAAACACTTTTTATTATTTTTTCCATAAAATTAATTCATATTATGTGGGATTAGGGTTCCTAATAGTCATATAATTATATATAAAATAATAGGTGAATTAGGTGGCAAATATTATATCCGAAAGAATATGTCAATTCTGTTTGATCCCTCGACATATTTGGTGGTTTGCTCGTATCCGAGTTTCTGTTTTTTAATCATTAATTCAAATTTTGAAATACTGCTGGAAAAGTGGATCGTAGTTTTGACATGGTTAAGGTGGGGAAGAAAGTTTAAATTTAAATTGATAAATTGTTTTAATTTTTAAGTTTTGAAAATAAGATGCCAATTTTCTGGGTTTCAGATCCAAAAAGCACTAACTGGCACGATCTAGTTTCAAAGTTCTAAACAAATCTAGGTTAGTACCCAAAATCTCATCAAATCATGAAAAAATAATCAGTAAAATAGTTAAGGGGAATATGTAAGGTGACTTGAAGTAAAATACTATTTTTAAACTGGGAAAAGCCAATAAAAAAAGGAAATTTTAACGAAATACTACTGGTACTGTTCACTTCTAACGAAAAATAATATTTTTACCTTTCACTGGTACTATTCACTACACATTTATTTGTCATTTTACATTAAAACTAAAGTTTTTTTGAACTTTTTGTTAGTTTTTCTTAAAAAACTGGGATATAGAATAGTTAATTTGCCA
Source organism: Pyrus communis (assembly GCF_041283825.1). Lineage (NCBI taxonomy): Eukaryota > Viridiplantae > Streptophyta > Magnoliopsida > Rosales > Rosaceae > Pyrus > Pyrus communis. The sequence continues at coordinate 1,953,165 of NC_142570.1, read as the reverse complement.
TCTATTTCTATAGAGATTAATATTTCTTTTACTCATGGAAGTATAAACTTCCCGTATATTGCAAAAAAAAGAATAGAATTGAAAGTCACACTATTACGCAATGTTACAAATTTGACTGCACGAAACTTACACCGATAATTTGTAAGCATTACATTGGACCACATTTGTACCATTTAACTCATTAAACTATCATATTTTTAAATATAAATAGTTGATTATGTTAAATTTTATCTAAATAGCATGAAATGTCATCATATTGATGCACATAATATTTGAATTTAATAAACGACAGTATTAACGGGTTAAATTATTAAATGTTAAAAAGTAAAAGAAAATCAGTAGAGATCAAATCAACGTCACAGTGCATAAACATTATCGTTTATGTTGTCATCTTATAATTCATGCACGAACAATTATCGCTTGCCTTGTCATCTTATAGTTCATGCACAAAAAATTAACTGAGTAAAAGTTGTCAATACCCTGATATAGTAATATTATCCATCAAATCAAATATTGTGGTTAAGGAAGAAAGATGATTGACGCGTCTATCAAACTCACTTAAAAGAAACCGAGAAAGAGACAAGTCATGAATAATCCGTGTGTTTCGAGAGTTTTGGCATCCATTTCTACAGAGAGAGAGAGAGAGAGAGAGAGAGAGAGAGGAGCAGGTGGGTGGCGGTAATGGATGTGAGGAGAATAGTAGTAGTAGTTGAAGACGTGGAAGCAGCAAGAACTGCTCTGAGATGGGCACTCCACAACCTGGTTAGGTTTGGAGACTGGATAACTCTGGTCCATGTGTTCCCAACCCCAAGATCCAGAAACAGGAACAAATCCAGGCTTCTCCGTTTGAAAGGCTTCCAGTTGACCCTCTCCTTCAAAGAAATCTGCAGCACCTTCCCCAACGTACGTATTTTATGTGGGTTATAATATGAGTGATCAACGTACTGAAAACTGATCATTTCAGGAATTCGGATTTGAAATACGATCGTTTTGACCAATTTGTGTATATATGTGTGTGAGTTAAATGTTGCTGATTATATATATGTATGTTCAAATTACCAGTGTATATGATGATGATTTACAGACCAAGGTTGAAATGATTGTCACAGAAGGTGATCAAGATGGGAAGAAGATTGCAGCTTTGGTCAGAGAGATTGGGGCTTCCGCTCTTGTTCTTGGACTCCATGATCACAGCTTTCTCTACAGGTAAGTTTGTTGAGATTATTGGTTTAATTAGAACATTTGTTTTTAATCTGTGTAATTATGTGTTTGATTTTAATCATTGTGATGATCACGATGGGATTAAGTTTTTGATGGATATAATTCAAAGCATTCAATTTTGGAATTGAGATGAGATTAGATAAGGTGAGCTTCAAAGGAAGGTGAGAGACTTCAGAAGGGTAGCTCTTACGATTGTTGAGACTAACGTGGAAGTGATCAAAATATAAAAACGTCTCATGCTTTTGTGAGAATTATCTTACCTCCAATTGCCGTACACAAAATTTTCTCCATAGGAGAGGAAGGTCCTGCATAAGAGAAGAGTCAACTGTCAATGTCCGATGGGTTGTTTCGAAAGGGATCCCTTCCACCAAATTCTTTTTATCAACCAATTCGGTCATTGAAATTTGATCTAATGATTAAAATTATTATAATTTTAAAAATAAATCTTTATTTTTAACTGTTTAATCAAATTTTAAGAATTAAGAATCCATATTAGTTGATGGGAAGGATTTGGTGAAGGTAATCTGGAGAGCATCCCTTTCACCAATTATTCATTGCCTCGTCAACTCTTTTCTTGTACGCCTTATTTAATATGTAGCGCGTGTCATAGAGCTAGCAGGGTCGGAGTGGGATGGGAATGGGGCCATATATGGTTCAATATTTGAGTCATGTTTGACCAATCTATGTTGCTATGCATGTGGCATGCTGGTGGAATAAAAGACCCGGCTTCTCTGCCCTTCCAGTTTTCATACATTCACATCACTTCCTATTTTATATGGTTACGGTTAAGTCATGTTAATATTTTATATTGATTTTTTTTATAGGATAATAAGATAAAAAGAAATAGTGATATAAATGTTGACGTGGCTTAACCGTGATCATACAAATAGGAGGAGATGAGAGTATATAGGAACTGGAAGGGTAGAGTAGGCAAGTCCGAAATAAAATAGCTAGCCTGTAGACACTCGTGTTAGACCCTATATACAGGAGGCTGTCGCTCTTTTTGTGCGTGGTCGAACGAGTAACGTGTTTTTACTAAAGAATTTCTTCTACTATAGGGGTAGATCGGAAAAAAAAATTTGGTGCAATAAGTTGTATATTCCTTTTTGCATATTTTTCTTCTCATATCATCCGTGAAGAGTGATATAAAAAGAGAGATATACACAAAAGAAATTAATTTTTGTTCGTAGATTGCCTTTTTGGCTTTTGGACATAATATGTGGCTTATGAAGAATCATTGGATTTTTAGTTTAGGAAGACCATACCCACTTGTCCATCTTTTGGCAGATAGCATATATTAGCCAAAAGGTATTCGTTAATTTTCTCTTCAAACTTGTAAGGAGCTGCAAAATTTTTTTCTTAACTTTAATTTTAATCGATTACTCACTAAATTTTTGTAATTGACCATTTACCCCATTTTTAACTTAATTTTAGCCACTTACCTCTCAACCTTCCTCTTAACATGATGTTGTTTACATAATGCCAAGCTTTAAATGTTAATTAATGAGAGAATACTAATTATTTTATAACTTCATGTGTGTTGGTGGTGATCCTTTGTAATTGAATTCAACAACTCCTTGAGGAATGTGAATAATTTTATTTTAGGAAAACTAACGAAAAATTCAAAAAAAATTTAGTTTTAATAAAAAATAACAAATAAATGTGCAGTGAATAGTACTAGAGAAAGAAAAAATGTGATTTTTCGTTAATTAGATAGTTTTCAATCATTTTATAATTACAATTACAGATGTGGTCCTTAATTTCCCCATCAGAATTTTTGGATGTTTGTCTTGTTTTATTTGTTCTTCACAAAAGATTTTTTTTCATATTAAGGCTGTCAATTTTCATGCACAATATATATAATAAACATGTTGACTTGAATAATAAATATGGTGCGGTAGTGATTAATTTTTAATTAGGTATTACTTGTGCGTGTGTGTGTGTGTGTGTGTATAGGTTGGCAATGTCCCACAGCAGCACTAGTATTGCAAACAACTTGAACTGCAAAGTCCTGGCCATCAAGCAACCACCGCCTTCCTCATCACCATTAAGTAGCAAGAGGAGGACCAGCAGTACTAACATCAATGGAGCTGCCACACAAGCCCTCCTCGACAGTTCAATCAACATGGACTTTTCACAGATTGACATTGGTGGACTACGGTAAGAATATTTCAAATCTAAATTTTTACGTGCTTCAGACACACACACAGCCAACAAGGCTCCCTGTTTTGCAAGGATTGAGGGGAACATCTATCGTACACAACCTAATTTTCACTTGGCAAAGAGATTATTTTTATGACTCAAATCCGTGATATTTTGGTCACAAAAGAGCAACATTTCCGTTGCGCCAATGTTCGCACACGCAAATACATACAATGTGGTTTACTGCATCTTTTTAAAATGCAGACATTATATGTTGTTGGTGTGGGGTCAAGATTATGATATTGTTGATACATCAACTTTACAGTTGTCGTTTCAAAGTGCAGTTTACGGCATTGTAGAACGACTGAGGTAACAATTAATGGATATTTATTTTGTACATGGATATATTGCAGTGTCCCCGATGTTCCTCCACCAAAAGTTCCATACAGAATCTGCCCAAACCCTTATGCGATCATCTGGAAATCAAGGAAGTCAAGGAGAAGGAGAAATACATAGTTCATCAAAGAGAGCTCAAATATGTACACATTTCTTTTCAAATGCACAGCAGCAGGTTCAGCTGATTGAGCCATTTTGGGCACGACACGATTGGGCATGGCATGGCATTGTTTTTTTTCTCTTGACTTCGGAAATATGAGAGAGACTTACATGGACCGTTCGTGATACTATTGTGACATGCTGAGAAGTGGATGTAAATTCTTCCCCACAGATCGACCCACACACAAATTTATAAACGAATTAGGTTTAAGTGGAGCTGACATGATCATGATGAAGTAATTTTTTCTGGTTTTCAATAAAATCTAATTATCGTCATTTTTCTTGTAATTTCAATGATTGTTTTACCCTTTTCATTTGCGTTGCATGAGCAACCTGCAGTAGTACTTAAAGCTAGCCACTAATTAAATCTATGTGAAAGCATATATTTTAACAAGGGAGTTAAACTTTTATTTTTTAACAAGCGATAATAGACAGAGGAAATTAAACTCACGATCTCAAATATAAATGTGTATACTTTTAACTAATTAAACTACAATTTTTTATTCCAAAAAAAAAAAAAAAAAAAAGCTACAAGTCTCTTGCTTGGATTAACTTCAACGAGAGACTGTCGTAGTAAGTTAAAATATGGAATCTTAAATCTCGTTGAAAGTGCTTCTAAAATAACAAAAAGATATTTTTGGTGAAAATGTTTTTAGAACCAATCTTTAGTAAAAAAAATCCTTTAAAAAAACACTTGAAGTGCTTTTTGTAAGTACTTATTGCATGAAGCACTTCAAGTGCTTTTGGAGCCCAAAAACATTCTTTAAGGATAATGTTGGGAAGGCTAAAATTTTAATCCAAATTTGCAAACCAAATGATGTGTCACTAATAGGAAATAAACACGTAAATATACGTTTAAGTAATAATCCAATTATTAACAACCATATCATTTGGTTTAAAAAATTTGTCTCTCTAACATTAATTTTTTTTAAAACTTTTTTAGTCATTTTTAAAGTAGTTCTAAACAAACTTTTAAGAATCTGCAAATTACCCTATATAAATTGAATGTTTAATGACAAACTTAAGAGTAACCAAATTGACTAAAATAGTGCACTTATATAAGTCTAACTTCAACCTCCCTCCTATTAAATTAGAGGAAAACTAATGAAAATGGTTTGAAAACTTTGAATTTTAATGATAAGTACAAAATAAAAGGTAAAATGAATAGTACCAAGATTGACTTTTTAGTGTAAAAATGTGATTTTTCGTTAAAATAAATAATACTATAAGCTTTTCGTTAAAACTCCTTTAAATTAGACTAGAACATCGTTCAAATAAATATAATAAAAAAACATTTAAATTCCTTTACAAAGAAATAAAAAAAATAAAAAATAAAAAAAAAAGAGAAAAGTGAACGTTAAATTTGAAAATGGGCTGGTGGAGCCAGAAACGGAAGCCATACATAAAAGCTTGGGCCTGGCCGCCTGGGGCTCAACAATTCACTCACAACTTAGCCGCCAGCAGCCCACCGCAACCAAGCAGCCGAGCCCTCAACACCCTCTCTCTCTCTCTCTCTCTCTCTCTCTCTCTCTCTCTCTCTCTCGCTCCCGAGTCTCTGAGCGAGTGAGCGTTTACTTTTGTAAGCCGTCGAAGATTTTGAGATTTTAGATCTACGACTCAGGCGTCGCTCGCGGCTCTGCAACTCCAACTCCGCAATCTTCGCTGTCTCTCACTCCTCGCTCGGCTGCGATCCGGCTCACTCTTGGCGCCGATCCTCTTCCAACTTCCGTCTCCCTCCATTTTTTCCCCTCTCTCCTCAGTTCTTTCACTGTCATCATCTCTTTGATTCAAACTGCTGACTGACTCGCTCTCCTGACTCAGAGCTAGGTGAGTGAGTGAGTGAGTGACCGAGTCACTGAGTGAAGGACTGTTTGGGCAGCTGCCCTAAATCCAAAAGCCCTAAACTTTGTCGATTTTTTGAATTTCAGGTTTGCTGGGCAGCTGCAAACTACAAAAGCAGCATATCAAATGGATTGGGCTGCAAACACCGGTTTCAAAACCTTCAAAGGTACTTTCCCAAATCGCCAATTTTCCATTTTTGTTGCTAAAATTCTCTCTTTCTGTATGTTGGATTGAGTTTCCGAGCTGAATTTCAAAAAGTTCAAATAAAATTCATATATTTTGTTGTCGGATTGCAATGTGATGGGCTCATGAGCTGATTGCTGAAAGTTTTTACTTGCTGGATGATGGAAGTTTACGTTTTCTTTCCGCTTTCGATTCGAGATTAAAAGGGGTTTTGATTTGTTTCTTGGTTTCTTGGTGGATTAGATGTGGAACCCAAATCAATGATGGACATGGCGATGATTCCAATCGTTGATCCGGTGGATATCGGTTTGGGCTCCTCGGAACAGGCGAATTCTACTCCTTCAACCAAACCCAGAAAGAAGACTATGACGTCGGTTTATCTCAAGTTTTTCGAGACAGCTTCTGACGGAAAAAGTCGCCGGTGCAAGTTTTGTGGACAAAGCTATTCCATTGCAACTGCCACTGGTAATTTCTTTGTGCCCACAATGTAGTTTCTTCTGTTCTTGTTATTGCTCTTATCATTATTCATATCGATCTGCTGTTTTATGGTTATCTGATTTGTAAGAAGCTCAAGGTCTTCGGAATTATCGTTTGTGAATGGCTTATGCTTCGATTGAGGTTTTGGTTGTTTTAATTCATTTTTCCTTGTTGTTGAAGGTAATCTGGGAAGGCACCTAAGTAATCGCCATCCCGGTTATGATAAGTCTGGCGATGTTGTCACCAGTCCTGCACCACAATCCGCCATTGTAGCCCGGAAACATCAACCTCAATCTCAATCAAAAGCATCCCAATTGGATTACAACCATATAAACTGGTTGCTTGTTAAATGGCTCGTCTTAGCTTCTTTGCCTCCGGCAACATTGGAAGAGAAGTGGGTGGCAAACTCGTACAAGTTTTTAAATCCATCCGTACAACTATGGTCAAGCGAGGAGTACAAAAGTACATTTTACGAAGTTTTCCAGAGTATGCAGGAAGTAGTAAGACTTTCACTCGAACATGTTTCTTCGAAGGTCTCTATCACACTTGAATTCTGGACTTCCTATGAGGAAATTAGTTACATGAGTGTCACATGCCATTGGATCGACGAGAGTTGGTCTTTCCAGAAGATGATACTCGATATCTGTCACATACCTTACCCGTGTGGTGGCGCCGAGATTTATCACTCTCTGGTGAAGGTTCTTAGGTCGTACAATATTGAGAACAGAGTCCTGTCATGCACCTATGATAACAGTCAGAGTGCAATGCATGCCTACCTGGATGGTCAGAAAGTTGGGCCCTTCTGTTATATCCCCTGTTCTGCTCATATTTTGAACTTGATCATAAACGATGGATTGAGAACTACAAAGCCGGTGATCGCAAAGATCCGAGAGTTTGCAATGGGGCTAAACGCGTCCAAGGAGATGGCAGATGATTTTGCTGAATTCACAGCAGCTTACCAGGAACTTTGTTGGAAAATGCCGCTTGATACATCAATGCGGTGGAGTGGAAATTATCAGATGCTAGATATTGCATGCAAGGTATGATATGAGGAAATTACCTGATCTTGGACAAAGTCTTTGCTCTCTCTCTCTCTCCCTCTCTCTCTCTCTCTCTCTCTCTCTCTCTCTCTCTCTCTTCACTTTGATTGCGGATTTAAGTGACCACGATGTGTATTTTTTATGCAGGCTTCGAAGTCCATGGATGCTGTTATCAGGAAGTATGAGACACTAGGCAGTAGGATGCTGCTGAGCTCTGTAGAGAAGAATGCAGTCAGTCATGTGCACCGATATCTCGAACCATTCTACAAAACCACAAACAACATGTGCACAGACAAGCTTCCCACCGTCGGGCTGGTTCTCTTCTTTATGGATCACATTTCCGAGACAATCGCTGCTTGCAGAGACTCTCACCTTTACCCAGAATCGTTAAAGAATGCCGCTAAAGAAATGGCTGAAAAGGTGAGAGGTTACAATAGCCAGGTCTGCAACATAATCATATACATGACAGCGATTCTTGATCCTCGAATCAAAGGAGAGCTATTTCCCGAAAGCCTCAACTCGGATAATTTTCTTGACGAAGCAAGAACTCATTTCATCAGAAACTACTCGACCACGCATTTCCCATCCATAGCTGGTGGATACAGTGCTCAAGAAATGGACGAGGGATGCAATGTCTCGTTTGCAGAGGAAATCGCACGAAAGAAACGAAGGGCAAACATGAGCAGCGCAACGGATGAGCTCACTCAATACCTGTCAGAGCCTCCAGCTCCACTAGCAACAGATGTTCTGGAGTGGTGGAAAGTCAATAGTATGCGTTATCCACGGCTTTCTCTGATGGCTCGGGATTTCTTAGCTGTGCAGGCAGTTGCAGTGGCGCCGGAAGAACTGTTTTGCGGCAAAGGTGACGAAATTTACAAGCAACGATTCTGTATGCCGCACGGCAGCACACAAACTCTCCTTTGCATAAGGTCGTGGCTTCAGAGTGGGATGAAAATGAAGTACAAATCAACTGAAATAGATTTTGAGCGGTTGATGGAATTGGCAACAAGTGCTGCTGCTGCTGATAATAGTGCTCATGGCTCTGAGAAGAAACCGAAACATTGACGGGAACACATGGCAACGTGTGATCGACTTGAAATGCCGTCAACTTGGCATGCCAAATCACTTAAAAAGGGGAAAATTGGCATCTTTAGGCATTTGAAATGCTTTGTTGTATGTTAGGCTAAAATTTCGTGTACAGTTTAAAACTATTGTAAATACTTAATGTAATCTGATGATTTGAAAGAGAAAAAATTTGTTTTAATCCTACTTATATGAACAATTTTACCCTCTATTTTTTCCCCCTTTACTGATACAAACTGCAATCAAAATGATTCGGCCTGTAAACCAAAGGATACATATCCACTCCAGAACTCATTATCCGGAGCCCAAGGATCACGAAATTTAAACCACTCAGATTGAATCCGACCGTTCTCATTAACTCATTCCGCTGGCCCATCTTGCACAAATCAAGAACTCCAATTTCTCTTTCACAGAAATCACAGGTCCAGATTTCTTGGTCATGCTTTAGCACCCAACGCAACGACCCCTGGTGCAACAACAGGTACCAGTTTGACTTGGTTTGAGAGGGGGGGGGCGGGGGTGATTTAGTGGCAGTGGGCAGCAAAGTTGCGAGTCAAGAGAGATAAATAGACACATCCCATTGCACTGACTGGAGGCGTTTGTAGCGACTGAGGGTGTTGAAGACCAAGAAGTGGGTTATTCTCCAGACAATAAGGTCCAAAGAGTATCCAAATTCGTAAATCAATAGCATATCCGACAACTCTTTGAGGAAGTGTAAAGTGCTTTTAGGTTAGAAAAACATAGGCAAAAGTGCTTCCTAGAAAAGTATTTCGTGACGGTTTAAAGGCTAGTTTTGTTTCACATTACATTTGCAATATGGGCACCTTGGGAAAAAAAGCGCCTTGGGAAGTAAATAATACATACAATTAACAATACACAAGGAAATTTCCAATAATTAAATTATCCCAAGAAATTCAGGTTAATAAAAAACATATTCCAAAAACATTTATTCCGAAAATTTGGAGACAAATGAAGAACTACATGATACGAGAAACCAAAACCTCCACAACTGTCAGGAGAGGCTACAAAATGCACTCTTCACTGAGTTGTATTTACCAACAAAATTTTATACCCTCCTGGCTACCATCATCTCTTTAACATTTGTTTACCATTAACGTATCGCTTCGCAGGTTCTCCCAATCAAATGTTCAAAAAAATCGAGTTTATTCGCTCATACCTGCAAGACAATCCTGCTGCAGAACATGTGAATACTTTGTTCATCCACCATCGTCAGTCTACTTCAGAGTTCCCTATCACCACAAGTGCTCTCTCCCATATTCGCGGACAATGACCGGCACGCTTGTGGGTGGAATCTACAGTAAATTAAAAAAAAACAACATGATGAAGACTAATTATGAAGAAAACTCTTTACGCATTCGTAACAAGAAAAGAAAGGAGAGATTACAAAGGAACAACGGCTGAGTTTCTTGTTTCACGGTTTCAAGTAGGAGCATAAAAAGGACTTACCATGCCGTAATCTGTGACGATCATAGATATATAATCTGATGGAGTAGCATCGTACCTGTTACACATCCAGAAGAATATTAAGAATCATTCCAACTAATGTTGTTTTGTATAGCAAACCATATGAAAACTTACATTAAATTCAGAAGCTGTAGATTTTCCTTATTCGCCCAATTATCTAGATAGTTTACATCCGTTCTTCCAGGAACCTTCGCAATAGCATGTGGATCACCTGCAAGGATTACAAAAACGGTACTTAATCACTTTCGGTGGGAAAAAAAAGGGGGTTATGCAAATAAAAGAAACAAGATCATCACACACGCTCAGAGCCACATAAAACATACCTAGTTCGTTAGAACAAATTGAATCAAGCTGTACCCTTTCATGAAATTTATAAGCTTCACAGCAGATCAAAACTGGAACACAAAACGCATGAGCAACCATGGCAACACATGCAGTTCCTACTCTCGAATATACAGTTCCATTGGCTAATACCGAGGCAGCACCCAAAAATACTCGTGTTACTTCATGCATGATATAAGACACAGCATTTAGATGGGTATATGTACAACTCAGACCCTTCGCAACCAGCCTATGAAGTAATGCTTGGCCTTCAAGCTTTGGACGTGAGTCTACTACTACAACACGAAACTTTTTCCCGAGATCATGGGCATATAGCAGAATCATCTCAACAACACATGATGATCCATAAGTGAGAAGAACATCTCCATCCCTAACCTTTGTAGAAGCGTGCCTAACTATCACCTTATCAGCAAGTATTATCTTCTCATTTATAAAGCGGTCAATTTCTGAACAAAGTGTAGATTTTGCTTCAGACTCAGAAAGACTCAAGGGCAATTTAGCAATACGACTCTTAAGAAACCTAACTGCATTTCCCATACTAATTGAAAGTGGTCTGCATTGAGTGAAAAATGAGACATAACTACTGACTTTTGCAGTTAAATCTCTGACAAGAACTTTCTCTGGTGGTGTGGAGTAGTCTCTAATGGCTTCTTGAAATGCTTGAAGCATTGCAATACAACGAGCATTACCACCCGATATTTCTCCAGCTAAATACTTCAGTCCAACCTGACAAATGTCCATTATTACATCTATGTTATTAGCCACGCAGGTGATAATTTATAATGATACGTTCATCCACTCCTTTTATTTTTCACACTCAGATAAATTTTATCAATCTACAAGAGAAGACGAAAAATAAACAAAATATAGATATCCCTAGACACAAATGGGCAAAAGGTTGGCAACAGAACAACGTACTGATGAAATTAGCAATTTGAAACAAGATATGCATAAACCGCAGCTTGTGTGCTAAGGGTGAACTGTATACATACATTTTGCTTGCTTACACAGGAGAAAAAGTTCCAGAGAAAGTACATCTTGTTGCTACTAAATTACCAATCAAATGTTCACCACTAGAAAGAAAAGATCTTAACCCTCGATATGAGAGAAATACTGGAACTCCTTTAAAAAAAGTGTGTGCACAAAATGCCCTGAAAAAAGTGTGTGCGCAAAGGCAACATGCAGATGAAAAAAACATATAATGAAAGCTTTTGAGACACGCGTTATTTCTTAACAAAAATTCAACACCAAATTTATTCAAAGAGCGTGTGTGAGCTTACTTATGTCGACCTTATTTCAAAACAGTTTCATCTAATCACAAATTGAATATTCACGGTTTGAATTACTAATTTGCTTTTTTGCAATAAAAGCCTGACCACATAACCACAAACGATGAACCAACATAACTAGTTTCCTAAAACAAATACCTTATAAATGGCAGGATGCATTGGATCAAGTTGGAAAATTTTTGATTCAAGATCAGGAAGCTGACTTCCACGCTCATACTGAGGCAAATGCCGGAACAATTCAACTCTGTTTTTAGCTTCGATTTGATTGACCACTGCACGCCTTTTTGCCTTCTCCACTCGGCTTTTATCATCAAACTGCATACGTGGAGGAGGAACATCTTTCTTCCTTTCCTTATCTGGTGGTCGATCACCCCCTTTTTTATCAGAAGCAGCCACCGAAGCTGCAACTTGAGGAGTATCCTTCTTTTGCTTTGTAGACTTAGCAGTCTTACCAGGAGTGCCACCCCCAGTTACAGCAGCAGGTTTTTTCCCCTCACCTATATATTTACAAGGTCGGGGAACCATAAGAACAGTTAATATATCGATAGTATTAAGGGGAGCTCCAAATACACAAAGAATCCAAAGCAAAAGAAAAAGATGAGCATTTCGTACTAAATACATTATTAGAATCGATTTAACTTAATTTTCGTTACACTGTAAAACTTATAAATGATGTTTACATGTCTGTATGCAATTAACAATAAATTCAGCCGCTCCTTTGGGAGATCGCAATTGAAATTGAGCAATCATTAACACGTCAAACTGAGTTCGAGCGACAATACAAATTATGGCATATCTAAATTCACAAAAATGCTTTGTAAGTGACTCGATTTTTCGACACACATTAATCGTGCAATAGCAGCTACACTGCAAAATACTGCGGGATTAAAAAGGATCACTTTCAAACCTTTAGCAGCGGCTTTTGCAGCGCGTTGAGCCTCTTGCAAGGCCCGTCTTTCGGCTTTTGTGGTCTTGGGTTTCAAAGGTTCTGCATTTGCCGGAAGTTCTTTCTGCGATTCCGCAACCGCCTCTCCACTCTTTTCTGCAAGGAATTGCAAGCCTTAACTAATTAGCAAACAAACCAAAACATCACCAAATAATTACACAAAGCACTCATACAAATATCCAAAATTTCAATTTGGCCCCAATGCAATAACTTGAAATTCAATTTGTCAATGCAATTAAATTACCAGGAACTTCAACAGGCGTCTTCGATGCGGCGGATTCGAATCCTCCGCCGGGCAAGCTCGAAGCCATCTTTCCGGAGCCACTCCGCCGACACCAAAGGGCCGAGGACTCATCCGAGAATTCGAGTCCATCCCCAACGCGACTCGAAGGCGAGGCTGACACCGGTGAGGTCCCTAACAACGACTCCGACGGATTATAGCTGCCCACTGGCACGTCGACGGATTCCTTGCGCCGCAACGCCGAATCCGGCACCGGCACGGCAGCCGTACGGATCGCGACGGTGTCGGAAAGATGACGCGACGGGGGGATCATGACGGGATAGAGGGAGTTGCTGGCCGGAGATTCGGATAGAGAAGGGGCTGGGATTGCCGGGCCGGACTGGGTCCGACCGGGTGGGGCTTCGGCGTTGGGGGTGAAGAACCCGACTTGGCGGACCTTGGGGTCGATCACGGTGCGGGAGACGCGACGCGCGTCCATTGAGCGTGAGAGTCAGTCACTAGGGTACGGATTTTGGCGGTGGAGGGAGGAGTTGTCTGTTAACTTGCTACTGGTGAAGGCGAAGGAGGATTGGATGCCGTGGAGGTTTTTTAAACGGGAGATACGGTGTCGTATTGGTCAAGTTTTAAAGCCTTGGGCTTTCTGCCGACTGAGTCCCTAAATTATTACCCGTGTAAAAATTAGGTTCGTAAATTATTTTTTGAACCTAGTTTTTATTGTGGTGATAAGTAATGGACTAAATCAACAGCTTATCCTAAAATGAGAGAGACTGCTATTCCTAATTTCCTTGAGAATAATTTTTTTGGTCTTTTAACTTCTTTTTTTTTTAATACAAGTAATACATTATTCTAATTTATATTAGTGGTGGGTGGAAAGTGAAAAGTTAAAACTTTAAACTTTAAAATTGAGTTGAAAATAAAACGTTAATTTTTTTTCGTGATTCCTGCGGTGAGATTTTGCTTTCAAAACGAGATAAAATTATTTAATAGTTAACATCCAACTTTATGATTATATGCAAAAATCTTGACCAAATAGGATAAATGCATTTTTAGGTATATCTACAATGTGGTGCCCTTTAATTATTTATTTGTGGACCACCAAAGCTAATGATCCTTTTTTAGTCCCTCATCACTTCCCGATCCATCGAAGAGTAGCAAAATATCCTACTTGTCTTCTACTATTTTTGATCCGATCTGACCTAATCTTCTGCTACCTGCTAAACACCATGGGACCAACAAATTAATTGGTGTAAAGATGGAGAGTTGATTGGTGTTGACATAAGGGAAGAACTTGTGTTGAAACTCGACGAGTTGTGATGGTATTCTAACTCGATAACAGAGTTAAAATGCATGAGTCAACAATGGTTACTTGAGTTGGTAAGGATGGTTATCTTGACTAGATCAAAGTCTAGATTCGAGTTCCGCTAATTCCTCTTGGTGGGCAATCTATAAAAACCAAAAAATGGGCGAAGACCTCCTATATAAGTCCTCAAAGAATCTTATAGTATGTCACGACCCTTAGATCGGATAGTCTCCCCTTGCCCTGGCCAGAGATGGGATACCTCCCCTCCTAAACTTTTTAGTGAATAGAAAAAGTTAAAATACATGACAATAACACAATTCATGATCGACTATATATGCTAGAGTAACGTCTCAGTGTAGACAAGATTCTCTCGTTAAGATGTACGAATACCAGTCTTCTTCACATTCTTTCTATTTGTCCCCATCTCGACCAAGAAAAAAGGAAGAAAAAATCTCAAGTAATGACAATATATTCTTCCAAAGTGCATTCAAACCCATTGTCTGGGATAAGATGAACCACTTCATGCTATAATCTTCACATATTTTGACGGTGAAATTATACAAAGAATTGCTGAGTTTCTGAGGACATGCCCAAGTTAGGTTATGAGATTTTGCCTACATGATGATCCAGGTGAGCTTTCTGGCTGCAGCTACAGTTGCAGCATTTGCAGTTTCTCACAAAAACTGCAACTCCACCAGGAAGCAATTGTGCACTGCCATCGATCCTCCAGGTACTATAAAAAGAGAAATTTGCAGTTTCACATTGTTTGAACTTCTATACTGTTCTAGTAGTTTATCGGAAATACACTGAAAAGAACGACGGTACTTACGCAAGAGTCGTGATCTAAAAGCGACCTTTAGCTTGGACTTTTGGATTAGACATTGAACACTAGCCAGTCGTGACCAAGTAAATGGTCATTTTTGGCCCACCAAGCGAAAGTAGTGGGTAATTACATGGTCACAACTGGCTACAGCTAATGTTTTTGATGTAGGAAGTCTCAAAATTAGGACATTCCGCCGCATGGATTTCTCAAGAAACGAAGTCATAGTCACGTAAATTTTTAGTGATTGGTGTTGGTTTCTTGTACTGCAGAGAAAGATGATTCAAACTTAGCAGGAGAGAGAAGGAGAGATGGAAGATGAGGAGGCGGCTGAAATTATTACCAGACGTGAACAATTGAAGAATTGCAGTTGCATAATCTAGTGAGAGAATTGCAGCAGAGGAATCTGAGAATTGAAAGAAAATTGATGGAATTATGTGTTCTAAAAGAAGAGCAATCATACGTGACTCAGTTGCAAAGGAATCTAGATGAAAAGGCGGTGGAGCTTGACATGCTCAACGCCACCATTACTTCTTTGCAGGCTGAGTGGAAGGTTCTTATGGAAGATGTGAAGCAGTGTGGTTTGGTGAAGAAGCAGCTAGATGCGGCGAAGAAAATGATAGCTGAAATGCAAAGGAGGATGGAATATTCTGGCAAGAATGACGTGAAGGGGAGGTTGTTGGTGGTGGAAGAACAAGTTTCTAGGTTTCCCAAAGATGAAATGTGTATTAGAGATGAACTAGTTGAGAAGAAGCTGAAAGGTGTGAAAAATGTTGAGTTGGAAGTATTGAAGATGAAGAGGAGGAACAAAGAGCTTGAGCTAGAAAAGAGGGAATTGGCAGTCAAATTGGTTTGTGCATAAACCAGAATCACTACTTTGTCTAGCATGAATGAGGTACATATAATTCTTTACTTATTTAGTTTACTGTTAGTCTGACAGTTGTTAACGTTAGTGAGAACACTAAAGTAATCAAATTACAAAAAAAGAAAAAAACCCGACCACCATAACTATTGCGTTAAGGGTTTTCCTTCTTTCTTCAAAATGATAATGTATTTTTAAGATTTTGTAGGTGACTACTTTTGTAGAAAGCATTAATGCTTATAAGCGTTTTTGCTAGTATTTTCATTGGAAAAATGTTGAAACTTCTGATTGAATTTCAAAATAAATAATTGTCAAAACCATAACAGTTGCACGTGGATTTTTTTTTTCTTCTGAATGATGGTCCACCTTTAGGTTCAGTTTGGGACTACTTATGTAGGAATAATTTATGCTCATGAGCATTTTACTAGAGTGCTTCTCTCTAAGTGCTTCTTCAAAAATAGAGCTTTTACCATTCATAATTACTTTTAATTTTTCCGTCAATGTTGTTAAAAGCGCATTTAGTTCTTAAAAAAGACGTTTTAACTTTTCCATCTAGTGTTTCATGTAATTTCAAAAATTAATCCAATTATCAATGAGACAAAGAGTTGCTCTGTTTTTGTTGCAGAGTGAAACCATTGCCAAGGCTGAAGAAGAAGTAAGCAAGTTGAAACACACCAATGAGGACCTCTCGAGACAAGTCGAAAAACTGCAGAAAAACAGATTTGACATGGTGGAACAACTTGTGTACCAGCGGTGGCTCTACGCTTGCTTGCGATTCGAAACCCTAATCCACAGCAGCCCATCACCGGACACTTCAAAACATGATCTCAGCCCTTCATCTCACACTTCATCTGCTAGTTTGAGCGATGAAATAACCGAGAGAACCACCATTGGCAGCTCTTCAAGCAGCCAAAGTAATAAGATTAAGAAGTCTGGTTTCATGCAGAATATTAAGACGTGGGGAGGAAGAAGAAGAAGAAGAAGAAGCAAGGAGGAGGAGGAGGACGACATGGATTATTCAAATGCCCTTCCAAGCAAGAGAGACCTTGTTCGGAGGTTTTCGACGTCGATGGTTCCGGTGAAGGCTTCCATGTTAAGAAACGGAGGTGAGAGCAGCACAACCAGCTCTTCTTCTCCATCCTCCAGGGCTCCAAGTTTATATAGGGTTAGAAGGGTGTCGTTCAGCGATTCAGTCAAATCAACGTCTCGTGATTATTCAACTCCAAAGTCAGCTGATCGGACGTCTGGAACAATTGCGATGGATTCAACCCAAAATTACAACAATGTTCATGAATTGGAGGGAGAAATGCATGAACTCGAAGCATCACCAGAAGTGACAATTTCTGCAAGTCCTGAATTCATGAAAAGTGACAGCAATATTGCTTATCAAGTAAACAACAGTACTGAAATTTCAGACACCGATGCTTTGCGTTGTGTGGTTGTTGCTGAGGAGAACGAGGTGGACAGCAGTATTGTAGGTTTTGTTGCTGCATTATTTTTCTTCCTCTTTATATTAGTTGTGACTCGCATGTTATAATTTAGTCAGCTGGGGAAGCCTAGGGTTAGCTGAGGGTAGGGTAACATGTGAGGATTTGGATAGAACGCGTATGTTGCGGTAATGGATTCGATAAATGAGGACTTTGTAGTGGGATACTGAGTGAGGATTAAGATAGATTTAAACTTCAATATTCGATTTCCGCCAAGAATAAGGAGCGCTCCAACGAGGAAAGTATATTAACAAGATTGCCATTTGCAACTATTGTTGTTTATATTTTTTGTAGCAGAGTTACGGTAATGATTCATCACCACCCTAAAATATCACTTGCCCTTTTGTTTTGTAATTGAATCAATTTTCTGTCTAAACTTTCATTTCATGTGTCATGTTAGCTTACCTTGGCTAGTTCTTTTGTTTATGCGACGTTGATTCTCCATTTTTCCTACCCTAGAACTTCTCAATTTTCAACTTTTTGTACCTACTTTTTTTCCCTCACTTTTGTACCTAAACATTGATTGTTTTACTCCTTTCATACATCGTTTAGTCTATCAGTCAGGTTATTTGTTAACTGATAACGTGCTATGGTTTTGGCCCATCAAAAAGTTTGTTGTATTGCCCAAAGTTTATTCTGTCTCAATTTCGAGGACAGGCTACATCATCTATTAATAAAAGACTTAACAGATATATATATATATATAAAAGGATGGTGTTATCCACACACCATTTTTTACTGAGATATACTAAGAGAATCTTCAAAGTGGGACTCTATCCTACCTCACAGTTTAACGTTAATTTTCGTGCTAACACTATAAAACATTGAACAAAAATATGAGGTGACAGAGAGTCTCACTTTTGAAAAAGTCTCCTTAGCATTTGTGTTTTTTGACCTCCCACTCACCCCATCTTAATTTATGTCATTTAATCTTTTTTAATTCATTAGATCTCACGACCAAAATTTGAGAAAAGTATGTGGAAAGTAAAAAAAAAAAGTGCTTGGATAGCACCATCAATATATATATATATATATATATATATTTGGATATGTAAAATAAATAAAAAATTAATATGAAAATTTGAAAATTTGTGAAATTTCATGATAGGAAGATGAGAACTACTACTAAATGGATAATAAAAGGGTTAAGCATCTCGAACAACTTTCTAAATCAAATTTATAAATCATATAATGTGTCACTAACATGAAATAAACATATTAATTAATACTTATATAATAATTCAATCATCAACATCATATAATTTACAGAATTTAATCTAAAAAGTTAATCCGTCTGACATTATCTTTTTCATATGAACACGCATGTCCTAACAAAGGACGTTTTGACAATTAAGCTTTATTGTTGGCATTGTTGAAAAGTCTAATGTCTGATGGCAATGAATGCCCACAAAGCAAAAGTCTTCTGCATGGGCAAAGTTTTCAATGCCCATGCAAAGTGAAATTGGAAAGTGAATTGTAATGTCAGAGGATACGTTTTAAACTTCAGGATGCATTAACTGCATCAGTTTGGAGACGCTCTATAAATAGAGCACTCCGCATGTTTGTAAGTTACAAGAAAATAAGAAGAAGAAAGAAAACTAGAGAAAAATATCAGTAACATCATCTACTCCTCTGCCTTTTTATTTGTTATCTGCCTGTGCTATAATTTTAGTGTGGCATTTTACATCTACCTTGCACCAACCACTTAAAAGGCTATCTCTCAAACTTTAATCCTTTTATAACACGTTATCAGCACGAGTCTCTATATATAATTATTCTCTCATCTCTCTTCGCCGAACGAACGAAAGAAAGAAAAAAAAAATGTTTCCTTTAAGGTTTTTACTGTTCATCTTCTTCCTCTGCCTCAACTGCGCCGTGTACCCTCGCGACGAATTGTTTGCTCCGTGCCTGCTCATAGTCCTCCAACTAACGGTTACATACATCTTTGATTACTTGTTTGGTGTAGAGATTGATTATTAACCCAGTATTTATTTATGTTAATTCTACTGCAATCTAAGATGGTGCGGTACAATCGCCCATCTTGAACTGCAAATTTATTCTTACTGCGATCCAAGACGGTGCGGTATCATCGCCTATCTTGGACTGCAGATTTAATTTTACTGCAATTTTTAGGTGGAGCGGTATAATCGCACACCCTACCCTGCATATTTGAATTTACCTGCTGTTTAATTTCATTGCAATTTTATGTGGTGCGGTATAATCGCCCACGCTGCTCTGCATATTTAATTTTCCTGTTACTTGAGTGGTGCGGAATAATCGCACATTCTATATTACATTATTTCAATGAGAATGGTGCGGTACGATCGCCCTTCTCATTCACCCTGAAAATCTCGAGCCAGAAGTTTCGAGTGCTTATCATTTTGGCCTGAAGATCAAAATGAAAAATTTGTAAGAACCAGAAGTTCTAACATCATATTCCTTCAGGAATACATATTATTGCAAGTTCTTACACATCTCATTTTCTTTCAGAAAAGAAAATGGCGAACTTGGCAAAGCTTGAATTTGTTGCCCTGGATATTACCGGGAAGAATTACCTGACCTGGGTACTGGATACCAAGATCCATCTGGAAGCAGGGAATCTTGGAGATACCATCAGGGAAGAGAGCAACTCATCCTCTCAAGATCGGGCAAAGGCCATGATTTTCATTCGCCGCCATCTTGATGAGGCGCTAAAGAGCGAGTACTTAACGGTTGAAGATCCGTTAGCTCTCTGGAATGCCTTGAGAAACAGATACAATCACCAGACAACGGTGATTCTTCCAAGGGCCCGCTATGAGTGGACTCATCTGAGGATCCAAGACTTCAAGTCAGTGGCAGAATACAATTCTGCATTGTTCAGAATTACCTCTCAGATGAAGCTCTGTGGGGATATTATTACTGAGGAGCATATGCTGGAAAAGACTCTCAGCACATTTCATGCCTCCAACGTGCTCCTGCAGCAGCAGTATAGAGCGCGAGGCTATACTGAGTACAACCAGCTGATATCTGTGCTCTTAGTAGCTGAACAGAATGATGAGCTCCTGATGAAAAACCATCATTCCCGACCTACTGGATCTGCACCATTCCCAGAAGTGAATGCTGCTTCCCTTGAAGTGAACGCCACATCCTCTGGTGGTGATAATCATAAACGAGGACGTGGCCACAAGCGAGGTCGATGGAATAGGAAAGGCAAGAACCATGGAGTTCAGTTTCACCACCAGGTTCCGAGGCATAATTCAAGCCCGAGCTTCAAAAATGCGAATCGCCACAAAGGCAAAGCTCATATGAATAATGCTCCTAGAAACCCTGAAGGAGCCTGCCATAGGTGTGGTGGCAATGGGCATTGGGCGCGTACTTGTCGTACCCCAAAACATCTAGTGGATCTGTATCAAGCCTCCCTCAAGGAGAAGGGTGTCGAGACCAACTTTCTCGACCAGGCTAGACCAATGGATATACCTGATCCAGTGTTTGACTTATCAGGGCAGTTGAACACAACTCATCTAGATGTTTCAGACTATATTGTGGAAAGGGGAAATGAAGTATATCGGTCTGATTGAATCATTAATGTACTTTTATTATGCTGAACTTGTAATATTTTCAGATTTAATAAAAGTGGCATGTAAATTTCTTGTTATAACTTGCTTTTAATTCTGATTCTCTTACTCAGAGAGCATGGATAAAAATTGTGGTTATTCTCAGAACATGAGAAATGGCGGAGATATTTGTCTTGCAGACAGTGCAACCACACATACAATACTTCGTGATCGAAAGTATTTCTCAAGCTTAATACCTACAAGAGTAGGGGTAACAACAATATCAGGACCTTCAGATGTAATTCAAGGTTCAGGGCAAGCCCAGATTATGTTACCAAATGGAACAATATTGTCCATACAGAATGCATTGTATGCTACTCGATCTACTCGAAATTTGTTGAGTTTCAAAGACATACGTCTAAATGGATACCACATTGAAACAAAAAGTGCAGAAAATGTGGAGTATCTATGCATTACCTCCAATGATACCCAGAAGCGTATATTGGAAAAGTTGCATGGTATGTCGAGTGGATTATATTATACATACATAAGGACAATTGAATCACATACTGTCATGAACCAGAAGTTCATTGATTCAAAGGTTTACATGCTTTGGCATGACCGTCTGGGTCATCCAGGATCTACCATGATGCGTAGGATCATTACCAACTCTAATGGACATCCATTAGTGAGCAGACACATTGCTGCCTTAAATGATAACCCTTGCAAAGCTTGTTCTCAAGGGAAGTTGGTAATTAGACCATCTCAACTAAAGGTTGATGCTGAATCCCCATCATTTCTGCAAAGAATTCAAGGGGATATTTGTGGGCCTATTCAACCATTATGTGGACCATTTCGATATTTTATGGTTTTGGTTGATGCATCTACCCGATGGTCACATGTTTGTCTCTTGTCTACTCGGAATGTAGCCTTTGCGAGACTTCTTGCTCAAATAATTAAGTTACGAGCACAGTTCCCAGATTATCCCATTAAGTCAATCCGACTTGATAATGCTGGTGAATTTACGTCTCAAACCTTTGATGATTATTGCATGACATTGGGCATTGATGTTGAACACCCTGTTCCTCATGTCCATACTCAAAATGGTTTAGCAGAAGCATTGATCAAGCGGCTTCAGTTAATAGCTCGCACTCTGCTTATGAAAACCAAATTGCCAGTCTCTGCATGGGGACATGCCATCTTACATGCTGCATCATTGGTTCGATTGAGACCTGTAGCCAACCATCAATACTCTTCAGTACAACTCGTGTTTGGACATCAGCCAAACATTTCCCATTTACGAGTTTTTGGTTGTGCTGTTTATGTGCCTATTGCACCGCTGCAACGCACTAAAATGGGACCTCAGCGTAGACTGGGAATTTACGTGGGTTTTGATTCACCATCTATCATTAGATATTTGGAACCCTTGACAGGTGATATGTTTACAGCTCGTTTTGCTGATTGTCACTTTGATGAGACAATTTTCCCGTCGTTAGGGGAAGAAAAGACCGTTCCAGAAGAACGGAAAGAGCTGACATGGGTTGTTCCCACCTTGTCTCATTTTGATCCTCGCAGCATTCAATGTGAAAATGAAGTGAGAAGGATCGTTCATCTTCAAAGCATTGCCAATCAAATGCCAGATGCATTTAATGATGCTATGAAAGTGACAAAATCACATATACCAGCTGCAAATGCACCTGCAAAAATTGATGTCCATGTTGGACAAAATAAAGTGGCAGCAAATGATTCATCTGGTGCACGCCTGAAGCGTGGTAGACCCCAAGGTTCAAAAGATTCAGCTCCTCGAAAGAGAAAGTCGAGGGCACAACTGAATCCAAATGAAATCATTCAGGAAGAGAAAATGAATGATACATCCACAATTCATCATTCTGGACTTCCAGAAAAAGAAAATGTCCTTGATGAGACATCTGTCCCTGAAGAGACAGAAGTACATGAAAGCAAAGAAATCTCCATAAATTATGCATGTACAAATGAATTGTGGGATCGAAATGAAATAATCATCGATGATATGTTTGCATTTGCAGTAGCCACTGAAATCATCTTAAGTGATGATATTGAGCCCCGTTCTGTTGATGAATGCAAACAGAGACAGGATTGGCCTAAGTGGAAAGATGCAATCCAGGCAGAATTAAATTCCTTGGAAAAGCGGAATGTTTTTGGACCAGTAGTCCAAACCCCGCCTAGTGTAAACCCCGTAGGTTACAAATGGGTATTCACAAGGAAACGCAATGAGAAAAACGAGATCGCAAGATACAAAGCACGACTCGTTGCACAAGGTTTTTCTCAAAGACCTGGAATTGATTATGAGGAGACATACTCTCCTGTAATGGACGCAATTACGTTCCGTTACTTAATAAGTTTAGTGGTTTCAGAAAGACTTGACATGCGACTTATGGATGTCATCACTGCGTATCTATATGGAGAATTAGATACTGACATCTATATGAAAGTCCCTGAAGGACTTAAGTTGCCTGAAACAAGTAATAAACCACGAGGTATGCTCTCGATCAAATTAAAACGATCATTGTATGGTCTGAAGCAATCTGGACGAATGTGGTATAATCGTCTCAGTGAGTATTTGATCAAAGAAGGGTATATTAACAATGTTATTTGCCCTTGTGTGTTCATTAAGAAATCCAATTCTGGATTCGCTATAGTGGCAGTATATGTTGATGATATGAATCTAGTTGGGACTCCTGAAGAGCTCAATAAAACTGCTGAATATCTGAAAAGCGAATTTGAAATGAAAGACCTTGGAAAAACAAAATATTGTCTCGGCCTGCAGATCGAGCATTGTGCTAGTGGAATTTTGGTCCACCAATCAGCTTACATTGAAAAAATTCTGAAGCGATTTGGTATGGACAAGGCTTATCCACTAAGCACGCCAATGGTCGTTCGTTCTTTGGACATTAAGAAAGATCCATTTCGTCCAAAAGAAGATGATGAGCTGGTCCTTGGTCCAGAAGTACCATATCTGAGTGCAGTAGGTGCTTTGTTGTATTTAGCACAATGTACTAGACCAGATATAGCTTTTTTAGTTAATTTGTTAACAAGGTATAGCTCTGCTCCAACAATTCGCCATTGGAAGGGTATCAAAGATGTATTGCGATACCTTCGTGGGACAACAGACATGGGTCTCTTCTACTCAAAGAACTCCACAGATGACTAGGTCCTTGTTGGATATGCAGATGCTGGCTTCCTCTCTGATCCGCATAAAGCCCGCTCACAAACTGGATATGTGTTTAAGAATGGAGATACAGCAATCTCATGGCGCTCAACCAAGCAAACATTAGTTGCTACATCTTCAAATCATTCAGAAATACTTGCTTTACATGAAGCAAGTCGTGAATGTTCTTGGTTAAGATCAATGATCCATCATATCCGGAATTCATGTGGTCTAACTTCGAAGACAGACAATCCAACTGTCATCCATGAAGATAATGCAGCCTGTGTTGCCCAAATGAAGGAAGGATTCATCAAGGGCGATAAGACTAAACACATATCTCCAAAGTTTTTCAGTGCACATGAGCTTCAGAAGGCTAAAGTTATTGAAGTCAGACAAATCCGTTCAAATGAAAATCTGGCAGACTTGTTCACCAAATCTCTACCAAAGTGCACATTTCAGAAGTTAGTGCAAGGCATCGGATTACGTCGACTTACCAAACAGCTAAATTTGGAAAATGCGGAATCAGGGGGAGATACATATCAGGGGGAGCATCCCTAATACATGCTTGTTGTACTCTTTTTCCTTCGATTAGGATTTTTCCCACTGGGTTTTTCTTATCAAGGTTTTAACGAGGCAACATAAGCATACTTGACACTATATCAACGATCCAGGAAAAGTTGTACTCTTTTTCCTTCGCTATGGTTTTTTCCCACTGGGTTTTTCCAAGCAAGGTTTTAACGAGGCAACTCATGTTGATATGTGGGCATCCAAGGGGGAGTGTTGAAAAGTCTAATGTCTGATGGCCATGAATGCCCACAAAGCAAAAGTCTTCTGCATGGGCAAAGTTTTCAATGCCCATGCAAAGTGAAATTGGAAAGTGAATTGTAATGTCAGAGGATACGTTTTAAATTTCAGGATGCATTAACTGCATCAGTTTGGAGACGCTCTATAAATAGAGCACTCCGCATGTTTGTAAGTTACAAGAAAATAAGAAGAAGAAAGAAAACTAGAGAAAAATATCAGTAACATCATCTACTCCTCTGCCTTTTTATTTGTTATCTGCCTGTGCTATAATTTTAGTGTGGCATTTTACATCTACCTTGCACCAACCACTTAAAAGGTTATCTCTCAAACTTTAATCCTTTTATAACAGGCATGCAATTGAGTAGAGATTTACAGTAATAATTCAGTTCACCAGATGCCATCTGGCCTTCTAATATTCACCAAAAAGATTTGGATCAACTAGATTTCATCAGTCATCCAACTGTCGCAAATCTATATGATTATACAGATGGGAGAGAGAGAGAGAGAGTGAAATTAGTATGATTAAAATTACAGTTTACCTTCACCACACAGAATCCTCCACGGATTGCTATGAGTTTTATAACCATAGAAAAGGTCAAGTAATCTCCCACACCACAATCATCTACAGCTCACAAAAACTTGTTCCACCCTCCACGTGTTCCCATGCATGTCTCCATGCTCAAATCTTCCCCACACCTGTCCCTCTCCACCCCCTCTTAACATCTCCCGCACCTCTCTCTCATTCCACGTCCCCCTCCCCCTCCCTTCTCTCTCTCTCTCTCTCTCTCTCAACGCATCCATGGCCGACCGTCACCAAAACCCAGCACAAACCCAGCAGCAGCAAAGAGCTCCGAGACACAGCAACCATAACACCCCGACAAATGCCTCCACATTCCTACGTAAACTCCAAGGCAGTGCACCAAACTCTGCCCAGCTCGTCGGCTTCCTCACCCTCCTCGTCTCCGGTGCCATTCTCCTCCTCCTCACCGGCCTCACCGTCACCGCCACCGTCCTCGGCGTAATCTTCTTCACCCCTCTCATCATCGTCTCCAGTCCCATATGGGTCCCCCTCGGCATCGTCCTCGTCCTCACTGCTGGCTTCTTCGTGTCCATGTGCGGGTTCGGAGCCGCGGCCGTGGCCGGTTTGTCTTGGATGTACAGGTACTTCAAGGGGATGCACCCGCCCGGTTCGGACCGGGTCGACTACGCAAGGAGCCGGATTTACGATACTGCGAGCCACGTCAAGGATTATGCTAGAGAGTATGGCGGATATTTACACAGTAAGGTCAAGGATGCAGCTCCCGGTGCTTAAACCTACGATCGAGAGCTATAGGATTTGTTTTCTTTCTTCACCGGTCCGGTTTATTGTTGAATGTTGAACCTGCAGATATGATGGACCCTTTTTTTCTCTCCTTTATTACGTTTTTTTTTTTTTTTTTTGGTCTATCTTTTATTACGTTTCATGTCTCTGATATTTGGTTTGTTTCTTTTTTATTTTTAGTTTAATTTTTTTTTTCTTTTTGGGGTCAGATTTAAAGGCTTTATTTAGTGCATGGTTTGGGCTTTTGCTCTTTATGTTGTTATGGTTTTGGTAAGTGGAAGGAATCTACTTTTGTGCATGGACCCAAAAAATGTTTGACCTTTCTTACCTTTTTTTTTCCTTTGGTTAAATGGAATTCATGAATTATTCTACTTGAATTGGAAAAATGGAGCAATAATATAGTTTTGCTAATACGACTACAATCCATCGATGGTTGGTAGTTACTAGACATGCCCTAAACATTATTTGATTGTAAAATAAAACAACAACGCGCATGTTTAAAAATATTTTTAAAATGACTAAAAATAGTGAAAATGTTTTTGGTGCAAAACACTTGAAGTGGAAGAACTACCCAGTTATGTTTTTTTTCTCAAAATGCACTTCAAGTACCTTTTTAAGCGTTTTTTATTAAAATTTGATTTAAAAACTTCAAAAGCGTTTTTAATTATTTTTCAAACGTAGCGTTGGCATTGAAATCATACTTGGAAAAGTCATCAAAGAAATTTTTCATAATTATTATTGAGGACTTATTTTTTCTTCAACTAAGCTATAGATTAGTTCTAAGTTAATTTCTTATTGGACCCAAAACTTACTCTGAGTTGACCTGACCTACGAGTCAAACCCAAGGATTTGGTCATTCATTGATGGATGCTTCCTTGCTTCCTATCTTTTCTCATCAAATACCAAAAATGAAAGTCAAAGAGAAAACCAATTAGCAGCATGTCGCGGGTGGTACGAAGCATTCTATTTGAACAATCTTAGAACTTGATTTTTTTATTCTCTACTACAAATAATGTGCGTATAATTCAACATTCAACGAAAACATTGTTTTCTTTGCAGATGGCGGTAGACCAAAGGCGTATTTTACATAAATAATTGAAGAATATTCATCATTTTTGAAAGTTTTCATCAAATTATCGAGGTTCACTTCAAATTATAAGATTGTAAGAATCATGTATGTGACTCTGATTTATATACAACCTTTGGGTAACTGGTGGAGCCAGTCTTTTGTGCGTGTGTGTGTGTGTTTCCGAGTACTTTGTTAGGCTAAGACTTAGGTAATAGGTCATTTGTGCACGTCTCTCTCTTCGTCTGACATTTAACGTGAAAAGAGATATCACGCGGGGAAGAAATAGGAATGTAATGTGCCACATGCGAATTGTGAAGAGAAATAGGAGAGAATTGGTCATGTAACTTTGCATGCACGCGAAAAAGGAGAGAGGAGTATGCACAAAAAGGTTAAGGATATAGGCTCTCAATGAGAGAGGAGTATGCACAAAAAAGGTTAAGGGTATAGGCTCTCAATTTGTAGGTAACTTTGGTATCTATGGATTTATTTGTTCTTTCAAAGGGTGGGATTTGCATATGTTGTTTGTGTTTAGGTTTTGGTAAAGGATTCATGAATGGTTGTAACGCTCACTACCCGATTTATTATTATTAGATGAGTTTAAATTATGAAATTTGTGTATATCTATTATACATATCTCGAAATTTAAACTCATCTAATGTTAATAATAGGATGATGAACATCACCATTACTTAAGGATGATGAGCAAAAATATTCCAAATATGTTCCCCTTGACATCACATTACAGATGACCTTTTGAACTCTTCTAATGAATGATTATTTGTTGAATAAAATAGTGTAGAATTAGTGTGCACAATTAATTGAAAAAATAAATAAAGAAAATGTGACATCAGTAATTCCTACTTCCCATCATCTCTCAAAAGATAATATATTCTGAGATAGATTGAGATGCCACCGGTACACTACTAGTGGATCAAATCGAGGCCTAGCTCGAATGTTAGTGCTTCATAGTGGATCACAATTTATTCCAAGTGCAGTTTTTGACGATAAAGTGTTACAGTGTTAGTAATTTGTTGGCTTAGAGTTTAGACCACACATTCATTTGGTAATAAAGCGAATAAAGCAGGCAGGTTGGCTAGTGGTCTATAGTTGACTGCGCTGTGCATCCGAATTCGAATTTCTCTACTTACAAATTAGCTTCAAATAGATAATAAACGAATGAAAAATAAAATACATCGAAATAATAATTTGAAAAGATGGCAATCTCGATCATATGTTCAGGGAAAAAACATAAGTTACACTACCCGACCAACTAGTTAGTCTTAGTTTCAATCAAATTAATGATGTCGCATCATTATTATTTGTCATATAAACTTTTAGTGAGAAACATATCGATAGTTTTGAAAACAAGGTCGTTGATGCATATTGATATGGATAATATAGCCAATATATGGGCAATCAATAACATGTTGATATATTTGTAACACTGAATGAGTGAGCCAGCCAACTACTCAAGGGTGTGAATGATATAGATGTTCAACATAGATAAAATCTAAAACGCACGAGTCCATTTTTTTCCACTAAATTTAAAAATCATCCACAAATTAAAGGGGTTGCAAAATCCAAATGTGCTCCATATGTACACACGTCCCCGCCCTATTACACTGGAGAAGTTCAACTACCTACTTCCGACGCCAACGACGAGGACGTCAACTGTGGCCCCTAAAACCCATACATGCGCCCAACATACCAATAAGAACTCACATGCGTGATACGTCACGACACAACAGTTGCAAATTGCAATACCACGAAAACGAAGCAAAAAAAAAAACAGAGACAAATTAACGCTGGAAAACATGTCGTCTTCTCCGACGAAACACTTGAAATTTAACGGCGCCGTCAGTTTCTCTTACCCCTCTCGAGGTACCCCGGCATCGGACTTGCACGTGGGGACCTTATGGGAGCTCCGTTAAGTTTCTTCCCGTCAATATCGTAATAAATTACGCCCGAGAAAGCCAACGGCTCGCACTTATCCCCCATCAGGATCGACCTCTGCCATACCCCACCGTCCCCCCACTCCTCCTCCTCCTCCGCGTGGAGGCGGCCCCTACTGTCCGATTCCTCGCCGATCTTTTTCCGGTGCAGGAACGTGATGGCCTTGTTGCTTATGGTCGACATTAGCTGCTTCGGCTTCCTCATCATCGGTGACTTATTCGGCGCGACTTTTGACTGGTGGTTGTTTCTTATCATGTTGGAGTTGGCGGCCTTCAGTTTTCCCGAGAGGCGGCGGGCGATGGCGAGGAATGCCGAGACGGAGGCCACCATACGGGCTTTGGACTTCAAGCGCATCGAGGAGTCCGAGTCAGAATATTCGCTTGTATGCAGATGACGAGCCATGTTAGAGATTTTTAGCGTATCCGAAATACTGCCGGAAGGAAAAGTTGGCGGGGAGGAGGTGTTTGGGGGTACGGGGAGTTTTGGTGGTGGGTGCAATGAGAGAGGTGTTATGTGTGGTGGTGGGTATAAATAGGGTGAAGAATGAGTTTAGGTGACCGGTTATTGCCGGTAGATGTTATTTTTTTCATTTTTTTGGGTGGAAGAGTTGGGCGTGGCTTTCGGGTTGACTTGAACTAGGGTTACAAGTTGGTATGTAAAACAATGAGAGCCATGATAGGGTGTTGTGTGACACATTGATATTTTGATGTACTTCTTGGATAAGCACAAAAATTTCCATATTCTCGTAAAATAGTCCATTGTATTTGGACTTATGATTCTTTTCGTATTTGTTGCATGAATCCCTCTGTTATTTCCCCTTTTTCCTTTTGTTCCTTCCTTAATTTGGATTGGAAATGAAGGAAATAGAATTTCAATCTTTGATCGGTTTGAAATTTGATTGGAGTAGGATTTTTTTCCCTTCAAATTTCTTTTTCCTCATTACTTAGTACTACGGTCTAATGATATTACTCTCCACTTGTAAGTGAGAGGTCTTAGGTTTGATTCTCGTGAAAATGTGAATTTAAACCACATTATTGCTATATGTTGGGAGGTTTAACCCGATTCCCCGTTCCGTTTAATGTAGATAATATTGTTTGTTAAACAAAAAATAAAAAATAAAATATTTTCCCTTGCCTCATCTCTTATTTGAACGGTCACGAGAACAAGGAATGTGGAATGAAGAGAATCATATTCCAATTTGTTTTCTAAATAATGAAAGAAAATTAACGACTTTTCTTTTGTAAATGTACCGTAAGAATAACGAATCCTAAATAGTCAAAGAAAATTACAGAATTTCTTTAATAATATTTGTTGGGCATTCTTATTTAATGAATTACTTTTTTATCGAACAATGCTAGAGAGATCACAATTGTAAGCCAATTTATAACCATAATATGATCTTCTTCTTCTTCTTTTTTTTATTTTTTATTCTCATAACCTACTTGTTTTTCTTTCCTTTTATCTCATTACACAATTGTGTATTAGTTTAGTGCTTAAAGTTTTTGTTTATTTATAAAGCATGTGTTTGGTATATAAAATTGATATATACGCGTGTGAAATATGTTTTAGGCACCTGAGAGCCACAGTAAATATGCTATGTAATCGTACTGAGTCAGGGTAATTAAAATCAAATTATCAAAATTGTGCATTTTGCTTATGTAATATAATAAAAAGTGACGGTCAGGATTGGATGTCTAATTACTAACTGTAACTTGCAGATGGGGTTCCACTTTAAGGGTCGTGATGGTCAGCGTAGATTGAGGACTTTTTGGTTTTGGTCTGAGTAGCTAGATCGAAAGACCTTTTAGTTCTTGGGATGCAAAGAGCTTAAGCTGAGAAAGAGAAAGTGAGCCAAGTGGCGGTTGAGTCAACTCGCATTGCAAGTAGTTTTAGTTTTAGTGGGAAAGGGATCATCTCCGGATCTCTTCTACCAAATTCAACCTATCAATCAATCCGAATCTTTGAAATTTGATCCAACAGCTAAAATTATTATAAATTTTAAAGGAGCCTCCTGTTTTTAGCTGTTAGATCAAATTTTAAGGGCCCAAATTGATTAATAGGGTGGATTTGGTGGAAGGGATCCAGAGAGGATCCCTTTCCATTTTAGTGAAGTTTGCAATTAAAACTAGAGTGATGTTAGAGAGTGTGTCAAGAACACCACTCGATACATTAAGCATAATAATACAATTAGTGAAGTTTCTAATCAATTGTATTATGACATTTGGTGTACAATGTTGTGTTCTCGGTATATTAAAAGTTTTCTCGTTAGAGAGATCATCTATATAAACTATATTTAATAGACTAAATGATATGACGGTTGAGTTGGATTTCTTCTTTAATGATTAAAAAAAAAATCAACTTTCAACCGCCACATATGGTGTAATTAAAAAGATATTTCTCAAGGATTTTCCTTAAAGATATCATTCGAAGATACATACATACATATATCCTGCCAAGTCTTACCTTGTAACTGATGGCAGAAAA
Organism: Pyrus communis; assembly: GCF_041283825.1. NCBI lineage: Eukaryota > Viridiplantae > Streptophyta > Magnoliopsida > Rosales > Rosaceae > Pyrus > Pyrus communis. Next base: position 1,921,499 of record NC_142570.1, on the reverse strand, counting down.
GAACGGACATGAAACATGTAGTTTTAAAGTAGCGGTGTTTCACATCAATTATGTGAAGTTATGTAAAAAATAAAATAAAATATGTAATATCGTATTATTTATTTACAATACTAGAATAACGTCTCTGAGGATGTAGGTAAGTCCGTCTCTTGATTGTGGTTTTGGGGCACATAATATTACATTACATTAGTGCCAAAGCCGGTCTTAGGTTGGACCGAGTATTGCAACTTGGAAATGTGTTTGCGTAATCTCATTCACTTAGGAATTTAGGAATTAGGGCTCGCCCCAGATTGCGACTTGGTCTTTCCATGCTTTTATAGACTTTTTGGTTTCTGGTATAATCGTCTGATTTGAAACCATTATCTCTCAACCTGCAGTAGATCACTATATATATAGTTAGGCATGAAGCATGCATTAATCGTTGTTCTGGTTTGGCCACCACAAAAGTTATCTCCCTATATTTCTACCATCCAATTCCTCAAGTCTGAAACTAATCATTGCCCATTTCTGCGTACCCACAGTTTTCCTTTTGGAAACCCTAATATGAAATCAAGCATGAATACTTTGAAGGGGCACGTAGTGGTAGGCTACCTTCCATCTCTAACATTTAAGTGATGACTAATTAGCAACTTATAGAATGGTTTATCAGGTCAGTTAAGACTTATAAGCCGTAATATATATTAGGTCCATTGGGTGGCAACACACACACATACACATACATGGGCGCGGATCCGTAGTATCACTTTTTTCACATAACTTTTGACACACGTTTTTGTAGGGATCACTTCATAATGTATTTTAACGATTGAACCGTCTATCTTTTAAAACATCATTCATAGATCATTCTTGCAAAACAATTAGATAAATCCAAAACCATTAGATATTCATTTGTAGTAAAGAAAATGAACGAATACAGTTATACAAAAAAAACCCTAAACTCTAATTAATCCAACGGTCATATGGTTTTAGATTTTGATGATTTTTTGGTAGACATGATCTTTAAGCGAAGATCTAAAAGATATACGGTTTGAATTGTTGAAATACATTATAAAATGACCCCTAAAAATGTGTGTAAAAAAAATGATGACACGGTTCCGTCTCCATATATATTAAGGTTTATTTGATAATCATTCTGCTTCAAATTTTAATTTTCAGTTTTTTTGTTATAAATAGAGGAGAAATACCTTGGAAGGGATGTAAAAGAAACCTACAGAAAATGATATACAAAATGAAATTAAAACCTAAAAACTATTTTAAGTTGTTTTCTCCTGTAAACAAGGGGTTGAAATCTAATAACTAAAAACAAAATAGTAATCAAAAGGTATATTCAGTTTCACATATAAAAATACCATACATATTTCATGCCAACATATTAGCCAACTTAGTATCTGAGATATACAAAGAACAAATTAAGCCACCCTTTCGAGTCAGATTAGTCCAAAAGGCAACTTCCAAATTTGTGATAATCTTTTTTAAACATACAGAATGAATACGACATATATCATCCCTCTTTCTCATAAGGGTTTACTGGATATGTACCTGTCATACACAAGTCATTATAATGGCCACTAAGATAATTAAGTGGCGTAATCACTTGGCGATGGCGGCAAAGTTGACATGAAAGGAGAAGAATTAAATCAGATTAGTTTAAACATTTGGATTGGTGAATATCTAGTCATTAAATTATAAGCTTTTCGGTGATCACGTTATTTATTTTTTAATATAACTTAAATTTATGTCACAAAGGTTGTAGATACCGGTTGAGCAAAGTTCCTCACCAATATACCTACATTCAGAATTTTATTGTGGCGGTTTCTCAAACGAATCATGCATTACGTACATGACAATGCATATTTAGCTTACTCATTTAGCTCGGAATAAAATTGCAAGAAAGTTCTTTCTCAAAATTTATACATGTATGACCAACATGTTTCATAGGTTGTAAACAACTTAATGAGTAGTTTTTTCTTTTTAAAAAGGGGATCAACTGCTGGTTTTGCCACAATAGTCCACATTTTCGAGGCCAAGAAGGCTCACAGAGACATTTCAGTCTCTCTATGTCCCATTGTGTGATTCACAGAGGCACTTCATTGGTTGTAAACAACATAATGAGCAATGACCTACCTTAATTATGTCAGATTGATTGTTGGGCTCTTCTGCCGTCTACCTTGGCTTATGTCATAAGAAATACTAGTTTAGGTACTTCAAGCCTAATGGCTACAAACTGGGCCTATATTTAACAGCTCCCGCCCAATTATTAGTTTTTCAAGCCCAATGTTATACAAGAAAATCCCATGTAAAACCAATTAATCACACAATTCCAAATGATGAGAATACATTCCACCTAGGGAAACCTAAGCTCTTTTGATGTGGCCTCGTCTGCTAACAATGGTTTGTTGTGATCTCGTTTGAAGGTGATGACATTACATGTGCCTCAAGTGCAGGTTTATTACGTCGGTCATCTTTGTGGCAAATTTGTATCAGTGGTACTTTTGCTTTTACTAATAGTATTAGTGCTTGTGGTAGCTATTTAGAAGATTATCGTTTATGCTTGTTTATGTAAATTATCTCTAAATTAATGTATTGATCACGAAAAAAATATACCCACGTGTGGCAATCCTTGTAACCATTCTAATGTATCAGTGAAATATATCTATCGCTTCTTGTCATAAAAAAGAGAAACCTATCATCTCTTTGATTAGCTTTTATGATCTTTTGCTTAAAAAGTGTATTTGTGAGAAATAATTTTCGCACATATATTCTTTTCCTCTCTATAGGCGTCCCACTTTATTTTTAATTATTGAATCTAATAAAGTAAGAAACAATTTAAAATGTGAGAATACTAAAACAATAAAATAAAATTTACAGAAATCATTTCTCGATCTCTATTTTCTCATCTTTGATTGTATGGTCACTAACCGTATGGGAAGCCAACCATGAACCAATTCACAACCCAAAAGAACAATTGCTACTTTTTCTATTTTCACACCAACAATACTTGATTACTCAAAGATGAGTAGGAACTCCTACTCAAAATTCCTCAAAATTGTGTTCGTTGTCAATTTATAGAACTTCGTGTTTATAATCAAGACCGTTCATATTATAAATCACCCTATAAAGATCACCTTTGCAAAAAATCAAATAAAATTAAGGTCGTTTAGTCATCAAATTGTTTAAAAGCAAATGAACAGTATTGGTAAAAACATTACAAACTGTCTATGTATTTGCTACAATAGATTGCTTAAACGACCTTAGTTTTAATTTATTTTTTGCAAAGATGATATTTACAGTGTGATTCATAATGTGAACAGTTCTGATCATAAGTACAAAACTCTGTGTTTAAAATATAAAGAATTTTGAGTAACAATTCATACTCATCTTTGAATGGCCAAGTATTCTTCTTTTCACACAACAGTATGAATCATCATTGTTCTAGAACTTCATATCAAACATGATCAAAGGATGGGTCATTGGATGCCCTAACGCCAAATGAGTTAATCACGTGTGAACTCCAACCGCAAATAAGCCAAAGTCTAATGAGAGAAGGCATGTGATTTACATATTTTGACCTTCTTCTCAAATACCAAACCCCATGTTGAAAAAATTGGAATGAAGATCATAAAGCTCAGAAAAAAAAAATGGTCGTAAGCAGAAATTGAAAGTTTGTAGATCCAATCAATATTGAGCATGTCAAATTATCAGAGGGACAAGCAAGGTGCTCAATTTCATCAACATCGATATTGTTCCTAACTTATTAATTATCACCTGCACAATTCGTTAAGTATGAGGTTTTATTACTCTGTATTAGTTGGAGTGGAGTTAGGATATTTAAATTCTTCTTTTCTTAGAGATACAATCGATGTGAGATAATTCCAACATGCACCTTCACATGGGACCCAATTTCACATGTGTGAGATATACAGAACGGCAACCATGTGAAGTCAAAGGGACTTACACTATATGCAGGGCCTAGGGACCCACCGTCATTGCGCGGGGCCAAAGGGATCCACCCATCACGTAGCAGTACGGGTCCCTTCCCTGACTCTGATACCATGTCAAATTATCAGAGAGACGGGCCAAATGCCCACTTCCAACAACATCGATATTGTCCCCAACTTATTTATTACCACATGCACAATCCGTTAGATGTGAAATTTTATCACAAAAGGTCACAATATTAGTTGGAGTGGAGTTGTTTAAACTCTTATTTTCTCAGATATACGATTGATACAAAATAATCAACTTAGCATGTATTCGATATTTTTTTTTTATGAATTGGAAATATCATTACCAAGGCAAAGATACCAACATATGTTTGATTTGATGTCATAATTCGGAAGATACCTCTTTAACTAACTTGTTTTTCTAGATCAATCGGGGCATCGTTGAAAAATCTTAACCTCCCCGTTTTATGCAAATTATTGTTTTACTCATGTCGCTATTGACGTTGGATACATGATCTTTCATCAACTCATCTGTTCAAATTTTATAATCTATAAATTAATTTGTGTCTCATAGTCAACCCTTTCTAGTAAGCCTTGCATAAGCCATGCATCAGCCATGCATCAGGTAGTAGAAAATTTAATATCGGATTTATATATTTAATTTCTAATTGCTGCTTTCTCAATTCTCATCGTCACTCATAACATAGCTTAATAATAAAACAAGAATAATGTCTGAAAAATTAAATTTTTAAATCAAAAATTTAAATTAAATAATATATCATCAATAAAAAATAAGCATATTAATAAACATTAAATAATAATTTAATCATCAACATTCACATCCTCAAAATTTGATTTAAAATTTTAATCTCTTTAACATTAGTTATAAAATATTAATTCATTTATGCGTATAATATATATTGCACATATTTCGATATCCGTGACAATTGGCATGCCGTGCCGTCACAACCACTCTAGTTGCTTTCATTTTCATACCAACAATTAACTATTAATCAGAGTAAGACAGCCAAGAAATCATGTAATTCAGTGAGATCGATCGACCTTTCCTTTATTTCTGACCAGAATATTTAGTGATCCATCGTTAGCATGTTGTTGTATGGTGAAATCTCTGTAGTCATACATGCACATGATGATCATATGAATGGAGTGCACGTGAAAATTTATGATTAATTTGAAGGAATTTTCACGAATAATACATGTGAAATTTTTTATAAATATTTCACTAGACATTATGGGATTTATTTCCTTTTTGAATTAATATTTGATTACAATGACATGAATAATACACAAAAGCTTAAGAAAAAAAATAAAAACTAAAAATGAAAAAACCTTGTCGTCAATGGTGCAATGGGTTTGGACCGGTGGGAACAAGGCGCATTTCAGAACCATAACGAGGGTCGATCTCCGTTCCGCCCAGCTCCGGCCGCACAGGCACATATTTGTAAGGATGATCCTTTTGACGTTGCCCGTTCCGGTGGACAAATGGGGCAAAGTCAAATTTAGAAGCCAATAGTACTTTCCGGTTGCTCAAAGTGTAACGACGATCGGAGCTGCTGAGAGAATATGCTGCTGCTTGCGTAGGGTTTATGTGGTTACTGCTATTTTTGGAAACGAGATGAAACCAACCGTGGACGGATAACAAGATCAATGAGAGCCAAAGCATGAGACTAAAGAGGTGAGGAATAAGAAGCTTGGAAGCCATGGAAGGGGAGGGAGGGGATGAAAAATAGAGAGTAGTGCATGGAGAACAAAGAGACAGAGAGAGAATTTGATCTGAAAATTGTGGGAATAAAAGTTGCTAGGGTTTCTGTGTTTTAGAGAGAGGGTTGAGGGTTTTGGAAGCTTGACAGCTTAAATGTGCTATAACTTGTAGACCAACAAAGCTATCTAGCATAAGAAATGCTTGATAATCTGGTAAGAGGGGGAGAGAGAGAGAGAGAGAGAGAGAGAGAGAGAGAGAGAGAGAGAGAGGGGTTTGTAAGGCAAAGGGCCAGTAGATGCGGGGAGGGGGGGGCAGGATTGTCGAGCATTCTTCTACCAATGAGACTACCTTTGCGTTCAAGGAACCAATTAATTAGGGCCATCAAAAGTGAAAATTGTCAAACCTTTGGTTTATATATTGCGGTGACCCGAGAAGATGATGAAAAAATACATGGGATGAGATTAGGTCCCATTACTGTTGCAACACTCTAGAGCAACAGCCAACATATCTGCTTAATTTGAGGATTTCTTTTGTAGTTAACCTACAAGCTCCATGATGAGATCGACTCATGATTCCGTTTTCATATTGATTCCAATGGAGTTTACTTGCAGGTTTTGAATTACAAGTTTTTTGATCTATGCAAATTTGAGTTAGGTTAGTTGGTCAAATGTGACCCTCCTCTAATACTCGAGATAATATCTCCCTATGCGTATATTAGTATAGGATATTGCCTTCATCTTGTAAAATATAAAATTTTGAGTTTTTTGAATTACAATAGTACATGTATACATATAGTCAAAATGCCCAGTGGTAAAAGATGAATTTGAGGCTCGTATTACACACGACACATCCTGAGTTCGATGATGGTGCTAGTGAATTGCATAACGGTGTCCAATGGGAGGCTGAAATGCATCTGTGAGTCTTCTCAACCTCCATAAATGTGGACTGTGATGACGAAACCACCAACTGATCCCCTTTTTATGAAAAGACAACATTGTGGGATGCGGGGGTTTGTGGACTCAGCCAGTCTGGTCTTAGCTTTGAGCATACTCTAGGCTAGCTAGCTATGAACAATTTGACCATCACAATTGATCACATATGTTTGTTTCATGCTAAATAAACAAAATTGGAAGATTGACTCTTTCATTTTTTAGATTTTATATATAATTTTCATGACATGTGGTAGCTTGCTTGTTTGACCTTATTGTCACGAGGGATCGAATTCAATTCATGTTCGAGTTTTCAATTCATATTCACACGCTTAGCTACATATATGCCATAAATATGTTAATGCACGCTAAGTAATTGCATGGGAGGAAACAATTCCTTTGCTTTCCTTATACTCTTTCTTTTTATATATTTTCTTTCATTTGTTTCATTGGTTTTTGTAAATTTGATCCTCTTTTGAACTAAACAAAAGTCGCAACAAAAAATATATTTGACAACTCAACTTTTCTTTAAACACCGAGCTGATTAATATAATAGAATTCAATTTTACTCGCGTTTATCATTATAAAACACCTAAAGAATCATCAAACGGTCAGATAATTTTTTCAATTTGAATAAATATTTGCACGGAGGTAAAAGATGGAATATATGATTAGCGTTGTATTGCTTTATAAATTGATTAGAGTTCTATTAATTTACAAATTAGTTAGTACTTGAGCGCTCTTGTTGTGACAAGACATTTGAATGTCAATGCACTTTTTTGGTGCATAAAATGGAGTGGAATAAGCAAATACCAATACGAATATAGAATTTAGCAAGTTACACAAAGATCCAATATGGTTGTGTGTGCAAGCACGATCTCCAAAGGCATTATATCCCCTCTTTACTCTCTCTCTCTCTCTCTCTCTCTCTTCCGGGAATGGGCATGGACTTTGAATTGCCTTTTTTCCAAGATAAAAGCCTCTTGTCGGGTGGACCAAATCCATGGAGACCATGGATTCAGATCGCCATATGGCTGGCAAGCAATTAACATGCCGTTTTACCTTCCTTTTTCATGGGGAAATTTGGTATTTGTCTGGTTAGGTTACCCTCGTACAAAGGAGATACTAGCGTGGAGTGCCCTTCTTGGTCTCAACGACTTTGCCTCAGTAGGCCAGTATGCCCTACATGGCAACCGGTCTACTCATTTTCACGAGAAATACTTATATGACACAAGACAACGGCCGTGCTTAGAAAGTTCTTGTCCTTCTATTATCTACTCTGACCACAATTAGCCACGTGGGGTTGCCGACGTGGCCCAACATTTTTCATCTACTTTTCTTGGATGACATTGACCTCTTGGATCTCAACTCTTAACACTGTTTCTGGCCCATTCCTTTTTTACTTTGAAAGCACAAAGTTCAAACAAGTTGTTGGCCATCTCAAAAATTGAGAAAATAAGGGTGTTGATGGCAAATTCTGTAATTTTAAGAACACAAGAATTTCCACTGATTTACCTAAATTATACCAACTCTGATGATATTTTTAGCAACTTTACAATAGTTGGTCCGTACCGGGAGGTAAGTTCCAATACGCCTGCCTCATGAGAACAAGGTTTCAAATTCCCCTTTCTCCGTCAACAGCTGATCCACGGCCTAAATCCTAGCAAAACCATCGGAATTCAGTGTACAAATCCTTCAAAGGATACTGAGTCGATGAAAATTACGTGAACTGTTGCATTTGTCACACTAAATCTGCCAGCAAAGACTCGAGGAGTAACAAACGAAGCCAAGACCAAGTAAAAATCAGCAGTACTCCACCTAATACACAAGAAAAGGAAAACTGCACCTACGGTGCGGACCTAAGCACTGCTTTTGATTACTTTGGACCTTTCAGATCCTCGAAATCCATACCGTTCACTAAATCAGCCTCGTCAATAGCACCAGCTTCGGCATTCAGGTCATGTTCTTTAGCCTTCCTCCCAGTCTATATCATCCTCATCGTCCGCTATAGCATCAGCTTCGACGTTCAAGTCATGGACCTTATAATTTTCTGCATTACCTGTAGTGTGTATGAGAAAAGATGTCAAACAACAATATTCAAGCACATCAATGAAGAATCTGTCACAATGCATTGTCAAAATTTGTACTTCTATACAGAAATGAACTGCGAATCAAAAACTTGAATATGCATACAGCATAAATCAACACATGTATTGGCTTAATGACCACGTGCCATTCTCATTGTTTGTCAAAATTAACTGAATTAGAGGACGGCAATTCAAATTAGAGAACAATCTGAAATTGAACACTGATTGCCAAATACTAACATTTACCTGTTACTGGAGCCTCTTCCCAGTCTACATTACCTTCTCCTTCATCCTCGCGCTTTGACTTCATGCCAACCCGACGATTAGGAGACACTGCGGAGGGACCATCAGAGATCTGTGTTTCCTGTGCTTTCTTAGCTTCTTCTTCTTGCTGTCTTTTTATTAGAGCAGCATAATATGCTTTTAAATACTCATCCTGTAAAGCAATGAAGATACAATTAACTCAAAAGTTTAATTAATTAATTAATTTATTTTGAAGGGGGTCTCAAAGCAAGAAATTATTGCACAAACCTGTATATTTTTCTCATTATTCTCGGTACTGAATTTTTTGTCTTCTGAGAACTCTGGAGCTGCTACACTTCCAATGGCATCCATCTTTTGCTCCTGCTTGACCTCTCCACGTTGTTCTTTTGTAAGGTTCATGCCTTGCTTGATCATCCAAGGTGGCAAAACTTTCAGGCTTGTACCATCAGCTTCAGATTTAATATCCTTTCCTTTTCCTTCAACCCCAGAGAAATCAACTTCAACCTGCAAACGGAGATATTTCAAATCCTCACAGCTGATGCAATTACCATATAGTCATTACTGTCAAATAAAAAACAGTTATCGCAAACACACCTCAAGGCTGAGAGACATGATTCGATTTTTGGAGGGAGGGGACAAGACTTACCTTTGTATCTCCAAGAAAGGGCATTGGCGTTCCACCGTATCCCATCCCATGAGAAGATTTGGAGGGATCCATGGCACTAGACTCACCATTCTCCGCACGTCTAGCAGCACTTGCTCGAGCTTCCCAAGCTTGGAGACTTCCAAATTCAGGAGGAGATAAGTCTTTAACTCTATTAATTTGGTCCATTAGAGGCTTCAGCTGTACCTGCATTCATTTCATTTATCAACTCAGAGAACCATTAGAGCAGTAGAATACAGAATACACGAGTACAGTAAAGCGCATCATTACATATCAAAATCAAGAAAAAGACAGAGCAAAAACCTCCATCTTTTGAAGCAAGTCTTTTAATTTTTCACGTCGCCGCCTCCTTGCATTGTCGTCTCCATCTCCTACTACTTCTTGCGAAGCTAGCTTGTCACTCTCAGCCACAAGTTCTCCATTGCAACTTTCACAATGGAAGTACTCATCCTCCATAGACACCAGTTGCAGCGCATCTAAAGCGTTGTATCTAAAGATTTGCGCTTGCATGCATAATTCAAGTATCAAAATGAGGAACACACAGAGAAACACACAGGAAAAAGAAGAAACAGTTGAGACCTTTTCCCACAGTTGGGGCATACATATTCCTGAACTGTGTTCTTGTCCTCCAACTCATCTTTCAGTTTTTTCCGCAAACGGTGCAGTCTGTACCTTACCACATCATATATCTGAAATATACTCTAGTTTAGGCCTTAACCAAAAAAATAGAAGCCAATATTTTATCAGCAATTGATAAATTGAATAATCAAGTCAAGCCAGCAAAACTTCCAACATTGATTCATTCGCCATCTAGTTATCGATCTAATTGTTTTTTGTTTTGTTTACAATTAGTCAATTACATAACTAAAAATAAGAAAAGAATCTAGATACATCTGTATACAAAATCTATAAAACCAACCTGTGCATAATCCAGACAGCAGTAAGAGTGAGTGTGCATCTTAACTTTCTCTTCCCCTTCTTTTACAGGTGGACCATCTCCTGAGGCAGCAACAGCTGCATTGTGCACCTTTGCACCCTTAGCTGTCTGCAAAAATTAATGATATAAGGAATAAAACCCACATAAAGGGTTACTCGCCAAATAGGGCAGCTTGTTAATCCATATCAATCAACAGCAAAAAGAAGCAAGATTTGTTCCGTATAAATTACTAGACGTCAACCTTTATATATAAGGGAAAGATTACTATAATTCATCAAATAGAGATAGATGGACTACTAGGACAACCACAATGCACAAACTACGAATATTAATTGGAATGGCAGAATCATCTAGCATAACCTAAAATGAAATTTCACAAAAAGCAATCCCTCATTACATCTTCCATCATAAGATTAAAGGTGCAAACGACCTTGAGGGCTTGAGTGTCCAATAGATCAAAAAATAGTGTTAAACAATAACAGAACATATATACAGAGTAAATTTTATTTATAAGGAACAAGTGTTAATAACAAGGTGTTCTTGCAGGTTTAAGCAAGTTGTAAGCAAAAAAATTGATTCCCTGCCTTCACAACAATATCTAATTACCTTTTTAAACCTGGTAACGCAGGCTATAATTGGATCCTATAAACCTGATTAAACCCTCATATATGAAGACTACAATAACCTGGTATGTCAGCTTGACCTGCCTCAGGTTAATCAAATGCAATCTAGTTCTTTCAGGAAAACTATACAACTATTTCTCTTTTGACACATTTATACCAGGGCCTTTCTTGTTAGCTTCTGGGATTTGAGAAAATAAATTCTCTTGAACACATATGCACACATACTGGTGTTTATCTCTTTCTATTGTACCTCATCTTTTAAGAGGTGTCATATCAGAGTTTATCTGGTTACTGTCCAAGTCACATGGGTTGGACTTGGATCCCCCTTTGTGCTTTTATCTTAGGGTTGGGGATAAAGTGAAGTAACAGCTAAGTGCCTAAGACCATTCTCTTATAACTGGCAAACCCATAAAGCCATTAGACAATTTGGACCGAGGGGCCTCAAAGCTCCAGCATTGCTGTAGGAAATCTTGGTTTACTCAATTTCTATTTGAAATGACTAATGGTACAAACTAGATTGAGCACTAGGATCACTTACAAGTGAAAGATACCTAAAAATACAGATACCGACATTGATAAAAATCTTGGTTTACACAAAGGTTGGACTTGGATCCCCCTTTGTGCTTTTATCTTAGGGTTGGGGATAAAGTGAAGTAACAGCTAAGAGCCTAAGACCATTCTCTTATAATTGGCAAACCCATAAAGCCATTAGACAATTTGGACCGAGGGGCCTCAAAGCTCCAGCATTGCTTTAGGAAATCTTGGTTTACTCAATTTCTATTTGAAATGACTAATGGTACAAACTAGATTGAGCACTAGGATCACTTACAAGTGAAAGATACCTAAAAATACAGATACCGACATTGTTAATATTCTTCTTGGTTTAACCCTTCAAGCATGTAGAAACTTCTCTCCGTTTTTGTATATTAATATTCACAAAATGAATCAGAATAATACGTAAAACTCATCAGATGGACCAAACCAACTGGTAACCAAAAAGCATTGAATAATACACAATAACTAAGATCAAACGAATGACCTCTCTCCTATGATCTCTGGTGACCAGTTTTTCCTCCTCAAAAAATCGCAAAGTACGACGAAGTTGCTTCGAGTGCAGTTTCAAGTCCTTTGCCAAATCTTCTTCCCTTACCCATTGTCGTCTGGCATCAAAACATCTAAATATTACTCACAAGCAAACAAATGACAAATTATAAAAGCTTGTGCACCTTCACCCTCAAACACACACACACGGAATCACCCATGTAATGCACAATAAAAACCCTCATAGCAATGTCTATGCTAAGTTTTGTAGGGCCCATTTGGGATTGCTTGTGGACTGGAATAATTAACGTGTTTTCAGATAACCAAAAGCGCTTCTCACTACGAATTCATTTGGGACTGCTTTTGTAGGAAGCACTTATGCTTATAAGTGCTTTTGCTCATAAGTCCAAAAATTCAAGAGCTTCCTAGAAAATCACTTCTACGATCCAAAGGAGCTTTCAAATTTTTTCTGCCAAACGTAGTGAGAAGTGCTTTTGGTTGTAAACATGTATTGTTAGTGCTTCCAGAAGCAATCCCAAATATGCCTAGGTTTGACAGGAAAACTTAAAATGCTTATGGGTCATAGAAGCACTTCCTGGAAAGCAGGAAACACCAAACATGTGCGAGTGCTTTTCAAGGAAGCACTTGGGTAATCAAACTCACACACGAAATTCAACCAAATTAGTTGCTCATAGCTCACTTCACCAACCCTAATTCACATTTTCCCTCTCCAATTACTCAGTCAGTAATCGTAGTTACCAATACTCTCTCACTCCACATTTCTACGATTTCGGGTTTCAACCAACTTAAAAATTTCATCTTTCAACCTAAAAACGCTGCCTTAATCCAAAAAACAATACAATTAACTTCACAAACCTCGATAGAGCATCCAGCACCACCACCGCAATCCCCCGATTATCGCTCCGTCCGGTCTTGGGCTGATTCTCCCCTTTCGTCGGTATGTCATCGTAAAATGCCCTCGCAGTAAGCTTCACCAGCCTGAATTCCGATTGAAATCACCAAGAAGATAATCAAATACGACATTAAAATTTCTGCAGTTTTAAATGAGAGCGCAAATTGATCGATTTAATACAGAAACCCTAGGGGAGTTCAAGAACGACTACTTGTTGAACGGCTCGATGCTCATCGTCTACGAATCAATTTCCGGCGAATTTCTTCCGATTTTTGAATAATTTCTCTCTCTCACTGCTGCGTGCGCGGGTTCAGTAGGGCTACTGCTAGAGAGAGAGAGAGAGAGAGAGAGATCCGTGGCTCTCTGGTAGGTTATGGAGGGACCTATGGTAATGCCGTATGCCTTATGCAGTTGAGTAATTTGCCTAAAAGGCCGTTGAGAATATGCGATTCACGAATGGGGTTGGAAGGTTTCTGAACTATTATAATAAAACCCACATCCAAGCCACGGATTTTGTTTATTTACTTTGTAAATTATGTATTAAGAGAAATCGAATTTAAAACATCTTTCCACGTTGATTGTAGTAAAATGTTTGTTTTGTTGGCCAATAAATTATATTCTTTTTTACAATATGTATGTTGTATTGCGTTAGCATGAACTCTTTATGTATTTATCAACGAAATTTTATTCAGATTTATGATTTTTTAGCGTCAAAATAAGATTTCATCAAAATCTACTACTTGTTGGGCGATGCCTTCTTTTAATGAGCACCCTACCTTTGGATTATGAACTTTACCAGCCTCTTACACGACCAAAATCTTGTTAGATTTAGAAGAAAGATTTCAAAGTAGTTCAAGCCTTAAGTGGTAAGTTAAGCATATAAGATGAAATACATGGGGCATTTCATAATTTCCAAACTTTGTAGGCCTCCATTACAAATTTGACTTTCTTGTGATTGTTGATGTGACGCAATGCAGTTTGTTAAAAGTAAAATTAATAAAAATAATTTAAAATTTTTGAATTTTAACAATAAAGATAAAATAAAAGAAAAAATGAATGTATTAGGATTAATTTTTTAATGTAAAAATATGATTTTTCATTAAAGTAAATAGTAGCAAAAGTTTTTCATTATGAATAATACTATGATTGATTTTTTAATATAAAAAAATAATTTTTTATTAAAATAAACAATAGCAAAAGTTTTTCGTTATAGTTTCTTTTGTTTTGTTAAGAGAGGGAGGGAGATCAAAAACAAAAAAATAGGTTTGTCGCCCCCAAGGGTCCCACACATACAATCTGCACCGCACTTTGATTTCAGCAAAGATCTTTTATCAGCCGTTAGATCAGCATCATCAACAAGTGTACGGTCCAGAAGAGAATCAAAACGCAGTTGTCGTCCTCCTTAGCCAGAGGGAAGCCCGTGAGTGCGTCTATAAAATAAAACCCTCATTTTATCTTTTCTGGGATAAAAAGATAGACAGCTACTGAGCTTGTTCGATCCTACTCTCTCTAGCTTTCTCTCTCTAGCTTTCTCTCTCTCTGGGATTCCATACATCCATGGCGAAGCCCCGAAAGCCCAAGAACGAAGACGCAAAGCCTGACAACTCCGGGCCCGTCGTCCGCCACCAGAAGCTCTGCCTCTCCATCGACGTCGATAAGCGTCGCATTTATGGGTTCGTCTCTGTCCTGCATTCACACACACAAAAGGAAGAATACACTGTTGCATGTTCACTGATTTCGTGGCGAATCTCTATGGGTTTTGGGAAAATTCGAATTGGGTTTTGAGATTCGGGGAAATTGTGAATTGGGTTTTGTTTTTGGTAAAAATTGGATCGTAGATAAGCAGCTTTGGGAGCCATTATTCTGCATGGTTAGTGTTTATGTTGCTTGATTTTGTTTAATTTTGATGGGATTGTAGGTACTCTGAGTTGAAGATTGTGGTCCCAGAAATTGGGATTGTAGGGTTACACGCAGAGAATTTGGGGATTGAGAGTGTTTCAGTCGACGGTGAGCAGACCGAGTTCGAATACTACCCGCAGAGTAATCATAAAGATGCGGAGAGCGAGAGGAGATGGAGCTGGGTGACATCGCCGAGCTCTGCTGCCGATGCGGCAGGGTCAACATATATATCGGCTCTTGAGAGAGAGCTGGTCCCGAATTTACTGATCAATTGCTGTAAGGCTTTCAAGGCCGGAAGCGAACCGCAGGAGCAACTGCTTGGGGATAATGAAGTGCAGCAGTCTTCTGGAGAAGCCAAGCAGGTTATGGTTTATTTTTGGAGTTATGGTTTTGTGAGTTGAAATTTTGTGTTGGGTTTTCGAACTCCAGGATTGATCAACGTAAATTTCTAGGATGGCATTAATTTTCGCGTTTTGTATCAAATTTAGCTGGTAGGGCCTGCGCATATGGAATTACACGTTTAAGTATTTATACTTGTACATATTGACTGAAAAAGAATTACTTGCGTATGGTTCAAATTTTTGTTGCCCTGCGCTTTTCTAGAACTTTGGTGGTGGGTTTTTAGGGTTCAGGTTGATAGATGTAAAGGGTTACAAAATAGCATTACATTTCGTGTTTTGTATCGAAATTTAGCTGCCAGGGTCATTATGTATGCCCGTATCGGCTTACACGTTTAAGCATTTATACTTGTACATATTGACTCAAAAAGAAGTAAAAAGAATTACTTGTGTATGTTTCAGATTTTTGTTTCCCTGCGCCTATCTAGAATTTTTGTGGCATGTCTTCATAGCTTAATAGAAGATGAATGTTGATTTTATGCCAGAAGTTATTAGGAAATGACCAGTATCAGAACTGATCATTTTGTGGAGGGCTCAGTTGGCATAATGTGTTGTGACTGCGTTTCTCTTGTCTATGGCTTCTCATGTTGTTTGGTGTTGGTGCAGAATGTGAGGTTGGTTCGTGTTGATTATTGGGTAGAAAAAGCAGAGACAGGAATTTATTTTCATGATGCCATTCTACATACTGATAACCAGATAAGGCGTGCACGGTGCTGGTTCCCTTGTATAGATGACAATTCACAAAGTTGCTGGTACTAATTGTCTAACTGTGCTATTCTTTTGGTAGTTTTGCATATTATTGATAACACTCGGCATATTCATAATGACTATTACATGTTCAGCTATGATCTGGAGTTCACTGTTGCACAAAATCTTGTGGCTGTTAGCACTGGAAACTTACTATACCAGGTGAGATCAATGATAGAACACGTCTATTCATGTTTAAGTGCCAACATATTGTGTATTTTTCATGACAGAAGTGCACATGCCTGTGATGAGTCCATTAACCAGTGTGTAAAATGTAATTGTGCGACTTATAGCAGAATAAAATCTGAAATTAATAGGCATATTCTGTGGTTTTTATTCCGTAAAACAGTAGTTAGCAAACAATAGAAAAATATTGTTTGATGTAAATACTTCTCTTAGAAAAGTAAGGAAATTTGTCACAAAAAGAAATAGTTTTTCAGTAAGTTTTTATCACTTCGTATGATTAATGCCTTGCCATAATATAAACTGGGGTTCGATTCCTGGTTGGTGCACTATTTGCGGGGATAGCTCAGTTGGGAGAGCGTCAGACTGAAGATCTGAGGTTGCGTGTTCGATCCACGCTCACCGCTGGCATCTACTGGATCGATGCTCTGTTGAGTGGACCTTTAACTTGGCTGATGGGACAATCTCTATTGTTAAGGGCAATATACAGATGAAAGTCAAGCTTTCAAGTGGAGACAAAAAAAAAATACATGTAATTACTTATTGTGGAAGTAATTTCTTTAATTCTGTAAATCCCCATTTAAAGGCAACCATGCAACTGGCCAGGTTTCTAGGCTGATGAAGTCCAGGTATGCTAGAGACACCAATAGTAATTTGTTGAAAGCCAATAAGGTGTGTGTACATCCTGGATACCTGAAACTATGCTTCCCTTGGGAAAAAAAGGCATTACATAGGCGATTGAAACTGTTTTCTGTTCCTTCACCTCAACAATCTTGCTAGTTTTCTTATCTAGTCAGCATTTAAAATATTTGTAGAAACGTTACAGTTGTTATTACATGGTCATAGGTACCTTTCTAATGACTTGACAAATTGTAAACCAATATGTAGTTTTTGTCTCTTCGCCAGCATTCATCTTATTATGCATATAATAGAATGACAATTAGCTAATGGAAGTCATATAAACAAGAAAAAATAAATAAACTAGTGGGGGTGTCACCATGCTTCTGTATTGAGACACAATTTTGCAAATTTTAAGTTCAATATTCACAAAATCCTTCTTTTTGGGGGTGGGGGGTTGTGTCTATGAGACAATCATATTCCATCTGTTTACTGGGATCGTCTTTACACGACAATGTTCTTTTCTTCTTATGCCGGTATGTGACGTGGATCTTTATAGAGAGCTAACCCTTAGTCTACTGAAGACCAGTTGCCATGTGCACCCTCATGCAGGGGCCTAGATATTGAGACGAAATTCAATTTCTGCAGCCTTGTTGAATGCCTGTAGAAGTTTATTTTCGTATTACCATTTGACTTAAGTTTCCAATTTCAGAATCAAGGTTTTCTATGTATATATGGTGGAATAGAACTATTGTTATGGAGCCAAGCGTTGTGGCATCATCTTGAGTATCTATAGACAGTAGTAGTGTGAGATAAAGTCATAATCGAGATATGGCTTGCAGCAATTGTAAATGTAATTGGATAATCATATCTAGGATATTCCTTCAAAGTTTGTCACTTAAGTTGTCGTTGCCATCTATATGTGCAAATAACTCGCTAACATTCTACATGGGGGCATTTGGCCAGTCGTTGTTCACATCTAGTATAATGGTATCATACTGTGTTTTCCGTGTTGATGTTGCAACTATGCATAACGACTTCATTGCAGGTTTTGAGCAAGGATGATCCTCCTCGCAAAACATATGTTTATAGATTAGATGTTCCAGTTAGCGCTCGGTGGATATCTTTGGTGGTTGCGCCTTTTGAAATCCTTCCCGATCAGCAGTTTGGTCTAATATCTCACATGTGCTTGCCTATTAATCTGTCGAAGCTTCGGAATACTGTAGAGTTTTTCCATAGTGCATTTAGGTTTGTCTTCTAGTCATATGGCCTTGTTTGGTTTCGTAATGTGTGTCTTCATGTTTTACATCATACATCATTTTCTTACCATTATGTTTTAACTCCACAGCTGTTATAAGGATTACCTTGCGATAGAATTTCCTTTTGGGTCATACAAGCAAGTTTTTATTGACCCCGAGATGGCAGTATCATCATTAAGTTCGGGGGCATCCATGAGCGTTTTTAGTTCTCAAGTTTTATTTGATGAAAAGATCATTGATCAGGTTTGGTTATTCCACATATTTTCTACGAGTCACATTCATATGATGATTTTATTTCACATTTACGAAAGTTAAGCAAGATTTGCATGTAGGTGTAAAATCCATTGTGGAGGTTTGATAAATTTAGTAGGCAGTGAATAAACAACATAAAACTAGCTTAAGCAAGGTGTATTAATGATTTAATACTTAAATAGAAACCTGAAAAATGGAAAGTTTTGCTGTTTACCACTACGGTCAGATACCCTGACCACTGCATATTTAAAATCTTATCTTTGTGGTTGGCCCAGGTGGTGAGGGAGGATGGGGTAATGGACTAGGATTATGATAGTTCCAGGGTTCGATTTCAATGTAACCCAAAAAATAAAGCCGTCTCACATTCAATAATTAGTTTTTTTATTGACGGTATAGCATATTAATGATTTTAGTTCATAAGCTTCTTCATCGTAGTTTTGACATGAAAACAAATTTGAGCATTTATTTTGTGTTTGCCACTAATTGAAAAAAGCTAGTCCTCTTTAGGACTTCATTTGTCCTCTATTATGCTTCTAGAGTAATTGTAATATTCATGATATGATGAACAAGCATTTTCCATTTCAGTTTTGGCGTGAGCTGCAAACTAGTGCATGTCTTGTACATTTCTCTTTTTCATCTCATGTTTTCTATTAAGCTGATGTGTGTATAACTTTTCACAATAGACCATTGACACGAGGATTAAACTTGCGTTTGCTCTTGCAAGACAATGGTTTGGTGTCTATATCACTCCCGAGGCACCTAATGATGGTAAGCTAGTAGAGTGTTATGGTTTGTACTACTATTTGGTATTTAGATCATTGGTACCGAATTGTTTTGTTAAGTTTTGAGAAAATCCATTGGCTCTAATATGGTTGCTTACTCATATTGTCAGAGTGGCTGCTGGACGGTCTTGCTGGGTTTTTGACAGATTTTTTTATCAAAAAACATTTGGGAAATAATGAAGCCCGCTACCGGAGATACAAGGTTCGCTTTCTTATGGGGACATGCATGTACTCCATACTTAAGATATGGTGCTATCTGCTATGCGAATAAGTCATATACATAGTAGGATGAGTAATGATGAACCATTTCACTAGTAAAGTGAATTTAATAGATGAAGTCATGATTGATGTAGGGAAGTTGATACCTTAGCCAATTATTGCAACCCTTGTCCTTTTGGCTTGCATCGAGTTTTTCATTTTTCAATGATTTCTGGTCTCCCAAGAAGTATCTGTCCTATTTCATATTAATCTTTCACTCCCCTACTTCTGGTTTGTTCTGTCTTGGTCTTTCCTTGGACAAAAGAAAGTAAAGCTACATGAGTTACAGTTTCTTCTTTCTAAAATTCATGTTGACATATTTTTCTCTTTATGGAGTTGCAGGCAAATTGTGCTGTTTGCAAAGCAGATGATAGTGGTGCAACCGCTTTAAGTTCTGCTGCTTCTTGTAAGGATTTGTATGGAACTCAATGCATTGGAATATACAGCAAAATTAGGTCATGGAAATCTGTGAGTAATGTTGAAATTTTTTGTTCATTAGCATGGAGTATCAGTATGTTCATTTTTTTTTCTCCATCTTCACCTATTGACTGCATGAACATCTTAAAAGGTGGCAATCCTTCAAATGCTGGAAAAGCAGATGGGACCAGAGTCTTTTCGTAAAGTAAGTATTCTAGGAACTCACTGGTTTCTTCTGTTTCACCATGCTTTCACTCACCCTGTACATTGAACCTAACATTGCCAAGTATTATCAATTAAAGGCTAGTCACGGCCTTAATCATTTGGGCTGCAAGCATTTGTGCTTTTTGGATGTTACATTATATGGGTCTGTATAGGAACCCGATTTGTAGCCATTTAGTTTTTACTTATCACTTTTTGTGCTTGAGAAATAGGGAAAGTATATGGGGGAAAGGAGGGATGAAAAAGAGTTGTGGGAGGGTGGGGATGAAACAAAGAATGAATGAATGAAAATTAAAAATTAACAACCAAAATGGTTATCAAACAGGCCCTTAAGATCTTCTGTGGGGATGTTGAAGTTTTTTTTACTACTTTGGTCAAGGCATGACCGCAGAACCATGCCCTTTTTGGTTTCTTCCTGTAATAAAACATATAGTGTGAGGTATCAAACATGTATGCATATGAGTATAACTGGCCTACATGCCTGACTCCAAGTAATTTCTGTTTAGGAAATATGAAAAAAAAAAAAAAAAAAAAAAAAAAAAAAAAAAATCTCAATGAGCCTTGTACATGATGTGATTTGAAGGAATGATGGGAAATGGAGGAAGGGAATTGCTTTGATAGAATTTTGAGTATGTGAATTATAGATCGTAGTTATTTCTTGCCAGCTGATACGATATGTTTTATTACAGATTTTGCAGGCAATAGTTAATAGGGCTCCAGATAAGATCCGTTCTTTAAGATCCCTTAGTACGAAGGAGGTATGAACATCTTTTGACATATTGCTGGATAAGAAGTATAGACTGCTGTAATTTCAGTTTATTATTTATTAATTTTTCTCTAGTAGTTATACCATAAATTGTGGTGCAGTTTAGGCATTTTGCTAATAAGGTTGGCAATCTTGAGCGTCCATTTCTTAAAGAATTTTTTCCTCGCTGGGTGGAATTGTGTGGTTGTCCACTGCTGAGGTATGCATGAGCTGCACACTACTCTTCTTGTTTCATGCTGGATCTTTTTAACGGTTCAGTAACTAATATGCTCTTCATTTATTGACACTTAAATTGAAAGGATGGGCTTCTCCTATAACAAGAGGAAGAATATGGTTGAATTGGCAGTGTTACGTGGATGCACAGGCGGATCAGATTCAATTGCTTCAGCAGTTAATGCGAATTCAGAACCTGAAAAGCGAGACATTGACAATGGATGGCCTGGAATGATGAGCATCAGGGCTCACGAACTTGATGGTACGTTTGATCATCCAGTTTTGCCAATGGCTGGAGAAACATGGCAGCTGCTGGAAATACAATGCCATTCAAAGCTTGCTGCTAGACGCTTTCAGAAGCCTAAAAAGAGTTCAAAACTAGATGGGGCTGATGATAATGGGGATGCTACGCCAGCTCTAGACATGCGTTCTAGGTATAATATTATTAGATGAATATTTATTTTGTGTTTTCTTATTGTATGAATATTTATTTTGTATTTTCAGCTTGTTGAAATTCTTATTTTGGCAGTATGGAGTCGCCATTGTTGTGGATGAGGGCAGACCCGGAAATTGAATATCTTGCTGAAATTCATTTCAATCAACCTGTACAGATGTGGGTAAGAATGGGATTATGGTTATTCTATATGCTTTCTTGGAGTTTTTAATATGTGGGTTAGAAAAGTCTATTGGTCCTTGACTGTTTTTAGCATTGGTGTGCCATATCAGATTAATCAGTTGGAGAAGGACAAAGATGTCGTTGCACAGGCACAAGCAATTGCAACACTGGAGTCTCTACCACAGCTTTCCTTTTCTGTTGTTAACGCTCTGAATAATTTCCTCATTGACTCCAAGGTTTTAGCCACTTTCAGAGTTATATTGTGTGGAATTATGTATCTCAAGGAGTAAGTTTCTGAAGTATTTTTCTATGATTTCAAGGCCTTCTGGAGAGTTCGAATTGAGGCCGCGTTTGCTTTGGCTAATACAGCATCTGAGGTAAATTATTGTTATTTGCCTTGGAATCCATGGTTCACTTGAGTTGTGTTTTTCATCGTTAAAAGATTGAAATTGGTTCATGCAAATTATCTAATTCTTTACCTTTGGATATTTGTATCTGGTGTTCTAAACATATTTACAAATATTTATGATTGATTTGAGTTACTTTATTGCGTGGTGCTATCCACGCACCCATTTTTACCTTCCACACCTCTCTCAATTTCCAACCGTCGGATCAAATGGATTGAAGAGGATCAAAGGACAGAAATTAACAGTGTCTGAAAGGTAAAAAGGGCTGTGTGGATAGCACCGCCCACTTTATTTTATTCTAGTTCCTAACAGAAACATTATCTGATTCTTTTTAGTGATGTGATATAACAATTTCAGATCTTAGTAATCTAGAATTGTTTTAATGTTTTTTGTATTAGCCATTGCTTCTACTCGAACTTCTAGTTTATTGCAAATTTGGTTATAATAATCAGCTTCCCTTAACAATTTAACATATGCAAGGGCATTAGCTCATAAAAAAAAAAAATATATATATATATATATATATATATAACATATGTAAGGGTATTGGGGTGGTTCTTTAGTATCTTACCCAACTGAAGTGACAATTTCTACTATTGGAATTGATTCATTGAATTGGTCGTTTTGTTAGTCTTAGCTCCAACAGTAGCTTTTACATTTGCATTGCAATTCTTATTTAGTGTATATATCTGTGTCTTGAGACTTCAACTTTTACATTGGCATGTTCAGAATGATGTGATTGTCTTGCAGGATACTGATTGGGCTGGTCTACTCCATTTAGTGAAATTTTATAAAAGCCGAAGGTTTGATGCAAACATCGGACTCCCCAAGTACGTTCTGTACATGTGTGTTTGAACTCCAAGTGGTCGAGAGCTTACTTTAACAGTACCAGTTAACAAAGATTTTTCTTGTTATATTGCCAGGCCAAATGACTTCCATGACATTTCTGAGTACTTTGTTCTTGAGGTAATGAAATGAGGTAGGATAAGTAATAAGTTGTTTGTGATGTGTAATTCACACTTACGTATCAACGTTTCAAAGAAGTTGCAATAAAATGCTTCTGTTGGTAGCTTTCCTTTACTTAACACAAACCTGTGGAGCAATTTCATTTTATGTGCCTTTATGATGCCTAACTTCAACCTTCACTCCCACCTGTAGACGGTACAGTCTTGTTTTGGTGTTTTGGATCTCAGTCTCCTGACATTGGCATAGTGATAACATATGCATCTGAGTTCTGGATTAGCTATCATGAACACATTCGACTAGTGTCTTTTATGTGTTTCGTAGTTAAATCTATGATTGTATCATGCTATTTATATCATTATCATCATCATCTTTATTGATGGTAATGTATTTCATTGGTCAAGGGCCATCTGTATATTATATTGTTGTTTCTCTAACTTGCAGGCCATTCCTCATGCTATTGCTATGGTCAGAGCTGCTGACAAGAAAAGTCCAAGAGAGGCTGTAGAGTTTGTTTTACAACTTTTGAAGGTAGTATTGTCGTGGACATTTCTCATATAGCATCAATTGAAAAAAATTAAGGAAAACTTTCGAAAAGTCCAAAAAAACTCTAGTTTTAATGAAAAAGGACAAATAAAGGTGTAGTGAATAGTATCAGAAAAAGGTAAAAATGTGGTTTTTCGTTAAAAGTGAACAGTACTGGGAGTGTTTTGTTAAAACTCCCAAAAAATTAAGGTGACAATGTTACAATAAGAACAATATTTTTCAGTTGGCCTCGATTAGACGTTCTAAACTTGAGAACACGAGAAATAATTCAGCAATACTATTATGTCTTGCTATGTATGGCTGTTGTCTTACGGTAAAATACAGTAAACAATCTGGATTTTGTATATTAGTATTATTTGAATTTTGAACTTCCCCCCAAGTGCCTCACTCTGAAAATCAGTTCTTAATGTTTTGTCTTTAATTGTCTGACAGTACAATGACAACAATGGGAACCCTTACTCTGATGTCTTCTGGCTTGCTGCATTAATCGAGTCTGTTGGAGAACTTGAATTTGGGCAACAGGTTTGTCTTACATGATAATGCTCGGCGGTTCTGTTGAGGCTTACATGTCTGTCTTTGGCTATGATGAACGTTCTGTTGGTTTACTTTAGAAGTACATAGGATTAGATAATGTAATGTGCACTTCTGTCTTAGGTGTAGTCCATTTTGGAATTGCTTTTACATGATACTGTTGTTACCCCGGACTCTTAAGGGCCTAACCTCTGAAAAAATACATGTCATCCAATGATTCACGTGGGTTATTACATTGGATAATCCCAAAATTGACAAATATGAAGTTTATAATCATGTGTTCCTTTTACTCCGTTTCAGAGTATTCTCCTTTTATCGTCTCTTCTGAAGCGCATTGATCGCCTCTTGCAATTTGACAGGTGTGTTAACTCATATCATACTGAATTCAATGGTTTATATCCAGTAATACATATAATTGATTGTGTCTGGAACTGGCATGTTCCAGGTTGATGCCTAGCTACAATGGTATCTTGTCGGTCAGTTGTATTCGGGCCTTGACACAGATTGCCCTAAAACTGTTGGGATTTGTTCCTATGGTGAGTAATTTCTCACCTATGCTTTTCTTTTTAAACTTATTGTATTTTCATGTAGTGTTGGCGACTTTATCCAGCTCTTTCACTTGCTACAGGATCGCGTGTTTGAACTTGTGAAACCTTTTCGGGATATCAAGGCAGTATGGCAAGTTCGGGTTGAAGCAAGCAGAGCACTCCTTGATCTTGAATTCCATTGTAAAGGCATTGATGCAGCTTTGCAACTGTTTATCAAATATTTAGATGAAGAGACGTCCTTCCGAGGTTCTTGTCACTACTTTCCTCGTGAATGTTGGAAATCTCATTGTTTCATTAAAAGTGTGCATTTTCGTTATTGTATATATTCCTTGATTGCAGGGCAGGTGAAGCTGGCCGTGCATGCTATGAGGTTATGCCAGATTAGAGGTGGATCTGATCTTACTGACAACATCAGGAGCGAAACTCTTGTGGCTTTGCTTCGTCTACTTGAAGGCCAGATGGCTTTTAATAATATCTTTCTTCGTCATCACTTATTCTGCATCCTACAAATCCTTGCCGGAAGGTATTTATTTTCACTTGATTATGATTCCTTTTCAAGATGAAAAAACATTACCCGGGTTTTTCTCTTTTGCTAAGTATGGAGTTCATTTGTTCTTCGTTAAAGCTTGACGTTTTTCAATATTTTCTATTAATTGTAACTGAACCGAGACTCATTTTCAGGCCGCCAACACTATATGGAGTGCCAAGAGATCATAAACCATTTCATTTAGGTGATGCGGAAAGCTTCCAAGAGCAGAAAAACATCTTTGCTGCTTTCATTCCAGAAAGTAAATATGTGGAACCACCTTCCGAAGCTCCAAACCTTTCACATGATGATTTAACTGCTCCTGAAACTTCCAGAGATGTTTTCGCTGCTCCAGAAATGTTTACAGATGGGTTTTCTATTCCAGATCCAGAAACTTCCAGGGACGGGTTTGCCCTTCCAGCTGCTTCCAAGGATGATTTGGGTGCTCCAGAACCTACAACTGATGGTTTTGGTGCTCCAGAACCTCCTGGTGGTGGTTTGGGCGATCCAGAACCTTCTGGTGGCAGTTTGGTCGCTAAAGAACCTTCCATTGGTGGTGTTGGTGCTCCAGAACCTCCGATTGGTAGTTTTGATGGCTTAACGGTTTCAGAACCTATCAAGGATAGCTTGGCTGTTCTGGAACCTTTCAAGGACGCAGATACCGTTTCTAACAGTCATAAACGGAAGCTGAGGGTTAAGATCAGGGTCAAAAGTTCTGCTACTACTAGTAGAGCAGAAGGTGATAATCAAACTGTTGAGAGGTCGCAAGGTGGGCATCTTGAAACTGATCGTGGCGCCAGCAGTTCAGTATCTGTGGATGCTCCGCACAAAAACTTTGCAGAGGTGAGCCTTAGCAATCAAAATCTTGAGGAAGTCAACTCTTGGCATGATCTTGGATCCCGGATGACTGCCAGCATTGGTAGCGCAAAACTTGCTAGCGATGTCGATGATATAGGAAAGGAATTGCAGTGCACTGCCGATTCTAGCAAAGTTTCTGCACTGCCTCAGCCCGAAGATCCATCACCTAGCTTTATCCAAGATAACCGAGATGCAGAAGTACAGAAGTATGCAAGTCTCCAAGAACTTTCGGTTCCTAGGAACGATATTAATGGCGGTTCATCTGGAATGGCGGATTCTCTTCCTCGCGGGAAAGAAAAGGAGAAAAAGAAAGACAAGGAAAAGAAACGAAAGCGGGATGGCCATAAGGGCCACCGAGATAATCCCGAGTATTTGGAGCGGAAGCGCCTAAAGAAGGAGAAAAAGCAGAAGGAGAAAGAAATAGCGAAGTTGTTGAACGAGAGCGCCAAAGTACCATCCACGGAGCTACCAAGTAAGACAGGGGTGCTTGGAGTGAAGTCGGCAACTGTGCAACTCAAACCGGTCGAGCCTAGCGGTTCCAACAAATTGGCAATCACAGGGGTTGAAACCGCCAGGCCTGCGCCATCCGAAGGTGCTACTTCCGCTACTCCTTCCGGTACAACTTCCGCTACTCCGAAGTTTCGTATTAAGACAAAGATCCGAACACTGAACAATCCATGATGAATGTAGTTTTCCCTTGTAACGAGCTATGGTGGCTGGTTTAAATTTTTGTATTGGTAATCTGTGTTGTATCCGGCAGGCAGTGATTTAGGTGTGCATAGTGGGAAATGGGAGAGACTCTAGCTCACTGTAGAATTACTTATAAATGCCCTTCTGCTTATATTCTTTACAATTTTGTTTTATTTTTTACTGCCTTTAATTTAATTTTTGTGAAGTTATTTATTTTTTATTTTTTTGTAATAATATGTTTGTAACTATTTATTTTCTATCTTAGTTTGCAATTTGCATTCCCCCCAAATCAGTTTGCTCGGGTTTCTTTTGTTTGAAAAACGGGGCTAAAAGCAAAAGTCCAAATAAATCTACTCGATAGTTAATCTAAACTAGGACATTTTTAATCGATCTTTGTGAATAAAACTGGCTGAACAAGAAGTATAAAAAAAAAAAATTACCTAAATCTAAATCAAGACTATAGGTTGCTAAATTGTTCGTCCTGAAAGAATTTCTCGACAAGCTAAAATAAAGGGACCTAAAAGATGATTATTGCTAGTACCTTGCAACACCAATTGAACTGTGACTGTTGAGTAAGTTATCAAATCCATAATCTCCATGTCAATTGTAAGTTTAAGTAAGGACCCCAGCTTAGCAGTGAAAATCTCACATATGCCCAAATAATTGCTCGGGTTTTGAATGGAAACAATAGTGTAGAATTAATATTTTAATTTTTTTAGTCAAGAACTTAAAAGAATTAAAATTCCGATTGAATAACACCACAATGTCAATTGGGGAAGACAATCAAAATGGTTTTCCTTCTTTTCAGTTATTTTGTTTAAATTTTTCGAAGGCATGGAATTGGCTTACGAAGTTCGAACCATTGAACGTAATGGCCTGGTGGGAAATGTGCTCGTTCACCTCGCTTTAATGCCTGGGCTCAATAGCCCTGGACGTTTGGTTTAAAAAATTCAAAAACCAAGCTTCTAGATTAAAATACTACCTGTACAACAACGCTTTGGGGAAGGCTTATTGGGCTCATGGAATATGCTCTCAGTGTGTACAACAACGCTTTTTTGTGGGGTGTGGGGAAGTTATTTGCTTTAAGAGCTTGTTTGAGATTATTTTTCTAGAAACTGCTTTTACAACTCAAAAATGGTTATTAAGTTTTATTATCAAACGTAGTCATAAACGTTGTAAGATTGTTATAGAGCACTTTTAGTCATCGTAGAACCAATCGCAAAGATGTTGTGACTCATAAGTACGAGGATAATGCTCTCGCACCTCGCATGGTTACCTTAGTTTTCGATTTCGGAGGCATTCTTTTTGTTTTTCCTTTGGAGGTGGGGTTGGAGAAATTCTAGTGTAGGGAAACCGGACCACCAGTTTCCTACGCGACACATTCATAGAAACACCTATGGTCCACCACTCCTGATTTGAAGCTCACCACTACCCCATGTTTTGTTCCCACCCCCTTCTCATACCATTTTCCAGTCCATACGTGCGCCCAAGACCCTCTCGTAGGGTGGGTTACTATTGCCTAGGGTTAGGAGGACGAAGGGTTTAGTTTTGGAGGCAGTCTGGGTTCTCTTCTCATCCCCTTCTATTTGTGCGGTCACAGTTAAGCCATATCAACATTTTATATTCTTATTGTTTTTTATCTTATAATCTCTATAAAAAAATTAATATAAAATGTTAACGTGTATAACCATAACTGCACTAAATAAAAAAAGATGAAAAGAGCATCCAAAGAGGAGGACAGACAATCTACCTCCATTCAGCGGGGAAGTAGGGGCGTGCAGCTAAATATATGAATGGCACAACTCGGTGAAAGCTATATTTATTATTTGGTGTTGGTGGATCTCTCGCAGATCTATTAGGGAGGCAGAAGGGCAGAAAGAAATGAAGAGCTAAAGCTACTGAGACTCTCCCGGTCACTCACACCCATGGGCCACAGCCACAAGGGGTCCCACATGCCAGGCGAAAACCGTGGCATTGCCTTGGCCTCGCAGAATGGCTATGGCCATGCTTGGTGGCTCCTCGAAGTTTCCTAACCGTCGGAAACAAGAGATTCTCGTGTTCGAATATCTGTAATATATGTGGAGAGAGATTTTTAAAAATATTACTGCCTCGGATTAATGATACAATATCATACGAGAAAATGAAACAATAGAATAAGTAATAAATTAGATAACTCAGCCAAATAGAATTCATATGACTTGAATTTGCTTATCTATTCTATTTTATTAAGAGAATCTTCTTTGTCAATTTTTTGCTCCCTTTTATCTTATTTTTACTTCACTTTTAATACATAATATTGACATGAGCGTAAAACAGTAATTTTGTATTGAGAAAATAACAATTATATCCATATTTTATTCTTATTTTAAAAAAAATAACAATCATATTCCTATTTTACCCTCACTTTTAATACAAAACATTAATTATGTACTATTAAGAAAAAATATGCACTTATTAAGAGAAACTGTCACATCATCATTATTTCATACTCTTTTTAAAATTTTAAAAACTAATCACACTCCTTAATAAAATAAATAAATAAAATAAAATTGTTCACACACACAAAAGATGTTCTCATATGCTAGTATATGATTACTAAGCTATCTTTATATCCACGAGTCTTTTCCTTACAATTCTAGGGCATATAGTGATAAATTGAGGGTTAACCCCATCAATAAATCATCCAAATTATTACACATGTGTATGTAAATTTCACGACATGATATTATTAGTTCAGAATATCATGACAACATTCAAAAGTGTAAACCCTTCTTTAATAGTAGATTGCATTCGCACTAAACACTTAGAGTGAGACCAAAATACAAAAATAAAATGTTTTATGTGACCAATCAGACGACTATGGATACTGAACGTTTGCACCTAAGAATTTTTCCAACCACACAACCACATGCATATGTGATTTTATAGATCCAAATATGTCAATTTTCATCATAACTGTAATTTGCAAGGTTGTGGATGAAAAATAAAAGAAGATGGGAAACTAAATAGAAAAACATTTACATCAATGCAAAGGCCTGGAGAAACGTGAAGGCGGCTAGGTACGTAGGAACTGCCACGCCCCAAGAATGTGACTTTATGAGAATTGCAGTGCAACTTAGAGACAAGAGGGACGTAAGAAATTGTTAGTCACAGTGCTTCTGGGTTGGAAAAAGTTACACGAAAAAATGATGGCTCTATGGAAAAAGGAGCAAAAAGATCTGATGGAAATTTTCCGTGTCAGGCTATGATTTTCTTGTAAATCGATTGGATTTTGCTGCTGGAAAACCAGAGAAACAATTTTTCTTCGGTGAAAATATCATCCGCAGGGAGAAAGAGGAGCAGCAACGACCCACATCGCTTCCTGTGACACCATATTAGACGGCGGCGGAGGAAATGAATTGGTATCTGGGTGGAACAACAACACGGCGGTTCGGGTGGTTGTGTTACTGATCCAAATTCGGTCAATTATTCGAAAACACCCGACTGGCGGCCATGTTTTAGCACAAAACTGCCTAAACTTTGTGGTTTTCATTATTTGGGCAGTATAATAGTCTGCAGCAAGTCTCAAGTCACTCAATCCCAGCCGTATGATCAAATCAGACGGTGGAAAAAGTCCTGCATGCATGCTCAGTTTATATGTACTTGACGATTGTTGATATACGCAGTAGCGATATATAGCTAGTCCATATACTGTTCTTCACGTTATTTAACAGGAACAAGGATTGTCTGCCCTCTCGTGCCCTCTTGTTTTGTATGATCACAGTTAAGGCACGTCAATATTTTATATTATTTTTTTTTAAAGATAATAAGATAAAAATAAATAATAATATAATATTTTAACGTGACTTAATCATAACCATATAAATAATAAGATACAAGAGGATACTGAAAATGAAAGAGCAGACAGTCCGTTTAAAAGTGTGGCTTTGTGTTCAGCCTTCTTCTGATCAGCGACTTTAATCATAACTAAATGATATTTGTCATGATGCAACAGTCAAAATTTTGTACTCCAAAAGTAAAATTGCACTGCTCCAATATGGATTTGGATCCTCTCGCTAATGGAGGATCATCGTGGATCGTTGGATTTTTATCCAACGGTTACAAATAAAAAGGTCCTTTTAAAGTTATAATGATTGTAGCCGTTGGATAAAAATCCAACGGCCCATGATAATTGATAAGGAGGATCCTTTCCATTAGCTCAGGAGAGGATCCAAATCCCTCCAATATAACGGAAATGCATTGGTGGAACAATATTTTTGTAAAGGGTAATGTTAAGGAAAACTAAATTTATAGATAATATTTTGTAAACTAAATGATATGAAAATTAATAATTGGATTATTACTTAACCGTTGATAAACATGCTCATTCCTATTAATTGGTGATGTATCATTTAGTTTGTAAATTTTGTTTACAAATTTAATCTCACGTTCATTCATAACATTTAATGTGACGCTACAACATAAAATCAACATGATTACAGTAAGAACAATGTAAGTTAGTGTTGTTAGCTATAACCTAACTGTAAGAACAATGGTAAAGTTATTTTAATTCAAATTGAAACAAATCCAATAAATGTCTAGTGAGCTACATTGAAATAATTTATGGTAAAGTTATTTTAATTCAAATTGAAACAAATCCTAGAGCATAAGCTGAAGTCTGTCGACAATTCAAAATCCTACATAAAATAGAGAAAATCCTAAAGTTTAATAAATAATAATGTGAATGAATGTCGGAATACAACCCTAAAAGTTGTTTACATAGTCTAAGCAAACCCTAGCTCCGAAAGAAAAATAAAATAGTTAATAATTAAATCCCGAAAATTTCCTAAAATACCAAAAACACGGAATAAATATTTTTGCCAAAACGGTCTCGAGACTAATACCTACAATAGAACCCTAATTTCTGGAAAACAAGTCTCGAGACTAAAAATCCAGAGATTTGTCAAAATTGATTTTTCTTTGTTTTTTGCTTGTCCACTTACTCTAAAAGTCCATGAACATTAACTCTCGAGATATGGCATTGACAAATAATCTTCAAACCTTGGAATTTCTAATTCTCCAATCACTTTTCTTCATTGAATGTCGCTTCCTTCTTTTAATCTTATTACATCTCAGACAACTTAATTTCTGGACTACATCAATTTTTCTTTTGGTAAGACTAACTGTACTCAATGAAATAAATAAAAGATTGACCATGTTCAGCAGGCCTCTTCTGATTTCTGGCCAAATATATAAAAATAACAATATCAATGTTAATTAGTAGCGAGACGATAGACCATCTCTGAAACTTTGACATAATCAAAGCGGCCCAATCACTGGGGCTCGATGGGGCACTCGAAAAACTTTGAAGTTCCCAAACAAAATAGTTGAACCCCAAATAAAAAAGGGTTACCATTGTTGAGTTTTCTTCACATATAGCCCACTAAAGAATGATTCCATGTAAGTGCGCTGTTATTAAATGATTTCACTACTGCTAACATGAATATCTTCTTCTTTTTTTTTTTTTAATGCACCATCTATGTTAAACTAAATAAATAATTAAAATGTTAAATAGTAGTGGGCACTGGCTTAAACTTTGACACGAATATGTAAGTTTGTAACACTGTTGCTCTAAATAGCATAGTATTGACAATCGTAGCTAGCTATCTCTGTACAAATAGGAAATAGCCTGTAGTTTTGGTTTGGAAATCCAACGACTACTACTAATTCTGGCACATGCTTTTGTAGCATTTATTGCTGAATCTTCCTTTTCCAGATTTGTAGGCTTCGGTTTCCCTTCAAATCTTGATATCGATCTTGTCCTATGTGTGGAAACTGGAAAGTTGCTCTATCGGAGTAAGTTTTTCTCTCATCTTATTCTCATTTTCTTTCCTTTCCTTCTCTCATACTTTTAATTTTTGTCTTATTATCTGTATAAAAAAATTAATATAAAATATTAACGTGGTTTAACTGTAACCATTCAAGCAGAAGAGAAGAAAAGGAAAGAGAGATTAGAAGGAGAGTGAATCATTCTTTATCTTCACCTGCTTCAAATGATTACTGTACTATCTGTGTCAATTAATCTTTTTTATTTACTTTTTCTTGTTTTAATTGATTATTAGTAGAAAGCACACATTTTGTGTGTACTAACAATTTTTCTTAATAAGTATATATTTTTTTTCTATACTATTATATAAATGGAAGCCTCCTTAACAACAATTTCTCCCTTTTTTTTCCTATTTTGTCCTCTTTATGTATCAAAAGTGTTATTACGAGAAGCCTCATTGTCAACTTTTTTCCTATTTTATCCTCTTTATGTAAATATTGTGTATCAAAAGTAAGGATAAAATTAGAAAAATAAGTATATGATTGTTATTTTCTTAACAAAAAAAAAACGTAGGTAAAATAGGGATATGATTGTTATTTTGTCAAAAGATACAAAATTATTATTTTACCCTCCTTTTTGTCAACATTATTTATTAAAAAGAGGGCAAAAAGTTGACAAGCATTTTTCTCTTAATAGAATAGATTGCTGTAACTATATATATTTTCCTTTTTAATATATTATTGTGATATAATAAATATTAAGGATGTACTGGTATACAAAAAATGAAAAATGAAATTTGAATTTATATAAGAGGAGAAATACAATTGATTCATGTGCAGAGATAGAGCCTGTAGGCTAAACTTTTGGAAGAGATCTACATGAAGAATCCATATATAGCCTCCGTTGAGAGTGTCAGTCAATTAGATCGATTAGTTGTAATTGTTAACAGATTTTCTGTAAGTTGTCACAGTGATAGATGAATACTGTAGAATTCAAAGAGCAATTTCTCTTATAACTGCAAAATATTGAATAGAGCATTCAATTCAAAATTTTCTTCCTAAAGGGTTAAGGGTTCTAAAGCTAGCTAAGATAGTCCGTAGATCTTTGGTATTTTTGTAACTTTTCATGGTCAGATTCCACTGACTTTGGTCCATATGCATTCTTAGAATCTGTTCACAAGACGATTCTCGATTTGATTCTTTAAACAGATCGAATTATCGCTCTTGGATTCGAAGCTAATCCAATGTGTTCTTTTCATAACTTACTCTGCTATCTTTGTGATTTCTGCACATTTTTACATGTTCAAGTCAGAGTTAATTGAATATGCACATTATTGAATGGCTTCTCTCAAGCCCTCATCTTCAACTAAGCATCATAAATCTCCAGTGTCTGTTTTCTCAGCCCCCAAACATATCCAATCCGATTTCTCTTTGTTTAGACTGAAATTTGTCTTCTGAAAGAAAACTGTGGTACTCCCTCGAGTTAGTTAAGCTTTTATTCTTGTTTCTTTAAATATTGTAGCCAACATAAGAGGACATGATGCTATGTAAGAAATCAATTGTTTGGACACCATGTAATATTATTGGGCTGGTCACTGTTTTTTTATGCTTTTATTTAGTCAAAGAAGATGTAGGTAAGGTAAGAATGTGGTTTGATAAGCCAAAGTCAGTCCCTTTATAGGTGAGATTAAGTTGAGTGCGCTTTGGTCTATTGCATAAGCTTGTGCCATTAGGGTTAATTGTAGAGAGTGGGGGGATTTTTTTATCGGTGCGAGAAATCGCTTCATCGTCAGGTAACCCTTAATCCTTATGCTTACTTCAAGGTAGGTCACCTTAATTCCTTCCGTTTCTATCTTATTCATTATCTTTAGTGTTAGTAGCAGTTCATTAGTTTTGTCTGCTGGTAAGAAAACTGGACCTTATGTTGAAATTCATCATGGTTAGGATCGATTATATGGTCTCTAGTTCATTCTTAGTGCTTAATTAACACATGAAGCATACTTCCGTTTCTAATTTATCGTGGTCTTGTGTCTTACTTTGCTCCCTTGTATAAGTCGAAGTATTAGATAACTCCTTAAAATCTTGAAACAGGGGACATATATATATATATATATTTCAGTATTGTGAATTTAAAATGTTTGATTTAATTAGACTCGTTTCGACTTTGGGAAATACTAAATGTACAGATCGAATTAGCATAAACTGAAATTTAATGATTAAATTGGTAGTTCCTATTAATATATTTTTCAACCTTTTATTTTGAATATATGTTTTATATGTATATGTAACATTTAACTACATAAGTCTGTGTTAGGAATATATGCAATATTCCTAACAGTCTGCACACTTCTAGTTAATTATTTTAGCATAGTAATGTGCTGATGATATACCACTAAAAAAATTACAGAAAATTGTTATGTAAGTTTCCGATTCCAGAAGTAATTTGAACGGCCATTACCATCTTGCACAAGTAGTAATATATCTATATACGCATGTACGTATGAGCTAGTCTGTTTTTTAAGTTTATTTTTAGGTTAGTTTGCTTCTTTATTTATTTCAAGAGTTCTTTTATCTTTTTTGGTTTTGGTTAAGCTAGGGTTTGATTGTTTCTGGTGGGAGGTTTGCTGGCTTATTAAAAATGTTGTTTCACTTAATCTCCAGCACCTACAGTTGTTAATCTCGCAGTTGACTTTTGCTGTTGATGATCTGCATTTCTTATATCTTTTCAAATTAAGGATTTATGAAGGGTAGAAGAAAATGTTATTGAGGACTTAAATGTGTTTGCCACCTGTATGCATGCACAGCTCAATGTGAGTAGTCCTTGGCACCTTTAAATTTCTGCTTAATTAGCCATCTTTGAGCAATTTTTCCTTGTCATAAATTTAATTTCACAACCATAAAGTTTGATTGTTTGACATATAATAGTGCATATATGTACTTAACAGAAATAATCAAGTGCTGAAATATCCAATATTTGCTTGATTTAGTTCAAACTGAATTTGATGGCATTTGTTGACCCAAAATTTTGCTTTTGATGACATATGAGATTAAGATAGCTTGGGCTTGCGCCTGAGATTAGCTGCACTATTGTTCATTAGTCCCTTCCAACATGATCTTGTATATGGATACATGGCCAAATGTGAAAGCTTATCTAATAATGTTTTATCGTACTTCACTAGCTTTGGTGTTCCTTGTCAACTTTTTCGTTTTCATGGTAGGCAACTCTCTAAAATAGTTCTGTTAAACAAGTGTCCACAACGATTCCAACTTAAGTTTGTTTTAGTTTAATTCAAATATCTGTAATCATAGTATTTGTGGATAACAGTATTTGTACACTATCTTTTTCTTTCATATTTTTTTCTGGTTGATTATGAACCATCAATTTTTTTGGTACATCATTTAAATAATAATGTCGTAAAAATCCATTCAATTAGAAATCATTTAACCTTGTTTGATTAATAACGTTGTAAAAAATCTAGTGTTTAATTTAATAACATTGTTCGTCTGATTTATTGAATAATTGATAGATGACTAAAGATTTTGGATTTGGTTGACTCTATACAGTTGGTTTTTAAAGGTGCGCCAAAAATATAGAAAATTTTGATTACCCACAACATTTAAAGATGAAAATTTGAAAGGTGAGCACAAAGGTCCAGCAGTAAAATTACTAGCATTCCTCATAGCAGGAAAAAAAAAAAAAAGGCCAGCAGTGGTAGTGCCATTATTTGTTGCACTAGCGAGAATAATGGGTTAAAGACGGCAAATCCCAAATGAAGCGTCAGTTCTCATCAGTCCGAAAATGGACCTGATTGGGTGTCTCCCACTTCTACAGTTGGTCCAACCACTCAAAGACAAGCTCCTTCTGCCTTTCACCAGTTGGGGCTTTCAGGTTTAATTTTGCTTTTTCTTTCTCCCAACTAGGGTTTCTCATGCGTCTCAGGCGCTTCTGTTAGGGTTTCTCAGCGTTTAGGTTGGACGAAGTTTAATTTTCTTTTCTCCTCCCCCTCCCTCCATCTCTCTCTCTCTCTCTCAGATCGACGTTGGAAGAGGAAATTCTTGATTAATATTATGCTTTTCCCCCCTGGTTTTTGGGAATCTCATCCTAATTTTGTAGATCTTAGTTTTTCTTTTGCATTTTTTTGTTTATTTTGTTTTTGTGTGGCTCTGCATCAACTTCAAGGGAGAGCACAGAAGGTGAGAGTTTACATGCTCAAAAATAGAAACATGACATACTCCCTTTTAGGGTTTGTTGATTTGCCTTTTTCCACTTTGAAAAATAACATAAAATAAGGAGATGTTGAGGGAATAGATTTTGCGGCCGGATCAATGCTATGAACAACTTCTGGTATCCGGTATTCCTGGGTTCCTCCACACATCTTTTTCTGTTTTGGCTTTTGTCTAATTTCTTCAAGAATATCTCTGTTGGGGTGTCGGGCGTTAGCCGTGTAAATTACAAGATCTGGGATGTGTGTGGCTTTGTTATCCCTTACCAATAATGTTTTGTTTTGATAATCCTTTATAGTTGTCGATATCAGATCAGATCGAAGTTTACAGGGTTTGATATAATTAATCAGATTTGTAAGTGTTCTTATTTTCTTATATCATATTAACCTTTTTCTTTTATGTGAAATAAATACTCTATATATCTATATAATATATATATATATGTATATGTATATGTACGTGTGGTATCTATTTTTTCACTTGAAATTAACCTGTGGAATCTAGTAAAATTTACTTCAACTATTGGAGGAAATTCAAATTTTAAATTCTAAACTTACTCAACTCACTGCACTCTTTATGTCAAATATGAATTTTAACTCAAAGGTCGTTTTTGGGACAAATTCAGCACAGTATTTCCTGAACTCAGTTGGCTGACTCATTATTTATTTATTTATTTATATTTTTAAATTTATAAATTTATTGAATCTAATGATTAAGATATAATATGAACAAATATAACGGTTCAAGTTTAAATTCAACGATTAAATAATAAAAAATGATTTTTTATGTGTTTCATTTTTTTTTAGTATTTCACAAGTTTTATGAGATCGGTTTAGTAATTTTCTAATATTTATCAAAATCTAAATGTTCATAAAATTAAATTAGAATAATTTACATAATTTTTTTTTAGTTACTATAATAATCTCATACTAAAGTCTTAACCTCGAAGGGTTGAAAATCTCAACTTTTTAGGTTAAAATTTTTAGATTTTAATTCAAAGATTGAAGATGATCCAACGGTCTTAGGGTGCTTTTTACCATTCTTTATTTTTTTTAATTTGTTAAAAAAAAAAAAAAACCATCGGTCTGTTCCAAACAAAATTTAAAAAGAATCTAAATAGCGTGTAAGATTTCTGGGTTAGGCAAAAGGTGCAATCGCCAGTTAAATCCGGAACTTAGCAGTTTTCCATCTGCCATCTTTCCCTATAGTCCGACCAAAACATTACAAGGCTCAATCTTTTGCTAATGGGGAACTAAACTTTTAAAAAAATTATAATAAACTTACCTGAAAATCCTGCTTTCTAGGTTCTTGCAGTTTCTTCTTTGTACCATTGTTACTGCAGCTGTATTATGATTCCATTTCTTGTTAGCCTTATGTTTCCTTTTTCTTTAGGAGAAGTATGAATTGATAGCCATTGTCATGCATGGAATGGAATCAGCTGAACTTAAGACGAAAAAAAGAAAACCAAAATCCGGCATTGTGCAATATATCGGCCGGTATGGAGTAATAGGGTTTCGTTAAATAGGCCAATTGAAGAAATAATTCAATTTTTTGTGAACTTAAGAATGCACAAACTCGATGAAACTCGCGAGTCGCGTATTCACTCTTAAACATTTAGTCAGGAAAAGTAAGAAAACATTAACTAAAAGATGGAAAAGGGAAAAACAAAAGGAAGTTTTAACGAAACACTTTTGGTACTGTTTATTCTTTTAACAAAAATGATATTTTTACTCTAAAAAATCACTAATAATACTATTCATTTAAAACATATTTTTATCTTTTAATTAAAATTTAAAATTTACAAGTTAGTTTCATTAGTTTTCCTAAAATTGTGGCTAAACCACACATCCAATGCATTCTAGCTCGCGTACTTTAGCCGATCTTAGCCGGATTTACCTTATCGCTCTATCGCCTATAGACCGCTTATGCATTAGCATGTTACCCTTTTTTTCTGTGCTTACTTTTGACTTGCAAGACGACATATGAAATATTTCCATGACAAATCTGCCATCCACTATTTTGGCACTTTCAATTTTTTAATAGAATTTTCAAGATAGGACAAATCGTAAAATCCAAATGGAACGTACGGTTATTGAATTTTTCTTATTCGCTCTTTTCAGAATTTTGTCATTGAACCATTAGTTCTGTTTTGCTCACCGTTTCCAATTTTTTGTAATTCGTTTTAAATTAAACTTAGTGAAGTTACACAACCATCCCACCATAACCTGTAAAAGTTAAAAATGAAATTGGGAACTTAGGAGAGGGGAAGAGGAAACTTTTTCGATGTGTGCGTGTGTGTGTGTGTGTGTGTGTATTTAAATTAGATTAATATGGATAAATTTGTATTGCACTTGTTATTGTGAAGAGAAAGAAGTACTTCAAAAATCTTCGATTTACCAATCATACTGTTGAGGTTCTCTAAAAAAAAAAAAAAATGCCGTGCCTTATATCCAAAATTTAATTAGAGTCATTGATCAAATATGATGCTAAACTTCACGGATAAACTTAAATGTAAATATAAAGGTAATTAGCAAACAGCAAGTCCAACATCATATCACAATCACCACCTTCCACACCGCACATTCTGGAAAAAGACTCGGAAGTATTGGATAGTATGATGTGTTGCATCATGTCATTTTACATAAATTTGAAGCCGCAATCTTCCACATAATATCCATACTATTTGGAAAGAGAGTTTTCTTGTTGTTTTCAGTGCTATTATACAATAAATTATGGAGGAAAAAAAAACGTAATCCTGTGGAAGCAAGTACGTACTGATACATGTTTCCTGCCACCAAAAGAGTAATTTGTTTTATAAACCATATATGATAGCTTCCGGTAGATATTGCTCTGATAGTTAAGAGAAGTGGTGAATTGTCCTAGTGATTAGGGTAATTTCTCTTCAACCCACTGCTCCCAGGTTTAAACCATCTGACTCCTCTTTAGTGTAGATTAATGTATAGATTCGCTTGTAATAATATATATACATGTGTGTGTGTATATGATAAGGAATTTACTAATTAAAACTTTGAAAACATATCTAAGTTAAACATTATGAACTTTACCCTTCAGCAAGAGATACGTAAATGTAGTTACCTCAAATCCAAGGGATAATAATTCACTAAAAAATTTGAAGTGTTTATCCAAATAAAGTTGCAAACCCTCAAATTCCTATATGTGATTGTGATTGTGTAAATATATATATTTACATACATATATACATGCCAGATAATATTCCTAAAGCCAAATAAACATTATTAACCTTCCATCCGATTAAATTGACTTTCAAGGATTTCTATTTACTTTCCTATTTTCTTATTTATCTTCCCCCA
Source organism: Pyrus communis (assembly GCF_041283825.1). Lineage (NCBI taxonomy): Eukaryota > Viridiplantae > Streptophyta > Magnoliopsida > Rosales > Rosaceae > Pyrus > Pyrus communis. Next base: position 1,881,314 of record NC_142570.1, on the reverse strand, counting down.
ACTATCACCTGCAGTCAGCTTAAAGAATTAAAGGAGAGAGTGCAATTTACATAAGAGCGAGGCTAAGACCCGAAGGGTGGTTTTCAAGTTTGAGTTTACACAACTCAACTAATAAACAGTATTTTTACTCTTAATGGTCGATCGATGTATGGAACAATTCACCAATGTATATATGTACCTGACTCGCTAATTAAATTGGAAGGTTATTTGTTGTCAATGGTTAGATGAGACGCGTAATTCTTTCATGCATGCTCACTCACACAGAAAAAAGAAAGATGACATTTAGCAGTAGCTTTACAAACGAGAAAAATGCATACATTACACATTTTACTCGACACCAATATTATAGGATGGAATTATGTAATAGCTTATTGCTTTTTTCATTCTTGATAGCTTATCTAAATTCTGAAAAATGTAATATGGGTTATTCTGTGGTCTTTGCCTGCTAGGTGCTATAAGAATCTGCACTATAACTGTTATGAAATTAAATATATGATCTCATAGCTATTAATTAATCCATTTCCATTACACATGTTTAAACAAATCAACTTCTATCATGATTATAGATTACTAGAATTTAATGTTATTATTCCTTTTGCGTTTTCCCCTATACAAAATTCCATATGTACATGATACCTGCATCGTCTTCCATTCAGAATTTATGACATGATGAAAGCACTCTTTATAATATCGAACTATATGGAAAGATTGATATCCATATTTATGTAAATATTGATGGATATATCGATATTTATATCGATTGTCTTCGACAAAAATTATAAAAATTTACAATTGGATCGGTATATCAACTCATTTAAATTTAATTGAAATTAGGGAAAATTTTTCAAAAGTTCGAAATCTGCAATGGTTTCCGGCAAATTTTCTGTAATGAATCAATAAATATCATTGATATTTATTAATTTTTCTCTATCTCGCTGATATAAGGTGAAGTTTTCAATTCAACTCATCTTCTACATCGATCATTGATTTTTCAGATATTTGACAATTTCGTAGATATTTTAGACATTACATAAAAGTGATGAAGTGAAGGATCATTTGTCTGTTGATATTTCTCTCCTCATCAGGCCTCAATGGACTTTTGGAAGCATGCATGCATATGACTTGAATTTGGGAATTAGTGGATCACTCAAGGGTCTATTCAGTCACTTCCAAAAAGATAAGCTGATTAATAGCCAGAATTTATTGACTGGTATGCACTTAGTTCAACTACATATGGATATTGCATATTATATGCATGAGAAGTGACCCTAAACCTTACTAAAAAAAATTTAGGGCTTGGAGGAAAAAAAAAAAAAAAATAGATATATTCGTCAAGTGGAAAATCATATGTTGTTATGGACTTTTATTTAATTATTTTTTAAATATATGCCCTGAATACTAAGCCTTGTACCCCAAACAAAAAAAAAATTGTGCTGGATACAAATATGTTACATCAGCATAAAATCATAAGCAAGGAAAGCTATTTTAGAGTTCAAACCGAAAAAATTCCTTAGTGCAAAGGATGTAGATATAAATCATTAATTTACATATACTACTAGTTTAGAGGGAAAGTACACAACGATTGAAAATTAAGACACTTAATTTGCTATATTACATTATTCCAAACAGAATAAACATGTACACGAATTACTGATCAGAATGTTTTTCAGGCACTTGTAATTGAGATTTAATGATTCAAGAGAGAAAATTTCCACTTAAAATAGATTGATTATGAGTATTGTTGTCGACCTCCCATGGTTTGCCAAAGAATTGAAAGTCTGCAAACTGTTGGTGCTGCAAATTAAGAGTTATGTGGTGTTGTCAGAAGAAGCCATAGCAAATACTTACTATCGTAGGTTCTAAAAGACACTAAGCGCTAATCAGGCAACGAATTAGGGCCTAGCGCTTAGGCGGATTTAAATAAATCCATTATATTTCGTGCAAATAAGTCTGTTTATACTTAATATATATAATTTCATCATAAACTATAAAATAGAATAATATCCGTATAAAGAAGTATTGGAATATAATGAAAATATAAGGAACAAATATAGTGTGGTCATGTAAGTAATCAATAAGTCTCTTACAATTTATTAGAATAAAGTTATTTATTTTCTGTTTAAGTGAGTTGCAATCTAGTTAGGTGCCTAGGAGGGTGCCTTAACTAGTCTAGGTGGGCGCCTAGATGATCTAGGTAGGCGGGTCTGGATGGTCTAAGCGGGCGCCTAGACGGTCTAGGCGGACGCCTCAGCTGGTCTAGGCGGACGCCTCAGCTGGTCTAGGCGGACGCCTCAGCTGGTCTAGGCGGACGCCTCAGCTGGTCTAGGCGGACGCCTCAGCTGGTCTAGGCGGACGCCTCAGCTGGTCTAGGCGGACGCCTTTCTTAATTTTCAAACGCTTAGGCATTAATCGAAACAGTAACCAACCGTCTAGGATCGATTTTCAGATTAGTGATCGTACCTCAATCGACAATACTTGATGCACATTTGTTATAGCATCCACAATATGTCGATTGAGTACAGCTTTTTTCTCTCATAATTTTCAGACATTTTATAATTTGTTGTGAAAATACATACATTAGAGAAGTTGAAACTTGGTGGTGGAAGTTACCTCTTGGGAAATTCCAGTGTTTTGCTGGAGACGAGTGAAAACTGGAGGAGAACTCCACTTTCCCAGTACCACCATAGCATCATGAGTAGCACCATGATCAACAACCATGTCTTGAATATCTCCGGCTTGGGAGCTGCTTAATGGTTCTTCAACCTCATCAGGGTAATCTCGCAGCACCGCCCTTGAATTGGGCTGATCATTAGTAGTACTGGTCATATTGTTGTTGTGAGTTGGTGATTCTTCCTCAGTTTCAAATGGGTTCCAAGAACTCAAACGGCTTGAATTTGCCTGATCATTACTAGGCTTCTTTGACCTCTGCATCTTTTCTCTTGTTCTTTCCCTCGCCCTTGCCCTTGCGTTTTCCCTGGAAGCCTTTGCAAGAGGGTGAAATGCGCTCTTCCTTGATTGCCTGTGGACAATCTTTCTCTCTTTGGCTGAGGGTTTGATCCCGCGGCTTCTTACTTTACCATTACTACTAATGTTAACGTTTGTTGGAGCCTCATCGACGCCGGATAGCACTTCGCACGACTCCGAAGTAGCTGGAGATGTGGTTTTTGCACATCTCACCATGTGTTTGTAGTTGAATTGTCGATGATGATCTCTTGATAGTTTCTTGATTGCAGGTTCCGACTGAATGAGCAACCACTCCACGGTTTTGCTGGGCTTGTCAAACCCCAACGCGTCTTGCAAGCCAAAGAACTTAAGGGCAACTTCGAGGGACAATCTCATCCTACGGTCCCTGGGGCCTCGGGCAGTGTTGATCTTGCTGTGGCGATCTCTCTTGCAAGTCCTCCTTCTCGGGATCTGCGGCTGATCATCCATGTTCATGCGATGGCCCTTTTTGTTGGAATCCCAGTCCACCATTTTTCTATTAACACTAGTAGTAGTGATCTTCTGATGATCATTGCCTACTACGGTGTTGTCATCAGCGGCAGCAGCAGCTTCCTTCATAAAATAAGGTGGTTCTTGAGACTCGTGAAGTGAAAGCTCAATATGGTCAGGTTCTTGGTGATGGTGTTGCTGATCAAAGAGTAAAACGTCGTCGTCTTCAAACGGAGAGGGGAAGTAGAGCAAAGAAAAAGGAAGGTGTTGATGTTGTTGATGAAGGTTTTCTTCTCCTCCTTGTTGCCTGGAGTTGGGATTGGGGTTGAGAATAGTAAGGGAATTGGGAGTTAATGTAGAATTGTCATGGTGAAATGGCCAGCTATGGAAAATTGATTGATCGACATGAGGATAAGACACGGGTACTAATTCGTTAAGATTGTTGTTGTGTGAGGGAAACATGTTATATCTCCCTCTTAGACTCTTAGCTTGTTTGGTTGCTTTCAATTTCCAAATTAACCCTAGCTAGCTACCATCTATAGTGTACAATTTGTACTCTTGGGGATATCGGCTTACTGATTGTTTGGACTGAAATTAGGCGTTGGGCCTGGCTTGCGCTTTGAGAACGACTTGATGATGAAGCCATTGCCATTGAATGAGATTTCAGTGCACTTGTTTTTCACCTTTCCTGCAAAAGTAGTAAGAGAAATTATAGGAGGACAGCTTTGAGAAAGACAGCCGTGTGTTACTGTATTTACGGCCAGCTGAGCGCTTGAGAAAGACAGCTGCTGCCTGCAGTGCTCCTCAGATAGCTATATATACTTATAATTCATATGTGTATATATATTGTACGTATTAGTAATATGAATATGTACACCTTTAACTATATGTACTGTATTTATTTGGTTTCCTTTTGTGTTTGCCCGAGAGAGAAAAGGTTATGGCTAGCTAGAAAAAGACATAGACAGAGAGAGAGATCGTACATTTACCATCGATCGTCATGGTTAGGAGATAGAGATGTTGAGAAAGACAGCACAGCAAGAACACCATATGTCCATAGGGGTTGAATATAATCACAGAGCGAGCGAGCGAGCGAGAGAGAGAGAGAGAGAGAGAGAGAAGCTATTAAGGAAGTAGTAAGGTAAAGAAGCAAAGGAGAGTAGGGGGCAATTTATTGCAGAGACAAGGAGCTATCTTTTTCTTAGTCTTTTCATCAAAAAGTTGGTTCTACACTTTAGAATATAATGTGTGGAAGCAACTGAGTGGATAGGAAAACACCTGGTACTACTTTCACAAGAGATTTTTTAATGTGTCAGAAACACGTATTAAAACATCATATATTATTATATAATCATATGAAAGTATTTTTTAAATGTTCATTCTATTGTATAATAATATGTGATTTTTCATCCTGAATTCCGAGCACACATAAAAATCTTTCTATTTGCCCCACCTCTTCACGTGGTTTGCACGTTGCCTGGTATAGATTCATTCAAAAGAAAACTTGGTATAAATCCAAGTTCTTAGGTATTACTGGATTAAGTCCACTTTGTTGACTTAGGTTTTTTATTATATTTTTATTAAATTATGATAAATGCCATCTTTTATTTATAGGTTAATCTTTTACTTCATTTAAGGATTAAATATAAGAATTAATTATTGTTTCTTCTTTTTCCTTCTGCTAATTCGTATCTTAATTTTTTATTTTACCTCCATCCCAAGTTAACTGTGTTAACTAATTTATGTTATAGGTATTATATTATATCAACATGTATACTAGTATGAATTTATAAACCTTTGGAAGATGAAATTTCTTTGAACTATTTTCATGGATCATAGGTAGATTAATTTTTAGTTATTTTCATTGATGCCTCTATCGTATGTTAAATGTATTTTATCAACCTATGGTACATGTATCATATATGATGATAAATGAATTTTCTTTTAACTATTTTCAAAGTGGTCTAATTTTCATATTTAAATAAACAAATTAAAATTTTAAGTAAATAGTCATAAATTAAGAAATGAAATTAAAATTGAAAAGTAAAAAAAGGGTCTAAATTCAACAACAACAGGATCAAAGTACCCCTTAATTCAATAACCTAGATTCTCTATCAAAGAAAATAAAAAAAATAAAGACAGAGACTATACACCACAGTCGCTAGATAGCGTCACACACACACATAAAGATGGAGAGTGGATTTTGTGGTTTGTTTTGGTAAGATTCAACTATAATTAACTTATTTATTTCAATTATAATTTATATGAATATTGTGAGGATATGGAGTGATTTCCCACTCAAAAAGTTTAGTGATCTACATGTCTGTATCGAAAAGTTAAGGTTCATTATAAAACTCATTAGTAGTATGAGGAGTAATTCAATCTCTAATAAATCTTTATAAGGTTTTTCTTTTTAAAGATGTGGTATTCTTTTATCTTCGTATCCTCACATGCCCCCTCACATGTTGTGGGTTTTCAAGCCAAACAAGTGGACAGCATGAATTGGGTGACGTGGATCACGTGTGCTAGTTGGGTTTCAACCTACTTTGATATTATAAAAAAAGCTGAGGTTCCATCATAAAATTAATTGGCAATATGGAGAGCAACACAACCTCTTATGAGGTTTCATCATAAAATTAATTGGCAATATGTAGAGCAACACAACCTCTTATAACTTCTTGCAATGTTTCTCCTTTCACCAATATGAGAATCTTTTAACCTTCAAGTCCTCACACATCTCAGAAGTAGAGTTACTTTTTTATTGTTAATTAATTTTATAGTGAATCTTCAACTAATTCCTTGATAATTATCACAATCAGTTAGCTCATGTGAAATACAAAGGTCACACGTGATCTATGCAACCCAATATATGTTGCTTACATGTTTGATTTGGATGTTGCAACACGTAAGAGGTTATGAGAAAATGTTATGCGCTGTCTCACATGAAAAATTAAGCAACCTTATTCTTAGAAAAAGTTAAGTTACTCCTCTATATGTCTCAATCATCATTTAAGTGACATGGCATGCACCATTAATTTTCAATAGTTAGAATAGTCCTTGTATTACTTTGTAATTATATACAACTCACATGAGAGGCCAAACACCATCAAAAGCTAAGCAAAATAAAAGAACAAATCTATGTGTGTTGCTCCAAGTATAGTTAGCTTTTCTCTTTTCTTCTTTTGTGTTTTTCTATACATAATGAATCAATGATATTAATGCATGAAGTATGAACCTCCACGTCTGTCTAACCCTAGAAAGGGAGGACAATTATTTAACTCAAAGGGGCATTACCAACTGTGAGGCCTGCACTCTCATAGGGCAAGTACTCCTTTGACTAGGGCATCTCCGTTCATGTCGCTGTCACCAAAAGGAAGAGAAGCCTCATCTATCCCTCTCTTTCTCTCTCTCTCTCTCACTGAGTATGTCCATGTACGAATGTTCCTGGGTTCCCTCCCATCCCATGCGTTCTTATCGGTTAAGCTTTTTTACGAAATGAAAGCTGAAAAGCTAGCTCTCTCTCTCTATCTCCCTCTCTCTCTCTCTCTCTCTCTCTCTCTCTCTCTCTCTCCCTCCCTCACTGTCAAGAAAAAGTTGCTTATGCTTGTACTTGCCACTGCCCTGTACCAAGACCTTCTAAGAGCCCTAGCCAATGAGAAATAGCCACACAACCAATCCCATCCATCTTAGATGAATATGGCAATAATCCTATCGACAATTGAAAGCCCTCTTTGCATTATGTATATATTTATGCACCTACTAATTCCCTTTCTTTCTCAAATTTTATTTCCATTTTTACATGCCGTCCTTCTCCCCACTTATATAAACCACCTCTATCTGTCCCTCTCTCTCTCTCTCTCTCTCTCTAGAGTAGCTTTAGCTAAAGCCTGACCTCTTTAGGCTGGCATAATAACAAGGACCACATGATGATGTATACCAGTGCCATGGTTGTTCTAAGGTTGCTTTCAAGGAGGAGATAACTATGAAAGTAAAGGGGATGACGAGTGTACCACTTCTTGGAGTGGGTGATATATAATGTGAATGTGTACAATAAAACCCTAAAAAGTCCATGGTTATATTGGTTGCTTGTCTAAGTGCTTTCATTTCCTTGCGGGCGATGGTCTCTGCCCTGTCTGTACCACCATGTTCAAATCTGTGGTTCAAAACTTACAACCTTAGCTTTCATCACATGAGCCTGCTTTGTCATGAGATTCATTTGGAATATTATCTGGATGTGATCCATAATGTGAGTTTTTGTAGGGGATGTACCATTTACCACAGATAGCAAAGGAATTTGGGGCATTGTGCGGGACAATTTATTGTGCAGTGACTATTTGTGGTAATTATACATTGATTAAAATTTAAAAACTCCACCTCATTTAAGTCCCTTTTAGGTCGATTTCCTGGAGTTTCCTTGTCCCTAAAGTAATTTTACATGTCTAATTTGATTAAGTTGTTACAGCTAAAGCATTTCGAAGGTACTCATATATATATATATATATATATATATGTCTAATTTGACTAATTTGATTAAGTTGTCATGGGGAAAGAAAGTCCACACGCTTCTTTTTATCCTTATTATGCTTGCTAGTGATGATATCTTTCTAGCCTTTTATAGCATCAATAAATGTGTACATAAATCATGCAAAGCACTCTAGTGCTAACCAATTATAATACATTAATCCCTACATTTTGTATTTCCGATTAAATACTTCCGAATCATATTTGAGTGATTCATATACATGCAACATCTCTTTCTAACTTAGAGTAGTTTTGACAAGTGATGATTTAGACGTAAATCCAACTTTTTCAACATAGAAAAGGAATAACTAAAAGAAAGGAAATTTTATCATTACGATTCAAACTAAAACTACTTTCTAGCTAGCTAAGGTGGACCGGTGGATTGTACCACATTAACAATATACTATATATTTAAATCCATGAGCCAAGCACGGAGTTATGTATCTGACCCCAAGTTTCTGATTGGTGACATGACGACTTTGTATAGGCATGCGTGCTACCTAATATTCTATGGCCGATGCTGTACCTTCATGCTTCCTGTGCGCAAAGCCCTTGATTTTCTTCTTCCGTAAGCACTTTGTGTTGTTGTTTATCAAGTAGCTAGCTAGGGTTTTTGCATGTCACACACACACACACACACACACACACACACACATATATATCAGCTTCTTTTTAGGGTTTTATTAGATATATAAATAGAAAATTAGATTTTAATTCCTAAATAAAATGAAATTTTAGAAAAATGTTTTATATAAGATTAAAAATTGATTTTAGTCTATAGACTCTATTCAATGCCAACATATGTATTCAATGTCTCCCTTTTTTTTTTCTTTTTTTTTTTAATTTTATCGATTTTAATTTTATGAAAATATTATAAATTTTAATTTTCATTATGGTAAGCATCTTATATAAGAAAATATTTTTGTAGAGATTTTTTGGTACACTTATGTTTTTGCATATTTTCTTATCTGCCACTAATTCATTACAATATATTTATGTACAAACATTTTGATACACTGAGTTAGTATAATATGTTTAGGTACGGACATTTTGGTACACTACTTTAGTATAATATATTTAGGTACCAACATTTCAGTACACTAGTTTAGTATCATATAGTTAGGTACAAAATTTTCGGTACACTTATGTGTCACTAATTCACTATAATAGATTTAGTTACGGACATTTCGGTACACTAATATAGTAAAATATATTATGATACGGACATTTAGGAACACTAATTAAAAATTAATGAACTTAGAGAAAGTTAAATAAAATTAATGAATTAAAATAATAATAAATTTTAATTTTAATGTAATAACATTAAATAAGTTATTTATTAAATATAAAAACAAAAATATAATAGGAATTTGAATTAAGTACACACTAAAATCAATATTCAATCTAACACCAAATTTTTATTAAATTTTAATCTTTTTGAAGAATTAAAGTTCAAAAATCCCATATACAAATTTCCATATAATTTCATGCCAATATTATCTTATATTACAGTAGGCCGGCCCTTGTGTGATTAGATGTTCAAACCAACGGAATAACTTATGAAGATAGTGCCAAGGAGATGCACACAGTTTAGGGTTGGAAAAATTTAGGGTTTTCAGAAAACTTCAGAAATATTATGTATTATGCCTTTGTTCATCAGTATATATAAATATTGAAATTAATGCCCGCAAAAAATCTAAAAATAGATGGTGGGAAGAAATAATGGTCTAAGCAAACTTCTATCTGGACACGTTTTAGCAAGGGATTGGGAAAGAAAAAACAGAAAAACATCCGGATAAGAAAATTATGAAAAGGTTCTTGTCTGCTCAGTACAATTTTTGATCATATATCATGTTTTCTATCACAGACCGAAGACATTTTTCTCTGTGTTTTTATTAAGATTCTCTTTTCCTTTGTTTCTTTGTGGGTCTAATACATTCCTAGGGGATAGGACAAGTTCTTATAAGGCGGGTACAACACAATATCGTTAGCCAAATCATTGAGTAATACTAGGTAAATTAAAATTTTAAACTAAATTTACAAATTATGTAATGTGTCACAAAATAGAAAATAAGTACGTTAATCAACGCTTAAGTAATAATACAGTCATAAACAATCACGTCAGATGGTTTACAAAAGAATAAGGCTAGGAAGACCAAAATTTTAAATTAAATTTGCACCAAAAGGAAATAAACATGTTAATAAACACTTATGTAATAATCCATCATCAGTGTCTATATCGTTTGGTTTCCCTATCATCACCCTTTATAAAATATAATTTAAATAAATGATCTCCCTAGCATTACCTCAAATCATTTTGGACATCTTTACTCAGTTAAATAAGAAATAATGGATATGAGATAAACAATTTGTTTATTTGTCGCGTACTTTCGCTTTTAAGATATTTCATACTCAAACTAACAAGAGTTACCCGCTTTTTCATTCATTTAGTTATTAGTAAATACATGAACACAAATGATATATTCTTTACAATCAATTATTATAAGTAAAAGAAATGCTAAGAAGAGTCTGAAAAATGAAACTCTTCACGAACTTTCTGCCTCCTTATTTTTTTAGCACAATATTTTATAATATTGGCACATAAATAACGTTAAACTACGAGATGACAGAAAATTCATAAAAAATCACTTTTAAAAGAATCTCATTGGCATTTCCAAACATGTCCATAAAATTCCAAATTGCCACATTGCTTTCAAAAGCATTGGATCGAGAAATGTCGGCCTTCTTGGGCCGGCCCAGGTCCAACTAACGTTCGAAAACCCCACGCGCCAGATTTCAGCTCCGTACTAAGAACCACAACGAGCGTGGCACACGCGCAACTCTCCAAAAGCCCGCGGCCCCTCGTCTCTTTCCCGCCAATCCCCAAACTCCATTAAAGTTCATTTCGTTTTCTTGTGCAAAACCCACACTTTCAGAAACTTTGAGGCGCGAGGAGCTTCCTTTTCTGGTCGGAGAGTTGAAAGCCCTAACAACGAATCGGCCATGGATGCCAATTTTGAGGACCACAGCAAGCTTCCCGAGCTCAAGCTAGGTAAAGCTTCGCAGAAACCCTAGCTTTGCATTTTTCACTAATTATTTCAGTTATTTTTTTTTTTGTATATACACACAAACACACACACATATATTCGTTACAATTCATTTGTATGTATATGTTTCTGTATTTATATAGTTTTTGCAATTTGTTTAGATGCAAAGCAATCTCAAGGGTTTCTCTCATTCTTCAAAACCCTCCCCAATGTGAGTATTCAAAACCCTAGCTGTCTGTTTAATTTCTTGAAATTGAAAGTGATAAAAATCATGTTTTGTTTCTATTTTTGTATTTGTTTATTTATTTATTTGAATGAATTTGGCTTGAGGTTGAAATAGACTTAAAAATTTAGATTTGATTTCGTTTCATTGCATTTACTTTCCGGTTGACTATTTGGGTTTTGTTCTGTTTATATTTTTGCAGGATTCAAGAGCTATTCGATTGTTTGATCGTCGGGTCAGTTTGTATTCCAGCTTTCTTTTGTGCATTCCCTTATTTTATTATCCCCTTTTCCTCCTCTATTATCTCTATTGGATTCTCGTTATTCTTATTGTAACTGCATTTTGACCAGTTCATGTGACTTGTTATCTCAGGACTACTATACTGCTCATGGTGAAAATGCCACTCTCATCGCAAAGACCTACTACCGTACCACCACTGCTTTACGGCAGTTGGGTAGCGGATCTAATGGCCTATCCAGTGTGAGTGTTAGTAAAAATATGTTTGAGACAATTACACGTGATATACTACTGGAAAGAACAGACCACACTCTTGAGATTTACGAGGGTAGTGGCTCAAGTTGGAGGCTGGTGAAAAGTGGAACGCCTGGAAACCTTGGCAGTTTTGAAGATGTTTTGTTTGCCAACAATGAGATGCAGGATACCCCAGTGGTTGTTGCGCTATTACCTAACTTTCGGGAAAATGGTTGCACAGTTGGGTTAGGATATGTTGATCTAACTAAACGAGTACTTGGATTAGCCGAATTTATTGATGATAGTCACTTTACAAATGTGGAATCGGCTTTAGTTGCACTTGGTTGCAAGGAATGCCTTCTGCCTCTAGAGAGTGGCAAAACTAGCGAAAGTAGAACATTGCATGATGCACTGGGTAGATGTGGTGTCATGTTAACTGAGAGGAAGAAGACTGAATTTAAGATGAGGGATTTGGTTCAGGATCTTAGTCGTCTTGTCAAAGGCTCCATTGAACCAGTTCGAGATTTTGTGTCAGGGTTTGAGTTTGCACCTGGTGCATTGGGGGCATTGCTCTCTTATGCAGAATTACTTGCTGATGAGAGCAATTATGGAAATTATAGCATTCAAAGATATAATCTTGATAGCTATATGAGGTTAGATTCTGCTGCTATGAGGGCACTTAATGTCCTGGAAAGCAAAACCGATGCAAACAAAAATTTCAGTTTGTTTGGTCTTATGAATAGGACTTGTACTGCTGGAATGGGTAAAAGATTACTGCACATGTGGCTAAAACAGCCTTTATTGGATGTAAATGAAATCAACTCGAGGCTAGATTTGGTACAAGCATTTGTGGAGGATCCTGCACTTCGCCAAGATTTGAGGCAGCATCTGAAAAGAATTTCAGACATCGAGCGGCTGATGCACAATCTTGAGAAGAAAAGAGCTGGTTTGCAGCATATTGTGAAACTTTATCAGGTACAATCTATGTCTTATAAGGTTATCTACCGTGTTGAGGTTCTGTTGGTATGATCATATATGAATATTTGTAAAACAAAATGTTAGTATAATGTACTTATCTTATAGGTGTACCTATGCATTTAAGCTGACTCATTTTTCCTTTTCAAGTGCAGTCATGTATAAGACTTCCCTACATTAAGAGTGCCCTAGAACGCTATGATGGACAGTTCTCTTCACTGACCAAGGAAAGGTATTGGGAACCCCTTGAGTTATGGACTGATGATCGCCACTTAAATAAGTTCATTGCTCTGGTGGAAGCTGCTGTTGACCTTGATCAACTTGAGAATGGAGAGTACATGATATCATCTAGTTATGACCCAGCACTGTCTGCACTGAAGGAAGAGCAAGAGTCGTTGGAGCACCAAATACAGAATTTGCACAAACAAACTGCCAATGATCTCGATCTCGCCTTAGATAAGGCTTTAAAATTAGATAAAGGTACACAATTTGGGCATGTTTTCAGAATCACAAAGAAGGAAGAGCCAAAAATACGGAAGAAGCTCACAACACAATTCATTGTCCTGGAAACCCGAAAGGATGGAGTGAAATTTACCAACACAAAGCTTAAAAAGTTAGGGGATCAGTATCAAAGAATAGTTGAAGAGTATAAGAGTTGTCAGAAAGAGCTTGTTAACCGAGTTGTTCAAACTACAACAACTTTCTCTGAGGTAGTATACTTTGCTGTGTTTTGTGCTTAATCCTATTTCTTGTTCTGGATTAAAGGAATTTTCATCTCCAGGTGTTCTGGTCTGTAGCTGGGTTGCTCTCTGAATTGGATGTCTTACTTAGTTTTGCTGATTTGGCTTCTAGTTGTCCTACTCCTTACACTAGGCCAGTCATCACGCCACCGGTAATCAGAGACCTTTTGTTTTCTTTCTATTTCTTACGGAATAACAATAATGTTTTTTTAGTCCTTGTTATTACATTGTATATTTTGATAATAATTATTGTGCTATTGGCTATAATAGGATGAAGGGGATATTATATTAGAAGGCAGTAGACATCCCTGTGTGGAGGCTCAGGACTGGGTGAATTTTATACCCAACGATTGTAAACTTGTGAGTATTTGTGAACCCAGGAAAAACAAATTAAAAAGAACAAGATATTGGTGAATTTATAAGTTGGATGGGTTCTTATGTGCTTGTTACTATTTCTGCTGATTAGGTGAGAGGAAAGAGTTGGTTCCAAATCATCACAGGTCCCAATATGGGTGGTAAATCAACGTTTATCCGACAGGTGTGATTTTAATGACTTCATCAAATGCTTCTTCTGCTGCTTCCATAACTTTCCATGCAACTATTACATTCTTGCACTTGATATGTGGCTCGTGTCACCGAATTGGACACCCCACATCCATGCCCAATTCCAAATGCTTTAATCACTATTAACAAGTGACTGAATTTTCTTTACACTGGTAGGTTGGTGTGAATATTCTGATGGCACAAGTTGGTTGTTTCGTTCCTTGTGACTCAGCTAGCATTTCTGTTCGTGATTGCATTTTTGCTCGGGTGGGAGCTGGTGACTGCCAAGTGAGTTTCCTGGCATATTCTCTTGAAGTTTGAACTTCTTTTTTATGATATTTAAATGATCTTTTAGTTCTCTGTAGTCTTCTTATCTTCCGCTGGAGATTTGTCTTTCCATTTTGGAAATTTAATTGTGTTTCTTCTTCTTTCTAGCTACGTGGAGTTTCTACCTTTATGCAAGAAATGCTTGAGACTGCATCTATACTGAAAGGAGCTACAGACAAGTCACTAATAATTATTGACGAGTTAGGCCGGGGGACTTCAACTTATGATGGATTCGGTTAGTTTCTCTTGAACCTTCTTTTTTTCCAATGTATTTGATACTGCCAATGTTTTATATTACAGTTTTGTTAATGCATGATACATTTAGTTACACGCGATAGAAATGTTTACAGCTTTGTCTTATCAATATTTGCTATGGTGCTCAGGTTTAGCTTGGGCCATTTGTGAGCACCTTGTTGAAGTGATTAAAGCACCTACCTTATTCGCAACCCACTTTCATGAATTAACTGCATTAGCTCATGAAAATGTCGTTGAGGACACTAATATGAAGCAAATTGTTGGCGTAGCAAACTATCATGTTAGTGCACATATTGACTCATCAAGCCGCAAGTTGACTATGCTGTACAAGGTAGATGTATTTTCTAGTTATTGTCTTTTCCAGAATCTCATGTAGTTGATTTGGAGGGAGATGTCATGTACTTATGTTTGCGATTAAGCTCTATAATGTTTCTTCTATCTTCTCTTCGTGTTTATGCTAGTGCATGCGATCTTGGTTGTGCAAAACTGAACTCACTCATTTTCTTGTTTTGATCATACTTTCCAGGTTGAGCCAGGGGCTTGTGATCAAAGTTTCGGTATTCAAGTTGCAGAGTTTGCAAACTTTCCTGAAAGTGTTGTTTCCCTTGCTCGAGAAAAAGCTGCTGAACTGGAGGATTTCTCTGCTACTACAGTCACGCCAAATGATGCTACAGAAGAGGTGATGACCATATCTTTGAATAATTAACGACGCTATAACTTCTTGTGCTGCCTTACACTGGTGTTTGATGATACAAATATGTTGTACATTGACTTCTTTGAACTCGGATGCATAGAGTACTAGTAGGAATTGCATTGCACTATTAGATCGATACATTGCTCACAGGCACAGGACCGCAACACTGGTATAGAAACTTTAAGCATCGTTCTTTCCGCACTTGATTATCACAATAAACAAGTCAAGATGTATTTAGCAAAGAGAATTGATCTGGATTTTTTAATCTTTGGATTTTATCAATAAAAGGTGTCTGATTGAAAAATCTTGGTTTACAGGTTGGTTTGAAGCGTAAGAGAGAGCACGACTCTGGTGATATGTCTAAAGGAGCTGCTCGGGCGCACAAGTTTCTGGAGGAGTTTTCTAATCTGCCATTGGAGACGATGGATTTACAGCAGGCTCTGCAAAAAGTTAGCAAGATGAAGGATGAGTTGCAGAAGGATGCAGCTAATTCCCAATGGCTCCAGCAGTTTTTCTAGTCCTTCAGATGGAGGGACGGTAATTTATGTTGTGAGATGCATGTAAAGCTTGTTTTGTGTGTATGTTTTGGGATGTATGCAAATGCAACGGCGCCAAACATATTTCGGCATTGTTTTGGTTATTATGGGCTGGGCCCTCTGGCGAGGAGATCCAAGAGCTCGACAGTTGGATCATTTGACGGGCTGTGTTTGTCAGTTCATACTTTTGTTTGGAACTGTTCTTGAAAAAGTTAAAAGTAGGAGTGGGGTAGTAATTCGTGTTCTGGAATTTGAGATCCTCTTTGGATTTCACTTCTCGGAATCCGGATCTTTATTTTGTGTGAGGTGAGATGATGAAATGAATTAATAGGAACTGCATGATTCAATTTGGTTAGTTTGAATTTCATAGTCCTTGGTGTTCAATTCAAAGTATATTGGTACGTTTAAGATAAATATCATGCATGGTTTTTTTTTTTGTTTTTTGTTTACCATTTAGTACTACGATCTAGTGGTATTTTTCTTAATTTATGAGTTAAAAATTTTATGTTTGATTCTTGTCATTTGAATCTGATGCTTATCCATTGCTAATAATCTCACAGCTGCACGACAACAAATTCATTTTTTAAACACGGGAAGTTGAGGGAGGAGATAAGGTATCCTTACCACGTGGGCTGAAACAATTGGACAATTGAAGTTGTACGTGCTTGGGGCTGTCACTCCAATATAATTGTACGTGCTTGGTGTCATATCATTCTCCATTTGGACCATCCTTGAACCACCACATTTAACCACCAAAACGGAGGGTATCGTTAGTGGAGAAGGATTATCTCTCCCCTTTTTTTTCGTTTTTTTTTTTTCGTTTTTATTTAAACGGAATAAGTCATGTTAATATTTTATATTAATTTTTTTTTATAGAAAGAGAGATAAAATAGAGTGCGTGAGAGGAGAGAATGAAAGAGGTTGAAAAGAAAAAGAAAAAGAATCTTAATCCATCGTTAGTACCCCGATTAGCCAAATAATCGACTACAATATTCGCAGTAGTGATTTTCACTCGCGTTTCCTCTTTTACACTCACCCGTATCTCTCTTGCCAAGACTCATTATTAAGTGATGTACGATGCTGGAGTTAAAACCAAAATTGGTAAAAATAATACGTAGATTCGAAGAAGATTAAACCAAGATCCTCTTTTAAAAACATTAAAAGAAAGAAATTAATTACCAAATCCGAACGCGAGATTGATGATATACGAACAGTGGTGAATCTAAATCATAGAAGGAAAGCGATCCAATTTTAAGATTTGTTTTTTCCTTCATGGGCTGGATAGGATAAGATAATGTGGATACTGTACCTTTAACTTTTGGCATACCTACCAAACTTTCAGGGGTAAAATGGACCGCACAATCCGGGTGCCGGAATCGGAAAGAGCACAGTCGGAGTAGGCCGCGCCGGCCGTTTCCGCCGCAGTACCGTCACTTTGCCGTGGAGGGGAAGCAAACAATATCCGTAACTTTATTTTTTTTTTTTTCAGAGGAGAGAGAGTAAATGCGATTTGTTTTTTATTCATGAAAGAAAGGAGACACGAAAGAGAGGAAGGAGAGAGAATATTTCTTGGCCTTGTCATTTCAATGGCGCCTACTGGAACAGCAACGTCTCTCTGAAATTTCTCACAATCTGAAGTCTCGGCTCGCAGCGAACGACGTCGTTTTACGGTGATGATGAACTGGTGGAGAGTGTTGAAGTCCGTGCAGGCCCTGGCGGCCCACAGCCTCCTCTTCTCCTTCACGCTACTGCTCGTTCTCAAGCTGGACGGCTTCGCCGCTTCCTACTCTTGGTGGTCCGTTTACTCTCTCTCTCTTCTCTGTTTTCAGCTGTATTTTTGTTTAATTTGAATGGAATTGTCTAATTTTTAGGGTGGGAAAGTTTGGGAAATTTTTTGGCTTGATGGAAAATTGGTTTGCATGTGAACGGTGTAAATTTTATTGAGAAGAAAAGGAAACAAATTTGAATTTTTGTTGTAATTGGTGAGAAAATGAAATTAGAAAGTGTGTAATTTGGTGGAGAGATGGCAGCTGGTGTGAAAAAAGTGAGATAAAAAGACTAACTTGATGATATTTACAGTGGAGAAAGGAATTGGTTTTCTGGGAAATTAGTTCACTGGTGGCATAGGTAGCACAGGTTTAGGATCAAGGAGGGTTCTTTAATACGAACGGGATTCGAATTTTTTGTTGTTACAGATGAAGGGTTATTGTCCGTGTTCTATTTGTTCTGCGTTTTAATTAACATACGAATTATTTGGTTAGAACTCTGAAGAAAATAGATAAGAGCTTGTATTGAACTGTTTCGTGCCAATGGTAAGAACACCCGTTGCCCATTTTGTGTGCTACGTACATTAGGAATCAGTCTTCCAACTGATAGCGGTATTGGCACCTCCTGGAAGAGATTTCGTTGTGAAAGTGAGATGGAGGATAGGTGACTTTCATTTAAATTCATATGTTAATTAGAAGTTTAGAACCACCACCCGAGGGCATGTGTCTTCTTAGTATCAATCACTTTGATTCGTTTCTGAATGTGTTGTGTTTTGGTTGCAGGATAATTTTCTTTCCACTTTGGATATTTCATGCCGTTGTTGCCCGAGGAAGATTCTCACTACCTGCTCCTTCAGTTCCACACAGTCGTCTTGTATGTCTTTGTATTTCGTTACAATTCAGTAGATTATTTTCACTACACTAAAATTTATCATAAAAAATTGTGAATATGCACCACTAAGATCTTCTCTGTTGTACAGTGGGCACCATGTCATACTATTGCCGCCACACCATTGCTAGTTGCATTTGAGTTGCTCCTTTGTATATATCTTGAAAGTGTTTCCGGTATGCACCCAACTTCTTTCTTTTTATCCTTGAAAAAATAGTTTTTGGGACTGATGCCTACGTTCATGTGTGGGAAATGTATGTTGGGACTGATGCCTACTTTCATGTGTGGGAAATCTATGCAGAAGATGTTGAACAGAATGAACTTTATTTATTTTTCTTTTAATGCATCAAACTGTCAACTCCATAATGGAATGAGTCCTAGTCTACGATGCACAGATATGGCAGTTCTGTCGCGTATCACGTATTGGATACGCGAATGGATACAATATGCCTCCGATACGGTCGGATACGCATTGGATACGTATCTGGATCGACGGATACAGCATTTGACAGATGAATACGGGTATCCGACAGTTTGGATATGGTTATCCATGCCATGGCCTTTGACACAATCTGGTGGAAGAAGGCCTCACGAAGAAGATGATGCAATCTGGTGGAAGGAGACCTTGCGAAGAAGGTGATGCGATCTGGTGGAAGAAGGCCTAGCACTGAGATGACATGATCTGGTGGAAGGAGGCCTTGCGAAGAAGATGATGTGATATGGTGGGAGGTCGACATGCCATTTCGTTTGTTTCTGTAGAGAAAATCGACACCACATTATTTCTTTTATTATTTTTTTAGGGTTTAAATGGGACTAAAGCTCAAAACTAACAAAACCACATAGCCCACCAGATCTACACCACTACCATCCTTTCCTTTTGAGAGTTCGTATTATATAAATTTAGATTTGGATGATTTTTTTTATTTTTATTGTTATTTAAATATATGTTTTATTATATAAGTTGCCGTATTATCGTGTCTTCATTTTCAGAAATTTGACGTATGCCCGTGTCGTGTCATGTCGTATCCTTGTGTCTGTGTTCATGCATGGTATGTCCTAGTGCAAGACCCTGATTAGTTATCTCTTGTGCAGTTGGTTTTGCAGCTGTCAACTTGAAGGTTGTCTTTCTACCCTTACTGGCATTCGAAATAATTATTCTAATTGA
Organism: Pyrus communis; assembly: GCF_041283825.1. Classification (NCBI taxonomy): domain Eukaryota; kingdom Viridiplantae; phylum Streptophyta; class Magnoliopsida; order Rosales; family Rosaceae; genus Pyrus; species Pyrus communis. The sequence goes on along the minus strand of NC_142570.1, from coordinate 1,861,730 downwards.
CAATTTCAGGTATCTCTTTTGACATACATTATTCCGTTGTATCTCATCTTTTAGTATAACAGATCACTGCTTATTTTTATTGGGAGAACATATCAAAAACATATTATATAATTAAGAATACGGAAATATGTATTCTGTTAATCATACCCTCCCCTGTCACTTTCCTTTTTCCCCCTAGAAATGCTCTAGTGTAGTGGGTGTATTCTGCCGATTTTAATCGATATTCATTTCTTTAACAGGATGTGCAGGGCTCTAATGCCAGGGGATGATGAAAGCATGAGTGATGAGGCAATATGGGAGACACTTCCTGTAAGTTTTATTTCATTAGTTGATGAACTGTCCAAGGATTAACAAACTTTTTCATACCGTCATTAATGTGCGTAGTAGATAGTGTTGTAGAGATGATAGCAATGATTAGCTTTTCCTACAAGATTTCCAAAAGTTTCTTGCCATGGTTCTCAAGTGGAAATGAATAGTTTTCCTATGATATTTCTTGCATTTTTGTTTTATCCTTTTCTGCTTGGTCCATTTTTCTTGTCCAAACTTACTATTTCTGTAATGACATCATGGCATGTCTATTTATGTTATCTTTAACTTTCAGATATAGTGGGAAAATAGTTTCACTTGAGGGTGGTTTTTACTATTTAGTAAGTATTAATTTAATATTTGATGTGAGAGTATGAAGTGCCTTTTGAAATTCCCTCCTGTCTTACTTCCTGTTCAACTTAAACGTCTGTTTTACCTATTTTTAGAAAGTCAATTTTGGAAAGTGCCACTAATGTTTTCCAAACGTATTTCCTGTAGCATTTCTGGGTAGCAATCTCCATGGTTTTCTTTGTTGCTGCTACAGTGTTCACCCTGCTTAAGTTATGCGGTAATTTCTGTAACTCCTTGCTGTCAAATGTAACAATGAAAAATGCCTTCAAATTGGTGTCTTCTCTCATTACTCATCTGTAATATCCTTTCTCTGGATAGTCTAATTGATCCATAGAATTATCATCTTATATATGTATACTTACATATAGAATTCTCACTGTATACATGCATATATGTATGTGGTGGGGAGGGGAGAGAGAGTCCAAAGGAGTGTTTTAATGTTCGCTAATTGAGATCTATCTCATATGAAATGTGCAGGTGATGTAGGTGCTCTTGGTTGGTGGGACTTATTTATAAATTTTGGGTACAGTTTCTGTGCCTCTTGTGCCTATATATCCTATTCCGCATGTACATTTTCCGGTGCTTGCTTTTATATATAAATTAAAGATTCTGCTCCTATTTTGGTTGACTAAGAAGTGCATATATTTCACAGTATTGCAGAATGCTTTGCCTTTCTTGTCTGTACAAAGTGGTCTAATCCAGTGATTCATAGAAGTGCTCATTCAAGAGAAGCTACTTCATCTTCTACAACTATTAGATATCTTGACTGGAATAGCGGTTTAGTAGTTTCAGCAGAAGAGGATCAAAATCAAGATAGAATGTGTGGTCTGCAAGATATTGGTGGGCATCTTATGAAAATTCCAGTGATTGGTTTTCAAGTTCTCCTTTGTATGCGCCTTGAGGTATGTCACGTTTCTGGGTTGTGGTTCATGGCTACATTTTGGAGAATCTTATTAACTAACCTTCTGTAACTTCAAATTTCAGGGAACCCCAGCAAATGCTAGACATATCCCACTTCTAGTTCTCTTCTCTCCTCTTTTTTTACTCCAAGGCGCCGGTGTACTATTGTCTGCATGTAGGTTGGTGGAGAAAATTGTACTTTTGTTGCGTACTGGGGCTGGCACCGGATTATATTTTAGAGTTTCTTCAAGAGCTCATGACTGCTTCGGGTTTTTGCACCGTGGTTCTAGGTAGGAAGTTTTTGTTTTTTGTTTTTTGTTAATCAACTCTTCCCTGTTCTGAAAGGATCTTTAATAAGAAGATTTCAACCCATTGGATTTATATAAGCAGTAAGAGCAGTGAATATCCTATGGAATGATAAAAATTGTTTACTGCAGGCTACTGGGCTGGTGGTCGATTGATGAAAGAAGTCGAGAAGAAGATGCCAGACTGTTTCATGAGGGGGCTTCAGGGTTAGTATTGTTCTTGTCTTCTATGTTCTCTGAGAAATAATTTATTCAAATGTGTTACAGTTTGCAGTTTGAACTATCTTCGGGTAATTAACAAATTCATAAAACTTCTAGATGTAGCGTTTCTGACATTTGTATATTTGGTTCCTAAAATGCAGATATAACACTTTTTCTGGTTATCCACCTGAGATAGTGAAGAAAATGCCCAAGAAGGATCTCACTGAGGAGGTGATCATAGCGCCTTCGTTTTTGTTGCTTTTGGCTAGCATTATGATTTGTATCAGTCCAAAAAATAATTAAATTACAATTTGTATGTGTATTGGCCAATTTTTTCCTCTCCCTCCTTTATGTTGTTAATATTGTTTGTGATCATCTAAAATTATTAGGTATGGAGACTTCAAGCAGCTCTTAGTGAACAGACAGAAATCACCAAATACAGCCAGCAGGAGTACGAAAGACTTCAAAATGTAATCTAATCTCCATCCGTAACTAGTTGTAGCGCATGCGCATGTGTTATTTCATTTTCAGAATCTGGAGATCTTCGATTATGACTGAAATTTTCTATGATACTCTACTGGTCAGGAAAAAGTGTTATGTCGCGTTTGCTTCGAGGGAGAGATCAGTGTGGTCCTGCTACCATGTCGACATCGTGTCCTTTGCAGGTACAATCGTATTTTGCTATGCTTTTTTGTCAATTTGATATAGATGTATTCGTGCTCATTGTTTTTCAATATCGTGCAGTTCCTGCTCTGACAAGTGTAAAAAGTGCCCGATATGCCGTGAATCAATCGAGAAGCGCTTACCTGTCTATGATGTTTAGGTTTAAATCCTCCCTGCATCGAATTTTGTTTACAATATGGAACTGGGGTACATAGAGCGGGACGATAACCTTGATTCAGCACACGTTCTGAACACAGATTATACTGCAACTTCCATGGAGTTTTTCTGGTGCTAGTTAAGCAAAGCAAAGGATTATAGGAGATGCAGGATGTGCAGTCTCTTTTACTAAAACTGAGTAGCTTTTTTCTCTCAGTTTTTCTACCTTGTGCAACTGTAAATATACAGAGGTGAAATTACTATCATAACAAGTAAGTTTTCGTATGCGATATGGTAGCATGGATGACGTTAATATTCCGGGAAATTAATACAAAAGATGGAGGTCATTTCATAGGAGATTTGAGAAAAAAGTATTTCGTTTAAAATTTTTACTTTACACACACCTTTTTTAATTTCCGACAGTTGAATTGAAAGAACCGAAGTTGCAGCATTCTATCTTTTCTCATGATTTCATTCAATACAAAAATATACCGTCAATCATAAGTGAGTGTTACGAGGATAAATTCTATATATACTAAAACTCAGTTAAGGAGCTTCACTGTTCCTAATCACAGTGAAAGAACAGAAATGCCCCAATTTACTGTTTAATTTTAGCATACTTGAAGCCGGTATGCTATGCCATCAGCTGCCTCTAATTTTGTAAACCGTTAATACTATCTTAAAATTGAAATTATGAATCCTTGTAATTGAAATGCCAATGATTTGAAGCTCGTGTTTGAATTATTACAGTTCGTAAGACGTATTGAATATTTTTTTTCGAACCGTCTCTCGCAGCGGAATCACTGCCACCAACAGCTCTGGCGGCGCAGTTCGTCGTTGTCCAGTATTCCTCCAAAATTCCACTATCTCTCGTTGCTCTCTCCGACTCAGTGCGTCTCTATTCTTCCAGGTACACCCATATCTATATCCCAAACGACTCCTTATATGTATCTATTTGTTAGAGAAGGCTTTTGCCTTTTGGGTGCAATTTTATCTGCTCTCTGCATTGGATTTGATGTCTTCTCGGTCCTTATTTTTTTGTCCAGCAATGGAGCTTGTATTATCACTTGAGAAATTGGCAAATGAAAGCTGCTTCTCGGTCCTTATATTTTATGTTCTGCTTTTACCTTTGTAGGCTGAAGCCATCAGGAAAATATCTGAATATGTTGCTCAACTAAGGACCCTTTGCAAAGGGCACGGTAGGAACCCATAATTCAATTTCATTGCCATCTTTATCTTACGTTTTACTTATCCGATTTCATTTTCCGTTTCTTTAAACCTAGGCGCTGCTTAAGAGCAACTCCAGCATGAGGAAGGCCCCCTAGGGCAACTTCCTATTCAATCCCTCTAATGAACAGTAACTGTCTTTAATGAACAGTACTTACCTTTTGCATCTCCATCCCTAAACTGAATAGACATGGCAATAGGCAATAAAATATTAATATTTTTTATTTTATAAAAAATAAAAAATAATTTTATTTGTAATTTCAGATAGGATTTTTAATCGGTCTTGTTGTATTACATGTTATTAAATAAGAAATTACAACCCAAAGTATTTGAGAAAATATAAAATTGTGGTGTAAGTTGGAAGATAATGATAACATATTTATAGAAAAATTAAAAATTTTTTTTTTTTAATTTTTAAATTTTTTTCAGATTTTTTATTAATTTTTTAAGTTTAAAAAAAATTTATTAAGTTTTTTATTAAATTTTTTATATTTTTATTAATTGTTTTATTTTATATTAATTTTAAAATGTGGCTAACGTTAGCCAAGCATCACACAACCTCGGGCTCTCGGGCCACCAATTCGAGCCGAGCCTTTCACTCGGAGCTCCCTACCCAATCGTAGAAGGTAGTTGGGGCTATTGGGTCATCAAAGCTGCTGGTCCATCAGGCTCTAATTCCTGCTGGAGTTGCTCTAACAGGGATGTTGTTGCTACGTGATGATGAGTTTGTTAGCTGTTGAAAGTGGTGTTATGCTGTCCGGTGCGCTGATTGTAGATGCTTAGAGGTTTTGGTTGTATGGTTAGAACCTTATATTAGTTTTTCGGATGAGGAAAATACATGAGGGACAAATTTTAGCCAAATTAGTTGTTTGCATTAGGTTTTGAGAAACTCAAGTAAATTGTATATAGCTGGGACGTAGAAATCCGCACTTTTGGTTGTACACAGGCTCCCAATTTATGGGTAAACGAAAGTAGGAAGAGAGCGCCAATGGTGGTGATGATGGAGAATTCCTTCTTTGCGTTATAAGAGGAGGGGTCAAAATGCAGAATGAATGACATGGAGATATGTTTAGTTTTAGGTTATCGTGTTTTGTATTGAGGTAAAACTCCATCCCCGTTTCACATAGTTTTAAATGTTGATTAGTATATATGTGTAAATAGGATTGTAAGTGTGGTTGTATAAAAGTAGTAACAGAATTGTAAACATTGTTGTAATTATGTTGAACTAAAGTTGTAAACCCGCAACATCGCGGGGGCTTTTTTGCTCGTTTTCACTGGGTTTTGGTCCCTGAAATAAAAATCGTTACCTGAAGTTTCTAAAGTTATCAAAATGTGCATTATTTATCACAGTTAGTACCTAACACTCACCCTAACATACCAAGTTAAGAAAACAAACTCAAGGCAAGAAATTTATAATGATCTAATTGGGTGTCAGTCAAATCCATAATTCCCTCATCTTTAATTATATCACAAAGCAAACAAGTTACAAGCGATTGCTTGAAGACAAGTTTCATTTGAAACTCTATATGGATAAGTAGTGTATCGTTTAGTATGCAGACGGGACGGGACGGGACGGGACAGGACGGAACGGAACGGAGCGGGAGCAAAGATGCCCTCGGATGGAAACAAGGAGGAAGAAGAAGGAGACGGAGAGGTTATAATTTTGTGTTCCACGGATGTGGAACGAGTCGTTCCAGGGGGATGAGGTGGAACGAAAATTCACCCAAAACACATCCCGTGGAACAGCTCGTTCCACCCGTTTTAGGTGCACCAAACGTGGGACGGAACGCCTTGTCCCACTCTATTCCGTCCCGTCCCACGTACCAAACGGTACCTTATTGCCCACAATCTTGGACTGTTAACTAGCTGCATCATTTGACTATCAAGTTGGAGACATTTTTCAATGTGCCAGGACACACCATGATACTCTCGAGTGTTAATACAATTGATTAGAATTTTTTTTTTTTCAATTTTCTAACCAATTGTATTATTACACTTGGTATACCGGATTGTTTTTGAAAAATCTCTCCTCAAGTTAAAGATCGACAAAATAGTGCATAATTTCCTCGAGACAAACTTATTTCCTACAATAACAGAAAAAGGGAAAAGATCGACCGGATACGTACGGTACATTCATTATTCTTCTTTACTTGAGCAGATTGATAAGAAGAAATAAGATTAACCTTGCTTTGATCAAGCTGATGCTGGTGCAACAACTAACGCTTCTGGTTTCGTATTCGGCACGACGATGAAATCTTTGCTCTTTGATTTTTCAGCTACTTTGGGAACATTAACGACGACAACCTTTGTGGCAAAATCTTTGAAGCACTCCTCCACGGTCTGAAATGGTGTCTCGGGATAGAGAGAACAGACTTCAATGTCGTTAGGGTTTTCTATGTCGTAGTTTACTTGGCAGCCCTTGATGAAAATGTCATGAGTGAAGGATGCCACAATGCTTTGTGGGATGATCATTTCTGCAAAGTTGCAATTTATTAGCCATTAAATTAAATTAATTAAAATGGCTTCCTGGAACTTATTATTAATATCCTCCATTTCACCGACGGTCGAATTTAAGACATGTTATATTTTCAATTAATGTAACACAGAGCCAACAAGTTACTATAGGCTTGCTGGTTAAACTCAAGATCTGCTGGACTTTGTATGTTACGCAAAGCCAACACGTTACTGGGCGATCGGAAAGTAAGTAGGGCTTGGATTAAAGATATGCACCTTTGGCAGCAGAAAGAAGGTCGTCTTCTGTAACAGTGAGTATAGGGAGTGTGCGTCCAATGCTCTTCTCCCACAAAGATGCAAGCTGGTTGATGTTCAACAGGTTGCATTGTGGTCGAAAATGAACAGATTTGTTGACTGTTCGGACGTCACCGATTGTTTTCATGGTGAATTTTCCGATGTCAGAACCAGTCACAAAGTACGCTGCAGCGACAGTTAGCCAACTAATTAAGCTTTGAATTTGACAAATTAAAGTCCTAATTACGTGTTAATATTTTTTTAATTAACCTTCCTCAGAAAATGGGAAAAAGAATACTGTCTTGTCTCGTGTATTATTTGCATATTCCCTCTGTATCTCTTTTGGAATTTTCCTTTCTGTTGTAGTTGTTCACATGTTCCAATCAAGGGCGGCTATGACCCAAAAAATATGAAAAGAAAACAAAATTAGGGCGGCCGGCTACATCTCTTCTTCGTAATTTCTTTTAAGATTTTTTTTTTATCACAAAAGGTCTTTAAATTGACTCTTTTATTCATTTTGGTCTCTGAATTTTAATATTCAATGTGTAGCATTTAGAATCTAACTAATGCACTTAGTTTTCATTTTGTTAAAAAAAGTAATGGCTCAAATTTGATCGACCATAGTTATTATTAAAAATTGATGAAAGTAAATATTCATTTATTTGATCTGTTCTCTCTTCTTATATAAGTATGCTTACCAACCATTAGTTTTAAAGAAATCTGGGACTTCTACATTTAGTATCGGTGCATGCATATGTACTATACAATATATAATCAAAGCAGTCTTTAGATAGCATAATTACCCTTGACAGTGCCATCACCATAGATGTGGAATCGATCCAACGGCGGGAGGACATCGGCGGGGTGAATGTTGTCATGGTAAGGCCAACCAGCAATGGAGTTGCAGCATATGTAAGTGTAGGGAATTCCAGCAGCCTCAGTGGCCCTTCTAACTTTTCTCTTCTCATTGTACATAGTTAGTCCTGGCTCTACTGGATCAGCTCTGTCTATGTCATGCCCAAACTCAGATGGCAAAAATCTCTGTCCACAATTTTAGTTTCATCATGTTCATGTACTTAACAATACCATCTTGCTATGTAGAACGTAGGTATATGTGTTCGTGATATATACCAAAATTTTCTAGTTAAATCGTTATTAATTTGCAAGAAAGTACTTTAATCTAAAAAAAGTTTTAATATGATTGTATGTATGGACCTAATGAAAACTGACCGCACGATATACGATGAATGGTCACGATCACGAGATCCCCTAGATCTCTAGGAAAAGGATCTGCTCATGTCTATTTGCTATTTGACATGACCATTTTCACTTGTTTAAGGCTTTTTAGTCAAAATGGTCCCTGAAATTTGCATAAGACATAACTTTGGTCCCTGAGATTTAAAATCAATAGAAGTGGTCCCTGAGATTGTCCACCATCCTTTATTTTGGTCATTCCGTTAAAAAACTCTGTTAAGTTGAGGGTTTAACACATAACTTTGGTCCCTGAGATTTGCATAACACATAATTTTGGTCCCTGAGATTTGCATATATAACACATAACTTTGGTCTATGAGATTGTCCACCATCCATCATTTAAGCCTGATTTGGTACTGAGATGATTCTGAAAAAAGCTGGGAGCTATTTTTGTATTTGGTAAACATTCAGCTTCAGTTTTTTTTCATAGTTTTGGGTGAAAAAAAGCCAAAAACAAAAAACTGCAAAACCCAGCTTTGAAAAACCGGCTTTTTTCACATTTGTTTTACATAAAAGTTACCAAACACTATAATACTGTTTTTTTTTTTTTCAAAAGCACTTTCACAAAAAAGTTTACCAAACACTCTGCTGCTTTATTTCACAGCTGCTTATTCTCACAGCACAGCAGAAGCAGCTTTTGTTTTCAAAGCACAGCAATACCAAACCAGCCCTTAATTTGGTCCTTCTATTAAAAGGCTCAGGGACTACTTAACGGAGTTTTTTAATGGAATGACCAAAATAATGGATGATGAACAATCTCGTAGACCATTTTGACTAAAAAGCCCTTAGTTAATTAGTATTTTTGTATGGGCTCTATTATGTCATTTCATAATAGGATTTTTTTTTTCAATTCATAATAGTAAAGTTTAATAGCATCTTCAACATAGATATCAAATATTATATGTCAAAATTTTATTTGATTGTGATGTGGCCAATTGAATATAGATGTTAAATCTTTTTTTCCCCATAAATATGTCAAATATTTATTTTATTAATATATTAGGCTCATAGTTACGTTAACCATTACAAAATAATTAAAATTGATTTTAGTTTTCATCTTATTGGTTGTCAATGGAACTCAAGCATTAAAAAATCAAATTAAAGATCTTTGTTTGCGCCAAAAAACACAGCTTAAAAGCAAGGAGTTAAATAACTCAGCTGTCACGTCATATATGACATATTGTTTGAAAAACACCTATTTTTTAAGTCCTAATTAGCGTATTTAACACCTTCTTTGAAAATAGTCTAAGATGGTAAAGAAAAATTAACTGCACAACAATGTAGCTTTTATTGACCACCAAACAAGTATATACAGACATTTCAACGTAGGAAAAACAAAATAAGTTATCACTCATATTATTCTGTTACTGATATACCATTAAACTATATAGAATACCTTAACAGTGCCCACAGCTTTGATGGCTTCCAGCAAAATAAGCTGATCCAATATTCTTGCACCACCCACAACTGATACGACAACTTCAATCTTGTGCTCCTTCAACACTTTCTCCATTGAATCTTGATCATCAATGGAGCCCTTTTGTGTGTGTATATATAACCAATTAATTAATCACAATAATCAGCTCAACACCATTATTATTCACATGCATGCACATATAAGTAGTACATGCAATATTATTAAATATGTTATATAGAGTTCTTTTAGGTTGTGGTTAACCGCATTTGTGGACATGTTCATATGTTGTTAATACAGTCGATATCAATAATAGCGTAAACTTTCACATATATAAGGATTTGTACATATAGAGAGAGAGAAAGGTACCGTTATGACTATAGCTCCTCTCTCTTGTAAGTACCCGATAGTGGTGGTGCTCTTGGAAGAGCCCACGACTGAGCCAGGGCGGACAAGGAGATAGGTTGGGTGACCTGAGTAAAGGCTGGCTTCAGCAACGAACCGGCCAATGAATCCTGTTGATCCAATGATCAGGGTCCTATGTTTCGCAATCTCCGAAACATTCGGAGTAGTTGTTCCACACATGCTTGTTTGTTTGTTTGCCTGCCTCCCTTAACTTTAGACGTTGAAGTATTTAAGCTAGTTTCAACTGTGACTACAATTCCTTTGTTAGTGGGGTAAGGATTCACACAGGAAACACACAGAGAGACAAGAGGGAGTTACCAAATTGGACTTCTTGCTTTCTTCCATGCATGCAGATGCAGATGCAGATATATAGTTGCAGATATGGATTATTGATTTTGGGGTTTGGTAGATACATGTGGGTTTCTCTCTCTCTCTCTCTCTCTCTCTCTGACTTACACATGTAAGTGTATAGGTATGTGTGCGGTGTGAAACGTGATATTTTACTCATCTTAGCTATGATTGGTAGGTGGATATGTGAAAAGTGCGTATGCTAATTTGGTACATCATCACTTCCTTCGACTGGTAGCTAGATGTATCATATGTGGACGTCAATCAGTGAAATTATTTACATGAGTATTTCCACAACTTAGTCCAAAAAATCTTCCTCTTTTGTTTCATTTAACCATATATAGAAACCAGAAAAGTATTTGAATATATATATATATATATATATATATATATATATATTTTAGGAAACAAATATTACTGTCCTTGAGTGAATCTAGCTATATGCCTCACTAGAGTACGATTCTTGGAAAGTTTTTTACTTTTTTTTAAAGAAAAGGACGATATTTCATTTGAAGAAGAAAAAAATATTACAAACATTTATATATTACATATCATGAATCATCGGCCCAAAGGATCTTTGCAAATTAGATCTAAAAATATTATAATAAAGCAATGAGTAGACATCAAACACTCTTCCTAGCTTATTGGGAATCACAAGATTACACAGATCAATAAAAGTTAAACCTCATGTTACACAGAGATAATGTGAGAATAAAATTTCAAATCATATATTGGGACATGAAGTACTATGCCCATGGGTCGATTGAATCACATAATCACTGCCACGAACCCAGAACCTCAAGTGAAGTCGATCCAGCAAATCAAACAGCTCCACGCTTCACACATAGATCCAAAAGAGGTAACACATCAAAACGAAAATTAAAAAGCGAGCAACTCTTTTATAGAGAGCAATCAAACTAGCAAACTCTCCTAAAGAGAGAAATCAAAACCAAACTTCAAGATAATTACTATAAATGATTAGACAGAAACAAAATAAAAGGATAAGAGCATGTCATCACTCCACATCTTCTAGACATCTGAAAGCCATATAACAGCACGGGCTAAATTCGTATTGTTGTTCTGGCTAAACTAATTCCGACATAATCCGACATCTACCATGACTTACAACTTTAACACTATATCGAGAGTGATAATTGGATCAAACCTATTTATTGTGTGTGTGGACCAAACACGACGACTATCACGGCGACTCCTCCAAACAAAATAAACAGAAAGGGAGAGGAAAGAGACCAAAAATATTTTTCAAGAAGATTGCCGCCGAGCCCATAGTTAAAGAAGCCGATGACAAAAAAATTCTTTGGTTTTTGCTATCTAGACGGTTAGGGTTATCTTTTAAATCAAAACAATCCCTGGTCCTCCAACTTTGAAGTAAGTTGTTGTTGTATATATTATATGAAACAATAATCGATGATCAACTTGTAAAGTTATATTATTAGTTTATAAACTATAGTTTCGTTTTCTGATCGATGGACAACGACACTTTCTGGGAATTTACCAATTAAGGAATCCTAATCTGCATGAGACTGAATTTATAACATTGGTAACTGTGTAATGATTAGTTGTTTACCAGTGGTTTAAATTTGATGATTTGGTTCCGACTTCTGAGAAGAATGAGGAGAATGTTGGGGGGTTGTCTTGAGTCCCTGCCACTAGTCAAATATTTCCGGCTTACCTATGCATGGTTTAATTTTAATCAAACGGTGGTTCATGAAATCTAAGAGAACAAGACTGCATGTGTGGAGGACACGTCATCAATACTTAATTTTACAGATTTAGTAGGACTTTAATCATAGATTATCGTCACGTAAGACATTCTTACGAAAACAAACTGATCTTGAGTAAATTCATATATGAATAAATTGATGAATTTTCTTATGATTTGTTGGGATTCAGAATTTTGAGATTCATAATAATTTCATGTAATAGTGAATCATCATATCTCACTACCGTAGGATTCTCCCTCCTTCAAATCATCTTCCTTCTAATTCCTTTCTCTCTCACTTTCCTCTTTTTCTCTCTTTATAAAAAACAACACTAAATATTGACGTAGTTTAATCATGAGTTGTGACCGTTCAAATATAAAAAAATTAATAAAAAAAGAGAAATTTGAAGGGAGAAAATCCTTCTCCCTCGTTACCTCCATGCATAAGTCACCAAGACAAAGTAATATTAGCCCAAAGCAATAGAAAAAGTGCGAAGCTTATATCATACTAATAATCGTTTGAGAAAAGAGTTGCAGATGGAAACACATGCTCATCTACCTCCTTTTTCTTCAACTCGCTCTTCACGCAATGCCGGATACATATACATAAACATATATATATATACATAAACATATATATATATATATATATATATATATATATATATAGGATGGGACTTGGGACTAACTAGCTGATGCAGGATATGGACCAAGATTACTATTACGAAATTAGTGCGAGCTATGATGTCACCGATTACGCTGTGTTATGCATCACTAACTTTATAGGTTGTGTTTTAAAGTTTTTAAAATGACCGCGAAATTTTTATACAAGTGATTTTTTTTTTTTTTTTTTGGAACAAATGATATTATTTACGTTAAGAAATTGAACAAATAAAATACAACCAACAACAACAAATATTTATTTCTATAAAACTACCCGTCAAATATTGAATAGCGGTAGAACCAACAACAATAAACATTTTAAACCATTCCTAAGACCAAAACGTTTTTAATTTTCCATGTATTCAATGATTTTCTACCTATAAAAATAAGAAACATAGAATAACTATTTGGAGATGGAGACACATATAAAGCTAGCAGAAGCAGAAAAAACAAAGAAGATCAACGCACATATGAGTTCATTCTTTGACTGTTCTCACGGTGGAGTAACCGAAAAAACGCAGCGTCGCTGGATGGATTTTGTTTGTTGGCCATCTCAATACCTTGATTTTGATGTGTTTTTAATAACAGACTTACTAATATTTTAAATAAAATCTCCATCCTAACATCAGAACTTGAGCAACTTGAGCAGAGGCTCTATCTTGCCGTTCCTATTATAATTTCAATATTAATACTTCTCCTCTGAATGATACACAAATTGTATATATTACAAGAGTGGTGAAGATAGTTCCAGAACAAAAATTCACCAACTCAAACATCTTGCAAATACCAGAATCATGCCTCGGCGAATCAAGCTGGGCGATTCGCGCGCGGGGCGAGGTGCGCTGTCAAGACAGCGAGGGGAAGTTTGCGGGGGTGACGGCTACGTGGGTGCGGTCCAGACCGAGAAGAGATGGCGTCGCTGAGAGGTGGGCGAGGTCGGCGTCCAGAGGAAGCTCGTGGGAGTGACTAAGTTGAGGCATGAGTGAGTGAGTCGATGAGAGTGAGATGGCGCGGAAGAAAACACAGGACAGAAGCAGAGTAGGTTTATAAGTAGACAAAAATGCCGTCGTTTGACGGTTATAAACCAAACCAACCAATTTTGGTTCGGTTCAATTTCAAATTTGGTTCAAGTTTTTTGGATTTCACTTCGATATTCAATTCGATTTTTTTCAATTTTTCTAACCCACCCTAATCACCATACAAGGATAGACACATATAGTATTACGAGGATGGTTGGAACGAGGAGGGTATTAACACTACTACAATATTAGTTTTAGGTGGCAGATGATGGTGGCTGATATTAGAAAAATCATGTCGGTTATATCTGACATAAATTCCTGACGGATATTTACTGGCGGATATTACAAAAATCCTGTCGGTTATAACTGACAACATTTTTTAATCCTTTTTGTAAATATTTTTTATAGATTCTGGCGGTTTTTAAGTTAATGGTGGCGGTTATAACAACATAAATTGACTATTTTATTATTTTCCTTTCTGGCTGTTATTATTTTAGTATTCTAACGGTTATAACAAACAAAAATGAAAATTTTATTATTTTAAAATGTTATATTGATAAAAATAAATAAATAAATGAGCACATATTTTTAAATATATTTTTTTTCACTCATGACCCTAAAGTCTAATAAACCCAATTCCCACTAGCCATAAATTTTCTGAGAGAATAATAACAACATATTACAATCTAAAGCTCTATCATTTTTGTAAAAAGGATTATGCTCCCTCATAGGCAAGCAACAAGATACAAAGAAATTCAAACAATTTTTTTTCAATGCATCACAAAGCACATTGTATGGCACATAAACACACATGAACATCTGGTGTACTCTATCATGTCTGGCACATTGTCTGGCACATGAATAACTAGTTTCGTAGAATACATATCCTATCAAATTGATAGATTTAACAAACACTTAAGAGTTAATGTTATACTTCCATTTGGTATAAAATAAGATTTATCCACTAGTGTAAATATTTTAAATTGAAGATCAAATTCATTCATTGCATTCTTATAGGATCAAGGAGTGTAACTACAAAAAATCATCAAAATCGAAGCTAAAATAACCGTTAAATTGTGATTTTTCGTTTATAACCATCGAAAATTTTTGTTCTGTTACCTAATCTCTGAATGTTTATTTTTTACGATTTTTTACGTATGCAATCTTGGAGTGTGTGCAAACAAGTTTGATAGTTTGATCGTTGAAAAACGTTTTATAGAATGCGTATCACATCAAAACGGTAGATTAAACCAACACTTAGAGTTAACGTTATACTTCCCCATCAAGTATAAAATAAGATTTTGTTGTATCCACTAGTGTAAATATTTTAAATTGAAGATCAAAATTTTTCAATGCATTCTTATAGGGTCGAGGAGTGTAGCTGTAAAAAATCATCAAAATCAGAGCTAAAATAACCGTTAAATTATGATTTTTCGTTTATAACCGTTGAAAACTTTTGTTTTGTTACCTAATCTCTGAACGTTTGTTTTTTTGTGACTTTTTACTTATGTGATCTCGGAGTGTGTACAAACAACTTTGACGGTTAGATCATTGAAAAAAGTTTCGTAGAATGTGTATCGCGTCAAAACGGTAGATTAAATAAACACTTACGAGTTAATGTTATACTTTCATTAAGTATAAAATAAGATTTTGTGGTATACACTAGTGTAAATATTTTAAATTGAAGATCAAAAATTTTCATTGCATTCTTATAGGGTCGAGGAGTGTAGCTGTAAAAAATCATCAAAATCGGACCTCAAATAACCGTTAAATTGTGATTTTTCGTTTATAACCGTCGAAAACTTTTGTTTTGTTACCTAATCTTTGAACGTTTGTTTTTTGTGATTTTTTATGTATGTGATCTCGGAGTGTGTACAAACAAGTTTGACGGTTGGATCGTTGAAAAAAAGTTTCGTAGAATGCATATTGCGTCACAACGATAGATTAAATAAACAGTTAAGAGTTAATGCTATACTTCCATTAAATATAAAATAAGATTTTGTGGTATCCACTAGTGTAAATATTTTAAATTGAAGATCAAATTCGTTCATTGCATTCTTATAGGGTCGATGAGTGTAGCTGTAAAAAAATCATCAAAATCAGGGCTAAAATAACCGTTAAATTGTGATTTTTTGTTTATAATCGTCGAAATTTTTTGTTCCGTTACCTCATCTCTGAATGTTTTTCTTTTTGTGATCTTTTACTTATGCGATCTTGTAGTATCTGCAAACAAGTTTAACGGTTAGATTATTGAAACTAGTTTCATAGAATGTATATCTCCGTTAAATTTGCCTAAATTTTGAAGTGTGAAAAGTAATTTATGCTAAATTTTTATTTATGTTTTTCAAGTATTGATTAGACAATATTAGTTTGTGTGATGACATTTTCATTGTACAATTATATTTTTGTTTCTTTATTGCCTATTTTACATGAGTAATTAAACCAAACAATTATTTATTTTTGACAAAAAAAAATATTTATTTAATTTTTAAAAACGTATTCTATTTAAATACATATTATTTATTTATTTATGAAACCAAATAATTATTATTTTATTTTTTAAAATTGTAACAAAATTTTGGGTGGCAATTTTGGGGGGAATTTTGTCGCCATTTTTCTTCTGTCACTTATAACCGACAGGAATGAAAATTTTCTGTCGGTTTATATTTTAAAAAAATATTTCCGTCGATTTTAACCGACAGTAATGTCAATTTTCCAACATAATACCCCTTATTCCCCCTTTTATCCTCTCCGCATTTCCTTCTCTTATCTTCTCCCCACACACAAGCAAACTCCATCTGAAAGTCGAAAGGTATTCCCTTTTCATATCTTCTCTCCCAATTTCTTTAGGGTTAATTTCGATTTTCTTATGCTATTTGCAGTGGTGCTTTTTAGGGTTTAATTATTTGATTTCACAGCGATGGCAGAGCATGGTGGAGAACTTGGAGCTGGCGCACCAGGAGATCTCCATTATCATAGATCTCATCAACACTGTAAGTATGTCGATTTTCATTCGATTTTGGGGAGAGATTCAATTGAATCATATTCTGTGGATTTTAATGGAATGTGATTGAGTGATTTCACACCAATGCTTGCTATGATTGAGTGATTTTAATGGAATGTGATTGAGTGATTTTAAAGGATAGTGAATCGTATTTTGTGGATTTTAGGGGAGGGATTGAGTGATTTTAAAGGATAATGAATCGTTTTATGTGGATTCTGGAGAACTTTATCGTCGGCCTTTCAAGACCGGCTGTACGTGAACAGAGGCGACTCTCCATTTTCAATGCCATCGTCGTCGCATAAGCTTATCTCCAGCTCCAGATACTCGCCGCATTTTCCATCGGCGATTCTTGCCTTCTCTGTCTCCGTCCAGAGCTTCGTCGTTGGAGCTCTCTTTCATCAATCTAATCGCAAAGGCCAGCAATGGCGTCGAGGATTCTTCTACAGGTTGATGACGACGAGATTCGAGGTCGGAGCTTCCATTCATATGGAAAATGCAGAAAGATGTTGTTTATATTTTTTTTAATTATTAATATATTTTCTATCGTTTTTATCCGATAAAAATGGTTTTGTTTATTCTTATTAATAAATGTTCTGTCAGTTATAGCCAACAGAAGTTGTGGCGGTTTTAGTATTTTTTGTCGGTTTTAGCCGACAGAAATTCTCTTTTTTTTATTCATTATTAATATATTTTCTATCGGTTATATCAGACACAATTTCTGTCGGTTTTAGAGTATTTTCTGTCGAAAAATTCATTTCCTGACGTTGGCAATTCTGTCGCTTATTATATTTGCCACTGCATCCATTTTCTGTCGGATTTTGTTTAAAATCCAACAGTAATATACGTTTTTTGTCGGTTTTTAGACCGCCAGTTATAGATAATTTTGTAGTAGTGTAAGCAACTTGCAACTTGCAATCCAATCATCAACTTCCATATCTTTTAGTTTTTAAAACTTTATCTACAAATTTAGTTTTCCTAGCATTATGCTGCATGCATTACATGCATGGTGATGTAGGAAAATTTTCCTTTTTATATTTCTCGTCTTGTTTTCTTCCTCGTGATATATTTCATATGATTATGTACTATAGTGGAAGCGATTATAGCTAGTGCATGCATATACATACGCAATAGAAGGAAACGATATCATTTGACTCTGGAGATGATAATTATATTAATTATATTGAACTATATAATATTATAATTAAATTTTATATTATTATTGAGGCTTATTATCTCTACTAATTGATGAAACCTTATTTGTCAATCAAAAGAGGATGAAAAGACAACTTAGTTTCCTATCACACAAAAAAAATGATGGGCAATAATGTAATTTCACAAGTCCAAAATTTTCTATTTTTTATTGAAGCCTCACCTACAGGTGATGTTAAAATATCTCTAATATTTAAAATTTAAAAATATAAAATATCAAATATAAAAAATAAAAAATAAAACCAAAAACAAAAACCTCCCACTTCCCCCACGTTCTCTCTCTTTCTCTCTCCCTCTCTCCTTCTCATTTTCTAAAAAACATTGTTCATACACACAAAGTGTGTAGGCAAATACTAGTATAATTTAAAATAATTCATAATAGTGAACTAATTAAACTAGCTAAATGTTACGAATAAAATAAATCTTTACTTGGCCACTTAGGCGCTAGGCATTGGCCGCTGCTCCGGTCAATGCCGGGGTGTTTGAAAATCAAGAAATAGCGCCTAGGTGACGTTGTCTCTTAGGCGTCTGCCTAGTCCGCCTATCTAGACCCGCCTAAGCACTTGCCTATGTTGTGACTCTCACTTAGATAAAAAAATCAATAAGTTTTATTTTGCATTTTATTTTTGTGAATAAATTGTAAAAGACTTGTTAGAGACTTGGATATGAACACTTATTATATGCTAATTCTCCATATTTTCAATATGTTATAATACTTTAATCTATAATATCATTTTATTTTACAATTTATGTATCTTAATACAATTATGTATTTTTTTTAAGTGTAATTAAATAAGTTCTTATTTACATGATAATACATTTACTTAAATCCGTCTAATACGCCTATGCGCCCACCTAGCCGCTAAATGCTAGTTCCCAGCTCACCACCCAACTAACACCTAGTGTTTTTTAGAAACTTATGTGTTTGTAATATTTACTTTCATAATTTAGTCTTAGATCAAATTATACCAGAGATGGATCACAGATTTCTAACCTTAGATTTAAGCGTGATTGAATGTTGTATTGGTATATATCTTGTACCGTTGACGATGAGAATTATTAGAAAATCATTCATCAAATTCTCTATTATTCAAACTCTAACCAATTTTCTATTCAATCTTCCCTACTTTGGCTTCTTAATGTATCAGAGCACCATCTGGCTGCGCTGATTTCCCTTTTTTTTTTTTTCTTTTTTTTTTTTTTTCAAACTACGATGTCAAATCAAACACCATCAGAGACAAAATCCAATTCAAAAAAATTTTCTCCATGGCTAGAAAGATGATGTTAGAGGGACCAAATTTTCAAATCAAATTTGTAAACCAACTGATGTGTCATCAATAGAAAATAGAAGGCAGATTCTCTGCCCTCCCACTTCCTATGCCCTTCCGTGCCCTCCTGTTTGTGTAGTCACGGTTAAACTACGTCAACATTTTATATTATTATTCTTTTTTGTCTTATTATCTCTATAAAAAACAATATAAAATGTTGATGTGGTTTAACCGTAACCACACAAAACAGGAGAGCACGGGAAATGGGAGGACAGATAATCTGCCTCCTAGAAAATAAGCACGTTAATTAATATTTAAATAATAATTTAATCATCAACTTACACATCATTTATTTTATAGTTTAGAAATGCAATATTCTAATCCTGCCTACAAAGCGCAAAATCCAACTCTCAAACACCATGTCAGATTAACCATCACTGGAAAAGACAAATTCATCCCAAGATTTTTCCACGGCAGCCAACATGGCAGCAAATATCTTTTGTGGGCCGATGTTCCACGGCAGCAAATGTACCATAATCTTGAATCACATCATCATCAAGACCAGTAAATGTTGATCACCAGCAGCATTTGCTGCCAACAGTACAAGATCCGAGCAAATGTCTCTATCACAAGCTGCCAACACATCAGAAATTGTACTACATCATCATCAGCAGCAGCAGCAGCAGCAATGCTGCCAACACATGCATGCATTATATTGTAATTAGAATAAGTTTCCTCTATATATTTCTCGTCTTGTTTTCTTCCTCGTAATATATTTCACACGATGGTGTACTGTAGTGGAGGCGATTAAAGCTAGTGCATGCATGTACATATGCAATGGAAGGAATCTATATCTTTAATTGTCGAAATAATGCTTGTATTAAACTAACTAAACCACATGCTAAACAGCCAATTATTGAATCGTAGAGGTGTTAGCTGCATCTTGAAATCCTAGCTAATTGCCATGGCTCCGCTGTAGGTTCGAATATTCAACCAGCCATCTTCGTTGAAAAAGTGTCCAATCATGACATTATCACTTTCGGCTTTTTTTTTTCCTTCATCAACCAGAGAAGAAAAGTTTATTTATAATGAAAATGCTAAGTCAATAAAATCACTATCATGCATTTCAATTTTTTCACTAATAATATCATAATTTAGAATATCGTCAGAACGAAAAGTTCTCCCTCGTCACAAAGCCAAGAGTATAGGTTTTTACTATTTTTTGAGAGCATGTTTTGTATTTTGGTAAAACAAATAATAGTTGAGCCCTACCGGCACAATGACCACTATAACGCTTTTCCTAATTTTGAATAATGTCACTACTGATTTAACAAGAGTGGGATAAAAAATAGAGTGTATTTTGTACATAAGTACACGTATTTCATCCAAATTACAATTCTAAACATGATTATTCAAACCATAAATTTACCCACCCCAAACCGGTCGGAGACCAGAAAACCCTAAATTTTTTGGGTTTGAAATTTTCTTCGAATGGACACCTGATTCATTGTTTTCAGCGATAAGGCATTCTGGTTTGTGAAGATATTTTTATTGGGTTTGTGTTTATGGTTTGTGGTTTCTGAAGGAGAAGTCAAGAGATCTGTACTGGAAGCAAATGGAAAAGTGTATTGAAACCTTTGAGAGACAGAGCTCGAGAGATCTGAGAGAGAACACTCGTCCACCATCACCAGTGACCAACAAGTGTAAACCAGGTAGAATGAACAGTGGTTTATTATAAAATGAGTCGGTAAATATTAAATTTGGATTTCTTATAGTTGGTGCGCACTTTATTTGGATTTCTTATAGTTGGTGAACACTTTATTTCGATTCAACTTTAAATTTTTTTTTTTTATCCGCACTTTAACAACTAAGATTCCGTAACGAACAAATATTTTCGCGGGAGCATAATATATTTTTTGGTTAAATACATTACGAGATATTTTCCCATACAAGCTTTTAATAAGAATAAATAAAATTTCCTACCATTCATATTAAAACACATGATGTACCATTTGTGTTTCCGTCACAATTAAAATTTTTTCTTATGGATGCAATATTTTGGAAATAGATGGAGCCTTTTAAGAAACTGTCGGCTAAATCGACGAGGGTTTTGGTTGGAGTTGGGTCAATCGTTTACTTTCGCAGATATTTTCTTAAGCCCAAATCAACTAAATCCAGAAGATGCACGGATCAATTTCAGCCCATATTCAGGAAGGCCACTCGTGGTTCTGAAATTTTCTCACTGTGCCTGAATTTTAAATATATATATATATATATTTTGTGTTAAACGATAAATTTGTTAGATTAGATATTAGATTAGGAGCCGACAGGGTTCGAATCCATGTTGTTGGACAAGGGCAACACTACTCCTTACCATTGTAGTAGAGGGCTACTTGCTTCTTTTATTTTGTTTATTTGAATACCTTGACAAAAAATCAAGCCATAGAAAGGAAACATTTGTTACGTATTTTTCTCTTTAAGCACACTTGTGTTTAATTTTGCTCAAATTTTATTTATTTATTGAATTTATTGACAAAAAATAGATATAATTGTGCATAGATAAAAAGACTTGAAAAAAATAATACTTCAACAATAACATATCAATGCTTAGTATTGTTAACGCAGAGTCATCTTGAAGATAACCTACTAAGGGATGAGAAGATCATAATATTGGACTCGTAAGCCAACCCCAAAAAATCCAGATGACAGAGCACCACCACGAGAACAAAAGACAACCGCGCACAACCTTGGATTGTCCACCAACAAAAGAGACAAGCGCAACACTTAAAGTACTTTTTGATGGCTTGAGCTAGTTGGCAGACCTGACAACTTTCTAGCACGAAGCTCCAAAATAGGTTTGTACATACGTCAACTCATAGCGAGCATTGTCTATCAAGAGATAAAGAAGTCTATGAACAGATGTAAAGGCTGCCAGGCCTAACGCAGTGAAATATGAGCAAATATCACTTCCTCTCCACGTTTGAGTGGATAATGGAGGAATAACTTATATGTTACGTATTTGGCCCATTAAATGATAGTGCAGTGAGATATTTAAAGGCTCATGACTTTTGGGCTCACTGAGACCTATATAAAGAGACCGAAGACCACTTATAAGCAGTTGGACCTCGAAAATTGAATTTACACTACTTTGTTTAGACAAATATATATATCATACTCTTGTAGTAAGCGTAGCTTGTTTCTTAAGGTGAATCATTTAAATTTCATTGTTAATTATCTAGTTTTATAATCCTAAACCTACCCACAGTTGACCATATTGGCCTTGGTTGATCTTCATGTCAAACAACAAAAAGAAGTAAATTTGTGAATCCGAGCAACATCTAAGAGAATTGATTCATACGCATCAATTTAATACACATGTGACCAAAAACTTTAAGGGTTGCTATGTATTCCATATTTAGTCTCGTATGAACTTTTTTTGTAACAGTTAAATCTCAGTACTCAAATTTGACCCCTTGTTTTTTTCAGGGTATTAAATAATTCGTTGCATTGTAGAAAAATTGCATAACTCATCCTAATCACAGTTCTTTTTCTTCAGCAACATCCTAACGATTTAATAAAAAGGAAAATAAAATAAAATAAAAAAGAGGTAATATAATTAGAACAATATTTGCCTACTTAAAGAAGGAATATGAGTTTCTACTCAAAATTATTCGTTCTGAATTTATAAAACTATGTTTTTATAATCAGAACGGTTCATATTATAAATCAATCTATAAAGATCTTCTATGTAAAAATGCAATTACAACTAAGGTCGTTTAGTCATTGAATTGTATAAAAATAAATGAATGAAATTGGTAAATGTATTACAAACTATCAATGTATTTGTTAGAATAGATTAACTAAATGATCTTAGTTTTAATTTATTTTTTACAGAAAAGATCTTTACAGTGTGATTTATAATATAAACGTATCTGATCATAAACACAAAGCTCTCTGATTTAAACACGAAAAGTTTTGAATAGAAACTCTTACTCATCTTTAAGTAGCCGAACATTGTTCATAATTAATATAATTATAGAAGGTAGGTAATGAGGGTAACTGCACCACCGCGGGGACCAAAAATTGGTACAGTGAATACAATTATTTACCAGATTTAGATATACAACAGGATGTGGAACACGTCTGAGGAGGAAGAGGAGCAAGAGTGTTTCAATAGGTGGCGTCAATTACTTTCCCTATATAGTCACGATTGCGGCCTGACCTCATCGACAGAGACCCTAAAATTCACAATCTCTGTAAAATTCCCCAATTATATCATAAATTAAGATACTCCGCCTCCTCAGCACCCAGAAAGAAGCTCCGTTCCCGGACAGTCTGCATAACCCTTCGTAGAATCTTTACAGTTCTTTCTTGTTCGAGTTTTTGGGTTTATGAGGGAGCTCCTCCGTTTGTTTTGGCCAATTGGGTGTCTTCGTTTTGCGGATCTAGATTGGTTTCTGCGAGAATTCGTTTCTGGGTTTTCTGAATCAGGTAAAGTTCGAGCAACCCTTTTGCGTAGATCCTTTTCTGAATTCGAATTTGTGATTCTAGTGTTGCATTTCCAATTTTTTTCTGGTTGGGACTTTGTTTGGTTCTGAGAAAATGAAAGGAAAGAACGAAATAGAATCTTGGGTTGTTTTTGTTATGTGGTAATTTCACCTGAAGTAAGCAAGAAGTTAACTTTAGATTCATGCATTGTTAAAGAACTGTAGTCCCAATCGATGAAGAAAAAAGAATGTAACTTGTTTTGTTTGTTAAAATTTGCTCAAGCATTCTTAAGGAAAAACTGCAATCACCCAACAAAAGTTTCCCTCTTTGAGTTACATTGTTATCTAGAAATTAATGAACTCTTTTGGGATTTATTGGCTAGGTTGTGAGGAAGAAAACCCACAAAAGTTCAACTGGGAAAGTTTGGCATTAATGGTTTTGTAGTTGAAATGGTTGCAGAAGACGATGGGGAGTGGCATTTTTATCAGTAAAATCGGGCTTTGATTTTGTTGGAAATGAGTCGTTCTCCTTCATTTTCAGTGAAGTCCGAAAATAGTCCGAAGCTTGATCCAGAATCTTTACAGCAATGGGTCGTTGCCTTTTGTGTTATTAGGTTTGATCTTGAACAGGGTCAGCTAATTGAAGAGTGCTATCCACCTGGTTGTCTTACACAAGATGAGGAGCTTGAAATCGCCTTTAGTTCGTTCCCGGATTCTGTTTCCCAGCATCAGAACCGCTCAAGCATTCATGATTGTATATTTTTTTTCCGGGTTCAAAGGCGGGAAAATTCTCAAATTGCTAAGGTGTCCTCCACTGAGATGACTAAAAGTGATAAGAAGTTAGATCCAAAGTCTCCCGATGTAAAAGTTCTTAAGAGGTCAAAAAGTAACAACAATTCTAATGCTTCGAGATACATGTATGGGTATGTTTTTAATAGACAGAGACATGATGAAAGGCTAAAACGAGGCGGGGAGCAGAAGTCTGTCGTAATCTTGTCGCACAGTCCGTACTCTAGTGTGTTTAGACCGTTGTTACAAATCATGGGTCCTCTATTTTTTGACATTGGAAGGAAAGCTCTTGAGCATATTGCTGCTTATGTTTCAATGTGGCCTGCTCCTGTACCTGGTAAGCTGATGGAGCTTCCTATTGGGAATGCTGTGCTGAAAGTGAACTTGCCACCTGCACATAGCTTGGCGTCAGAAAACGGAATGTTGCTTGAAGAGTCTGCCTCCTCGATGGCTCCTTTTCTTCCTAATAACCAGTCAGTCCCACAAGGCCTTTTTCATGACTCGGATCTATTTGGCATCTTCAGGGGTCTCTTATTACAGCTCTGGGTTATGTGGGAGTTGTTACTTATTGGTGAGCCCATGCTTATCATAGCTCCAACTCCTCCGCAATGCAGTGAGGCTGTTGCTGGTCTTGTCAGTTTGGTTGCACCTTTACTTTGCAGTGTGGATTTTAGACCTTATTTCACTATCCATGACCCTAAATTTGCCCACCTCAACTCCCTCCGTGAAGGAGACACCTTTCCACCTATGATCTTGGGTGTAACCAACCTGTTTTTTCTTAAATCTCTTCGTAATATGCCCCATGTTGTTTCAGTTGGAAACCCTGCTCCTAATACAAACCGGCTTGCCCTTGCTTCCAGATCATCTACTGGAAGACTTACAGGTAGAGCTGAAGGATTTGGCTTTCAACAGCTTTCCTTGAACAAATTCTCTCCTTCAAATTTGTTGAATGCTGTGAAGTTGAGGAGAGAGGGTCCTCTTTGTCTCATGACGGAACATAAGGAAGCCATTTGGAGCACTTACTCTGCTACAACTAAGCCGGACACTTCAATCCTAAATAGGCTTATAGATGCTGGGATGTCACCAAGGGTTGAGGAATCAATGTCAGTCGTTAACAATGAAATATTGCGGCGACATTTCTTGGAGCTCACCACTAACTTTTTGGCGCCTTTTGGCCCATATTTTAGGACTAGAACACCTTCAGAAGGATCTTCTCCATTTGTAGACCCTCCCCCTCTTATTCCGTTTAATGCTGATGAGTTCCTGGGAAGTTTATCAGAAAGAGGACCTGGGAAGTTTCTATCGAAGCGAATGAGATCTAACTGGCTGGACTTGTACCGGTAATAAATATCAAATTTCATATGTATCATTTACTACCACTCCTCACCAGCCGTTCTACTTGGTATTCTTTACACATGGTAATCCTGTCTGTGTCTGTTTAGGCGATTTTTACAGGGACCAAACTTTGCACCATGGTTTCAAAGAAGGCGTGCTGTTGCTGAACAAGAACAAGATAGACTGTGGAGGCACGCCAGAATGAAGACTGATATGCAGCAGTTGATGTCTAAGATGTCTGAATTGGAAATTATTGATTCCTTTAACTGTATTGAGAGGCATCTTCTTGAAGAAACACTGGTAATGTCCCACTCCCGCTAAGTATGCTATCTTCTATCAATGCTCCCCTCCCCAAATAAAATTAAACAAAAATGAAAAAGAAAAAACAGTTTTAGGTAAAAGCATGCTATATCTACCAACTATTTTATGATGGTCCATCTGAAACCACTTTTAAGATAATTTTCAGATTTATAGTAACTTATTAAGACGACTCTAATATCTTTATGAGAGAAGTCAAAAGGTGCAATTGTTCAAGCGTTGCAAGATGTTTGGTTTACAAGGCTACTAGGTGTAGTTACCTTGTCTCTCGGTATCTCTTGTAGGAAATCTGGTAGATCTCCTGTTGCAGTTTCAATGTTGTTTTGAGTTAACAGTAGATTATCTCTCGTTGATTTATGCGTAAGTTTGTTCTAATCTCAAAGTAAAAACGATGAGGAGATCACCAACTAACCCTATTCTTAATTAGTATGTATTGTGATATTGGACCATCTGGCCCAAGAGTCCTGTTGTGCAGGTAAGCTTTAAATTGCTACCTAAATAGAATAAGATAATGATATGCTCAGAAGTATCTAAAGCAGAAGATGATGTTGAACATAATCTCGCGGAAGTACTATTTTTCATGTATTTATAACAAATGAAGAAATTTTTTTATATTCATTTTTTTGGAAATTTTCAATTCTCAGGCGCAGCAATCAGGAAGGGCTGGCGCAGACTCAACTGCAACCTGCCAAAAACTAAAGGGAGATCTGCTGGCAATTTTCAATGTACTTCCCAAGGACATGCAGCAACTTCTACTTTTAAACCCACAAAAGGCGGCTCTTCTAAAAGGAGCTCCTGAACATACAAAACTTCCCGGGCGCCCGCTTGCACAAGTTGGGTTTGTATCATCAACATCACCAAGATAGTGTTCCAAACTGGCTGGGGATCAGTTGCCTCTGATATCAACTATCATCGTGTGCCGCCAAAGGACAGCACTTGTGATTAAATTTGTAGCATCCTTCTGTTTCTGGGCTGAGATAACTTCCCTAACTTCAAGATCCATTTTTCTATTAGGTAATTGATCGGTACTCGGTGCTTATTTCCTTCCTAGTGATATCTAAAGTTGTTCATTTCATTTCATTTTTTTTTTTTTTTTTTTGGTAACTTTCCTCCTTTATAAACACAGATGTGCCCAGCATCAAAGTACTGTCAAATGAGTCGTCCTTTTCACAGTAAACTTGAGGTGATTGATAATCTTTTCGATCGTTTTTGAAACACTGGCGTTGATTAGAAGGTAAAGATCCATGTAACATCTGTATTCTCAACAGTGTGCAAGCTAGTACTTTTGTCAAAACGACTTGGGGCACAACCTCCCACTTGTAGTTTGCCTCAATTCAATATCGTTTTCAGCCCTCCCTATCAGAAAGTGAAAGATGAGTTTTTGGTTTGTTTTGGTGTGCAAGTGTTGTTTATTTTTGCTTTACCAATGAGTGTTTTTTGTTTCCGGCCATAGTAATCAGTACAGCTGCTGAAGTTACGGCAAACACGCTCACATGAGATGGGCCGGGGAGGGGGCCTATCTCATGTAAGTGTTTGCTGTATATGGGTAGCCTAATGGAAGAATGTGAATACATTGTTATTGTGGCGTCTTAATTCTTCAACCACTAATACCAAGCCATATTGAGCGAGTCTTTGTAGCGTTGTAGTAGTTTGGAGGCTACAGTGCCGATAAACTACTTGTCCCTTGGGCATCTAAGGACATACAAATAGAAGTATCCGTGGCAATTTCTTGCATTACCTGTTAATTCGACACAAAATAACATGTTTCGAGTCAACCTGTTAACGATTCAGGTCGTTATTGGATCATCCGTTAGGAACTCGTTAACAAGTTGGGTCGTTATTTGGTTACCCGTTAAGAGCCTAATAAGATATTGTTTATCATATTTAGAGATTAGACATGATAATTTTGTGTATAACCTGTTAACCCGACACGATCAGTTAATAAATCGGATCATTATGGGTCATTCATTAAAAACTTATTAAAATAACAAATTTAACACGACATGATCTATTAAAATTAGGATGTATTAAAATTATTTTAATAGGTATGACATGAAAATGACACGACAACACAATCCGTTGGCCAAGTCCAGCATATGCCAACATGGAATAACACTGGCACCAACTTCGTAAGAGCTTTCTAAGATGGGCCAAAAGACGGCAATTTGTTGACCCTTCGATTGCAGAATATTTGTGGGGCCTTTGAAGTTCAACTTGGCCCTTTGATTGCTGAAAGTATGCAGTTCTTTTTACCGCAGTAATTGTTTTTGTTACCTGAGCATGGCCAAGTGACCAACAAAGCAACAACTGAGCAGTGTGTATTTTTATGGGGTTAAAGATTCTTCGTGAAAGGGAAAGGAACAGAAGTCTTGGTAGTAAAATTTGGACCACAAATCAATCGTAAACCGTTAATTGATATGTCAATTTGGTGAGCAAAAAATTGACGGTTGAACGTGACACCGTTGATAATTGTCTACCCTTAAAATCTGATAAAGATTTCTTAGATTATATTCCTTTGGAGTGAGTCTCAATTCTCAAATATTGATGGGTCATCATTTTCTCCACTACATAAATTTTTGTTGACTCTCAATATCTTCAGGTCTTTGATGAGATAAACTTGTGTTAGGGATACCGGATTAATTGATTCGTTTGAAAGTGTTTTTAAAATAACTGAAAACGATTTTGGTTAAAAAAAAAATTTGGGTTTCAAAAGCATTTTAAGTGCTTTCTATAAAAAGCACCGGTTATGTGCTTCTTGTAAGAAGCACTTCAAGTGATTTTTCATGATTCATTTGCATTTTTACAAATGACTGGTTTTAAAAGCACTTTTTTTTTAAAGTGATTTCAGTTATTTTAAAATCACTTCCAAACGAGATAGTCACTTCAAAGTGAATTTTCCTAAGATGTATCAATTCAGTTAAATTTTGGACCTATTCCCAATATATGGATTGTGCTGAAGGTTCAAGATTCAAAAATGAATTTTTATCAGTTTGTTAGAAGAAGAAAAAAAGTACATAACTCGTAAGAATTTATTCAAAATGCCTATATTTCTGAAATGTTTGAATAAATGTTTGACATCTATGTGAAAATGTTTAACTTTCTCACGGAAAGTCTCACAAAAACATAATTTTCTATGTATTTTGATCATATACAATCTCACGTTGATCCAACATGATGTGAGAAGTTTTCTAATCACACAGGTCTGCAAATTGATTTCGCAGATTAAGCGAATACAGCTTGTTATCTATCATTAGTGGGTTGGGATTTTATGCATTTGTTTCAAGCCACAAACCGCGTTAATCACTAGAAAATGATTAAGATGGTTGACATGATGTTTAGGACAAGTTTTCAATTCTCACCGATATTCAAAGGTCTAATCTCATGTAGATTCATAACATAATTCTAAATCTTAACAAACATTCAAACTCGTTTTATTGTTTTCTTCTAAAATTTTACCCAAAAAAAAAAAAAAAAAATTACCACGAGTTACTACGAGATTCTTATTTTTGTTTTGTTTTTCATCAAGAAGTTCATGACACCTATACGTTAACATGGAAAGGGATCCTCTGAATCCCTTCCATGTAATCATACTCATCAAACAATCCGGATCTTTAAAATTTGATCTATCGGCTAAAGTTATTATAATTTTTACAGTGGTCCTCTGTTTGTAGCCGTTTGATCAAATTTAAAGGGTTCAGATTGTTTGATAAGGAGGATTAGGTGGAAGAGATCTGGAGAGGGTCTCTTTCCGTCGAACATAATTAACATGCCTCATTTCTCTCATTCCCAAACCCTCCCATTATATATAATATATAAGGGCTAAGCGTGAAAGAAATAGTATCATGGATCCGTCTTCTATATATGGGTTAAGCATAAAAAAGGTGTCACGGATCTGCCTCATATGTATATATATGTAGTGGTACTATCCATACACATATATGTATTTTTTACACATTTTTCTCAATTTTAATCGTCAAATTGAATGAATAAAAGAAAATTAATAGACAAATTTAACAAGAATATGTGCAAAGTAAAATAGATGTGTAAAGCCTGTGTATACAATGAGAGTGTTTGAAACGAGAGAAAGAAGGAATGTTAGGTTCGATGAAAGTAAAATTGGCAATAATGCATGTTGATCTAATTGATATGATATCTCTTTTCCCGAGTTGGAGATATATGGGGGCCATTTTAGCAACTTGAAATGGAGAATTGGCCACGTCTCAGAGATAGAAAAACGGATCTGACATCTCTCTCTCTCTCTCTCTCTCTCTCTCTCTCTCTCTCTCTCTCTCTTTGTGCAAAACATAAAAATAGTTACCAATTCACCCGAGAATCTGATTTCTCAACACTTCGTAGTTTTAATTGAGACGTGCAGTTGTACTGTCAAAGAGTTAGTGTTTTTAAAGAAGAAAAATTTACATGCACTTGCATATTAGTTTTATGCATGTAATAGTTTTCTTAAATATATACTTTGTTAAGCGTCTCTCGCATCTAGTTGTATGCAATAGTTAACGAGTACATGCAGGACTTTTCTTTGATAAAAAATGGTAATGCTAAGTAGGTCAAAATTTTGATTTAAATTTGAAAGTCAAATGATGTGTTACTAATATACAATAAGCATGTTAAACAACATTTAAGTAATAATCCAATCATTAACAACCACATCATCATATAATTTACAAAATTTGTTTTAAAAATTAGATCTTCCTAACATTATCACATAAAATAATATCTAAGTTTTGAACAGTAACTAGGCCGCTGGTATTGGTTTCTTTAACTTTAACAGGATTATTCAGATCATGTTGCTATATGTACTCGATTATAGTTGAGAACTGAGGTTGCATGTGATGTTAGTAGTTTGAGAATTTCTATGGGCCTCCAAAAGTTCCTCAGTTTCACCCCCTTCATGATTGCTATTGTCTCTCTCTCTCTCAGTCTCTCTCTGTCTCTCTCCGGCAGTAAGTGATTCAGAAAACAGTGAGAGAGGAGAGGAGAGAGAGAGAGAGAGAGAGGGAGAGAGAGAGGGAGATTTTTTGCGCAAGCTTCTCCTAGATGACAAAGAACCCATCCCTTCAATTCTAAAGTGGTCCTCCTTTCTCGACTGATAACTTGACAACCTCTCTCCTTATCCTACACACACCTTCTCTCTTCTGTTCCCTACCCCTCTAATCCTACGCACCCTCTCTCTCTCTCTCTCTCTCTCTCTCTCTAAAACCCCCCACTAACCAGAAAGAAAAGTGAATCCAACTCCTCACCATTTTCACCATTTTCCCATTCTCTAGCTACACCAAGAGCTAGCTTCTTCAACAAACCCTAGTTCTCAAAACCCTAATTCTCCAAACGTAAAAAGCCATGTCGAGTTCTAGCGTTTGGAACAAAGAAGAAGACAAAGAGTTCGAGAACGCAATTGCCATGCATTGGATCGATGAAAACTCGAAAGAAATGTGGGAAAAGATTGCTGAGTTGGTTCCAAGCAAGAGCATGGGAGAGTTGAAGCAGCACTACCAAATGCTAGTCGACGATGTGGGTGCAATTGAGGCGGGGCGCGTGTCCCCGCCTAACTACGCAGTTGATGAAGCTGCTAATACACTATCGTCTAGTAAGGACAGTGGTCATCGTGCTTCTTCTTCCGGTGCTTCGGCTTCGGAAAAGAGATTAAACTGCGGTCACGGAGGTGGGTTTTCAGGTTTAGGTCATGACTCCGCTGGCCATGGCGGTAAGGGAGGGTCGAGGGCGGACCAAGAGAGGAAGAAAGGGATTCCGTGGACTGAAGAAGAGCATAGGTACACTCTTCCTATTGCTTTTGCTCGTATCTAAATCTCTATTTTCAAATATCGTCACAGTGACATTCCAGATACGTTTAATTTTCTTATTTGAAAAGAAGGCAGCCTTCTTTATTAATTTAGAAAGCTTTGCCTGTAAGTTTGGAATTAGGTCAAGTCAGATTCAGGAACGAAAAACCATGTGGGTTGCAGCGATGAATCTCTTTCCACCATTTGATTTTTGGAAACTGTAGAACTGACAAAATTGATGAAATCAATGTGAGGGGATAGGAAAAGTGTAGGCTATTTGACATTATATAAATAACAAAGTAATGTGGAGAAAACTTGTTATCGTATGTCTACTGGCATTTAGTTATGTTTCCGATTAAAAATTTGTAACCGGTTTTATTTTTCATCAGATTATTTCTACTTGGTCTTGACAAGTTTGGGAAGGGCGATTGGAGAAGCATTTCAAGAAACTTTGTCATTTCCAGAACCCCAACCCAAGTAGCAAGCCACGCACAAAAATACTTCATCCGTTTGAACTCCATGAACAGAGACAGGAGGAGATCAAGCATCCATGACATTACAAGCGTCAACAACGGAGACGTCTCGTCTCACCAGCAGCCGCCAATTACCGGCCAACAGACCAACACGTACGCACCTAGTGCAGGCACCGCGATAAGAGTAGGAGGACCACAGACGGCCAAGCACCGGCCTCAGCCACACATGGCAGGTTTAGGAATGTATGGAGCACCGATGGGGCACCCGGTTTCTGCTCCTCCGGGACATATGGCATCGGCGGTGGGCACTCCAGTTATGCTTCCTCCGGGCCACCATCCCCACGCCCATCCTCCATACGTCGTCCCAGTTGCTTACCCAATGGCACATCCAACAATGCACCAATAACAAAACCATAATTTTCTTCTTTTTCATTAGGGTTTTCAGGTCTCAGGTGGATTTGAAGGGGAAGAATAATACATAGTAGAGCACAAGGTAGAGCAAGTGAGCAGAATAATCACAGATATATATATCCACATTTCTGTAGCACTAATTTCTATTCGAATCATGTTTTTTTTTCTGTAAAAACATTCCGAATCTGCATTCCTCGTTGTAAATATAGATTTGTTATCGGGGGGGTCTTGCCGGAATAGATTTATCAGATAGAGAGAAGGAGAGATCTGTACCCGAATTGAAATTCATAAGTTCTGATAATGTATGATTAAAACATCATTGCTTGTTGAAAAAACAAAAGGAAGCGATATCAACATATCATTCCCGAGCTACCTGTTCACAAAAATGCATCAAACTACACGAGGAAGCATATGTGGACACGATCAGCAGAGTCGATCACCAACCCTTTTGTGTTACATGGAGATGCCCGTTTAAAAGATGATACAATAGAGCTTTCCTTCCCCATTTCCAAAACAATGGTGCCACAGCCCGCCGGCTCTTCTTAATTTGCTTTTCTGCAGGGATAGAAAGGAATGTGAATTCTTTTACCCCCCCTGCTAAATTAACTCCACACAGTGGAAGGAAAGAGAGAGAGAGAGTTCCTCACTTTTGTTTTGAACAGAGTACATTTTCAATTGTGACTGCAGTTTCATAAGGCTGGATCCGAGAGCAGGCCAGTATTTCTTCTGAATTTCAAGGACCTCCAGAACGGTTTGTAGGCCAGATCTGGAAGGTAAAGGGGTGTCCAATTCACATCCTGGACTTTCACCCAGCAATACCTATCTCACAGAGAGATAAATCAGAAACATATTTCACATATCCAGATAGAAATGTATTTCGGTCTTTGCGTGGAGTTGTGCGAAATGGTTACCTTAATTACTGCAGTAGCAGAAGACGATATTGAACGGAGATTGTAACTGTAAAAAGCAACATTATCCAATTAAGTTAGAATCATATCTGTAGCAAGGTGTGATCCACTATGAGAAAACCAAAAACAAAAGAACGAGTCACAAACCCGCCCTCAAGAATAACAAGCATCTTTCCTCCAGACAAGTCAGACAACATGTGTGTCATCTTTTCATAGCCGGCAGGAGTAACCTACAACAACAAAAAATCATTAAAACGTAAAACACACTAAGAGAATACAAGTCCAGCAATGTGCTTGTCTGCAATGAAATGACTTAAGTCCTTACATCACAGCATCCCAGTGGATCACCCCTTGCTGCATCAAATCCTGCTGATATGATGGTGAAATCGGGAGCAAACTCAGAAGCTGTAAAAAGATAATTCGGTTTAGAAATCATTAATGGATATAATTCGGTTTAGAAATCAAATTCAAAACATCGCAGTTGTGTATACTTAAAGAGCAACCCGCACAATATATTTGTCCCAAAAAGGACAGAATAGTTCAATAATAAAGTTTACTGTTATTGCACAAGTTCCTTGGTTAGGAAATAACAACCTATAGGAAGCACAACATGCTGAAATGCATATATGTAATCGTTGTCGCCAACTCCAGCACGACTCCATGGAACATTCACACAGTATCCTTCAGCCCCCATGGTTCCAACCTGAAGTAGTCATCACTTATATTCATTAGTTACAGTCGAAAACATAATAAAATAATACAAAACTGAAAAGGAAAACAAAAACCAAGTGCAATCAATTTAGCACCTCGTCAGCAGCTCCAGTACCAGGATAAAACTGCCCTCCTTCATGTCTATGTAAGGATATATACAAGACCTAGAGAATGGGATCAACTTATCAGCACTAAAATCTAAATAACCGCACAACGCAAACAGATGGGACCTATTCCAGTAACAGTTTTAAGTACTACATTGCTCACCGATTTGTTCTGATCAAATATTTCTTGTGTGCCATTCCCATGATGAACATCCTGCAGGTTTCATTGAATACTATTTCAGGTTTGAATATTCATCTATATATAAGAAGCTAATGAAACACTGTAATGAGATAACTTCATTAGGGTATTGACCTTACCCAATCAACAATTAGCACTTTCTTAGCCCCGGAAACCTGAGCTGCTAATGCAGCAACTGCTGCATTATTGTGGAGGCAAAACCCCATTGCCTGTATTACACCAGCATGATGACCAGGAGGCCTAACCTGAGTCATTCAGTAATGGTGCGTAACTTTAATAAGAATGAGATTTTCAAAGAGTTCTCATTACATCGATAATTCTGAAACAGACGAAATAAGAGTAAAAGGTTATATACAAGGGCAAAACCATTTTTGGCATGTCCAGAAACAATTGCTTTAGCAAGATCAGCACATAAGCCTGCTGCAAGTCTAGCAGCATGTGCTGAATGTTCATTGGCATACGTGTCAGGAGTGAAATAACTGCCAACCATAAATAATTTATCAATTAAAAGACAACATCGATAAATCATACTATTACAAATGCAGACAGAGAGAAATGCGCAAATAAACATACCTTGAATACATATGGCCTGTATGGTCAACTGTTTCAATATGCTCCATAGAATGGACCTTTATTTCACAAAAATAGAGACAACAAACAAAAATCAGAGGCCAAGGAAGACAATAAAAATTATAACGGCCATTTTTTTCTTTTTAAAAGACAAACTAGCCACACAAAATCTGTTCGTCGTTAGCATCTTGACAGTGCAGAAAAAGGTTTGTTATGAAATGAACCACAAACCCCTTAAACTCCCAAAATCAGAACTCAACTTACAAAGATCCAATTTCCTTAGTCGTGCACATGCACAAAATAGTTACAGGTCAGATTGTTTGATGAATGGTTACTTACCATCTGAAGTTCTTCGCGTGTAATTTCTCTAGCAGGAATTGGATGGCACCTTCCTGGAAATATTCCTGCATAGGATGAATTTTCGCATTTGCATATCAGTCTAAAATAAAATAATGCCAACAGCGATTACTAGACAAAGTACTAACAGCACACCAGAGTAAAAGACCTCAATAGTAACAATTGACATGCAAAAAGAACTTCAGTGAAGGTAAATACCGGCTGTAGCAAGGCTAGCAGAAATGGCTCGAATACGATCTGGTCTTTCTGGGTGAGGATGTGACTTCAATTGAACCTGCTCTAGCATAACAACCACCAGAAAAGAAAAAATAAAAGTATTACAAAAACAGAAGTGAGCAGTTTCCAACTTACCACATTAATGTCACAAAACATATGTATAATAAATGACTTAGAAAATTTATAGTACATCAAATTTACTGCAGTTTGGGTTTTAAGACAAGAATTGACATGAAAGTTCTCGGAAAACTGCTTTGTAGATCTCCACTTAAGTTCTATGTAATGAAGAAAGAACACATATTTGCATCTAAACACAACATACAGACAAAAATAGAACAATAAATGAGAAAACTAAAAGAGTATGAGGAAGACATGTACTACAGCAACACCATACTTCTGAATGTAGCAACATTCTCTCATCGAATCCTACAACTGTGGAACTATTTGACGATGAATCTTGTGAGCCTGCATTTACCAGAAAATACAAGTAAAAAACAAAACAACACTATTAACGACATATTGATACAAATTTGGCAGTCTACCAAAACTCAACATCAGTCTATTTGAAAGGAAATGCACCACGTTTCCAAGAGTGACATACAACACACGGCAACCAAAGCAAGGAAGAACTGGAGTGGCAACATCAGTATCCAATTGGAGAAAAAATAAAACTACTGGCTGCTAATATAGCTTGATATTAGCTCTTTTATATTAAGATATTGCAAACATACTATGCCACCGCATTTGAATATGCAATGCACCGAGTCACGACAGACACAAACTTAGATTGATACTGAAACACATGAAGGGCCATAGAACATATCATACTAAACGACCCACCTGCAAACAAATATACTTGTAGGTCAAAATGAGGAAAATTTGCTACTATATCTGGAAACGATATTCAAACTTAAGAGGCAAAATAATCAGGATTCATCCCAAACAATAACATTAGCCACCCAAATAAGATAGGCTACAAGGCAATGAAAAATCTCATACAGTTTATTCTCGTGAGAATTTTTCAAACACTGCCACACCAACAATTTCAAATAAACTCAATATCCAATCATGTACTTACCTTTGTGTCTTTCTCTAGTGTCAGACACAGTCTCAGTGAGGCCAGAATCAAAGGCAGATGCAAAACACCCCTGCTTCAAGATACCAGATTCTCTATGTTCCTGACATACCTGCACAGTAATGATAGCACCATCTTAAACAACTACGCCTCCTTACAATACAAAAAGATGATATATAAAAGGCAGAATAGTACTAACGAACTTAAGGAGGGCTGAACATACTTCGCAATGGTCAACATCACCAAGGTTGAGCATTGTACAATTGGTACAGAACCACTTCATTACTTCTAAAGGCTGTTGGAAGGGATCCCAATCACTATCATCATCCTCGTCGTCGAGGTCTTGGTTGTACATGTCTTCTAATGTCATTTCCTTTTGCTGTGCCGCCTTTTTCTACAAAACAATAAACTTGAATCTCTATTCTCTAAAAACAATATTACATGCAATATAACGCACGGAAACTGGTTCAAGAAACTACATTCTTAAATGTGAGTCATAAATCGAAGTGCCAGAGCCACTTACATTTAAAACATCAGCTGGTGCATCTTTTCCGGACACTCCTACATCTCCTTCCCCACAATTTTCCTCACGGCACGGTCTAGATTTGGTTCCGTGAGAACCCGAATTTCCACATCTCCCATGAGAACCCTGACATAGAGCTTGATTGTTTGGTTTGTCAAGACTTTTCTCAGCCTCCCCATTTGTTAAAGGACCCATTGAAAGTGATTCTGAGCTAAGTTGTTTTCACAGCTTACATGGGCACTTTCAACCACAATCAATCCTTCAAAAATTCCCTAAAAAGTTAAAAAATTTCATCTATTTTTCCATTTAACTAGATTAAATTTCACATCTTGCATAATTTACTGTATCAAATTTGAAAATTTTCTTTAATTGTATTATAAAAAGGAAAACCAAGTGAGCCTAAGGGTTCAGTTAGTAGCAGAGATACTTCAAGATTTGAACTTTCTCAGCCTCCCCATTTGTTAAGGGACCCATTGAAAGTGATTCTGAGCTAAGTTGTTTTCACAGCTTACATGGGCACTTTCAACCGCAATCAATCCTTCAAAAATTCCCAAAAAAGTTAAAAAATTTCATCTATTTTTCCATTTAACTAAATTAAATTTCACATCTTGCATAATTTACTGTATCAAATTTGAAAAATTTCTTTAATTGTATTATAAAAAGGAAAACCAAGTGAGCCTAAAGGTTCAGTTAGTAACAGAGATACTTCAAGATTTGAACTTTCTATGCTATACAGTAAATTTTGAGTGTGGGTGCGCGAAAAACCCTAGATTGTACTGAACCCATATATATAATACATACATGGCATATATGTAAAGGTCTGTGAAATATACGAACAGAAGGAGGAGGAAGGAGGAGATGGTGGTAATGTTACCTTGGGTAGGACAAAGCGTGGGAATCTTACTGTATCAGCAAATTCCAAGGGAAAGCAAAAACTCAGGCCCAGAAGGTAGCGCCCTATGAACTATGTAATTGACTGGTTTTTTTTGCAATTATACCCTTATAGTTTGTTGTTTTCAATTATATTTCTCAGAAAAAGTTTTGTTTTTCATTATATGCCCTAGTCCATCGTCTGTGGTCGGGTGGGCGTTTGAGTGAGTCTACCGACCAATCTAACCAATATTAGTTGAGTTGGGTTGAGTTGAGTTCTAAATATTAGAAACTTATTTTTGGATAAATAGGACCACTCATTTTATAGGTGAGTTAGGGGGTCAAGAAGACTCACATATATATTTCAGCCTACCTCTGGTCATCATTGTGTTATTCATCCACACCAAAAATCAAACCTAAAAACGTACCGTGTGAAATAGAAGTCTGAATTCGTCTCCAACCACTGAGCCACCTACTTGTGGTTAGGTTGAAATATTATTAACCCGATTGGAATTGACACACCCGAATGATTGTAATTGTTAAATATACATGTATATTGAATCGATATATAAATTTAGTAACTTTTAAATTATTAATACTTTATTTGAATAGTGAAATTTATATATTAAGTAACATGTAGTAATTCTACAACATTAAGTTCACATGATTTAGGCTAATTAGCGTAAATATTAATCTATTTGTCACTCAAACTCATATTAGAAATAAAAAGAAACCAATTAATGCTAATCCATAGAACCAGCCCAACCCAAACCGCCTAACAATGGTTTGGATGTGTCGGTTTGCCTTTTTTCTTGGCTGACAATTGAGTGTGAAGAATTTCAACCCAAGCCTATTGAGTTGGCCACCCTAATTTCGAACTCTATTTCTAGGCATTGTGGTTGAGTTTTAAAGTTTCGGAATCTATCCGATGGCCACACCTTTAAATGCAAGTATGTCTCTCTCTCTCTCTCTCTCTCTCTCTCTCTCTCTCTCTCTCTCTCTCTCTCTCTCTCTCTCTATATATATATATATATATATATATATATATATATATATCTTTACTAATTAATAAAGTACTCATTGTCAACCAAAATTTTATGAAATTATTAGTTTAATCATCTAATTAAAACAAAACATGAATAAGAAATACGGGCATACATGTAATTTCACACAACCAAATTTTGTTTTTTTTTTTCAAAACCTCATCTACATGTAATCATAACATATATCTAATTAAAAATTAATAATAATAAATAAAAAAAATAAAAAAATAAAAACTTCACACTCCCACATTCTCTATCACTCTCTTATTCTCTCCTTCTATTTCAAAAACAAAAATAAAAAAAATTTCTCACACACTTTGTGTGTGCCTACATGTTAGTATATATTAAGGAAAGAGATTTGCCTACACCGTTGCCCCTCCAATATGGCGTCGGGACCAATCATGCAGTACAATGTATAAATGGCTAAATGCTACCAATGACATTACAGTGGCGTATCGAGGTGTAGGTACGTCCTTCTCCAGATTGAGATGCCCTCCCAGCGTGTGACCAGACCCACATAGATCAAATATGAACCTGGTGTCCTGATCGGAAGATGAACTGTCACAATCTTTACCGGCCTTTTTTTGACCGAAACAAGGTCGCATGCACGAGTGCATGGTGGTGTCCCGACAATACATGCACAAGGCTAATGACTTACATGTAGTTTAAAATAAATTATTTCGTAAACTAAAAAACCTTTAACGTACTAAGTTTATATGGCATGGATGATATTCCACAGGGATGAAATGCAGCATTGACTGTATCGAGTTAGTTCAATTGATGATGCAAAACATAAATAGTATAACAAAATCACCCATAACTACGAGTTCATATCAGCAGAGAAAATAAAAGTTAGTACAGATAGTTCATTACTACACACATACAGAGCGACTCATTACTACACACATAAAGAGCGATCCCAAGTCAACATGATTATCCGATTTACGAAGATTAGAAGGATAATGTCTTTTGTATGTAGCCTTACACTTGCTCTGCAATAGATGCTGTTTTTACAACTTAAACCCGTGACCTTTAGATCACAAAGAAGCAACATTTCCATTGCTCCAAGACCTTCCCTCAAATAGTTAATTACTAAACACATAATACCTAATATTGACGTTGAAAAATGAAAGGAAAAAAAAAAAAGAAAAGCGATTTTTGGAGGCGAATAGCTCGATTAATACACGAAGCACTTTATCCTAAATTCCTAATCATGCCAACAAAGAAGCATAACAATACATCTTCTGAAAACGTAGAACCTTCCTCTTCCTTCTTTAAGAAACCCGCAAAATCTTTTACCCGAAAACCTTCTTTTCGAGGCTTCAACAGGATTACCACTCTTCATCTCCATCTCTCTATTTTCCACACAACTATTTGAACTAGTTCCCTGCTTCTTTCAATATTTTCACTCCTCTGTGTGAACTATTTTTGAATATACGGTTGGAGTTGCATGAGAATTAAGGAGGAGGGAGGAGGGTGGTTTCTTATAGGGAGAAGAAGATAGTGTGGGTTCCAGCCAGCAGGCTCAAAAGGGGGCCCCAGAAAGAGACCTAACATGAAGGATCATCGAGGGATTAGTGAATGGAGGATTAATCGCTCTATTACCTCACTGGTCAGTAGTCAATGGTCATGCACCTTGGTTCTTGGGGCCCTAATCTCTGGGCATGCCAAGTGTCCAACCTAGAAATAGAAGGATGCACTAGGGCAACTAGGAACTACGATCACCTATACATACATATGTAGAGTGTCGATGGCAAGAAATAGATATTGCAAAATTCTGGAGCGCGATTTATATGAAATGGGTTTTGTCGATATTGTAGCATTTTAGTCTAACAATACATTGCTATGTGAAGAGAAACTTACACACTGTAACATATTAATGAATTGGAATATCATACGACGTAAACTCGTCCATGCAAGTCTCTCTCCGAAAGGAGGGCAAAATCTTGAGTGCAATAAGTGAGACATCCTCTCTAGTGATGAAAGAGATAGGAAGAAAGATACTTAGGCGATGATATAATTGAAATTAGAAAATATAGCATCTCAAACGAAAGATACTTCACTTTTTATATGTAAAGAATCATTCCACATAACAGATATAATAATTTGACTAGTGCATAAAATTTTCAGGTCATTATTTTGACGAGTGACGTTTGCATGCGTACTAGAAGCTACTTGGTTCTAAGGGGACCTAACTTAGTGTTAAGTACCATAACTAACCTCAATTATAAGTTCCTAATTGACAACTTAAGCACTTACTGACATACTAAACTAGTGAACCAAAATCTACTTGGCAATTTGACAAAGGACCCAGCTTCTCTTTTCTTTTCTGCTTTCCAATCATCAGAGGACCGGTGGAGCTTTATAAGTTGTGTGGCCAGCACAATTGACAATACAGAAGAGTTGAACCACAACAACAATAATAAGTACCAATATCATCAGAATACAAAAACGACATAGCTGTATGGTACGGTCGGGGGCCAGGGCGCACGTGATATTCACCAGAGGAACATGGTCACTGTCCGTGACATGGAAGACAAACTCAAAGCTTTTATTTAGAGGTTTTGATTTGAACCACATTTTTGTTCCGTCGAAGAAATATATCAATAGGCTATAGCTGTCACCTCTCTACGACTCTCCTTCTGTTTTTGATATGAGAGCTTCAATGCAATTTCCAATTTATAATTCCCTATGCTTTTTCTAGCTTACCAACCAGATATGAGAAAAACTAGATAAATAAATGAAAGCTGGACCCCTATCTAAAGTTGAAAGTGAGTGAACAATGGAACATGTTCATGGTTGGATTTGAAAACCGCCATAGTAGTGTATAGTGGAGTTTTATATGGTTTGGGATTCGTATACTGGACACATCCCTGTAGCGGTATTTCGAACGAATAACTCACTATCACATAAAAAAGTTCAAACACATAATATGTTTTGTGTGATTTGATTGGGATATCAATATTATGACGTATTAGAGAGGTGAGGAAAATGTTTCTTAAGTATGTGAATTGGATGAGAGATGAGGAAAATATGATTCTTTATGGGAGATGAAATTTAATTATAAAACTTTTTTGCAAGAGATTCCCTCGATTGGGCAACCAAGTTTTAGTTACAGTGGTGTTATCGTTCACTAAATGCTTTCTACGTGTTTTAAAGGTGCGCTACTTGTCTAATGAATGATTACAACATGGTGAATTAGTGACATGTGAGAAGAGAAAATCTTAGTTTGACAAGAATCCAAGCCAACTACATTCAAAATAACAAATGCTGCATGCATGACTGCAAAAGAATGATGCCAGAAACTATTCATGAAGAAAGGAGATTTCAGCAGTTCAAATTAGGCCTACCAGTTTAATTGGATTCGGAGGGCACATTTTGTTTGGCTAGAAACAGAGGGTACACGTACCTTCAACTTCCTGTCCAGTCCACGATCTTCACCTGGTTCGAAACTGTAAATTGATGCGTGGGGTTACAAATTATGAATTCCAAGTCACTGTAAGCCGCTAAAATGGATTGAAGATGATGTAGGTATCACAGTAAATATTGCATATGGTTATCATTTCATTTGTATATACTGTTGCATGTACGGAAGATCACGACGCATCGATGCATCTTATCTTATTCTTCATACTTACTAAGACGGAGTAGCATGCTGGTTTCCGATCCAAGGAAAACAAACAAGACAAGCGTTACTACAATATTCAAATACTTACTTTTATACAGGGGGAGGTGGAAATTGTTAATCTTGTAAGAAAATACAAATGATTGTAGAGGGGCTTCACTAGCTATGACTTTTTTTTACTCAGAAATGAACACATCACCATTCCGAAATCTAAGATGACAGTCAAATCAATTATGTCACTCATTTAGATCATGTAAAACGCTTACCAGTGTTACCACTGACATATCGATTGCTATAGTCGAAACTTGAAGGCAATGAGGTTTTCATGTTATCGATATCCTTCACTAACTTCTCGTTCTCCCGACTTCCTCGCTGTG
The DNA here is from genome assembly GCF_041283825.1 of Pyrus communis. Lineage (NCBI taxonomy): Eukaryota > Viridiplantae > Streptophyta > Magnoliopsida > Rosales > Rosaceae > Pyrus > Pyrus communis. Next base: position 1,818,383 of record NC_142570.1, on the reverse strand, counting down.
TATCAACTTGTAAAGCTGCATACCAACAGTTTGTAGCAAACCACAAAGTTAGCGAAGCATTACTAGAATGGTCCACTATGATCCGGCTATAATAGTTACAGTGAATACCTTACTATCCAGAAATTAAATTAGCTACTTAGAAAGAACTGCTGTTTTATCAGTCCATTCAAGGGGCAACAGCTATTATACTATAACGAGTGGCGTAATTGAAGGTCTACCGCTGTATTACAACAAGCTGAATTGAAGTGAGAATTTTTCAGAAGCTGAATATGCTTCATAACAACACAGCTAGGAAATCTTAGAGAGAGAGAATACACAAGAAGAATAGAGAGAGAAAGTAGTAACCGACTTATCAATTTTTGTTTTCATTGAATGAATACTAGTTTTTTTACAATATAAATATCTCACAGTATAACTACCGTCTGACATCAAGAGTTCGATAACAAATTGACACATGACACTCTTTTACAATTGACACTTGTCACAATCTAATCAACCTTATACTCGAACATTTTCATACAAGAACTGAATCCTGACATGGGTTATAAATGGTAAAACTTGGCATGGCCCCACGTAACCAATTATTTTTATAAGAGAATCACGCGATTTTCATGATCGATATACTTGCAGTTTCAAGTGTGTATTTGATCAGCATTGTTAAATACATCATCCAAGTTTGGTTCAAAACGCATAGTATGAGATTTTCACACATCTCGTTTATCAACGAACAAGAGTATAATTCTGTCTAAAGTACCCGTTACACTTCCATCCCTATTTTCTTTATCTTTTGACATCTTGACCTAAGGCAAAGTGCATGATAATGTTAGTGGCAGGATGATATTACCGACTTCGGTGCATACGATTGGATTGGACGTCTCACTAAATTAAACAAAAAGAGTAATACGATTGGATTAGATAACTTCCTAAACCCCAAACCCTAAACCCTACAAACTATTGACACGAGAATTGCTCACATTTCACACTAAGGAGATTAAACACTCCTAAACTAAAAAAGAACAAGTAAAAATCTGCAAATAAAGGCAAAGTATTTGTACCAGAGTTGCAACTATTAATATCCTCGAGAGATATTGGACCCTTATGGCGTCTCGTACACATTCCGACGATTGGCCAAGCGAATTCCTTCAACAAATGCCAGCATTGAGTTCTTCAAACCATTGTTCTTCTCTTCTAATAAACGAATTTCATTTTCGAGGAACTATTTTTCCAACATAAGAGCGTGTAGTTCGTTAGCGTTACCATTGTCAATGTCCTTCTGAAAATCTAAGCACGATGCGATAACGGAAAGCACGTGAGGTAATCGGAGAACTTACTGTCGACGTGAGGAGTCCGGTGAGTTCAGAGTGCGAGAAGTAGAGCCTCTTGGTGAGGTCGGATTCTTTGGCGGCCAGAGCGCGTTCGACATCGGAATCTCATAATCTGAATATTCGCCTCGATTTCTTCGTTCACCTAATTTCACAAGCAAGAAGTTTCTTTTTCGATCGATGACGATTGTACTAAAAAGGGGGAAACTGGGGGAGATGAAGCGTTGGATGAGATCGGAAATGGAGGATGAGGAGATAGAGTGTACCTGGTCTAGCATGTCCTTGTATGTTGAGATTTGGCAAAGGATCGCCCGGAATCCTCCATTTTGTATCTTTTCCGGCGACTCTGCGACTCTGCGTGTGCGCTCAGTTCAACGACTCTCTGCTTCCAGGTTTCTCCCGCCTTTTTATATCTACAGAACGTTAAAAGTTTATTAAGCCTATCGCAGTACGGCCATGCACTCGTAGTTTCTGGTTCAAACTCCTAATATTCGCTTGGATTAAAATAAAAAAGAAGTGGTGCTATCCACATACTTATTTTTATACAACACACATTTTTCTTAATTTTCTACTGTTAGATCGAATGAACTGAAAAATATCAATGACAAAAATTAGTAAAGTTGTGCAGAGCTAAAAAGGAGTATTTTAATAACACTACTCTTAATAAATTACGCATGTATAATGTTTTACACATAAAAAAAGGTCAATCTTTTTCATGGGTTATTGACATGGAAATATGCTGAAAAATAAAAAATTAACGTTTGTTTGGAATTGCTTTTGTAAGGGTTAAAAAACGAGTTTTAATAGTCAAATAGTGATTCTAACTTGTTTGTGTAAAACCAAACATATAGACCTAAAATGACGAGTTCTCTAAAAAAAACATTTAGAAAGTATTTTTAGCTCATAAAAGGGTATTACAAATGTTTTTTCAAGAAACAGTTGGATTATGAACACAACCATTTATAATAAAAGAAGAAATTCTTATAATTATCAGTGTTTTATTGAGAAACAATCTCACCCATTCCCTGAAGTATAGTTTCGAATTTCAACAACCGAAGTAGTAAAATCGCAACCCTATAATACTTGCTACCCTGATAATTGAAATCTTTCTCTTTAACTTATTGTGTTCAAACTCTCCCCCTAGCATAGACTAAAATAGAATATTAGCTTGTAATAAAAAAACTACGGAAAGGATCCTCTTCGGATCCTTTTCATCAAATTCTCCCCATCAACTAATCTTAGCCCTTAAATTTGATCCAACAACTTAAAATATAGACCTATTATAAAATTTATAATAACTTTAACCGTTAGATCAAATTATAGAACCTGAATTAGTTGACAGGAAGGATTTGGTGGAAGGGATCCGGATCCCTTTCCAAAAACTAATCACCAAAGTAGAACTTCCCAGTTCTTCAACAAAAAAAAAAAAAAAAAAAAAAAAATAGAACTTCCCTAAACCCATGATTTGGCAGAGTACATTAAGTAAAACGTAGCGTTTTGAGCTTCCCCAACCCTACGTTTAAAAAACTTGAAGCCCGAAATTTCACACGCACCCCGCCTCTCTGCTTCTCTCCCTCTCTTCTTCTCAACCATTCTCTCTGTTTTGGCGGCACCGCACTGAGTTATCGACTGCGGCGCCGAGTACGGTAAGCTTTTTCGACCCATCGCTTCCTCTCTCTCTTTCTATATATATATATGTATATTTCCAACTCAGCCTTGCTGCTTACTCGGTATATTCCTAATCGTTACTGCACTCGCCGCCGCCTGCAGCGTTTCTCCCTGCAAGCGTTGCGATGGGAGGCTCGCGAGCTCAAGTAAACAAGCAGCACAAGACGCGCTTCGCTTCAAAGTCATCTCGCAATCTCCACAAAACTTCAGGTTCTCTCTCTACTTTCTCGCACTTCTTTTTTATTCAGCCTCCTTTTCGTCGAAAATTTGAGATATAACGGTTATGAAATTCAGTCTGTGTATAAGTTGAGTGTTTTTGGTGCTTCAGAGAAGAGTAGGATCGGTAAAACTGAGCGCAATGTTGCCAAGGGAGCTCGGGCGGCTCGCGTTCAGCGGAGCAAGATGGTAACTGGTTTCGAAATTTCCAGTCTTTCTGTCGTTTCGGTTTTTCGTACAAAACGTCTAATTTGCAATTTCGATGCTTTGTAGCTTCGGGAGCAGAAGCGAGCGGCTCTTTTGAAAGAGAAGAGGGCTTCGAGTGGATCAGCAAGTCCTCCCCGTGTCATTGTGAGTGTTTTGTTTGCAGTTGGCATTGATAGAGAAAAGTTTTTCGAGTGGACTAATGCGCAATTAGGATGTTTTTATCAGCTGTGTAAATCGTTTGAAGTTCCGCTAATGGCAGGTTTTGTTCGGGCTTTCTGCTGATGTGAACCTAAATTCACTTGCTGAGGATCTTTTATCCTTGTTATCTCCGCAAGGTTATGAACCCGCATTTCCGACAGTTGCTTCTCCTGAGTACAAGCTGAGAACGACGGTACCCTGCCTCTGCTGCTGTATTTTAAGTTTTTAGTCGAATGACTATCATATAAATGTTTTGTGTTCGTCGAGTAATTAACATCCATGACTGATGTGAATAATTTTAAGTATCTAATTCATGGTATCTTTTTAGGTACTGAAAGCACCTCATGGTGATCTTCCAACATGTATGGAAATGGCCAAGGTAAAAAAGTCTGTCACTTGTGTATTCTTCCTAAGTTTTTGCTTGTGTTTCTTCTGAAAAAGGTTCTTTGAGTTGTAGGTTGCTGATCTCATCGCTTTTGTGGCATCAGTGAGCTCTTCACGTGAAGGAAGCACGTCTGACTACATTGACTCGTTTGGAAGTCAATGTCTTTCTGTTTTTAGGTCCCTTGGTTTACCAAGCACCGTGGTGCTAATTCGTGTATGTTTGTCTATCTGCTTTATATATTCTTGGAAATACTCGCAAAATAGGAAAATTAGCTTGTGCCCAATTTGACATAGGATTTATTCTTCTTTTTGCTTCATGTTTTTAGGATCTACCTGCTGACATGAAAAGAAGACATGATTCAAAGAAACTATGTACATCTTGTCTCGCTTCTGAATTTCCTGAGGACTGTAAATATTATCCAGCTGATACAAAGGATGAGTTGCACAAGGTAACTGTTGGCTCTAGATTCTTTATCGTAGGCTTATGCTTTCTATGACAAAATTCAGAGGGGTTATAATTTTAATGAAGTTATTTTGTTTTGTATATACGTAATATCATGCCTCTCATAGATTTCCTTTGTCATCTTACTATAATTGCAGTTCATGTGGCTCTTTAAGGAACAAAGGCTTTCAGTTCCTCACTGGCGAAGTCAACGGGCTTACCTGATGGCCCAGAAGGTGCTCATTTTGAACCTATCTAGGTTTTCGCTGTCATTCTTTGTTAGGTAGAGGTGGAAACTATTAGGAAATTATAGGGGAGAAGTTTTTCTAGTTTGGCGAGGCATGTGTGCCTTGTAGAAGAACAACTATTCTTAAAGTAGAGTTGAATTTGATAAATAAGAAAGATGATTCAAGTTATTTTCATCTGCGTAATAAGCTAACACATTTTGTATTTTTATAGGTTGATATGGTAGCAGATGATTCCAATTTGGGAAAGTGCACCCTTCTCCTTACTGGATATATACGTGCTCGCAGTCTCTCAGCGAACCAACTGGTAATTAGTCCATCCAAAGACATGTCCTTGGTCACATGATTTGGAAGTTGTCTTATTTTCTTTTATATTAGGTTCATGTTTCTGGTGCGGGGGATTTCCAGCTGTCCAAAATGGAAATTCTCAAGGATCCATTTCCCTTGAATGCAAGAAAAGAGCAAGATGCCATGGACTCCGATGAAGTGGGTGATGCAGAGGTATTAGCTGTTTTATTTGAATATAAGTACACTGTCTATAGAATAAGTTGTTTCCTTTTTAATAATAAGATTTGATGCGAGTAATTTATTTTGTGAAGTATTTTTCATTTGAAATTTTGAAATATTATGTGCTCTTTTTCTTCTTCAAGGTCCTTCGTTCTTTGGTTCCCGATCCTATGAAGCAGGAGGCTTTACTAGTTGAGAATGTTCCTGATCCCCTTGCAGGTGAACAGGTAACAAGATTACCTTTCTTCTATTAATTATTTGTCATACTCATTTCCATTAACATAAATATGGGTTGATATTAAGAATATGGCTTGTATATTGCTAATCCAAGAATGAATAAAACAAAAATAGGGGGATTTGAGTGGAATTGCATGAACTATAAAAGTAGAATGTCATGCTAGTAAAATTTTGCACCAGAGCATTAATTACTTCAGAGGAATGCTTTTGACATGCCGGTCAGCTTTTTCCCATGCTCCTATTTCGCTCGGCTAATGTGATATACTTTCAGATTTTCTTAGTTTTATTATGAAGTTTGGTGAATTATTGGACTGGTTGTGGAACAAGTTGCAACTTCACTCAAACCTAAATTCTTTTCTTGTCAGACATGGCCAACAGAAGCAGAAATGGCTGAGGCTGAACAAAGTCAGAAGCAAAAAAAGAAGAAAAAGAGAGCTCTTCCTCGAGGCACTTCAGAATACCAGGTCTGCATCTTTTCTTGTCAATTCCTTTAATTCTGAATGTTTCTTTGTTATATGTTAGTCACATATTTGTTTGTTGATGTTGAGAGGTTTCAGACAAACTTTTAGTGGTATACCAGAGACATGATTTCGGTTCTTGCAGGCTGCTTGGATTGTGGATGATACAGATGAAGAGGAGTCAAGTACTGATGATGAAGCTGATGGTATGATATTGGATGAGAGGGACGGTGGTTATCCTGGTCAAGATGACAATAATTATTCAGATGAGAGCGACAATCAAGCTTCAATAAGGGACTCTGATGGAGAAACTGATGTTGATTCAGTGATGATGGTGAGCTTCGTATGTTATTTGTGCATCAAGTTATCTTTATTGTATTACCAGAATTAGTCAGTCTCTCTGTTCTCATTGAAAGTGTTTCTGATCTAACATGAAGACACACCAATTAACATGGAATCCTATCATGTTGTTATTCATTTTCAAATGTAAGGAACATTAAGATTTAAGAATACCAAAATACCAACCACATCCTCTAATCATGGATGGCAAAGGTAAATTGTGGTTGCTTTTGGTCAGATATTACTTCTCAATGGTCAGAATCCTAGTGTTTCTCTAGGGTAAGCTGAACCACTGACATATTACTTCAGACAATAGGTTTTTAAAAAGGTGCATAAACCATTCACTTTAATGGTTTGAATTAGATTGCTGCATAGTAGGTTTTCGCTCATGAGTTTTCTACGTCATTGGTTTTTTCTCTATCTATTTGCAGCACTTTCATTAATATGTAAAGAATTCATCTGTGAGCATTTAAGGTTTATGGGAATTTTTCAAAAAGGAAAAGGACCCAATGTGTATTTGTCTGTAAGAATTCAATTGTCACTGTACTGGTACTAGTCAGATTGCTAATATTTATGTGCTGTCATTAAGAAGTTTATTTTGTTTGTTCAAGTTCTGTATATTATAAGACTTAAATTTTTATTCTTTGTTTTACAGGAAGGTGAAAACTTGACCAAGGAACAGTTGGAGAATGAGATTCGAAAAATAAAGCAAGCACACGCTGATGATGAGGGTACTTGTCTTTTTAGCTATGTTCTATCTGTCGCTACATGATTTATATTATAAAAACTATATCTGTAGCACCTTTATGTCAATGTTTAGTGCTGCATTACCTAGTTGGCTTATAATGGTTATTTTATATGTTTCAGAATTTCCGGATGAAGTGGATACACCATTAGATATTCCAGCAAGAAAACGTTTTGCAAAGTATAGGGGACTGAAGTCCTTCAGGACCTCTTCGTGGGATCCCAAAGTAATATTCTTGTACTTGTGTAATAGTCGTTCACTCTATTTGTATCAATTGTCAAACTGACGTATGTCTTTGATGAACTTCAGGAGTCTTTGCCTGCTGAGTATGCCAGAATCTTTGCATTCGATAATTTTAACAGAACACAGAAAAATGTTCTTGCTAAAGCTTTAGGAATGGACCAAGAAAACAGTGATGACTGTGCCACAGCGGGCTCATATGCAAGGCTGTATATCACAGAAGTGCCAACTAGTGTTGCTTCTAAATTATGTATGCATGCGAAGACAATTCCTGTTGTAGCATGTGGTCTTTTGCAGCATGAGTCCAAGATGTCTGTACTTCATTTCAGGTATCTTCTAGTTGAGAAAAATTTGCAGTTCTGTGGTCTTCTGAAGGGGAGGTTTTCTCATGATTGTTGGCGATCTATGTTTTGCAGCATAAAGAAGCACGACACGTACAATGCTCCTATCAAATCCAAGGTCGAATTAATATTTCATGTTGGCTTTCGCCAATTCATTGCCAGGTAGTATCTCTGATGCCATCAACTTATATACTTACTGAATTTTAGTGATTGACGCTTTTGCTCGTCACTTGCAGGCCAATATATTCAACTGACAACATGAACTCGAACAAGCATAAAATGGAGAGGTTTCTACATCCAGGACGTTTTTCCATGGCTTCAATTTATGCCCCAATCTCTTTTCCTCCACTTGCTTTGGTAGCTTTGAAGAGTTCTGAAGGGGTGGCCGCTCCACCTACAGTAGCTGCTGTTGGTGCACTGAAATGCATTGACCCTGACAGAATTATACTAAAGAAGATTACTTTAACCGGGTACGATTCGTTCTTTACCGTTGGGGGTGGCGACCTTTTGTAGTACAGATGTTTTCCCTTGAAAGTTTTGATTTATTAAACCAAACATATTTGATGCAGTTACCCTCAACGAGTATCAAAACTGAAAGCTTCTGTAAGATACATGTTCCATAACCCAGAGGACGTTAAATGGTTCAAGGTGAGATAGCAGATAATCCTTTAATTTTTAAATTTGTTTTGTATTGTGTCGAGAAAATTCACTAGAATCATTACGGTATGTTTTTAATGTCCTTGGTGGTGGCAGCCTGTTGAAGTATGGACCAAATGTGGTCGTCGTGGTCGCATCAAGGAGCCTCTTGGTACACACGGTAAGATTACAGAGCAATCTGTTCTCTTTTTCTTTCACCCCTTCCCGCTATATCGATTTTTCAAGTCACTGAAATCTCCGACATACCCAAATAGTTCGAAACAGATCGTGCTTTGTTGTTGCATTTAGGTAGCTATTAAGTGCCTTTTTTTCTTTCCATATAATTTTGTTTCAGGGGCATTGAAATGCATCTTCAACGGGGTCCTCCAGCAGAGTGACACCGTATGCATGAGTTTGTACAAGCGTGCGTATCCCAAGTGGCCGGAACACCGCTTCCCAATTCTCGATGCTTGAAACGATTGTGTGCGGGCGCGAGACACTCATCCTTAGAGTGCTTCCCGATTCTTGATGCTTGATAAGATGGCGTCTCGGACGCGTGAAACTCTTTCTTCAGAGGCGGCTTCCAAGCGCAGAAGAAAGTCACGCGTCTTGTATATGGGAATGAAGCTCTGGTTCAGATTGTTGATTCCAGTTTCCAGTTTTGCCTGCTCGGACACCCGAAGTCGCGGTTTTCAGTTTTGCCTGCTCGGACACCCGAAGTCGAGTGTCGAGGACGTAGTTGTACAATCACTGCTGCTTTTTTTTCTTTGGACACTTTAGGAGAACAGAGATTTGTTTTAGTGTTGTATTGATTCTCCATTCTAAATTTCCAAGTTACACCAGTGTGCCATTTTATGTTGATGGCGTTCTAGGGTTCATATAGCCGACTTCATTTAGTCGGATAAAGCTTTTTTGTTATTGTTGTTGTCGGGGTTCTGCTATTTGTTCACATCTTTGAGATGTCTCTCAAGTCTTTTTTCGTAATAAAAAGTTTAGAGAAGATCGGTTACTCTCACCACTAGCGACAAGATACATCCACAAGCTTGAACTAGGACTTGTGCATTACACTTAACTGGAAATTGTCATCAGTGTAGGTTTATGTTGAAATTTATAGATCGTGCACTAGTGAAGACTGCTGAACAGAAGATTTCTCAATTCAACACAATGATTTTGCTGAAAATGTATTTCAAAGTCAATTACGCATTGCCTTGCATTCTAATCTTTTGCCATAAGATTGACTTAAAATACTGCTGAAATAATATCTTGTTGCATGAAAGTATGGTGTAATGTTACCACTCTTACACTGAGGACGGCATTTTAAGACAATTATGTATTATAAATTAAGGAAAACTAACCAAAAGGACTTCAAAATTTTGAATTTTAACCAAAAACCATATACAAACTTTATTTAATGATACGGACAAAAAATAAAAAATAAAAAATAAAAAATTATACAACCCAACCGCGCGTAAGCACATGCCAACCAATTCAAATATCAAATCAAGCCTTTGCTGTAACTGTGAACAGATAGAACTGATAAGAAGACTAATGTGCAGTGCAAAATAAGTAGTGGGAGTAGTACAATGAATGATGAGATGGAATGGATGGATAAAATAAATTATTTTTAAAACATTTCATTGGGAAGGAAAACGTGAGAGTGAAGCTTTAATGACTCTTTTTTCTTTTAGAGAGGGAGAGAGAGAAATTTGTTTACGTACAGAAAGAAAGAAAAGAAAATTATAATTTTCAACAGAAAATCAACGGTGCAAAAGCAGCACCCAAATTACTTTTTAAATATTTCATTGGGAAGGTAGAGAGGGAGTGTGCAAGGAAGAGAGATTGTGAGGATAGAGCCAACCAAATCCTTTCAAACTGACATCAACAAACTCCAAAAAAATTTAAAAAGAGAGAAATTTGAGATAAAAAAATATATTGCTGACAACAATACGTGACAGTAATTTGTAAAGAAATAGTTTAAAAAATAGTGATAGTGCTAGTGTTTGATTTTAAGAAATGGTCAATGTTTAGTTTACGAAATAGTTAGCTTTTTGTTTAAGAAATAATCAGTGCTTAGTTTAAGAAATAATGACAGTACTAGTTTACGAAACAGTGATAATACTAGTGTTTGGTTTGAAAAATAGTTAGTGCTTAGTTTACGAAATAGTGATAGTACTATTACTTGGTTTAATATATAGAGTCTATTGTGTTCAGTTTAAGAAATATTCAGTATTTAGTTTACGAAATAGTAATAGTACTAGTATTCAGTTTAAGAAATAGTCAGTATTCAGTTTACGAAATAATCAGTGTTTAGTTCAAGAAGTAATGATAGTATTAGTGTTCCGTTTAAGATATAATTAGTGTTTAGTTTAAGAAATATTGTTCAATTTAAAAAGTAGTCAATGTTGTTTAGTTTACAAAATAGTGTTTGGTTTAAGTAGTCAATGTTCAATTTAAGAAATAATGTTCAGTTTAAGAAGTAATCAATATTCTGTTTAAGAAATAGTTACAGTATTAATGTTCATAAAACTAAATAATGAAAATTTTCTTTATTTTTGATTTTGTAATATTATTACTTAGTTTGTTTTAAAACAATTGAAAGAATAATCAAATAATCAAATAATAAAATAAAAATAAAATGTTTATGGAGTGAGGTGAAAGGTGATAGAAGAGTGCGGAGAGGTGAAAAAATAAAATAAAATAAAAAAAGAGAAAAAGTTGATGTGGAAGGGTGAGATGAAAGGAGAGAAAAAAATAGATGTAAACATACGAAAGAGGGAGAGAGAGAAAGAGGTTGCACGGCTAAGTGAGGAAGAGAGTGTGTGTGATGTGAATCTGTGATGCACGGTCCCGCGCGTCAGTATATATATATATATATATTTTTTTGTTATGTACAACTTTTGTTATTTTCATTAAAATTTGAGTTCTTTTTATTAAAGTGTAATCCTTTTTTATTAAATAAAGTTAGTAGATAATTTTTGCTTAATTAAAAGTTTTAAGAAACCTTTTTCATTAAAATTGCTATAAATTATTTTTAGTTTTTGATATATAATTGGCTTGTAAAACCGTTAGAGTGCGGTCACCGAAACAGAAAATTTCTCATACAATTACAAACGTTATACAACTCTTGAAAATGTGGTCCAAAATTTCAATTTCTCAACAAAAACAGGAGCAAAAATGAAAAAAAAAGAAGCTAAAATCTACAGAGACTCTTCAAACTCGTCCAATTTCTCTCTCTTCTTCATTTCAATTTCATACTTTCTCAGCCTCTCCTGCACTTTCTCCTGCAATCACCAAAACCCGACGGATAAATCAGACCAACACATAAATAAGAAATTCGATAAATTCATGCTATTATTCCAGTGTTTGGCAGCTGAGAAAGCTGTAATTTTCTTTTCCGATGGATTCCCGGAAACCAAACAGAGTCGGAGAGCTAGTTAAGAATATGAATATTCCGCCGACCTTGTAGCTTTTCTCGGCGCGGTCCATGACGTAGAAGCCGAGAATGCCACCGAGAATGGTGCCGGAGATGATCCGGACATAGGCCCAAGTATTCCCTGCCATTTTCCCTTTCGCCTTCTCTCCTCGATTTTCTCGGGAAAGTTTCAAGCGGCGCCCAGACGGTGGACGTGGATCTCTTGACTAGTAAATGTGTTGAGTCGGACGGGTAAGTGAACCGGTTAAAAGATCCAATAGGCCTACGATGGTTGTGGGCTTGGAGAAAGGTTTTCTGTTATGGATTTTGTTTATTTGGGCTTTTGGCTGGTTTGGGCTTTGACTTTGGTTCGGATAAAAGGGCAATGGTTTGATACGTGGTATCATAACACGACAACGACATGTCACGTGGGGCACCAGTTCTAGTTAAAGTGGCTTAGCAGGGCCACTTTGACATGTATGTCACGTGATATTACAGTTACAATCAAAATGTTTCCTTGACAATGCCACAAATCATAAGTTTCATTACTTGTCTCTTGTATTCATAACACGTCACTAGTATGTCAGGCAAGGCATGAGTCATAGTTTAAGTGGATATTGATACCACTTCAGCATGCATGTCACGTGTTGTTGCGGTTATTATTAAAATATTTTTGTGTTAGAGTTGTAAATCGTACGTTCATTATTCGCTTCTCGTATTCATAATACGACATTGACATGTCACACAGGCCATGAGTTATAATTTCACACTACTTAGGCATGTAAGCCACATGTTAATATGAGTATAAAAAGTTTTTTTGATAGTGCTATAAATCGTAAGTTCATTATTCGTCTCTTGCATATGGAAATCAACAGAAGGGCTGTATCATCTCAGATTTGGTTTCCAATATTTCTATATTTCATTACCCAAAATGCTCCAAATCTTTTGATTCATTTTGTAATTCTCATGTATATTTCAGTATATAAACTAGGGGTGAGGATGTATGTTTCTAAACATCTCCTAGTTTCTTGCTCACAACACACCTACAAAGAAGTGTATAATCACCATTTAATTCTTGGTATGGTGGAATTTCTCTTTCCTATATCAGAAGAAGTCTTAGGTTCGAATTATCTATCTCTGACTGATCGAAAAAAAAAGAAAAAAGAAGGCGCTTTTTTTCTAATGTTGAAAGAAACCTCAAATTCGAATTCTTCATCGTCCTTTATAAAAAAGAACATAAGATAATTTGATTTCTATAATGTAATTTCGTGCCATGGTTTGATATAATGTGTTTGTAGTCTTATTGTATTTTTTCTATTTCTTTCACTAATTTAATTACTTACATATTTGGTATATAATTTACTCTCTACTTTTCAGAGAAAGTAATTGTCAACATGAAGTAATAACTCATGAGAACAGAAAACCCATGATTTCTTTCAAATAATGAGATAATTTGAAAAGCTAGAAACCTCGCTAATTTCCCTTCTTTTTTTTTTTTTCATTTTTATTTATATAATTAAAAACTAATTAATGTACAAGTCGGGCTTCTTGTAGTTGAATTAAATTGTTAATTATGTGAGTATAAAAGTGATGATAAATGCAGAATTGGAAGAATGGAAGTATATAGTCGAAGCTGTTTACTGCAAAAGTAGTGTTTTGCGGGATGAAGTTGAGAATATAGCAGACGAACTGCGGCAAGTGTCGTTTGGTCATGCACTAATCTGACAGAACTTGCTAATTAACACACAATCCGCGGAATACTCCCTACTTACGTACGTCACAGTTGGTAATAACGTACGAATGTACGAGTATTTGGCGGATCTGAGCAAGTTTTGTCAGATTTTTGCATGGCCACATGCCACTCGGCGCAGTTCTTCTGCCATTCTCAACTTCCTCGAACACTTCTTTTGCAGTAAATAGCTTCGAATACTTCTAGTCTTCCTCCAACTCTGCAGTTGATTCCAGAAGAGACCTCTTTAGCTTCTCCCTTCTTACACTACCATACCTACAGAATCCCCAAAAGTAAATTTCTGTCCAAATCCAAGTATCTGATATAAATTAGTCCACCTATGCATGTTCTTATGGAGAACTTTTCGGTGTACCTAGAGCACGATCACATGACGTTCCTATTTTATTCGAACCATCACGTGTGTATCTGGTTTAATTAATATAACCTTTATATAAGTGGAACTTTATATATCAACTATATCGTCCACCCTTATTATAACACGTGAAATGATACATTACGTGACTTGTGTTTTCGATACCTATATCTCGACCTCTTGGTCATATATAGCCGTTACGTTTACCTTGAAACATGCCTAATAACAAAAGTGAGGTGGCAAAGAGCAATCCAGCAGGCCCCACCTAGTGAATAGTGCAGTGCATAGACGAGGAGTATGCAGTGAGAGAGTGAGAGCTTTAAAAACACAAACCAAAACCTCTACTTATCTCTCAGTAATGAGTCGGGAGTCACTGAGTCAGTACGCTTAGATCTGATCAGAAGAGAGAGATTCAGCTTTTATCCTTCATATTTCTGCGCAGGTTTCTTCAGGTGATCAGAAAGAAGAATCAATGGCAGCACAAGCAGCAAGGTATCTGGTCGTGGTGGTTCATGGAACAGCAGCTATGGGGCCCTAATGGAACACCGTTCTCTCAGACTACCTTGAAAAGATCTGTCAGGTTGAATAACCTTCCGTTCCCATCAGCACGGACTAAATCTTGTTTTGAGTTTTGGTTTAGGAACCTAATCCTCAAGGAAAATCGCGAGGAGGACAAAGTTATGGACACCAAACAATGCCTACCGGGAGACTCCATGAGAGCTAGCTATCACAAATATTAGCTCAGGAATACAAAACGCTGATGGCGGCTATAAATGCTGCAAGTCGCATATCCAAACATGGAATACGTAAGCGTTCCGCAGCCCTTTTCAGGTACTCAAAAGACCAATAGGGCCATAGGCCTTGGTCCTCTGCGCCCTAGAGCGAGCCAAAGAAATTTCTCGGGACAGCGTGGGACAAACTTAATTGGTGCCCTTGTTGCAGGAACAGCAGTTGCAATAGTGCATCACATATTGTATGGTGGGCTGGAGCTTGCAGCTAGTTCTAACCAAAGACCCCAAGACGAAACCTATGTTCCGGCATGGGAGGTAAAGTACAGCTTCATGCATAGGATAATCAGTGTAATTTTGCTCCAGTTCAACAAAATTCATCATTTTTTGAGTTTGCTGATTAAGTATATGTGATCAGACTTGTATGTTAATTTACCTTTGCCTGCTTTCAGGAAACAATATCCGCTATGAATCACGATCAACTAATTCCTGTCAACCGAGGCAAGGTATGATTTAGTAATCATATGAACTTGTTCATCTTCACACACAGCCGTAACTGATTATTTCGCTTAACATTTGATACGAGACTTTTTTCCTTACTCTAACAGGCCTATAGGAAGGCCTCAACACCGCAATGGTAAGTCTAACATCCTCTCTCTCTGTTCCGTTTATCTGGCAACTTGAATCACTCTTTCAGGCTTACAGCCGATTGGCCAGAGACACTGCAGATGGGCAATGTTCTGCGCAGTCCGCTTTCAACGGACTGCGAGTCTAACAACAAAAACCACTCTTTCCTTGTTCATATCAACGTGTGAGTGTGTACGTATGGCTCAACTTAATACGTATTTATCTTCCAGTGTACCAGATCATGCCAAGGACACACACATCCTCAGATTTGAGGTTATGAATCATCACCCAATATTTGATAATCTGAGAAATAATGAGCTTGTAAGCCATCTCCTAATGAAAACAAATTTTCAGCGTTTTCTCTACTCTTTTGTGCTCATCTCAAGTCTATTAATTTGGATTTTCAGTGTTCTAGAATCAACCTCCCATCTCAATCGATGATCTTCCCCCTGCCGAAAACCACACCTTCATCGAGACTGTTTTCCCTTCGGTGAGTGAGAAAAGATATATTTTACATACCCAAGGGGCTATAATTGGAGATACCATTGTTTATGGTAGAGAAGTTCCTATAAAAATGGGAAATGCCTTACCTTTGAGTGCGGTTTGAACTATTGATTTACGTAATTGGAAGGGAATTTGGCTGCAAGACCCACCTGTCGAGCAGGGACGAAAGTCGGCCTTAGTGATCCGACGGTGCCGAGTAGAAGGGCCGTCGCTCAACGGATAAAAGTTACTCTGGGGATAACAAGCTGATCTTCTCCAAGACCTCACATCGACGAGAATGTTTGTCATCTCGATGTCAGCTCTTTGCCACCTGGGGCTGTAGTATGTTCCAAGGGCTTTTTTACAAATGCGCTAAATGTATTTCATTCGAGGATACTAGGATTAAGTCAATCAACATTTCAACTAAGCTACCTCTAATCACTCAGGAACCCCACCTTCCTCAACATATTGGCGAAACATCTGGTGGTTTGGAACGGCATCATCCGCTTCATCAACAACATCAACATGCCCAAACACATGGTCTGGAACAGCATCCCTCTGTTGCATCACCTACAACAGTATGCTCCAACAGAAACAACGATGGGGACGATACCGAATCGCTACTAGTTTTCGGGAACACAAAACCGAACAAAAACAGGTTCCCGACAATGATTTGTACAATCTAGTAAGAAATAGGACTCAGTAGTACAGCACACGAAATTATACCAAAACAATGTACACAAATTCTCATAGTACAAATATCAAAAGTAAAGAAAGTTCAGTTGACGAAACATCCTACGCTGTTATTTAACGTTACATGACAGAGACAACATGATTCTCAGATACATTACAATATATACACACATCGGTTTTTGTACAAAGCTCAATCCAAGGTGCATATATATATATATACACACACACACAAGCCTTTGGGCAGTTAACTTCCGGCGAAAAAAAGGAGGGGGAAGAAAACGCGGCAGTAACTATTCACAACTGAATGCCCAGGAGTAAAGACTTATATGACATATTCAATCATCTACAACAGTAATCTGTACCTGAGAATGTAGCACATGCCAATCCTGAAGGAAAAAAGACGGAAATGCATGCGTTTTCTTGAACTCGATCAACTAGTAGCTGGGGCTCTCTTCTTCAACTTGACGGCCTTCTGACTGGATTGCTGCTTTGGAGCTGGCTCAACAAGCAGCAAGCGTGACATGACATATGCCAAGAGTTCTTCTCGGTGAGAAAATGTGAAGTCCAGATGGGCGTACTCAAACTCATTGTAGGATACATCAACACCAGATTCCTTCATCAACTTGTAATGTTTTCTGACCATCGATGGCCGTATAACCTTGTCCTTTCTTCCAGCAACCAGATCAACAGGAACATCAATAAGCCCATAGTACTCCCCCAAGTCGAATGGCTCTGGACATCCGTACACCTCCACATTAGCAGAAGCACTCCCATAATCAAACATTCTAAACTTCCCTGCACGCTTCATTTGTGCAAGATGGAGAGCCACTCGGAATGAAACCCCCGGCATGTCATTCATGTTATAATGTGGTAACCCTAAAACGCCAACCCAATTTGAGCTATCCCCACCAACAAAATAACTCATTAAGGTCTGAACCAGTCCCCCAACAGCGGGATAGTTATGGAAGTCTCGCGCCAACTTGTTCAGAAGCATGCGAAAGAACCTGGTTGGTATGTAAAAACCAGGCACAAGAGGAGCCAGAAGAGGAGCCAATAAAAGAAAAACATGCTCCATAATCGTAAACATAAAGGTGGAATCACCATGGAAGCCAGCAGGTGATAGTAAAACCAATCTGGAGAGTCTGTGTGGTTTCTCTTCTATTCTCTGTGTTATAACATACATAAGTGCTGCTGCTCCTCCCAAGCTATGACAAATGGCACAGAGTTTGTAAGGTTGACCATCATTTGTTTCTTCGTCAAGATCAGGTTGACTAAGTTTCAATTCAGCAGTTTTAACTTGGTGAATCTTCTCTATCATTGCAGGAATATCCTGAGTCCCGTGCTCATTAATGGAGTACTGCCAATACCTGCATTGGGTTTCTATGTTCAGTAACCATGTTCATACTAAAGTACTCTATGGAAACTGCTACTTTGTGCTTAGAAAATCTGAATATATTGCAACCTCATTCCGCCCCTTTGATAATTTGAGTTCGAGAAGGAATCAAGGATGAATATTTCATATACAATATAGCATGCAGGTTACATAAGCAACTTACTGTCGTGAGGAAATATTTTTGTTAACATGTTCCCTAGAAACCAAGCCACGAAAGTTCCCAAGGAAAACATCATATCCTGCGAAAAAGAAGTGCCATTAGCATATTTCTAAGCCAATACAGCTGTCTGTACTGCAAGCTGTATATGCTTTCCAAGGAAATATGCTAACCTTGATCGTAAGCTGCAAATGCTGGTGAACCAACCACCCCATTAGAGACCCATCTGGAAAAAGGAAATAGTCCATTAGAAATAATTTGTAAAGCTAACTATTATAAAACAAATTATTTTCAAAGCGTAAAAATACAGGAGAACAGAACACGATAATGAGCCGTAAATAAGATACACCATTCTAAAACCGTATTTTTAAGATGAAAAAGTTGAACCATAGAGATATTGTAGCAGGAAGGACAACGCATCACTCTGATAACCAGTGCCACCAACAAACTTCCACTCGACATTTAAGACGTAGTTTCTATAACACTTGAAAAAGGATAGAAGAAATAACTTACCCCATAGATGAATCAAAAACTCCATGTTGAAGATAAACAGCTTTCCGGGAATCACGTCTGCAGCATCACAATACAATATTAGACACCGCAATTTTTAAACAAAGTTATTCACCAGGGAAGGAAAAAAACGCCAAATATATCGATTATATACCTCGGGAGTCTTTCCAAGAGAAGAACATAGCCATCATTAGTGATCACATGAATAGCTTCATATGGGTACCTAATAGAGAAAAAAAGAATGAGCAATTTGCAGATCACGTGAAACATTCAAACAAAAAGCGAAAGGTTCTTCAATCAAGTAAGCGTTCCAAAGCCTTACCCAAGCTCTGTTATGACATCCTGACAAGTCCGAGCATCGGTATTTAGCGAATGCTGAAAAGAAGTATTCCTTTCTTTAAGAGCTGGATCATTCTCTCCAAGTGAAGCTGCGGGAACAGTAACTTCTGAATCATTACCATGACTATATTGAACACCACCACTGCTCAGTGAACACCATCCTGATAGTGTTTTAAAAGCCACCGAAGGGGAAAGAACAAAATGTGCCGCCTTGTGAACAACATCAAAAATAGCTTCTATGAATATCTCGATTGCTAGATGAAGATCCTGTTGGGAACAAGTTAAAGATGAGAAAATTGGATGATGCATGTTATTTTAAATGGCATAATTAGCCTGTGAACAGACCTCAATGACTCCACGTCTCCTATCTGTGGTTCGGTGAACAATGTGATCCTTGAGAATCTGTACTTTACTTATCGTTTGCGAAGCCTCATTGCTTCCTGGTGCAGCAGAGGCTTTTGATGATCTAGAATAAGACAACTGCAAAATGCGAACTGGAATCCCAAGCAGAAACCTGGCGGGAAACAGAATCCAGAAAAATATGTATCTGATCCACATCCACCACGACCAGCGCCTATCGTGCTTGCTGAAACTAGAAGCCCTCGAGGCTCTTGAACTTTGAGAGGATGGTGATGCAGGAGACATGTCATCATCACTATCTTCATCTCCATATGCGTAATCAACGTTCGAACCATCAGAATCAGAATCCACAGAAAGCTCGTGTACAAAATGATTGAAAGAGGACACCCCACTACAAACATCAACGAAAATGGACATGTCAATCAGCAACTAATATTGATGCATCAAAACCTTACACTTCTTACAAGAAGATAGATAGATATTACATAAAAGGAACTAACTTTTGACATACAAAATAACTACTTCCCACCAGAAAAAACACACATTGATTTGAATAATCCCAATTCCAACAATTACAGAACAAACTGCCAAGTGATGGAAAATTTTCAAAATTCTGAATTCAGTCAATTTTTCGTACAAAATAGCTACTGCCCACGAAAAAAATTACACCCTAATCCTATCCATTCATTTATGATGAACAATCCCAATTCCACAAATAAAAAATAAATTGCCAAGTAATAAAAAAAAAATTTAAATTTCTGAATTCAGTCAATTATACATTCAAAATAACTACTGCCCACCAAAAAAATTACACTCATTCATCACGAATAATCCCAATTCCCCCAATCGCAAAATAAAATTACCAAAAGAAAGAAAATTCTCAAAATTTTGAATTCAACGACCTTCCGAATCTTTCCATGATCAAAACCCAAAACTTACTTCTCCATCCAGCGAGGAAATCTGGGTCCCCGAAACGTTGGCCTGAGCTCCCATCCATGAATGCCTTCGAGAATGTTCGCCTTCCCCGGCAGAAACGTCAGCAACAGAGCCGAAATTCCATTGATCAGCCGCACGACATTGTTCAGCGATTCGTACGTGAACGTCTTCACAGACCTGCAACCCACCAAAATCAAACCAAAACCCAATTTCAAAAACGATTCCAAAAAACCAAATTCGAAAACTTTCTCCAAAAACAATTCGAATTCGAATGGATTGGTAAAAAGAGAAGGAAGACTCTCACTCTTTGGTGACGGCGATGATGTTGTCAACGAACCGTTGAATCATCTCATAACAGTAAAATCAAATTTAAAAAAAAAAATTGAATTAAATTTCTGGAAAAATCGAATTCGGAAACTACAGAGTCGAAACCAAAGAGCAACGCTTCTCAAAATCTCAAAAGGAAAGCTGCTCGGTTGGAATCCCTAAACGCAAAAAATCCGAGCGTCAATTGGGAAGAAAAATCGAGAGAAAATTTTGGAGCCCCGATATTTGAGGGAGTCGAAGACGGCAAAAAGAGGGAAGGTAGCGGGAGATCCTTTGCCGTACAAGGCGGAGGGGCAATACACGCGGCGGGCCCTGATTGGTGGAGTCAAACGCGTGTCGCTTTCTCCTTTTTTCTGGATTTTGTGTTGTGTTTCACGAGAACACGTAATGGCACAAAAAAAGGGGCTCGTTGTACACGTGGTTCCGGATAAATTAATCAGGTGGGGCCAGCATGAAATTAACGGACAGGATATGACGACGGTCAAAGGGATTGTGCGGTTTATGCCGTGTGGCTTGCGAGTTTAGAGCAGTGTGGGACCACTTGAGCTTTACGGTGTCACGCAGCCACGGAAACACGAACGCGGCGGGTGGCATTGCTTGGAAGTTAGGAGAAATGAGTGCATCTTGCCGACCATTAGTAGGAAGAGTGTTTGATACTTAGGTCGACTCATAACCAAATAGATTTTGTTTCAACTTAATCATTTATTATTAGATATTAATTTTATCATAAAAAATTGTTAGTAAAGGAACCATACACACATACATACATACATATATACATATATATATATATATATATATATATATTTATCAACGTCCCGATATGGGACGTGTTCAATATTCCCCCTCAAGTGGCCACACATGCAACCAATTCCACATCGATCTTTTTTTTTCTTTTTTCTTCTGGAATTGGCAAGTTAGGATTATTTACCCTTTAGGGGTTTGAAGAGGTTATGAGGAATTTCATTATGTTCATGGCCGCAGTCAAGCAGACTCATAAGCTCGGAGCATCAAACCCGAGACTTCCATATTTTTTTGTTTATTGGAGAGCCATAGTTCATGTTCTTATCACTGAGCCACTTGTTATGGTTCACATCGGACTTTAAGAGCGGAAGCATTGTATTACATTGAACCTTGGTAATTCGGTCACGAGACGGACCCACAAGACACATAATCAAATCCGCTTTAATATCATATAAGATAATAAGAGCGACAAACCACTAATGCACTCCTAGCCACACCAACATTGTCCCAACTTAATCACCTATTGTTGGTTGTTGAGTTTTATCACAAAAGACCTCGATATTATCAGGATGGGACCATACACTTGTATAGTGTATGCTCAATTTCCTGATGTAAAACTTAATGTTAAACAAAGAAGAATGCTGGCTACATTTTCATTTTGTCTTTTCTTATTTGGACCGTGCTCGAACTCCAAAAAGCCGTTTCTGCACTTCCTAAGAAGGAAGTCGTTTTTTTTGGTATTGCATCCGCTCTTCTGTTAGCATGAACATGAATTTAATCTCAACCATGAACAATTTGTGAAGAATGTTAAAAATTACATCATAAAAATAATTAGTAGTATAAAGTAACTCAATAAACCCTTGCATAGTTTAGTCCCACGCCAATGTGGAACTTGATCCTCACATTCTCACAGTTCGAAACCCAGAAAAAATCAAGGGGAACTGAGGTATGCAACTACTATACATTCATCATATAATTAGTTTAATTTTGATCTGATGGTTAAATTATTGGTGACGATGATGATTTTTTTGTTTGTGTTTGTTTTGGTTAGCATGCAGCAGCACCAGCTTCAAATGATCGATGCTCATAATTTTTTGTTTTTTCCCCGTTTGTACACAAATTTTATTTTCTTTTACCTGCTGAAACTCAATCACAAATGGACACCATAGTTTCCGATGTTAATTATTCAAACACAAGTCCATTTATGATCAGCTTTTCAGCAACACTCGCCGCTTTTATTTCGCAGCCAAGCATGGTCAATACAATACATGTTGAGGGGAGCAACAATCTAGCTTTATGTTCCGTTTTACTTGCTATTCAAGATATAAAACATCCGTCTGCGGGCGCAAAGAATATTAAGTTTCCGGATGCATGGTATGCCAACAAGTTTCCTTCTCTAAAGCTTGGAAAACGCTGTTCTGCTTGACGATGCAGCAGTTTCTTTGTTGTCTTCATTTGTGCCCGGTTTGAAGGCGAACTCTGTAACTAAGGCCAAATGATCGCTTCCCACTTTCTGTGTACAAGTACGAGAAAATGGAATCAGATTTGAAGATAACATTATTTACATGCACACGCACACGCACACTCTTGATCATATACTGCGAACTGGACCTATGCCCCGGAGAGAGAATCACACAAGCGTGCACGCACACGCACACAGAACCTCCATCAACCCCACAAGTGCATCTATATGTCACTATTAACGATTGAGAAGCTTCGTAAGGTTTTAGTTCGAATGCAATCAGGTAGCAGAATCAAAAGTTGCCCTACCTTGCAAGGGAGGCTACCAATCTTCTGCAGAACATCAACTGGAACGGTGTCTATAACTCTAGTGGGCACAAGTCCATCAGAGTACCTATACCCAACACAAGAATTTCATATGATTCATCAGCATTTTCATTGTCATAATCAACTCCACCAACATTAGAATCGTTGTTACAGAATTTAAGAAAAACAATTTACCATAAGTAGTCAACGGTTCCAAGAAATTTTGAGTGGTAGGTAGTAGCTACAGGTTCACCATTGGGATCCCGTGTTCTTGTAGAACCCTGAAAATATGATATACTACATAAAAAAAACTGGAGTATTAAACATTCAGGTGGTAACGGAATAAAATTTGTACCTGCACCGTGGCATAGGAACTGTTAAGCTTCATCGGATGCACAACTAAATGCCTATTGGCATCTCCGGTTGCAACTCTAATTTCTTCATCTGTCCAGCAGTGCTTCAGCAATCTAAAATAATAGAGCAAAATAAGACAACCCGCCTCAGTCATCTTGTTTATAGCAAAGAGCCCGAATCTGTTTAGCCAAGTTCTTTAATATATGATTAGAATTTGGTTGTGAAGAATGTATGCACGTCACGTCTGTATTAGGACATAGGAATTAAATAAAAACAGAATCGAAAATTTGTATCTGCTTTAACATGTGGGAGACATACCCGTCTATCATTGTAAGTGGACTGCTAATTTCTTGTTTGGCACCTAAAACTTGAGCAGGATGACAATCCCTCTGCCCAGATAACTCTCTTCTGTCATATAACATGATATTCAGCTGTAAAAAAATCATACAGATTTCAAAATGAATGTTGGATGTATTGCATCCATCAGTATCCGTGTGACCAAAAAATAATATTCAAGCGGATGGCAACTCACCTCAGATTTTGACAAGAACTTGTATATTGCACTCTGTCAATAAGCAGGGAAGCAGTTCAACTTAGTTTGTCACTGTTAGAAGTAGGGCGCAATGACGATGAAATTTGTATGAATTTTGGACTTAAGAATATCCAACCTTAGGAGTGATATTGAAATCGCCACAAAGGACAACAGGAGCATTACCCCATCTCTCTGAGAGGATTTTCGCCCTTGATATGAGAAAACGTATCTGAAACACAACACGATTTAATTACTGATCAAGCAATTTAGCATATTGCCTCAACATAAGGTATATAAGCCTTCTTTATCTCTGTTGGGAAACCGACATTTTTGCATTTTATTATGCACCAGAAAATGAGCATCAATGTAAAAGAACTTACCTGGCCTAATTTTGCTTCCCCTCGGGTTGGGTTATAAAGCACGTGGATGTTACCGATCACTACATTTCTTGATTCAGCTTTTTGCGTCTGCCTGTATGAATGAAATTAGATGTGGAAAGGATGGATACCATCTAGTTAAACAGCAGAATTGTTAAAGATTTCCGTACGAAAAGGTTGATAGACTTGATCTGAGGCCAAGTAATCTCAGAACCGTGACTGGTGTAGAAAAGTATTGGCAAATGTTTACAAGTGATCTACCTCAAAAACCGAGAGTTGCGCAACATTGTCACCAAGTCCATAGCGCTTGAATTCAATGCTCTCTTCCTCAGACAACCGAAAACTGACATAACGAGGTGGAAAATTATTCGATTTATTGTGCCATCACAAGCACTATAAGCTGTAGGAAATAGAATAAAACACAACTGTCTTACTTATCAGGTTTCCAGAAAATAGCGCAACCATCAACGGAACCTCCAGTGCGTCTCTGCCATTGCAAGCATAGTAAAATCAACTGAAGGGAATTGTATCTAAAGCACTTGTTTTCTTCAATCTCATGGACAAAAATGGTACACAACACGGAAATATCAACCTTGTATGATCCGACATATCCCACTTTCGCTAGAGTCTCCGAGAGCTCAAAATACTTGTCTACTTCCTAATAAACCACACAAACAAGAAGAAGTTCAAACCCCACTTCAGAGATTTTTTTCAAAGATTACAGAAGCAATTAACAAAATGAAAACAACAAATTAATTAGGCTTACTACTCACTTGCAAACACATTATATCAGCGTTCCATTCCGCAAGTTCATCGCATATGACCCTCCTACGATGGTCCCATTTGAGATATTTGGAAGGCACATTCCGGTACATATCTCTATGCCAGAAAGCATTTCGATCCCCCAAAATGTTATATGATGCAACAGAAAATCTATCTGCAACACAGAAGTTTATATAGTTATTACATTATCAGAGACGGTTTTTAATCGACAAAATCTTATATTTTCATCACAAATATGTATGCTATGATATAAACTAAGGAAAACTAATGAAAATAGCTTGAAAATTTTGAGTTTTAATGATATGGACAAAATAAAAGGTAAAGTGAATAGTATTAAGATTGACTTTTTAGTGTAAAAATTTGGTTTTTCGTTAAAGTGAACAATACCGTGGGCTATATGTTTGGGACTGCTTCTCTTAGCGCTAAATGCGTCTTCTAACAACCAAAAAGCTTGTATTATAAAAGTACTTTTTGAGGAAATTACTTCTTTCAGACACTTCCCAATACATTCTCAAAAAGCACTTCAACAGGTTTTTAATAAAAACATTTATTGCATAAATACTTTGAGCAAAAATAAACAATCCCTAACATGCATACACACAATGATACATGTACGCTATGCATGTGTCGATATCATTATCACGAACTATATACCATTGATACATTTTCCTTAGTAAAACCAAATGTCATGATACAAAACCAATTAGATTATGCCAACTGAAAAATCTCTCAGAGGGAAGATATAAGTAACATAGACGGACCTCGAGAAGCGAGTGGTTGATTTTCTGCTTGGATCCAACGGCGTACGACGTCCGGCGGAGCATGACTGTACTGTCCCTGCTTGTACCACGGACGACTAGTCTCGGAACCAGTAGATGACGATGATGAGGAGGTGGACGAGCCTTTAGGAGCGGCGGTGCAGCAAGAAACGGTGGTCTTGCAGAGAAAGGAGGAGGAGGGGCTAGTCGGTGCGGTTGTTGCGACGGAAACGTGGCCACCGCAGAGCCAAGAGGAAGCGTCGCACCGCATCGTAGAAGATGAGGTGGGTGTTGTGCGAACGTGTGAGCGTCTTACGGTTTCAGAGGGGATTTGAGTTGGATTTGCCTATCTTCTCAACTTGTTGACTTTTTTACTTCCAAATTTCAACTGCTTATGTAAACTTTGGCGCCAATGTTATTCTCTAACAGGCTGATTTTACTGTGTTATTAATTCCTGGTATTTTTAACCTTTTGATCGATTAATTAAAAAAATCAGTGAATGGAAATAAGGAAAGGTGTGCAGACGTAGAAAATAAGTGTGAGGATATCATATTTTTTTAATCATATTTGGTATTAATTATATTCTCAATTTCTTATGTTAGACAGATAAATTAACTCGTAATTAAGATTTCAAGATAACAGTAACCTCACAAATTATTTTCACTGCTACTTTAAGACCTGGTTTGGTACTGAGGTGATTCTGAAAAAGGTTAGGAGCTGTTTTTATGTTTAGTAAATATTCAGCTTCAGCTTTTTTTCATAGTTTTGGGTGAAAAAAAGCCAAAAACAAGAAGCTGCAAACCCAGCTTTGAAAAACCGACTGTTTTTCACATCTGTTTTATATAAAAGTTTACCAAACACTATAATACTGCTTTTTTTTTTTTTTTTTTTCCAAAAGTACTTTTACAAAAAAGTTTACCATTGCTTTATTTCACAGTTGTTTATTCTCACAGCACAGCATAAACAACTTTTTTTCAAAGCATAGCAATATCAAAACAGCCCTAATTCCATGGGAAAAAAAGCCAATTTCAACATCAAGCCTTCGACAATGAATTGGAAATGGATCATAAGTTTGATACATCAAAGGGGAGTTAAATTTCTAAGTAAATTATAATGGTACTCAAGAATATTTTTTTGGATAAACTTGATATAATTCTAATTTTTTTAGCCAATGACAGGAATAGTCCAGTTTATTAAAATAAGTCTAATACCTTAAATTTAATTATTTAATTATCAATAATTATCTCTTCAATGGTAAGATTTATTATAAAAATCAAATTTCCTCCTAATTATCTCTTTGATTTTTTATTTATTTTTTTGTTATTTCTTGTTCTTCCTCCTGCTTTAAACCCCATTTGTAGATTTTATTTTTAATTTTTATAATCAACTTATATCATAGGTTAATTGTATTTATCTACCTATATGATAGATTTTTTTTTATAATCAACATGTCATAGATTAATGTGTCTCACTTGTAGGTATATTATGTTTTCATTACCTTTTAGTTAGGTTTCATATCTTACTTATAGGTATAATATACATTCTTATATTTGTTACTTAGGATATAATGTTTTGCAGATAGATTTATGTTAGAATATTAGTTTTTCTGTTGTAAATATTAATTAGATCTTTTGAAGTTGGAAAATGCATAACATTAGAAGATTTTAATATTTTTAGAAAATTTAAAATGAGTATAAAAGAAATAAAAACATGTAATTAGATAATTGGACTTATTTTTAAAAACAATCAATGTTTTTGGACCTGGATCTAAAACCCTTTTTTTTCTTCAAAAAAGGACTAGCTAGTTGGTGGCTTCATCGCATTAGTTCACTTTTTAGAAGCCAAAGACTCATATAGACATTTCAGCATTCCTTTGACCACTGTTGTGTGTTTCACGAGCTGGTCTCATGAATTTGATTGTTCCTATAAAATATAACTCTTACAACTATTAAACTCACACATGACACAACTGCAAAAACAGTGCTATAAAGAATCAACAACCCGATGTCAATATAGGGAAACTAAACTCACGCTAAAAACACCAAATCAACAACCCGTGTTCGAGCATCAAAACTTACAACATTATTATCCATTTTAAAATTCTCACATTAAGCGACGTTGATTTCTTTACGTACATAGTTACACAATGTTAAGGGCAAGGACCACAAATTCGAATGTAATTCTGTTTTGATCCTTTGAGTTTTAGCACACACAAACAAAAACAGACAGAGAGGGAGGTGGAAAGGGTGCCAGGGCTGCCGTCGAGTTCCTCTTTGGCCATGCCATGCATTCCTTTAGCTCCATCAAATTAAGAAGCAAACAAAAACTCGAAAAGTAAAAATTAATTAATACTCTAATTAGGTGCACCACACTATAACTTTTCATCTAATTAGGTGCACCACAAAGAACGATTAGTTGTCTGGTGATGGGAAGATTTTTTAATGCGCTGGATGCACAGTACGTCAAATGTCATAATACAAATGGTTTGATATTTAAAAAAAAAAAAAAAAAAAAAAACTTTTCAACCACTTGTATTATGACGTTTGGTGCACCAGCCGTGTTCTAGACACAATAAAATCGGTTTCTATAGATATAGATTACCGATTGATTAAACCAATTCAACCAATTGATTAAAGGTAGCATTTTGTAAATTAATAAGATCTTAAGTAGCTTTATTAAATCCAAAATGGGTTTCTTTAGATGTAGATTCAACCAATTGATTAAAGGTAGCATTCGTTTTTTTTTTCTTTAAAAATAATGGATCAACCGGTAACTTTGTTATGATAGTTTACTTTTTCGAAAACCAAAAAAACTCTTCACGTAGATGAATATGTCACATATTATGTAGTAATCACAGTGAAACTTTCAATTTTGACAACAAAACAGAAACACAGTGAAACTTTCAATTACACAAATGCAAATTAAGATCTTATTAGTTTTGTCCAATAAAACATCACATAATCAACGATCATCAGCAACACATCTCCTCCTCCTCACACTCACTGGCAGTCCACCTTTCATCCTGAGAGTCAACGACAACAGGTGCTCAGGACACGTGTCCCTATCCTGAACGTCGATCTCAAACCGCTCCATCACGGACGCAGCAATCGACTTCATCTGAATATACGCCAAATCCTTCCCGAGACACATCCTTGGCCCGGCATGAAATATCGGATACCGAAAAACATTCTCCTGCCGACACGTGCCGTCCTCCGTCAGCCACCGCTCCGGCAGATACTCACGGCAGTTCTTCCCCCATATCTTCTCCATCCTCCCCATTGCGTAGGCATGGTACGTCACGAACCATCCCTTCCCCACGAACGTACCGTCCGGCAGGACGTCGTCGTTTAGACAAGCCTTCGTGTCGACCGGTACTGGAGGGTACAGCCGCATCGCCTCAGAAATCGCCGCGTGCAAATAGTGCATGTCTCGGAGCTCGTCCAAATCGTAAATATCACCGATACGTTTCCCGTTTCGGACCCGAATCGTTTCGAGCTCCTTTAAAATGGCCCGCTCCACGTGCGGTCTGGACGACAGGAGCCAGAAGAACCATGTCAGAGCCGATGATGTCGTGTCTCGGCCGGCCAGAATGATGCTTATCACGATATCGCGGAGAAACTCGGGCGAGCTGTTGTTTTCAGGAATACCGATAAACAGGGACAACAAATCGTGACGATCCTCCGACCGTCGATCGTCGCTAATTCTTGACTTTATTATATTATCCGCGAAATTATGGACGGTCGATATTGAATCTTTTAGCCTCCGCTCTGATCCAACGTTCAAAAACTTCTTAATCCTTTGTATAAACCTAAACACATACAAAAATCTCCCGGAACTAAGCGTGGCTGCTTCTTCAAATGCCTGCATGAACTGATCTGAATCGGAATCGAAATCGGCGGACTCAGATTTTCCGCCGATTGCGAGACAATTCGGGTCGACGTTAAAAGCCAACTTGCAAACGTTGTCGAAAGCAAAGCGCTCCAAAACGTCTTGCAAGTCCAAACCACGTCCCGTTTCAGCGGCTGTGTCCAAACACGGGATTAGCCTCAACTCAATCTCAAACCTAACGTTTTCCATCACGAAGTTCCGGAGCGATTTCGTGTTGAAGGCGTAGCTGGCGGTCTTCCTCTGGACCATCCAGAGCTCGCCGTCGGAGTTGAAGATTCCGCCGCCGAGAAAGCCTTGAAGGAGGGATATGACCCTTTCGCCTTTCGGGTAGTTTTTGAAGTTGGTTTTCAGCATGTGCTCGACGTTGGCAGGGTTGGCGGTGATGATGCCACGGATTTTGACTGGGCGGCTGAAGATGGCGGTGCTGGTGGGGCAGTTGATGAGGATTTCGGTTGTCCATTCGAGAAAGCGGTGGCGGTTTTTTAGGAATTCCGGTAGGGTTCCGATAATCGGGTAGTATTTGAAGCCGGTGTGTTTGTATTTCTTCGGCGAAGCGAAGAAGTGGAAGTAAAGATAGATGGAGAGGAAGAGGAAGAGGAGGAAGGACTGTAGAGAGAGGAGTTCCATGGCAAACTGGGAATATTGTCAGTGCGGAGTGACACAAGCTATTAAAATATAGATAGTGGCAGACATGCATACATTATCTTATTAAATATTTGTCATCGGATTAATATTTTTATTATTTAAGTAAAGTTTTTGTGAGATTTTAATGAAAGTTAATTATTAAGTTGGAAGATTAGAAGCAGATAAATTATTAGGTGAGATTGTAGTACAAGGTTGCAGTATTGCGTGGTGGTACTGATCTATTAAAAATTTGATATATTTACAGTTAAAACACATCAACTTCTGTCGTTAATGCTCAGTTACATATGAAGGGTCTTTGTTAAATTTTTATGATCCAACGGCTAAAGAATGATATGTTGAAAATCATCTCTTTTTTTTTTATTTGTGTGTAGGTAGTTGTTGCTTTCGACTGCTAGCTAGGATGATTTGGAGAACTTCTTGTCATTGAGTCACTCGCACTCTTAGGGTGATTTCGTATTTTTAAACTTCTTTTGACTTTTAATTTGTTTGTTAAAAGATAGTTCGTAGAGTTGGCTGATTAGATCAAATTAATACTCTCAAACGGATAGTCGTGTTAAAGTTTTTGTCCTTGGTTTTGGCTTAAAAACACAGTTGCTTTCTTACCGAGGTCAATAATTCACTACTAATCCTGGCAACATTGGTTAAACATCGCTTTCCATGATCATCACACACGTACTTTGTCTCTCCTCCCACAGACTTTCAGTGCCACACACAGCCCAGAACGGGATATTTTCCACAGAATATGATTCTCATACGACGTGTCGTTAACTAACACCACCACTTAACACACAATCTGTACATGCCCCATCTTCTCTCTTCTAGTCTTTTGTGGCACAAACACTGAGTTTGAGAGAGAGAGAGAGAGAGAGAGAGAGAGAGAGAGGCTCATGGCTGCCATCTGCGGTCGAGTCCCTCTTTCGACAAACCATGGATTGAATCTCACCAAATCAGGTAAGTCTTGTTTCTGAGTTCTTTCGTTTTTGAGCAAAAAGTTGAATCTCTTAGGCACAAATTTTGTATTTTGTATCAAGTTTGCATCCATTTGTGGGGATGGATGGTTGAAACTATTTTATGCATTTGCTTTAGGTACAACATGTAGGTTTCGTGCAAGTTAACGATATTTCAAGTTAATTAATCATGAGTAATACGTGGATGATTAGGTTTGACGGCTGAAAGCCTGAAACTATTTTATGCATTTTCTTAGGAGCAATATGTAGGTTTTCTGCAAGTTGAGTTGTGCTATAAATTTTGAACTCTTAGCAGTGAACATTAAGAAAACTTTCATGCACATGGTGTTGCGGAAGTGGTATCTCAAATCAATTACTCACTGTCATGTATGAAAAATAAAATATGTGAAGTGTGTGATTAACTGGAAGTACTTGTTATTTGGCATTACCAATAATGGCGGAGCTAGAAATTTTTTATTGGGTGGGCTAGCTTAAATATTTAACTCATTATAAACAAAGAAACTTGTACAATATTTTTTACAGTATCAGCCAGCTTAAGAAAATTTTCACAAAGTGAGCTAAGAACTTTCGTTATTCAAACAAATTCAAACTTGTACATGTACAAGAAGCGATGGTTTGTAAACTGTATTATATAATTAAACCGAGAGAATTTAAATAAGTGACTAAATATACGATGGGCTACATTCGAAAATCAATAAAAATTACATGTAAAATTTTATTTTCTACCAAAATAGCCCTTAATATGGCTCCACCGGTGATTGCCAATATAGATAATTTTTATTCCTTTAATATTCCTATGTTGCTCAGTAAACATTTGATTAACTCAAGGTTTAATTATTGACTATGGAACAGGTGATAAACATTATTTTCATAGACAAAGTCCAAATCGGAGCATCTTGATGACAACATCAAGCACCAGGCTTGGCACAGGTGGTGGGGTGTTGGACAAGCCAACCATAGAGAAAACAAATCCTAGTC
This sequence comes from Pyrus communis, assembly GCF_041283825.1. Classification (NCBI taxonomy): domain Eukaryota; kingdom Viridiplantae; phylum Streptophyta; class Magnoliopsida; order Rosales; family Rosaceae; genus Pyrus; species Pyrus communis. Next base: position 1,786,337 of record NC_142570.1, on the reverse strand, counting down.
GTGACTCAGAGTTTGACGTGAGGTAAATAAACTAGAAATCTATGGTGCGCTTTGACGAGAGATTTAAAGATTTATAGAACTTACGCTAAACTTGTCAGGAATGCACTACAAAAATAAAATAGAAGTTTTGAAATGATTAGATGCAATATATTTGTGAAAACATTTCAATAACACCTTGGAAAGTTTTGTTTAGTGTCTATAGTGCGTTGTAGTGTTTTAGAACTAACTTTGTCATGTCAGTGTGTTTTTAATAATTGAGTCTAAAGTTTCATGGTACTTTGAAGCCCCTCGTCCAAATATATTAGGGTAAATTTTGTGTGTGGAACGAAAATTCTTGAAATCCCAACATCATATCTAGCATCTTGAAGAGTGTTAAAAGTATGACTCAGCTCAGTACAATTAAGTGAATGATGTTCTCTTACCTTGAAAATTGAATAGAAGCATGGAAGTGAAACCCGTAAATTAAGTAGAAGTTTAAGGTCAAATTCGTGTTTGGGATTGGAATTCTTCATCCCCAACCTTAAAACTCAGCTCAGTACAAATTAAGTAATTGAAGTTTAAAGCTTTCAAAGAAAGGAAGAAACATATCAAGTTCCAAAGGAAGAATCGAACTCAAGACCTCGAGTATAAGGGTAGCTAGAAAGCTCTTAACGCAACTGAGCAACAAGGCCTCTTGTTAGTAAATCAATATTTGAAGGTTAGAAACTGTTATATCAACCTTTTGCTCTATTGCATGTATAAATCAAGTGATTAACATTAGAAAGTTTAATTTACTAAGCTTTGCCTTGATCAATTTTCTTCAGGAAATCAAGGAAAATGTCTCCACCGTACCGAGTGATGCTGCACAATGACAACTATAACAAGAGGGAGTACGTTGTGCAAGTTCTGATGAAGGTCATCCCGGGAATGACGGTTGACATTGCGGTGAACGTTATGCAGGAGGCACATCACAACGGCCTGGCCGTCGTAATTGTGTGCGCTCAGGTGGATGCAGAAGATCACTGCATGCAGCTCCGAGGCAACGGTCTTCTAAGCTCCGTTGAGCCCGCCGGTGATGGATGTTAAGACTACTGCTAGAGTTTATTAGCTAGTATCATCATAGTTCATAAACAAAATAATTACACAAAGAATTGCAGTTTTTAGATCACAAACCTATTAGTTATTCCATCTAGCTAAAAACAACGATGTAAATTATGATACCAATCATTTATCAATGAGTAGTTGATACATGGGATGTTCTATACTATACTTTTAAACCAATAGGAAGAAGATTCAAACTTAAGTGCACATATAGATGCAGATTGTTCTAGCAACTTTAAAATCCGGAGGCTTTACTCCCAAAACTCCTCCTTCCCCATCTCCGTCCCTTACTCATCTTTTGAAAGACAACGATTGAATAGAAGGGTATTTGTTATTAAAACGTAAACATTCAATTAAAAATCAATTGATCATAGAAACGAGATTAATATTATTTAAAAATGAAGCCAAAACTTTTTTTCAACATGGGACAACTCTCAAAATCTGTATCAGTTTAATAGTGGCAGGTTAGTTGGGAATTATCAAAGAAAAAAGGAGAAAAAGAGTAAACAACTGGCACTAGTAGGTGAGGACATGTCTGCATTTTCAATAGCAGCTCCACTCCTTTTCCAGCCAAAATCTGGTTCCAGAAAAAGGAAGGGTCCTTTGTCTTGCACAGTTGCACGATTGTTTTTGAATTATGTTTTTGAAAAACGTTTTTCAGATGATTATTGTGAAGGGTTTGCTCAAAGTAAATTTGAAAAAACAGATTTCAGGAACGGCTGCATGAGATGTGCAAAGACAGAGATTACTGCGGAAATAAAAGATAAACAAAAAAGGAGAAAGGAGTGGAGACGCGGGGAATCGAACCCCGTGCCTCTCGCATGCGAAGCGAGCGCTCTACCATATGAGCTACGTCCCCATATCGACCTTAGCCTTCAAATTTTTATTTACAATATGATTTACTTCCGAGTCTTATTAACAGGTAGGTCCACACTTTGTTTTGGGGGCTCAAAATATGTCATCTTTAGGTTAAAACTTAAAATAAATATTGTCATTCAATCATCCATTGGGTGGCTAAAGCATCCATGTCGGCATAGTATTCCAAACGAATAACGGGGATATCATGTGGTTAAAACAAATATTATGTATTTAAATTTTTTCTACCCCCTATAAATACATAAAGTTTTAGGTCAAACCGCCTGATCAGTTAACTATTCCGACTATTCAATATCGATAACCATATCAACAATTATTCGTACGTCATTCATATTAGTGATGTTGATGCACAAAACCGACAAGACTTTGGAACAACTTATAGTGTCAAGTTTATGACCTTCGGTCACCTAGTGATGATAATATGTAAAGAGATAGAGATAAGGAAGCAAACACAAGATGTACATGGTTCACCCTAAGTCTGGCTACGTCCACGGAGGAGAGGAGTTTTCATTAATAGTAAAGGGTTTATACAAATACATAAGTTTAAGCATAATCATCATTGGTGGGTTTTAATGACTAGTTTAAGTACAATAATGACATTAGAGATTAATTGTAGGAGAATGGTATTCTTTTATAGTTGAGGAGAGTCTCCAACTTTTGTCGGCGATTGATGTGGGACTCTATGAGCTTTATTCTGACGTTGACATGTGTCGTGCTGTGATTGGCCCCCCTAGTTAGATGGAAACTCTTGTGCTTCGGTAGGAGTGCCTCAACATGAATCCCTCAGTGGGTCCTTGAAGGTATGATATTAACCGATGCTTAATAGTTTCAGGGTTGGTCAAATATGGTACAAACGAGTGATACTATTAATGCTTCGAGTACATGGTTATTAATATATATGTCAATGAAAATCTACATGACTAGTAACTTACATGTGACATTGTATAAGAATGTCTTTCACTTGAGCAAAACCCAATTTTATCTTATTGGCATGGCCACAAAATCAATTGCTACATTGCATTACTAAATTATCAACAAGCTTAGAGACATTTGAAAGCTTCTCCTTCTTGCAAACCATATCAATCAACATTCCCCAGATATCCACATGAAGAAAACTCCCCCTTCCCATTCTCAGACTAGTTAAAACTGTCCCTAACAACTCTGCATTATCTTCCTCACACAACCCCTCAACAAGTTTCTGTGTACTTGCAAGCCGAGGCGCAAAGCCCTTGAAGATCATCTCGTCTAAAACGAGGGATGCTTCATTGAACTGCCTCCAATGGCAAAGTCCATCGAACATTGTTCGGTATGAAACCACATCAGGAGTGCACCCTCGTCGTGGTAAATCTTCGAGCAAATCATTTGCTTCCCTCCATTTCCCATCCCTGCATAATCCACCGATAATTATATTGTAACTAATAACATCTGGCTCACAAGCTTTCTCCGTCATCTCATCCAAAACTCTATATGCTGCTTCGAAGTTCTTCTCTTTACACAACCCGTGAATCATTGTATTAAACGTCACAGCATCTGGTTTACACCCGTACTCGCTCATTTCCTCCAAGAGCCCGGAAACCTCTTCTTTCCGACCAGCATTGAAAAGCCCGCTGATTAAAGTTGAATAAACGGCTGAATCGGGTTTGATTTTCTTCGTTACCATCTCCTCTTTCAGCTCAAAAGCCGAAGTCATTTCACCAATCTTACAAAGCCCTTTGATCAAAGAGGTATACACGTATAGATCAGGCACAACACCATGAATCGCCACCATATCGTATTTCAACTTAAAAGCTTCTTTCAACCTGAAATTTGAACAAAGCCAGTAAATCAAAGTTCCAAACGTCACCGTAGTCGGACGAACACCCTTCCTAGACATTTCATCGAACACCTTCCACGCATCATCCAAGCACTCATTCGCACAACAAGCTTTGATCAATATATTATAAGTACACGCATCTGGGGTCGCGTAAATCTCAAAACCCCCAAAAAATCTCCTCATTTTCTCAAACTCCCTGCACTTGAAAAGCGCATCCAGCAGCGAATTCAACGATTTCACCGTCCGTTGGCAACGGAAAGCGGGAATTTCATCGAACAATTGGAGTGCACGGTCGGGAAGACGAGCCCGACCGTAGAACGAAATGACATTGCAGAAGATTATTTCTGGTGGAGCGAAACGGGTTTCTTGCTTCATTTGATGGAGGATTTGCTCCATCTGGTCGAACATTTTGGCGCGGCCGAGCTTGGTGATGATGAGGTCGTAGGAAAGGAGAGAATAGCGAAAGAGCTTTCTGGGTGGAGGATTCGAATCGGGGTTGGGGTTTTGGAAGATTTGGAGGGCGAGATTTGGGTTCTTCTCGCGACGGAGGAGGGAGCAGAGCCTGAAGGGAGATATTGGTTTTGAAGCTTTCATTTTGGTTTGCTTACATTGTTTTAAATTCCCGCCCTTGTTGAAGAATAAAGGTTACGGCTATATTTGCAGGAAGAGGACGTAATTGATAAGCGGGCCGCAGGCCCATGACAAATTCTTAAATTAATGGATCAAGTATGTTACTACAATCACGGCCCTTTACAACTTAAAAAAATGGAACTTAGATACTTAGGTGCGAGGGTTGAATAATTAATCAACTGAGTTACAAGCCCTTTAAACTCATTATTATTTTTAAATAGTAATACGGTTCACACTCTGGGTTTATATTGGTTTTTAAAATGGACACATGGTTTCAGGTTTCTCACATTATCCCATACACTTTAATGTTTTGGACTTGTGTAACTCTATGCTTTTTAATTATTTGACCTCATAATCCTTCGTTAAATTGATGACATGAAAACCATAGGAGGGGTTTCTAAGTAGACATGGAAACCATTCTTACAACAAAATAACCAGAATAACCAAATGCATGCCACCTAACAAATGAGGACATGAGAAACTATTAAACCACCTTATTTAATGTAATACGAAAAACAATTAATCTCAAATACATGTAAAAAAAAGGTTGCTTATTTATGATCGAAAGGTCATGGGTTAAAGTCGTGGATACAACTTTTTTGCAAAGTATGGGTAAGGCTGCGTAGGATAGACGCTTCCCCCCCCCCCCCCCCCACCTCTCCACCTGCTCCGCGATTCTCACAAAGTGTGTCTTTTTGGCTTGGGATCACCTTCTTATAATTCTAATAGCATTTAAAGACTAATAAGAAATAAGGAAGTAGGTTAGAGATCATAAGATTGAACAAAAACTTTCAAGTTCGATTTCATCATTTGTTTGTTTTTTGGTTTACGATTCTTTTCACACATAAGATTATGAATTGACTCGAAACAGTTCGAGCTTGTATTAAGTTCAACATGTACTCAACTCGTCAAAACTCGTGAAAGAAACAAACCAAACTTATTATGAGCTAGTAAAATCTAAAATCTTGTAATCTTGCTACTACTCCAATCATCCAAATCAACGGTGCAAACTTGCTTTGCTAATAAGTGGTCGTGCTTCATTCGCTTGAAAATATTGTTATATATCCCTATCTGATATGATACTGATAACTACGTCCCAGTTGCATGATTCTGTTGCATCGACTAAAATGCTTTTACATGTAATGTAATCAGTGAGTAGGACAAAGTTATTTTATAGAGAGTCTTAGAAGCATCTAGCTTAATAAACAAGAATTAAGATTCGAAAATTGACCTATGATTTGATGTGATTCACAAATGAGAATGGAGTTCGATTCTCTCTCGTCCCTTTTCCATTCCCTGCCTCCTATTTTCACTCAGTTTCCTCTTCTTATTTCTTTCTCTACAGAGAAGGTAAAACAAGATAATGATGTAACTTAATTTTGAGCATTCAAATAGGAGGGGAGAGAATCCAGATCCAATAAGAATATGGAGTTATTAATCTTGGTGCCAATGCGCATCCACTCTTCCTTTTAAATGAAACATTTGCTCTATGAGAAGGATATTAATTTACTCTAAGAGACGGGAAACGAAGTTAGGCGACATAATGGGTTAGTCATTGGCTAGGTATAACACGACATAAATATATATAATACTTCATTGTGTTCATGTGAGTTAAATTTGAAATCTCTTACTTACTAATGAAGTAGAATACCGTTAAACCGTACTACTAGTTTATCATAAAATCTGTGTAATCGTGGATTGATAATTATTATAACTAACAGATAATGATAAATATGAAGATGATATATATGCAAAAGTCAAGTAAAATTGAGTATTCTTCAATTAGGTTTTTACAAAATGACATCATGTTCTTCCCCATATCACTTGCCATTGATAGGTAACATAGACTCTTATTTGCATGCAGAATCACGTAATGAGAGGTTTATGCGTTTAACTAAATCATGTAACGAAAGATTTGTATGTACAACAAAATTACGTGATGAAAGATATAAGGCGAGAAAAGATTACTTCTAATAACGCAAAGATTTATGCATGTAACGAAAGATTTATGTACATAAATAAATTATGTAATGAAAGATATACAACGGGAAAAGATTATTTCTTACGCAAAATTATTTCTTTAGCTGTATGTCTTTTGAAAAAGCAGTAGATCTTGACTTCAATTATTAATACCACCTTTAATCTCATCATGAGCTGAAATCAACCACCAGACTTTAACCTTTGCGCCCAACAAGGAGGAGAAAAGAAATGCAAAACGCAACACAAAGAAACGAAAGACTCCCGACACTTCTGAAAGACTCCCGACATTTCTGCCACTAAAAAAGCACATAAGCATAATTTTGAAAAAGAGTATTTTCCATTTTCCATTTCTGCAAAATAAATTAAAGTTAAAAAAAAAAAAAAAAAAAAAACACAGATTTATAAGTAACTCCTCCTTACCAATAAGTCTTCAATATTCTAAACTACTGGATAGTTCGACTTTAAATATATTGACTTTGCAAGCAAGTAAAAATATTATTTTCTCATTAATGAGAGTTGGCTCAGTTGATAAAATCCGTGCCTTGTGTGTCGCCTCATCAAGGTTCAAGTCTCTTTGCTAGCAGTCTTCAACGTGTGATTTGTAAATTTTAACGTAAATCCATACATGTGCAGATGACAATTAGATGGTACGTGTAAGTTATTTCGACTCAAAGTTATAAATATATCCTGACTCTAACGAGGAGAGTAATAAGATAACGTCACGTCATAAGTTACCATGTACGTTATCGGGAAACATGACCACGTCAAAACTACTGATGGTATGTTCATTAGTGTTAGTAATGTGAACAACATACTCAAAGCCAGTAATGTAGCCACATACTTATCGACATTCAATGATCGGACAAGCCAACTTATTAGACGGCGTGAAATTTATATCCATTTTCACCCATGAATTAATTAAAATTAGAGATGGACACCAGAATCCAAATAAAGTTGGGTCCCTGTCCCAGTCCACTTCCCAGTTCCTACTTTATTGCTCTTCAATCTTTACGTGGGCATACCTCTCTCTCTCTCTCTCTCTCTCTCTCTCTCTCTCTAGATCTGCTGCTAAATAAAATCCAACTCCCACTCTCACTTCCCACTCATCTCTCTGAGCAGCCTCAGCTCTCTGCTTTCTGCAAAAATGGCTCAGAAGACGTTTTTCTACTTGGCCTTTTTCTCAGCATTCTTCACACTCACTTCACTCTCCCGCACCCTACCCGAATCCGAAACCGCCACCTTCCTCGACGTCTCCGCCTCCCTCCGCCAAGCCCACGCCGTCCTATCCTTCGACCCCGAATCCCTTAAGCCCCTGGAGTCCCAATCCCAGGAATCCCGACCCCTTAACTCCTCCGCCTTATCCCTCCGGCTCCACCCCCGGGACGCCCTCTTCAATTCCCAGCACAAGGACTACAAATCCCTCACCCGCACCAGACTCTACCGCGACTCGGCCCGAGTCCACTCGCTCCACAGCAAGCTCCAGCTGGCACTCCAGGGGATCAAAAAATCGGATCTCGAGCCCATGCACGCCGAGATCCTACCCCAGGACCTCTCCACCCCCGTCGTCTCCGGCGTCAGCCAGGGCAGCGGAGAGTACTTCTCCCGGATTGGCGTCGGGACACCGGCGAAGTCGTTCTACATGGTTCCAGACACCGGCAGCGACGTCAACTGGCTCCAGTGCGACCCCTGCTCCGACTGCTACCAGCAATCCGACCCTGTTTTCAACCCCGCCGGATCCTCCAGCTACAGCCAGCTCACGTGCGACGCGCCGCAATGCCAGGCCCTCCAGGTGTCCGCCTGCCGCACCAATAAGTGCCTCTATCAGGTGTCGTACGGCGACGGGTCCTACACCGTCGGCGATTACGTCACCGAAACGCTGTCGTTTGGTAACTCGGGCTCGATTAACAAAATCGCGCTGGGATGCGGACACGATAATGAGGGATTATTTGTCGGGGCTGCCGGATTACTCGGCCTCGGCGGTGGGCCCCTCTCACTTACCTCACAGTTCAAAGCGTCGTCGTTTTCGTACTGTTTGGTGAACCGCGACTCGTCCGCGTCGTCGACTCTGGAGTTCAACTCCGCCCCACCGGCAGACTCGGTCACGGCGCCGTTACTTCAGAGCGGAAAAGTCAGCACGTTTTACTACGTGGGCCTCACCGGATTCAGCGTCGGCGGTCAGCCGGTCTCCGTCCCGCCGTCGCTCTTCGCAGTGGACGAGTCCGGAAACGGCGGGATCATCGTCGACTCGGGAACATCCATAACTCGGTTGCAGTCTCAGGCGTACAACTCGCTCCGCGACGCGTTCAAGAGATTTACTCGTGACCTGCCGACTGCGAGCAGCTTCGCGCTGTTCGACACGTGCTACGACCTGTCGTCGCGGACCAGGGTGCAGGTCCCAACGGTGGCGTTTCAGTTTTCCGGCGGGAAGTCTTTGAGCCTTCCCGCGAAGAACTACTTGATTCCTGTGGACTCCGCGGGGACGTTTTGCTTCGCTTTCGCACCGACGTCGTCGTCGCTGTCTATCATTGGGAACGTCCAGCAGCAAGGGACACGTGTCAGCTACGATTTGGCGAACAAACGCGTGGGATTCTCGCCAAATAAATGTTAAGAAAAGTTTAAAAACGTAGGGTCGGACTCGGGTTGTTTAGGTATTAGGTTCGGATCGTGACATGAAATTATTGTGCAACTAGCTGTTTATCCCTCGTAAATTTGATAAATGATAAAGAAGGTGATCGTAAAGTTGTTGCGGTATTGTATGATACTGAAATACGAATGCTGTATAACTAGTTCAAATGTCATAAAGTTGCATCTACTTCCATATAATAATAAGCAACACTACCAATTCACGGATGTGATATAATTAGTTTACGTATTATAATATGAACGACAAATTAATTCATGGACAAAGTATAGTATAACTAGTGTATCTATTATAGCATGAGTAGGTCACGTGGCTGTACGTAGTACTATAACTAAAAAACATTAAACCGAGATTGTGTTTAGTACTACTAATAAGAAACATTAACGTAGTTGTGGATTAGTTATATCATCTGACTGATTAAGTGTCAACTTTGTAAATGTATTTTAGTATTATACAATAATGTAGCAGTGTGATACGTATTAATTGGTCTCGAAAATAACATATACAGAGGACAGGTGGGATATTTAATGTATGTATACGTATAGGTGAGAGGTGGACGAGAGTGGGGGACATCCATCTACTATACATAAATTTTGAGTAGAGTGTCTTTTTCTTAGGGTTTTTAGCCGAGAAATATGGTTGAATTGTTGGTGCGGGTTTTAAATGAGTTCATAAAACATATTTGAGTATAAAAAAAACGATTAGATATACCAAATGTTTTAATATAATTAATTAATTTTTTTATTTAAATATCTGACCAATTGTATGGTTACGTTTAGTGTTCCAAACTGTATTTCAGGCAAGTTGATAAATCTCTCATATTTAAGAGCTATTAATAGGCCATACGATAATACCAAAAGTGGGGATACGTCGTAACAGGCCTGCATGTGTGCCACGTGGAATTGTTTTGGTATGATATTTTGGTGGCGTCGTGTCCCTCTCTGAATCTCTGTTTTTGCATGTGATTTTTGGAGCGTTAGCTAATAAACGATCTTACTGGCAAGAAATTTTTAGAGTGCCAGAAACAGGTTCAGTATGTAAAGTTTTATAGTATAATTGGTTGAATTTTTTTCAGAAGTCACAGAGGAAGGATAGGAAAAAGCTAATCATTTGTAAGAAGAGATTTTTTTAGTACGTTGGAAATACAGTTTGATAGACTAAGTGTAATAATATGATTGGTTGAATTTTTTTCTCTTCAAATTTCCAAACAATTATATTATTACACTTGATGTACCGAATCGTGTTTCCAACGCACTAAAAAATCTCTTCTTACAAATGATTAGCTTTTTTCTATCCTTCGTCTGTGACTTCTGGTGGGGTTATAGATCACATGGATCGTAGGCTCCACTTTCGGAAGTGGACGACAACGTAGGTAGATAAGCTCCTATGGAAGTAGTGGAAGACAACGTCCTCTTGGCTCCTGTGGAAGTAGTGGAAGACAACGTCCTCCGATAGAAACCTCACGCTACTGATTTACGTGTTACAATGTTCATTAACGACAAAGTTGATTAGTGATACTTCGTGGTTTAGCATATCTTGGAGACTTGGAACGTGTTGTGTGATTGGCGGGGAAAATGTGCATATGACATCATGTTATTGAGCGAGAACGTCACAAAAATAGTTCTTCCGTTTTATGTAAATTGTTCCCGTAATGTCGGCAAGCTGGTCTTTATCTGGTTGGGGCATCGACGAATGGGAGTGCATCTTGTTGATATATGCCCAACCCAACTTAGATTATGTTAATCACGGTTGAACAGGTTATATGTAATATTATTGAATTAGGGTTCGTTTGGAAGTGTTTAAAATGATAAAATGTTTCGGGTTTTAAAAGCACTTAAAGTGCTTCTTGTAAAAAACACCAGTTATGTGCTTTTTCCAAGATTCAGTTGTACATTTACTAAAGATTGGTTTCAAAAATATTTTCACAAAAAAAACGTTTTCTGTCATTTTAAAAACAATTCAAACAAAACCTTATTTTTCCTATTTAGAAGTCAGAAGTTGGAAAATTAATTACTTTTTGCAAGAAAAATAACTATTTCTTAATTAGTATTATTTTGATGATTAATTAGTGAAATAGAGATTAAGGAAATAGTCAAAGTACCCAGATATTATGAAAGAATCAGGATTAAAACCCTATAGAAATTTGGTATACCCTACCTAGCTTTTCATTATAGCCATCTAAATGCCATAAAATTTAGGTGAAATACAATTATACGAGGGTCCCAAGACCCCAGCAGAGAAAACCCTAGTGTGGAGATGTTTTATTCAAGCAACATTCTAATTTAATTAAAACTACAAGAAAGCTTTTCGAACTTAATTACAAAGAAAAAACATAGTGTTATACTCAACGGAATGAGATTCGACTTGAATCTCTGTGTCCAAAGTCTGCGGATGAGAGATCCGGACCGTTCAATATTTGAGTGTTTTTGTAAAGTGGGTCAATTGGAATGAAATAATGATGGCCGTAAGACTAAAATGAAGTCGTCCGGATATCTCCGTTCGCAAAGTCTAGACATAGAGATCCGGAGTATATCTCAATCCATATTCAACTTTCTTACATTCAGTTACGGAAGCATCTATATGTTAAAAAAGAACAGTAGTTTGCATCACGAGATTCATGACAAACTTTTCACCAGTAGATGTTGGAACCCAGCACATAGATTTGAAAGGGATGAAGTAGAAAACATAGGTCAAACCACAAGTCTTACAAAAGGTAGGTGAGCGTGCCAAAGACTCATGAAATTACCTGGACCTCTTCACATAAGAATAATTTAAGTAGAAAGGGTTCACCTTCAACGTAATGTCTCAATCAAATAATGCATTGCTATGAGTAAATTTTCTTCACACGACGTTACATTATTGGACAGGAATGCTGTTGTGAACCTGTTCTACGTAAATTTTTCTCCACCTAAACCCTTCAATGTCATGGCTTTAATTAAGGTGAAAACCCAAAACGTTGGAAAAAGCATTTAAATAGCTAAAATTTATTTGATAAGAAAAGATTCAGACTACATAAATTGCATAGATCCAAGATATGTAAAACAGAAAAAATGGGAAAAATAAAACAGCGACAATGAACTTCTGATAAAATTACAAGTATGCTAATTCTCAGAGTATGATCGTTCTTATCAAATGTATAGCTGCAGCTGCACCTTCAGCGAAAGGACGTTGGAACCACTCTGGACTGCATAATTCCTATGGAGGCTCTGTATAAATCTTCAGCTAGCGTTTGTGAGTCGGCGTCACCACCAGAAAACAATGAATGCAATGATGGTTCGCCAAATTGAGAAACCTTGAAATAATACGAGTCTCAAGATAACAAACGAAGCAATTTAACCGCATTGTTCCAAGGGTTTGGCACTATTAACAAAAGTTGCGCTTTTGTTGAACCCCTCAAGCAAAAGAATACGCACCGCTTCTACACCTTCTTGAAACGTAAAATTCAGCTGAAAAGTATTTCTAGTAGTTAGAATCACCAATGCAATCTATACATAAGCCTCTCTAGAGGTTGCATTAGAAACTTTACAAACCTCCTGTTGTTCTTGTTTAGTAAATGGACGAAGAACAAAGTTGACAGGATCCATTTTCCCAGGAGGGCGTCCAATGCCTATACAAATTTCACCAATTTAATGACAAAAGTAACATATGAAGTTCTTTTTCCTTAATGTGTAATACATAAAGAAGTACTAGAGAAACACTTTTGGTGGTCTAGGGAAAGTACCGATTCTTAAACGAGGAAAATCTCGACTCCCCTTAAAGTGATCAATGACACTCCTCATCCTGCAAGAGAAAGCATATGATAGGAACCAATCAAGAATCATTATGCCATTTTGAATTCTATTTCCCTTTACTTATTGAGTTAAATCTAACAGAAAAACTACTATATTAGCAACAACAAACTACTATGGTGGCATTGTATAATTACCCATTGTGTCCTCCATGTCCACCTTTCGGCAACATCCGCAGTTTTCCAAAGGGAAGATCTAGATCATCAAATATCTGAAAACGGGAACCACAAACTTGGAGCATGGTAGAGAAACAGGACACTCTGACTCGGGGAGGGAAAATGAGAGAGAGAGAGAGAGATAAAATAGTAGTGATTAAGTAAAGGAGAGAAACTGCACCACAAGTACTTGCTTCAATGGAATCTTGTAATACGACACAATGGATCCAACCTTCAACAGAAGAGTCCAATTATCAACCAATTATCACCGAAACATATAAAAGCATCAAGACAAATTTTGAGATAGTTTACTTACAGACTCACCGCTTTTATTCATGTAAGTTTGTGGTTTGGCAAATATAACCGGAACATCCCCAATAAGACCTGGAGAACATGAAAACAAAGCTCAATGAAGATTATAACTTTCCCTAACAACTTGGAATCTTGAAAACAAAGTAAAGAACTATTCATCCGTAAGCTCCATAAAGTAGCCATAAACTCATAACAGCATGAGATTGTAAATGGTCGAGACATACGAAAGATATATGCAGAACATTATGCGAGAGTGAACGTGATAGAACAATGTTAGCGAATACAGTTGCGGTTTGGAAAGAAACACAACCAACATAACTCTCCAAGTGCAGATAATCATCCGTAATCAAACGATATTTCACCAAGTGCAGATAATCACACAATCAACATAACAAAACTTCTCCAAATGGAATCTTGTAAATTTGAAATAGATAACTAAATTTAAGCAAACAAACCTTTTCCAACAAGGGCTTTGAAAGAAACACTGCTCATAGGTATCCCTTCAGCTTCAGCAATGGCATCCACCATCTCAAAACCCACCTGCGAAAACATCACCACCATAAATTGCAAGCTTTAGATTTCAAAAATTACGAAATATGAGCAATTGGGTTATCAAATAACAAGATTTAACACAAGTATAAGGATCAAAGTATTGAACTTTGTGTGTCAATTCGAAAGAGGGGCCGTACGGACATTGTGGCGGGTGCTGTTGTACTTCTTCCCGGGGTTTCCGAGGCCGACGATGAGCCACGGCTGCTTGGGGGGCGTCTTGGCTTCCACAACCGCCGTTTCCGGCGCGGCAGAGGGAGATTGCGATGACGAGAATTGGGCCATTATCCAAAGCGACGGAGATTGAATTAGGGGTTTTGAGAAGCCGAAGCAGCGGTGGCAATTGGGGAAGCGGACGGTGGCGATGGATGATAGGGAAGCAGCAACGTTCATATTTCTTGTTTAATTTGCCGAGGGTTTTGAGGAATAGAGGTATAAACCCTCCTGCTAAAAGGCGAGGAAGAAGATGAGGGGAAAGCCGCTCAGCCGCGGGCTTTTAGATTTTAGAATTTACCAATTGAAAATTGGGGAAATTAATCAAATAAATAAAAGTATTGATTTCATTTTTTGACAAAATAAAAAATGTAGATATAGTTTTACACTTAAGAGAAAAATAGCAATCCGTTTTACACTTTGATCCTTCAAACTTATTTCTTTTTTCCGAACGATATGGAAATGGGGACTTGAAAAGAAAAAAATTCGGGTCTAAAAATAAACAGATCATATCACTCCTACAAGATCATATAAATTCACATAAATTTCTAGTTCATAAAAATGCACATCTTCCCTAATAATGAATGAAAAATGAATGTCTAAACCGGTTTAATTTTCATTCATCATTAAGGTTGATTACGGAATGCATTATCTTCCTCTAAAATCATTAGACTGGAAGTGAAACGCTTCAAGAAGACTCATTATCTTTTGTAACTTTGTTGAAGCCATAAAAGATGAAATTAGAGGCCTTGCGATTTTAAGAACCAAAGATGTTATATAGAAAAAATCAATGTAATTTGGAATTCATATGATGGAGCCTAGAAATACAACTTTTTTCTTTGTTTTCAATTTTGCTTTTTTGGGTACATTTTTACAATGGGAAGAGGAACATCAGATGAACTGATCAATCCAGCACGGCAAGCTTCTGATATTCTTCCCCAGAAATGGCTGCTTCCATGACAAGGTCCGGGCGAACCTCTCCCTCGTTGTCCAAGAACAGCTTCATCAAATTCTTGGAGAAGCCACTCAACAATGCCACTCCTGGTTGGTTGCTCGGCATTGGCGTAGAATTCGAATGCCTCAGATTCCAGAAGATAATCTGCGGCACCGCATTCCCATACCCTTTCTCAGTATACTTCCTCTGTATAGCCTGGTAATCAGTCTCCCAAGGCCCGCTAGTTGAAGCCTGATCAAACTCCATGTCGCTAAACACGAAGATCCTCTTTATCATCTGCTCTGGCTTCAATTTCCCGTTCACCGCCACTTGGAGAATCAAATCAAACACCTTTTGGAAATTCGTGTTGCATCCCCATTCCATCGTCCTTATAAAGTTGCACTTGGAGCTTAGATCATGGCCTTGTATCTGATGCAGCTGAGGGTTGTGACTGAAAGTGATGACATTCCCCTTCCATGGCTCATCAATCAGTTCGGACACCAACAATCCCAAAGCCACGGAAACCTCCATCGGGGTCCCATTCATGCTGCCGGAGACGTCACACACAGCCAAACAGTTCTTCATCTTCCCTTGCTTCAACAGATCATCCACTATTCTCTTCCATTGAAGCTCGGCCACCTGACCGCCATCTCCATGATTCAGAGACTCTATGATCTCGTGCGGAAGCAGAGCACCCGCAGCAATAGTGGACTTTCCTGCCTTAACATCCGCCAAATACTTCTTAAACCTCTCCTCATCGTGCTTCAAGAATTTCTCCTTGTAAAACTTCATGGCCACAGAGGCCACTCGGTTGTAAGGAATCAAACCCCACTGATTAGCACCGATATAAACCTCTGGCAACTCCAACACCTTCCTCAGCGGCACCAACACCTCCTTCCTCAGCCGGTCTCTCACTCTGTACGCATAATGTGCCTCCTCAACCCCTTCGTACTCCAGGTACGATTCTCTCGGGAAAACCTTCTTGGCAATGCTTTCGCACAACAGAGTGGCCTTATCGAAGGAGGAATCAATTGAAGGGCACCACTTGGCTGCCAGGCTGATCTTCTTGTACTGATTGGCCTTGAAATTTTCCATATCGGACTTCAAACACTCTGCGAAAAGGTCCGAAACCCTCTTGTACAGAAATCGGAAATCAGGGTCACGCTCGTACCTTACAATGGCTTTCTTGGCCATGGCAGCCTTCTTCTCCTTCCTCAAAACGCTCGCATTTTCCTTCTCTGATTGTGCCATTTCCTTTGCCATTTGTATCCTTGCCTCTTTAGATTGCCCATCCCCTCGACCATATTTTCTATTACTTGACCTGCGGCCGTGGCCGCCGCTGAATGGTGGTTTCAGACCCCACGGGTGCTGATGTGGTGCTGAATAGCCACCGTATGGTGAAGGTGAAGGTGGTGCTGAATAGAATGGTGAATTACCGTAGGTTGATGGTGGCGGTTCATAGTGTAAAGGCCGACCGTGGCCTCGCATCCTCCTACCCCTCCTAGTTCGACCCGCCCCGCTTTTCCTGATATTCCACTCTGCCTTTTGCTTCTTTCTCACGTCTTCTCCTTCTAGAAGGCGGTACAGGATCTCCGGCAGGTCCTTAAAGTACCCAAACTCGGCGAAGGATGCGACGTTGCAGGCGAGGGTTTTGGGGTGGTATTTGTGGAGCCAAAACGCCGCCGTGTAGAACCCCTCCTTGTCGGACTTTCCGGTTCCCCGCACGCCGCGGAGGTTGCAGATGAGCTTGAGGGTGGTCAGATCGTCGTGTGCCCAGGTGAGCGGGAGCTGGGTGTTGAAATAAGAGGCGGGGGTGGTGGGCACGACGTGGAAGAAGAAATCGACGCAGGGGTTGCCGGAGTTAAGGAACGTGGGGGCGCCGTTCTTGGTGTATCCCATCGGAAGTGCAATCACCGGAACCTTGGCCGCGTCGTTGTAATTAGCAACCATAAGGTCGACGAATGGGTTGCCGGATGGGGCTACTGGTTGTGCTTGGGGTGGTGGGGTTGGGGCCCTGAGCTCCGGAGGACCGAGGAGACTTGGAGGAGCCATTGGTGGTATGGGATTGTACGAAATTGGGGTTTTGCAGAGGGAGCTTTTGGGATGTGATCTGATCGATGGGTGGATCGACTGATGGGTTTTTGGAGGTTCGCGATGTGAGTTTATATAGAATGAGCGTTACTTGGGCTCCAAGGATTTTTAAAGATCAACAACGAAACCGACCGACTTTGTACTTTTCTAAGGAAAGTAAACGCATTCAAAGATTTAAAATTCGTACAATAAAAGATAAGAGTATCTGTAACCTTTTAAATTGTATTATATCTTTTGTCGCTGCCAGCAGTATTTTACTAATTTGTGCACAAATTAATTTGCCCCTACATGAGCGTGGTTCAATTTGACTTGGCAATCGACTTTAAAAAGTGGCAAACAGCATTATAGCAAAGTATACTTTTATAGGTTTATTACAGGAAGGCAGATTCTCTACCCTCCCATTTTCCGTGCCCTCCTATTTTATGTGATCACGATTAAGCCACGTTAACATTTTATATTATTTTTTATAGGGATAATAAAATAAAAATGAATAGTAATATAAAATATTGACGTGGCTTAACCGTGACCACACAAACAGAGGGCACAGGAAGTGAGAGGGCAGAGAATCTGCCTCCTTATTACAGTTGTTCAACCTAGTTAAGAATTGTCCTTAGAAAAGTATAAACATGACTAATAATAGTATTATGGAACCAAGTAAAAACTAAGAATTTTATTATTTGACCAAAACAAACTAAGAATCAAAATCGATTTTAATGCAAGTTTTCTAATTACAAAAAAGTTGGAATGTTGAATGTGTTTTGGAGTTTTGTAATGGTTTTTTTTTTTTTTTTTTTTTTTTTTTTTAATTCACAACCTTCAGTTTGTTTAAAACACTCTACAATTAAAATTTCTCGGAACAATTTCAGCTTTACCTTTTTTTGTTTAAAACATACATATTGTCATCCAAATTATCAAGTAAGTTTAATGATCTAAATATATCAAATAAATATGTCTCGAATAAACATTTGAATAACTAAATAATCTTCGTTTTAAATAATTTTTTTTTTCAAATCCCTCATTTGTTAATTTTAATAGGGAAACACGCATGAAGAAATAGAAATGGAGCAAAATCACATCTTAATTATGAGTCTTGGAGCCCAAGTAACCTAGCTCCTATAAAAGAGGGGTAAATATCATGTCACCTCCTCCTCATGTCACAAGATCAGCAGCGGCTGCTCCTCCAACCCTTCTTCTTGGTCCTCCAGAGCTCCGATCCTCCGCCACCAGTTCCACCCTAGAATTACAATGTACCCGACCCAGTAACCCCTTCGTAGACCTCATGGTCAACAATTTCAACGACACTGTAATCACGCTAAACTCTCTTCCTTTGGAAGGACAGAGAACAATTCGCCCACCTATCTCTCCTCCGGCAATCCCTGCCTCGATTTCTTCTTCCACGTCGTACCCGACACCCCGGCCTCGTACATCTGCCAACAGCTTCCCATGGCTTGGTCCCACGATCCCCTAACAACCCTCAAGCTCATTTGCAACCTCCGTGGGGGTCCGTGGCACGGGGAAGTCTGATAGGGAAAGTTTCTACACGGCAGCCTATTGGCTATTCCACAACCACCCAAAAACCCTAGGTTGTAACGTTGCATCCTTTGCAGAGTTCGGGTATTTCAAAGACCTCATCGAGATTATGTACAGGGTTTTGGAAGGCCCCGACGTGAGGGAGGTCCAAAAGGCCAAGTGGTTGCGATGGAAAGAGCGGTCGGTCGGAGTTGCAGCCGCACCGGCAGCGGTGCGGTTGGAATACTAAGACTAATTACACGATGACATCAGCTCCCCCTCCCGCTCAATCAGAAATGAAAATGATTGCAACGGAGAGAGAGAGAAATTGAGAAAGGAAAAACCAAAAGAGAAGACCGTCGCCATGACGAAGAAGGCTATCGAGACTTATGAGCGAGACCCAGAGTTTCAGTTCCTACACGAGCGGGTTTCAGATCTCTTTGTGGAGTGCTTGAAGACTGATATTGATTCCCTGAAAGATATGTCATCCTCTTCAAAGTAAAAGGAGATAACCTTAGCGGCGAAGTGGTGCCCTTCCCTCAACGCCTCATTCGATCGCTCCACGCTGCTCTGTGAGAGCATTGCAAGGACCTTTTCCCGAGAGAATCATACCCTGAATACCCAGGAATGGAGGAGGAAGAGTGAAGACAATTTTATGTATATATCATATCTGAAATAGTTTACAAGATCAACTATAAATAGGAGAGGAATACAAAAGAAAAGAAAGTGGAGGAATGGTGCGGACAGAAATGGCAGCTCACAAGCATGTGCAGCTCAGCAAGCATGTGTGCTCCAGTGGAGGAATGATGAGGAGCATGAGTGAAGACATGGCAGCTCAGGAAGCATGAGTCCTCCACTATCTCTAACTTAAACTAATACTAGCTTTACATGATATTGTTCTTAAATAAGCCCTAGCCGAAAGTAAGATGACAACCAGACAAACCCTACTAACAACCCACCAACTTCAATACTCCCCCTCAAGCTGGATCGAGAGTTCTTCTGGATCCAAGCTTGAAGAGAAGACGATCAAGTTGTGCAGAAGGCAGAAGCTTGGTGAACACATCGGCAAGTTGATCACTGGAACGAACAAATACAGTTTGTAATAGCTTGGACTGAACTTGGTTGCGAACGAAATGACAGTCAACCTCAATGTGCTTTGTGCGTTCATGGAAAACGGGGTTGGCAGCAATATGCATTGCTGCTTGATTGTCACAATGAAGAAGAATTGGTTTGGAGGAGATGATTTCAAGATCATGTAGCAACCTTTTTAGCCAAATTAATTCGCATGCAGTCGATGCCATTGCACGGTACTCAGCTTCTGCGCTTGACCGAGCTACAACAGATTGCTTTTTGCTCTTCCACGTAACGAGGTTACCACCAACAAGAGTGCAGTAACCAGTTGTGGATTTGCGATCAAGGACATTGCCTGCCCAATCAGAGTCTGTGTATCCTTCAATGGTGAAGTGTCCGTTGTTTTGCATGAAAATCCCAGTAGATATTGAGCTTTTCAAGTATCGAAGGATCCTTTTAACTAGTTGTAAATGATGAGATGAGGGAGAATGCATGAACTGGCTTACAAAGCTAACAGCATAAGCAATGTCAGGTCGAGTTATAGTCAAATAGATAAGTTTTCCTACCAACCTTTGATACTCCGATGCATTTTCAAGTTGGATGCCTGAGGTTTCATCCTTGAAATTTGTTGGTAGTGGTGTTTTGGCAGGCTTGCAATGCACCATATTTGCTTCTTCTAAAAGATCTAGAACGTACTTTTGTTGAGTTAGAAACAAACCAGTGGGAGATTGATCCATTTCGATTCCAAGAAAGTAGCGAAGTCTGCCAAGATCTTTGATTTTGAATGTTGAATGTAATGTGGCTTTGAGAGCATCTATTTCTTCTGGATTGTCTCCCGTGACAATAAGATCATCAACATAAACAAGTACCACCAATCTTCCATGCGTACCAATCCTAGTGAACATTGAAGAATCTGCATTGCTTCGTTTAAAGCCAGATGACATAAGGACAGAACTAAGTTTTGAGTACCAAGCCCTGGGAGATTGCTTGAGACCGTAAATAGCCTTGTGAAGCTTGCAGGCTATTCCTTGTTCCTTCTCTCGTTCATGACCAGGTGGTAGTCGCATGTATACCTCTTCTTCTAACTCTCCATGTAGGAAGGCATTTTTTACATCCATTTGATGTAGAGACCAGTTTGAATTGATGGCCACCGAAAGAAGTACTCTAACCGTGTTCATCTTTGCCACAGGAGCAAAGGTTTCTTTGTAATCTACTCCGAAGGTTTGTGTGAAGCCCCTTGCAACTAACCTTGCCTTGTGCCGCTCTATGTTTCCATCTGAGTGAAATTTTGTCTTATAAATCCATCTTGCCCCAACCACACGTTGACCTTTTGGCAGAGAAACAATGCTCCAAGTTTGATTTTCATCAAGTGCCTTCAGTTCTTCAAGCATGGCTTGCCTCCATACAGGAGATTGGTGTGCCTCTTCGAATGATCGAGGCTCAGAATTGTGGGATAACTTGGTTACAAAGACAGCATGAGATGGAGAGCTCTTGCTATGAAAAACCATTTGTCCACTAGGATGTCTAGGCGTGTAGATTTCAAAATCATCAAGCCTGGCTGGAGGTTGTCTGTTTCGAGAAGGATTCCTTCGTGGAGGAGGAGATTGTTCAAGTTGAGGCTCTCTCCTTTCGAGAATGACTTCTTCATTGACTTCTTCCATACTTTCAGGAGCTGGCTCTATCTCAACAGCTTCATTTTGCGGTGTTGACAGCCTTGTATCATCAAGAAAGAGAGGGGTAGGGAACACTTCATGTGAGAGCTCCCCCTGAGGTTCATCATCATGCATTTGAAAGAAAGAGTGAGTTTCATCAAAACGCACATCCCTGGATACACATACCTTTCTGGTCTTAGAGTCGTAGCATTTGTATCCCTTTTGGGAAGTTGAGTAACCTACAAATGCACATTTGATAGCCCTTGGATCAAGTTTATCTCGGTGATTAGTTTGAATGTGCACATAGCATACACATCCAAACACACGGAGATGACTTATGTCAATTTCTCTCCCCTTGAGAATTTGGTAAGGGGATTTGAACTTCAAGATTCTACTAGGAAGGCGATTGATGATGTATGCAGCGGTTTGTATAGCTTGAGACCAGAATTTCTTTGGAACTTTTGCTTGTAACATTAGTGATCGTGTTTTTTCAAGCAAGTCTCGGTTCTTTCTTTCTGAAATGCCATTTTGTTGTGGCGTTCCTACACAACTTGTTTGTTGCAAAATTCCATGCTCACTTAAGTAAGTTGTCATGTTTTTGGAAGTGTACTCAGACCCATTATCAGACCTTAAGATGCCAATTTTAGAGTTAAAATGATTTTGAATTAATTTATGAAAATTTTTGAAACACTGGAAAGCTTCATGCTTGAATTTAAGTAAATACACAAAAGTAGTTCTAGAGAAATCATCAATGAACGAAATGTAAAATCTGTAACCATCAAAGGACTCTAAGGTGGCAGGTCCCCAAATGTCAGAATGGATTATTTCAAAAGCTTTGGTAGCTCTAGAGAGAGAGTGGGGAAAGGGTAACCTGGTGAACTTAGATTTTTGACAAACTTCACAATCTGGAATCACTTTACAGAAACTAGGAAAAAGAAAAGACATAACATGTGAAGAAGGGTGAGCTAATCTCATGTGCCACAGCTGCTCCTTGTTTACAGTGCTTGAGTTTACGTAGAAACCTTTTTGGAAACTTGAAGAGATTTTGACATAGTACAGTCCATTGAGGAAGAACCCTTTACCAATCGTTTCCTTCGAAACTTGGTCCTGGAAAATCACATAGTGAGTTGAAAAAATTGCATGACAATTTAGCAAATGTGTTATTTTTCCTACTGACAATAGTTTGAAAGGAAAAGAAGGGACATGCATGACAGGAGATTCCTTTTGACTCGAGAAAATTTTGAGTTTCCCTCTGCCTACTATACGAACTTTGGTGCCATTAGCTACGGAGACAAAAGAAGGAGTGGAGAAGTTTTGAAAATCATTTAGTAAAGATGCATCGTTAGTCATGTGATCTGAAGCTCCTGAGTCAACTATCCAAAAATCACAACTTCTACTAAGTTCCAAAGCAGTGGAGATAGTTGCAATAATACCTGGCATGTCATTTTGTGACACTGAGTTTGATTGTTCGAGGAAGCCAGCAAACTTGCCGAGCATGGCTGAAGGAGTTTCATGATTTGTTGCTCCTTGTTTCTGTTGCAAGAAGTTAGCAAATTCATTTATGAGAGCAATGGGACTGGAGGAAGAGTTTATCACATTATTGGAGACATTGTCGCAAATAAGATTTCCCTTAGGAGTGTAGGCAGGCTTCATTTGGTTTCTTGGTGCTCTTCCATCGTCATTGAACTTAGGTTTAAGTTCTGGATAAAGAATCCAGCACTTCTCTTTTATGTGTCCAATACCTGTACGACCTATCTTCACACAGTGAGAACACTTTAAGTCTGGTCGTTTTCCCTTGTATGGTCTGGAGAAGTTGAAGGCTCTTGCTTCTGATGGCCTAAAATTTGATTCTCCAACAACCATGTCTGCGTTCATGGCCTTCTTTCTTACTTCTTCACGTTGAATAACGTTGTAGGCCATCTGTAAAGTGGGAAGTTCAGGTGTCATTAAGAGATGGCTTCTGAGGTCTTCATAATCTGGTCCAATGCTGGCAAGCAACTGGAACACTTTGTCGTCTTCAGCACGCTTTAAAAGAATGGTTGTGTCCGTGGTATGAGGTCTGTAGAGATCCAATTCATTCCATTTGGCCTTCAAGTTGCCAAGATGTTGAACAAAAGAGAGATTTCCCTGTTGTAATTCCGTAAGATCTTTCTTCAGCTGAAAGACTCGCGCAGCATTGTTTAGATCTCCATACATGTCTCGTACGGAATTCCAAAGTTGGTGAGATGATACTGAGTAGCTGAAAATCTCAGCCATCTTTGGTTCCATAGAGTTTAACAGCCAAGACATGATGAGTTGATCTTGGGATACCCATGCTGCATAATCCGGTGCAGTTGTTTCGGGGATGATGTCATCCTTTTGAATGAATGGAAGCTTTCCACGTCCTCCAAGAGCGAGAGAAATAGCTCGTGACCAAGGCAGGTAGTTGAATTCGTTTAGAAGCACAGAGCTCAAACGTTGAATTGGATTGGTATCCATGGTTTCGTTTTTTGAAATTTTTTCTGCTGGTATGGCCATAATGGCTCAACTGGTTTGGATTTGGTGGGTGTTTTTTTTCCGGAAGAACACAGAAGCAGGTCCAAGAGGAATCACTGCTCTGATACCATGAAGACAATTTTATGTATATATCATATCTGAAATAGTTTACAAGATCAACTATAAATAGGAGAGGAATACAAAAGAAAAGAAAGTGGAGGAATGGTGCGGACAGAAATGGCAGCTCACAAGCATGTGCAGCTCAGCAAGCATGTGTGCTCCAATGGAGGAATGATGAGGAGCATGAGTGAAGACATGGCAGCTCAGGAAGCATGAGTCCTCCACTATCTCTAACTTAAACTAATACTAGCTTTACATGATATTGTTCTTAAATAAGCCCTAGCCGAAAGTAAGATGACAACCAGACAAACCCTACTAACAACCCACCAACTTCAATAAAGAGTACTTGCACAAAGTCAGGCACCGGCTGAGGAAGGAGATTTTGGTGCCTTTGAGGAAGGCCATGGATTTGCCTGAGATTTACATAGCTGCCAAACAGTGGGACTCAATTTCTTACAACCGAGTGGCATCCGTGGCCATGAAACGTTATAAGGGTAAGTTTTTGGAGCATGACGGAGAGCGGTTCAAGAAGTATTTAGAGGATGTGAAAGCCAGCAAGGCCAAGATTGCCGCCGGTGGATTGCTGCCGCATGAGATCGTAGCCCAGCTCAATATTGGCAACTATTATGGTCAAGTTTGTGCGGAAGAGGATTATGAAGTGGCTTCACTTCAATGGCAGAGAATGGTTGATGATTTGCTAAAGTAGGGCAAGATGAAGAACTGCTTAGCTGTGTGTGACGTGTCTGAAAGTATGGTTGGAAGGTCTGGAAGCATGGGTGGATGGTCCGGAACCGGAAGTATGTATGGTATCTCGACCTATCTAGACACATTCCGTGACAATGCGAGTCCAATGGACGTGTTGGTGGCGCTGTGACTTTTGGTGTCTGAATTGAACGATGAGCCATGGAAAGGAAAGATTATCACTTTCAGTCGGCAGCCTCAACTGCATTTGATAAAAGGGGATGATCTTCGGTCTAAGTGAAAGTTTATTAGGGAGATGGAATGGGGTATGAACACGGATTTCCAGAAGGTGTTTGATTTGATTCTTCAAGTGGCTGTGAATGGGAGATTGAAGCGAGAGCATATGATCAAAATGATCTTCGTGTTCAGCGACATGGAGTTCGATCAGGCTTCGAGTAATAGCTGGGAAACTGATTATGAGGCAATACAAAGAAAGTTTAAGGAAAAAGAGTACGAGGAAGCGGTGCCACAGATTGTGTTTTGGAATCTGAGGCACTCGAGTTCTACACCGGTGTCTGATACACGACGAGGGGTGTTGAGTGGCTACTCCAAGAATTTGATGAAGCTGTTCTTGAATTACGAGGGGGAAGTTCACCCGGAGCTTATCATGGAACTAGCCATCTCCGGCAAAGAGTATCAGAGTCTGACTGTGGTAGATTGATATTTGAAGGCGTAGCAGTGTTCCGTCATCATTTGTTTGAAGATTGTTTGCAATTTGAAAATAAAAATGTATATGAAAATAATGAATCAAGAAAATTCCTAGTTAGGCCTTCAAGATAGTTAATTTCCAATTTCAACTATATATGGTGTTATTTGGTCTTCTCTTTATTTTCTGTGAACTTTCAGGATCATCACGTGCCAACGAACCATAAGTACTGCAAACACTCCTAACCACTTGGGTTACACGCAAACACCCCCTTGTATTGTATTGTAACTGTTGATCAAGTTATACTTCTCTTGTTATGTGCATTGACAGAGTGGTTATCAATAATTCTATTTCCAAGGCTTTGATCAATCTCGAACAGATTAGAATTCAAGTAAATTATCATATGAACTCAACAACTTCAGCAATGAAATTCCACTTGCAGGTCGTGACTCGTGATTGGAGAATGGAAAATTGAAGAACCTAGAAGGAAGCCGGAGCTAGTTCTCTTACTCTAACGGGTCAGTGGTGCCCTGCGTGACAGATGGAGGTGCAGGATTTCTACTTGTTCATTTTCTGAGCATTGGCGACATCACCTGTGCAACATATATATATATATATATATATGTTATAAACTTCTTACTTAAGTGTGATTATGTGAATCTTAAATTAGATTTAATTCTAATTATTCTTCCTTATTATGACTTGTATTCCTTGGAGAAGAAGGATTTCTTCTCTCTTATTACTATAAATAAAGGCACTGCAATAACACATCCTCTACACAACCCTACAACCTCATCTCTCTCTATATTTTCTATGTGCCGCCGGCCCCCTCTCCTTGTCACGTGTCAGTTAAATAAATGTCACATGTCAGTTAAATATAGGTCACAACACGTTATTAACATGCTCCTATTGCGCTTAGAAATCTGAAATTTTTCATTAGTACCAACAAAACCAAGCATATTATGTTGAGGCTAAATATAAGCCTGCTTCGATGACTGAGATTCAGTTTCATCAAGGGAAAAACACCACACTAGGGTGAATTGAGGAGATGGCAAATTCATGACTGATATTGAGGAATTGGGCTCCAAGATGTTATTGGTACACGAGGTGGTACATTACATGTTATTATACAAATTGTAGGATATGTGTGTTAAAAAAGTTAATAACTTAAAAAATAAATTTCCCACCACTTACATAAAAACACTTGGTGTACCACCCATATTCCCGTCACAATAAAAAATTTCTCTAGAACTTATAAGTGAATTTGGGTGTAAAGGTAAACCGTTTTAACCACATGATACAAGTGATATTGGGGGGAAGAGGATTCATACACAGAACTTTAGGTTCAACAATAAACATTCTTAACAAACTGAGCTATAAGCTGCTTATTTAATTTCAACTTGTTGATCAAGTTATCCTATACTCTTGTTTTGTGAATTGACAGTCTTAATCAAAATTGTTATCTCCAAGGGTTCGATCAGTCTCAGACAGAAATCACATTAAATCATTTATTATTGAATACGAAGTCAACGGACGTTTTATCTTTAGGTAATACCGTCGACTGTTACACATATATAAGATAGCATATCATATGAAATTCCAGTTGCAGGTCGCGTCTGAGAAATTAATTCAAATTCAAAGAAATTCATGAACTGGAAATGAAACTAGACAATCAATCACACTCTTGATCACGAAACAAAGACGAAGAAGAACCAATATGGCAAGTCGGGAACTCTAACGGTTCATTCCCGGTATGACGTTTGGAGGTGCAGGGTTTCCACCTTGGTTCATTGTCTGAGCATTGGCGATCCAACCTGTGTATTAATATTCCAAAGAAAACAAATTGACATTGAAGATCAATATATTATAAGCAAAATAATCATGCATAATCGAAGCTACGAATATGAGGATTAGGTTACCCATGGAGGGGTCTAATCCGCGGTTTTTGAGCTCCCGGTACTCCTGGGAAATAGCACAACAACGAAGCAAGCAATGGACACAACAGTCCGCACATGGATCTTCAGGCAATGCGTAGAGACCTCTCAGTTTGGATCGAAAGGAGAACGAGTACAAACAAGCACACCCCACATAGGCAAGAGCAAAGTAGATCAAACACGCGCAAGCGCACGCTGCAATACATAGTATGCAACAAATTAATAAAATTAAGACATGCATCATCAAATTATATTTGCTAAATTACCATATGATTAATTCAACTCATTTAAGAAGTCAGGGTTAACTTACATGTTGTTCCTCTATCTATAATCTCAGCATTTTGCCCAAAGGTTATGCAGGGACAGCACCATGTCATCATGCCTAATTAATCACAATCATAATAACATGGAAAAATTAATTAAATCAATAAGAATTAACTTGAGATTCCTAACATATTAGCAGAGATGACATTACAGATAAAAGGGTCAATTAATTATTGGGACTTACAACTGCCAGGATCTTCAAAGCAACCACAAAGACCTGTTGTCCATTGTGGCGGCCCCTGTTGTTGGTAGCCGTAAGTTGCTGCCTGTGGAGGCACCGCCTGTGGTGGCGCGGCCTGCTGATAACCATATGCTCCTCCTTGTGGAGCTTGTAAAGGATCACTGTTGTAATTAGGATGCATTTTGATCTTTTTGTTTAAACTAAAGGAAACAAGAAGGCCCAAGTGTGAAATGAGTTGAGAGGGGTGGCCTTGTGCAAGGATGAGTTTAGTTCTTATATAGAAAATTGCTCAACCTAGGAAGTTATTAGTGGTTGAATAACGCAGCATACGTAATTTGCTTAGGTCAATGATTAAGCAAGTTCATAGAAATAGAGAGTAATGGGATATCATCCACCCATTGAAAACTTTGGGATAGCAAGTAGAGATGTCGACGAAGAAGATAACGTCGAAATATTATATGGACCATCCAAAGGTGGGATATCGGTGACAATAAACTTAGACCAGTATCCTGGTCCGATGTAACTTGTCCACATGTAACATGGGGTCCTAAATTTGTTTTCTTTTTCCACGTGGCACCATACAAAAATTGATGGAAAAGCCAATATTTTATATTTATTATAATATAATGCTAACCTTAAATATTGGCATGCCACACAAAATATTTGCTTTGGTTTGCCGATTGGAAAGTATATATTGAATTGGCCAAACTTAGAATGTGACATCCCACATCGCCCAGGGGTGTGATCCTTAAATGTATATTCTCATCCCTACCTAGCACGAGGCCTTTTGGGAGCTCATTGGCTTCGGGTTCCGTAAGAACTCCGAAGTTAAGCGAGAAGGGGGCTAGAGCAATCTCATGATGGGTGACCCACTGGGAAGTTGCTCGTGAGTTCCCAAAAACAAAACCGTGAGGGAATGGTAAGCGCAAAGCGGACAATATCGTGCTACGGTGGTGGAGCGGGCCCGGGAAGTGGTCCGGCCCGGGCCGGGATGTGACAATTGGTATCAGAGCCTAACCCTGGCCGTGGTGTGCCGACGAGGACGTCGAGCCCCTAAGGAGGGTGGATCGTGACATCCCACATCGCCCAGGGGAGTGATCCTTAAATGTATATTCCCATCTCTACCTAACACGAGGCCTTTTGGGAGCTCACTGGCTTCGGGTTCCGTGGGAACTCCGAAGTTAAGCGAGAAGGAGGCTTGAGCAATCCCATGATGGGTGACCCACTGGGAAGTTGCTCGTGAGTTCCCAAAAACAAAACCGTGAGGGAATGGTAAGCCCAAAGCGGACAATATCGTGCTACGGTGGTGGAGTCGGGCCCGGGAAGTGATCCGCCCCGGGCCGGGATGTGACAAATTGGTATCAGAGCCAATCCCTGGCCGGAAATGTGCCGACGAGGACGTCGGGCCCCTAAGGGGGGTGGATTGTGACATCCCACATCGCCCAGGGGTGTGATCCTTAAATGTATATTCCTATCCCTACCTAGCACGAGGTCTTTTGGGAGCTCACTGGCTTCGGGTTCCGTAGGAACTCCGAAGTTAAGCGAGAAGGGGGCTAGTGCAATCCCATGATGGGTGACCCACTGGGAAGTTGCTCGTGAGTTCCCAAAAACAAAACCGTGAGGGAATGGTAAGCCCAAAGCGGACAATATCGTGCTACGGTGGTGGAGCGGGCCCGGGAAGTGGTCCGGCCCGGGCCGGGATGTGACATAGAATGTCACTAAAACCCCAAACCCTAATTAGTATTTTAAATGAGAGATTATATTCACACACCCCAAATTACTTCTTTCATATCTTTTTATTTTTTTAATATTTTTCTATCAAGGGTTAGTGGTGTATAGAAAACATTAAAAAATTAAAAAGGTGTGGGAGAAGTAATTTGGGGTGTGTGAATATAATATCTCTAACCAAATATTCAATTTAAATTGTTGAACTAAATGAAAAAAAATAGTGACATGTGGATTGAATATTCCCAGCATAGCGATCAAATGTCAACAATATACAAAACACGAGAAAATTACAATAATAAGAGTAATGCTAGACTTATCATATTTTGGTGGATCCTACCTTTAATTACATAGGTGATAAAATGTGATGAAAGTAATATTTTGGGTTAAACTTTGTTTACTACTCTCATGTTTTATGGTTTTCAACATTTATTACATGAAGTTTTTTTCGCCCCAGAGTCATACCTAAAGTGTTAGTTTTGGGACAATCTCATACATCCATTAGTCTGGCTATTAAGTCTTTCGTTTACTGATGACGTGACACCCACGTAGACAATGATTGGGCGCCATGTATCATTAAAAATTAAAGAAAATTAAACTATTAAAATAATTAATTAAATAAAAGTTAAAAAAAATATAAAAAATTCCCCAGGTCCCCTTTGTCTTCCCCACCCCGATCCCCTTCTCTTCTCCCTCTGCACCTCTGCACATCCGCTTTCACCCTCACTCTCCGCTCTCTATCTCACTCTCCGCTCTCACTCTCCAGATCCCTCTGCATCATCTGCACATCCATCCTTTTCCAAATCCCCTTTGTCTTCCCCATCCCGATCCCCCACCCCGAGTGACTTGCTGTGACAAGTGCGATGATAGATGCCTTTCTGTGGAAGAGAGGGTAGCCGTGCTTCCATCCAAGGATGAGGGACTTATCGGGTTCCTGGAGCTCAACGGAGTGGAAAGCGTGGGAGTTAAGGATGGTGCGGACAGCGTTGAGTTCTTGGATGGTGAAGGGGTCGAGAAGGTGGTGGGAGGTGTTGGAGATATGGTCTTTGAGGCGGGGTGTTGGGATATGGGGATTGGATGCGGTTTTTGGAGGAGCACTAGGCGGAGTTTGTTGTGCAGTCGAGGAGGTCGGAGACATACGGGCGGCACGTAAGGAAGGTGGGACCAAGTGAAGAGGAGGACTAGGCCTATGCAGAGGGAAAGGGAGAAAAAACGCAGGAATCTCCGATCTTCCATGGATCATGTGTTTCAAAGTTTGAGTTTGAGGGAGGGGGAAGGATGGATGTGCAGAGGTGCAGAGGGAGAAAGGAGGGGAGTCGGGGTGGGGAAGACAAAGGGGATCTGGGGATTTTATTTTTTTCTTTTATTTAATTAATTATTTTAATAGTTTTCTTTATTTTTATTTTTTAAATTTCCATGTGGATGATACGTGGCGTCTAGTCATTGTTCATGTGGGTGCCACGTCACAATTAATGGGAGACTTAACAGTTTGACTCACGGATGTATGAGACTGTTCCAAAATTTACACTTTAGGTATGACTCTAGACGAAAAAAACTTGATGTACTAAATGTTAAAAACCCCAAAACATGAGGGTAGTAAACAGTCTTTTGTCCTAATATTTTTATTTCAGGATTTGAAAAATAATTGTTTTCGGATTTCTCCAGATTAAAATTATTCCATTAATCTTTGAGAGGGTGTGGACAAAAGCCCAATTGACATTCTTACAACGCACAAGCCCTGAAGCCCATAAAAATGCAAAGTCCATACGCCCAACATGCCTTTTGTTCTTGCATTTGCAGGTTCGGACCAGCATGCCTATACATGCATTTACTTAATACATTCATTGTCTAAACAATCAAATATGACATTCTATCTTTCTAATCGCATATTTGACCGTCAGATACTGAATTAAGGGATCGTTTGAGAACAATATTTCAACAAATCAAAAAGAACTTGAATCAAAATAATTATCAAACGGCCCTAAGTAATCGTTACCCATGTCAATTATGGTACCTTCCATTATCCCCAGAAAGTCTAAATGCAAAACATTGAATCGGTTGTACAAAAAGAATGGTACAAATCGAAGGCATTGAAACCCTTTTCCACAGAACTCAGAAGAAAGATTCAAACAAGGCATACAAAAAAATATAACATTTACACATTTTGCTCCTCCCCTTTTCTAAGGATCATCCTACTACTATACATACGAAGTGGGAAATGGAGGTTTGTAGTAGTATACATGTGCGTGGATATACCGAATCGAGTTAAAATTTTAGTTAGAAATGATTCCTCGAACCTGTATTCAAGCCATTACGAATCATCAAAATTCTAGGACCGACAGCCGGCGTTTGTCTCTGCAGAATATCAAAAAATTGCTGGTAACATCCGACCAACAAAGATGTCCGCAGGTTTTGAGTTTTGACAATTCTTGCTGAGAGTCTGAGGCTGTTTTAAGTTTTGAAGAACTTGGCAACGGCTTGATAGAGATTCTCTTCCTCGAAGGGCTTTGAGACGTATCCATCCATCCCACACTTCAGGCACTCATCATAGGTGGCATGAATAACATCCGCCGTCATAGCTAACACAGGCAAATGCCAGTCACCCTTTCTTGCGAGTGCTTCAAATCCACCATTCATCTCAACATTTGCCTTGCTCTCCATCTGCCGGATTCTGCGTATTGCCTCAAACCTGCAATCAAAAGTAACATTTGTAAATAACAAATTAACAATTCCAATTTGGTCAAAGCACAAATGCTAGCAATAAGGGCATTCAGAGTCTAGAATGTTGTAACTGAAACACCGAAACATACCCATCCATTTCAGGCATTTGAATATCCATGAAGCAAGCATCAAAATTGTGCGGTAATTGAAGCAACGCCAATGCAGCTTTGCCACTATCAACGCACTCTACATAAGCACCAAACTTCTTTAGTGCACCTGCAGCAACTCTCCTGTTTACCAAATTGTCATCAACCACCAAAATTTTCTTCCCACAGAGCAGACTTTGGAGGACGTTAGATCCATTAGGCACCACTCTCCCTGGTTGCCTCTTCTTTCCTATGCCCAGGACCTCTTGAAGACACGCAGCCACCATACTAGCCCTCAAAGGTTTCATAATTACGGTATCCGCAAAACCAGCTGCCCTTACCTTATCAGATTCAGCTTGACTAAGATTATTGGTTGCAAGAAGGATCATTTTTGGCAGCTTAAACGCATGACCGTTCTGTTTCCAATCCAATTTCTGCACATTAAGATCATGTTCTTCACCAGAAATCCATGAATCCTTCTCAACTAGAACTATATCTGGCTGGATACTTTTCCTGTCATATGTAATGAAGCAGTTCAATTCAGTTAATCAAATCCTACTTATTTCCAAAGTCTACCATTTTTTTTTCAGTTTTCCAAAGTCTACCTTTTCATTTTACTCAAAAGTCTACCCTTCATAGCAGTTAATAAAGGTAATATTGAATTGCCATATTGTTATAGTTTTGTCACAGTAAATATTAAACCCCTTAAAAAACTTTAAAGATGTAGCAAAAGTAAACGTACCCGGATGCCACATCACCATTTCTTCCACATGAAGCAACAGCCATCTTGATGCTACTCGCAACTTCCACAAGGATTCCAAGTCTCTTTAAGTGGTATTTGGTTACAGCAGCTCTCACGAGTTTTCCATCAACTACTATTGCTCGCAATCCTCTAAAACTAGAAGGTAGATCCTCAGGATTAGGTTTTTTCATGTCACTAAATGCATTTTTCTTGCACCTCCTAAAATTAGCGGTGAAAGAAAATGTACTCCCAACATGAGGTCGACTTACAAATTTTATCTGACCACCCATCAGTTCAACCAGACACTTACTGATGCTCATAGAAAATAACGCATCTCATACTTTAAGTTGCAGAACAGGTATTCATCGACTCGTGTGGGACTCTCTTTAGCGGCGAGTCTTGCTAGCAATTCTCTTCTTTACATTTACTATGATAAAAAAAATATATTTATATTTACGTGTTATACTAATTCTAAAAAAATGATCGAAGACAGGTTGAACTAATTTTGCAAAAATAATTAAAGACAAGTTGAACTGATTCTGCACAAAATGCAAAAATGATTAAAGACGAGTTAAACTAATTCTTCAAAAACATTCGAAGATGGGTTGAACTGATTCTGCAAAAATGATCATGGGGTTGAACTGATTTTGCAAAAATGATTAAGGACAGGTTGAATTGATTATGCAAAAATGATCGAGGACGGGTTGAATTGATTCTACAAAAATGGTCAAAGATTGGTTGAACTGGTTCTTCAAAAATATTCAAGGACAGGTTGAACTAATTCTGCAAAAATAATCAAAGACGGGTTGAACTGATTCTGCAAAAGTTGTCCAATACGAGTTGAACTCATTCTGCAAAAATGGTCAAAGACGAGTTGAACTGATTCTGTGAAAAATGGTCAAGGGCTGATTGAACTGATTCTACAAAAATGGTTGAGGACAGATTGAATTGATTATAGTAATAAAAGGATATAAACTGAGTCTGCATATAGTTTCAAAACTGATCATGCATAAATAGTCGAGAATAAGTTGAACTTTTGGCACATATTAATTTTGTTAGAGTTGTGAGGGTTAGATTTTATTAACAACCATAAAGCCTTAGAGGGTATGGCTGATATTTTAAAATATTGTTTAAATGTTTTTTGACTAGGCTTTAGTAGTTTTTATGTTTTTGTCTCTCATTAACATGTTTAAAAACTAGTGGAGTTCCTTGAAATATAGTCAAAAATTTTGTCTCTCTATGTAAAGCTCCCTAATTAATATTTCCAAATGGTTAGTTTTCTGTCCTGGAAAGAATAAATCCATATGTTTCGTGACTTACATTATATATTCAATATTCTAAATAAAAAAAATTAATTAACCAGCATATATGCTTCTTAGTTCCTTATAGTCGAGAAGATAATTTTGAAAATTGAGGATTTAGACTATTCTTTCCTATAGGAAAACTGTGTCACGATATTAATAGAGGCGTGCAATGATCCACGGGGCTAATCAACGGTAATATTTCCTAACTCAGTAGTAAAAGGTCTCGATGCAATTAGTGGTGAACTACGAAACCATTCACTGCACATTGTATTTAAGGTTTCCAGATTTCCGACGTGGGAATTTAAGTTCTTTATAATAAGCAAATCATATAGCACAAAAAAAGTTGGCCTTGTGGCAAGCATGCATGCATACCCCGGCCCAGCTGACAGTAGATGTACATAAAAGTTTGCAAACGGTTGAGAAGAGTTCATCACAAGCAGTAATTTGT
The DNA here is from genome assembly GCF_041283825.1 of Pyrus communis. Lineage (NCBI taxonomy): Eukaryota > Viridiplantae > Streptophyta > Magnoliopsida > Rosales > Rosaceae > Pyrus > Pyrus communis. Next base: position 1,751,596 of record NC_142570.1, on the reverse strand, counting down.
TTTGAATCAATATTGATTCATATTCTGGTTCCCTTGAGGCGTCATCATATTAAACTGTGGCTGCTGCTGATGTAACCTTGGATTCCTTTGCACATTTCCTATCCATCCAATTGAAGGGTCAATCCCTCTGAAATGGAGCTCCCTGTAATCTTGGCAAATAGCGCAGGGCTCACAGAAGAAATGGGTGACCCAATCGGGTTCAGGGGACTCGATTAGATTTGTATTTGCTGCGCAGCTTTGCACGGTACGTGCATGGCATTATGAATGGTACATATAACAAGGCTGCAATCAACCCGTAGAACAGTCCGCTGCTCGCACATGTTATCACGAGAAAACTTAAAATTAGGTTTGCAGTCTCTGAACAGATTCAAAGGTTCGTATTGATCAATATGCTTTTCCCTCGATTTCTTCTTCCACGTCGTACCCGACACCCCGACCTCGTACATCTGCCAACAGCTTCCCATGGCTTGGTCCCACGATCCCCTAACAACCCTCAAGCTCATTTGCAACCTCCGTGGGGGTCCGTGGCACGGGGAAGTCCGATAGGGAAGGTTTCTACACGGCAGCCTATTGGCTCTTCCACAACCACTCAAAAACCCTAGGTTGTAACGTTGCATCCTTTGCGGAGTTCGGGTATTTCAAAGACCTCCTCGAGATTATGTACAGGGTTTTGGAAGGCCCCGACGTGAGGGAGGTCCAAAAGGCCAAGTGGTTGCGGTGGAAAGAGCGGTCGGTCGGAGTTGCAGCCGCACCGGCAGCGGCGCGGTTGGAATACTAAGACTAATTACACGATGACATCAGCTCCCCCTCCCGCTCAATCAGAAATGAAAATGATTGCAACGGAGAGAGAGAGAAATTGAGAAAGGAAAAACCAAAACAGAAGACCGTCACCATGGCGAAGAAGGCTATCGAGACTTATGAGCGAGACCCAGAGTTTCAGTTCCTACACGAGCGGGTTTCAGATCTCTTTGTGTAGTGCTTGAAGACTGATATTGATTCCCTGAAAGATACGTCATCCTCTTCAAAGTAAAAGGAGATAACCCTAGCGGCGAAGTGGTGCCCTTCCCTCAACGCCTCCTTCGACCGCTCCACGCTGCTCTGTGAGAGCATTGCAAGGACCTTTTCCCGAGAGAATCATACCCTTAATACCCAGGAATGGAGGAGGAAGAGTACTTGCACAAAGTCAGGCACCGGCTGAGGAAGGAGATTTTGGTGCCTTTGAGGAAGGCAATGGATTTGCCTGAGATTTACATAGCTGCCAAACAGTGGGACTCAATTCCTTACAACCGAGTGGCATCCGTGGCCATGAAACGTTACAAGGGTAAGTTTTTGGAGCATGACGGAGAGCGGTTCAGGAAGTATTTAGAGGATGTGAAAGCCGGCAAGGCCAAGATTGCCGCCGGTGGATTGCTGCCGCATGAGATCGTAGCCCAGCTCAATATTGGCAACTATTATGGTCAAGCTTGTGCGGAAGAGGATTATGAAGTGGCTTCACTTCAATGGCAGAGAATGGTTGATGATTTGCTAAAGCAGGGCAAGATGAAGAACCGCTTAGCTGTGTGTGACGTGTCTGAAAGTATGGTTGGAAGGTCTGGAAGTATGGGTGGATGGTCTGGAAGCATGGGTGGATGGTCCGGAACCGGAAGTATGTATGGTATCTCGACCCATCTAGACACATTCCGTGACAATGCGAGTCCAATGGACGTGTTGGTGGCGCTGGGACTTTTGGTGTCTGAATTGAACGAGGAGCCATGGAAGGGAAAGATTATCACTTTCAGTCGGCAGCCTCAACTGCATTTGATAAAAGGGGATGATCTTCGGTCCAAGTGAAAGTTTATTAGGGAGATGGAATGGGGCATGAACACGGATTTCCAGAAGGTGTTTGATTTGATTCTTCAAGTGGCTGTGAATGGGAGATTGAAGCCAGAGCATATGATCAAAAGGATCTTCGTGTTCAGCGACATGGAGTTCGATCAGGCTTCGAGTAATAGCTGGGAAACTGATTATGAGGCAATACAAAGAAAGTTTAAGGAAAAAGGGTACGAGGAAGCGGTGCCACAGATTGTGTTTTGGAATCTGAGGCAGTCGAGTTCTACACCGGTGTCTAATACACAACGAGGGGTGTTGAGTGGCTACTCCAAGAATTTGATGAAGCTGTTCTTGAATTACGAGGGGGAAGTTCACCCGGAGCTTATCATGGAACTAGCCATCTCCGGCGAAGAGTATCAGAGTCTTACTGTGGTAGATTGATATTTGAAGGCGTAGCAGTGTTCCGTCATCATTTGTTTGAAGATTGTTTGTAATTTGAAAATAAAAATGTATATGAAGATAATGAATCAAGAAAATTCCTAGTTAGGCGTTCAAGATAGTTAATTTCCAATTTCAACTATATATGGTGTTATTTGGTCTTCTCTTTATTTTCTGTGAACTTTCAGGATCATCACGTGCCAACGAACCATAAGTACTGCAAACACTCCTAACCACTTGGGTTACACGCAAACACCCCCTTGTATTGTATTGTAACTGTTGATCAAGTTATACTTCTCTTGTTATGTGCATTGACAGAGTGGTTATCAATAATTCTATTTCCAAGGCTTTGATCAGTCTCGAACAGATTAGAATTCAAGTAAATTATCATATGAACTCAACAACTTCAGCAATGAAATTCCACTTGCAGGTCGTGACTCGTTATTAGAGAATGGAAAATTGAAGAACCTAGAAGGAAGCCGGAGCTAGTTCTCTTACTCTAACGGGTCAGTGGTGCCCTTCGTGACAGATGGAGGTGCAGGATTTCTACTTGTTCATTTTCTGAGCATTGGCGACATCACCTGTGCAACATATATATACATATATTTGTTATAAACTTTTTACTTAAGTGTGATTGTGTGAATCTTAAATTAGATTTAATTCTAGTTATTCTTCCTTTTTATGACTTGTATTCCTTGGAGAAGAAGGATTTCTTCTCTCTTATTACTATAAATAAAGGCACTGCAATAACACATCCTCTACACAACCCTACAACCTCATCTCTCTCTATATTTTCTATGTGCCGCCGCCCCCCTCTCCTTGTCACGTGTCAGTTAAATAAATGTCACCTGTCAGTTAAATATAGGCCACAACAAGTTATTAACATGCTCCTATTGCGCTTAGAAATATGAAATTTTTCATTAGTACCAACAAAACCAAGCATATTATGTTGAGGCTAAATATAAGCCTGCTTCGATGACTGAGATTCAGTTTCATCAAGGGAAAAACACCACACTAGGGTGAATTGAGGAGATGGCAAATTCATGACTGATATTGAGGAATTGGGCTCCAAGATGTTGACTTGTGTTTTCCGAAGCCAACCTAGAACTTATAAGAGATTTTTCAGTGTGATCGGTACACGAGGTGGTACATTACATGTCATTACACAAATAGTGGGATATGTGTGTTAAAAAGGTTAATAACTTAAAAAATAAATTTCCCACCACTTACATAAAAACATGTGATGTACCACCTATATTCTCGTTACAATAAAAAATTTCTCTAGAACTTATAAGTGAATTTGGGTGTAAGGGTAAACGGTTTTAATCACATGAGACAAGTGATATTGGGGGGAAGAGGATTCATACACAGAACTTTAGGTTCAACAATAAACATTCTTAACAAACTGAGCTATAAGCAGCTTATTTAATTTCAACTTGTTGATCAAGTTATCCTATACTTTTGTTTTGTGAATTGACAGTCTTAATTAAAATTGTTATCTCCAAGGGTTCGATCAGTCTCAGACCGAAATCACATTAAATCATTTATTATTGAATACGAAGTCAACGGACGTTTTATCTTTAGGTATAATACCGTCGACTGTTACACATATATACGATAGCATATCATATGAAATTCCAGTTGCAGGTCGCGTCTGAGAAATTAATTCAAATTCAAAGAAATTCATGAACTGGAAATGAAACTAGACAATCAATCACACTCTTGATCACGAAACAAAGACGAAGAAGAACCAATATGGCAAGTCGGGAACTCTAACGGTACATTCCCGTTGTGACGTATGGAGGTGCAGGGTTTCCACCTTGGTTCATTTTCTGAGCATTGGCGATCCAACCTGTGTATTAATATTCCAAAGAAAACAAATTGACATTGAAGATCAATATATTATAAGCAAAATAATCATGCATAATCGAAGCTACCAATATGAGGTTTAGGTTACCCATGGAGGGGTCTAATCCGCGGTTTTTGAGCTCCCGGTACTCCTGGGAAATAGCACAACAAGGAAGCAAGCAATGCACACAACAGTCCGCACATGGATCTTCAGGCAATGCGTAGAGACCTCTCAGTTTGGATCGAAAGGAGAACGAGTACAAACAAGCACACCCCACATAGGCAAGAGCAAAGTAGATCAAACCCCCGAAAGCGCACGCTGCAATACATAGTATGCAACAAATTGATAAAATTAAGACATGAATCATCAAATTATATTTGCTAAATTACCATATGATTAATTCAACTCATTTAAGAAGTCAGGGTTAACTTACATGTTGTTCCTTTATCTATAATCTCAGCATTTTGCCCAAAGGTTATGCAGGGACAGCAGCATGTCATCATGCCTAATTAATCACAATCATAATAACATGGAAAAATTAATTAAATCAATAAGAATTAACTTGAGATTCCTAACATATTAGCAGAGATGACATTACAGATAAAAGGGTCAATTAATTATTGGGACTTACAACTGCCAGGATCTTCAAAGCAACCACAAAGACCTGTTGTCCATTGTGGCGGCCCCTGTTGTTGGTAGCCGTAAGTTGCTGCCTGTGGAGGCACCGCCTGTGGTGGCGCGGCCTGCTGATAACCATATGCTCCTCCTTGTGGAGCTTGTTTAGGATCACTGTTGTAATTAGGATGCATTTTGATCTTTTTGTTTAAACTAAAGGAAACAAGAAGGCCCAAGTGTGAAATGAGTTGAGAGGGGTGGCCTTGTGCAAGGATGAGTTTAGTTCTTATATAGAAAATTGCTCAACCTAGGAAGTTATTAGTGGTTGAATAACGCAGCATACGTAATTTGCTTAGGTCAATGATTAAGCAAGTTCATAGAAATAGTCGACGTACTAATATCATTGACCTTTTCAAAATACAAATCTGGATTACTTTTCTCCATATTGTTTGTTGGATAGCACAAGTTGTTGAATGGTAATCTTGTCTTCAGCCCAAGAAGATGATCCAGCCCATAGAAAACTCATGAAATGTGCTAGAAAATTCTAGCAAAAGGTTGTCGGTGCATTAGGCATGCATAATAAGCTAGATAATTCTAGCAAGTTGTAATATTATATGGCCATAAGCCATATGTCGGTGCAGTGTGTGCATTAACATGCACTAGAAAGTGCTAGTGAAGTCGGCAAACATGCCTATAAATTTAGGTGTGTGTGTGTGTGTTGCCATGTAGCAAGAACTAAGAAAGAGAGCAAGAAGTGAGAAAAAGAGTGAAGTGTGAGTGTGTTTGAGTGTTTCCTCTTGTATTAAGATTGTGTGAGAATAAAAAATTTGTATAACACTTTGAGTGATTTTTTCTTTCTCTTGCCAATCAAATTCCGCTGCATTACAATCTCCTTTGTGAGATAAACATCTCCAAGTAGTGAAGCATTTTTAAACCCCAACAAAGTGGTATCAGAGCTATGGCTAGCAATGCTATGGCAGCCTTCCAAGTTCCAGTGCTCGACAGCAACAACTTCGATAATTGGAGTATCAAAATGAAGGCCCTTTTGGGTGCACACGATGTCTGGGAAGTCGTGGAGAAAGGCTACACTGAGCCAGAAGATGAAGCTACTCTGTCTCAACCCCAGAAGGAGAGTTTGAAAGATTCAAGAAAGAGAGACAAGAAGGCTCTCTACCTTATCTACCAAGCATTAGATGACAATGGCTTTGAGAAGGTCTCGAGTGCAACCTCTGCCAAGCAAGCATGGGAGAAGCTTCAAACCTCTTACAAAGGAGCCGAACAAGTGAAAAAGGTTCGTCTTCAAGTATTAAGAGGTGAGTTCGAATCTCTACAAATGAAAGGGTCTGAATCAATCTCTGATTATTTCTCAAGAGTCTTAGCTGTTTCCAATCAATTAAAAAGAAACGGAGAAAAGTTAGAAGATGTTAGAATTATGGAGAAGATACTACGCTCGTTGGACCCCAAGTTCGAGCACATTGTCGTGACGATTGAAGAAACTAAAAACTTGGAAGAAATTAGTATAGAGCAATTAATGGGTTCACTACAAGCATATGAAGAGAAACATAAGAAGAGGCAAGGGAATGATGAGCAGCTCCTTAAGACGCATGTTCAGCCAAAGAAGAAAGAAGAAAGCTTCGACAACGAGAGAAGCCGATACGGAAGAAGTCGTGGTCGAGGTCGCGGACGTGGACATGGGCGTGGATGTGGTTGGAACTTAAACAACCATAGCAACTACGAAAGAGGAGAAAGCTCAACAAAAGGTCGCGGAAGAGGACGCTCAAACTCAAGGTATGAAAAATCTCAAGTTCAATGTTATAATTGTCAAAAGTTTGGGCATTATGCTTGGGAATGTAGAGCTCCAAACAACAGACTTGATGAGAAGGTCAATTATGTGAAAGAAGAGAAAGAAGAGAATGGTGTTGTGCTACTAGCATGCAAGAACAATGATGGAGACCAAGACTATACATGGTACCTTGACACCGGCGCCAGCAACCACATGTGCGGAAGAAGAAGCATCTTCGTAGAGCTCAATGAATCAGTGAGTGGTAACGTTTCTTTTGGAGATGAATCCAAAATACCCGTAAAAGGAAAAGGTAACATCCTTATTCCCCTGGAAAATGGGGGTCACCAATTAATTTCGAATGTCTACTACGTGCCCAATATGAAAAGCAACATTTTGAGTTTGGGTCAACTCTTAGAAAAAGGTTATGATTTTCATACGAAAAATTATATCCTTTTTCTTAGAGATGACAAAGGAAGATTAATTGCCAAGGCGAAAATGTCAAAGAATAGGATGTTTCCCATGAACATTCAAAACGATGTTGCAAAGTGTCTCAAGATATGTTACAAAGACATATCTTGGCTTTGGCATCTTCGTTTTGGGCATCTTAACTTTGGGGGATTGGAGTTATTATCCAAGAAGGAGATGGTGAGAGGCTTACCGCGTATCAGCCACCCTGATCAAGTTTGCGAAGGATGTTTACTTGGGAAACAGTTCAGGAAAAGCTTTCCAAAGGAGTCGACCACAAGAGCCCAGAAGCCACTCGAGCTCATTCACACCGATGTGTGCGGTCCAATAAAACCAAGCTCTTTGGGTAAAAATAATTATTTCCTTCTCTTCATTGATGATTTTTCAAGAAAAACCTGGGTGTATTTCTTGAAGCAGAAATCAGAAGTCTTTGGAGCATTCAAGAAGTTCAAAGCCGTTGTAGAAAAGGAGAGTGGTTGCAAGATCAAAGCCATGAGATCTGATCGAGGAGGAGAATTCACTTCGAAGGAATTTCAAGAGTTTTGTGAAGCAAATGGAATTCGTCGACCTTTGACAGTTCCAAGATCCCCTCAACAAAATGGAGTGACGGAAAGAAAAAATCGAACCATCCTCGACATGGCTCGAAGTATGCTCAAAAGTAAGAAATTGCCTAAGGAATTGTGGGCAGAAGCTGTAGCATGTGCTGTCTACCTATCCAATCGGTCTCCAACAAGGAGTGTGTGGGGAAAAACTCCGCAAGAAGCATGGAGTGGAAGAAAACCAGGTATTTCTCATCTAAGAGTTTTTGGAAGCATAGCCCATGTACACGTACCAGACGAGAGGAGAACCAAACTCGACGACAAAAGTGAGAAGTTCATCTTCATCGGCTATGACACCAATTCAAAAGGCTATAAGCTGTATAATCCAAACAATGGGAAGACGGTGATCAGTCGAGATGTGATGTTCGATGAAGAAGGAGAATGGGATTTTGGCCCGCATGTAGGTGATCTTCACTTCTTTCCTCAATTTGAAGAAGAGAATGAACAAGGGATGATGGAGCAAGCAAGAGAGGTTCAACAAGAATCCACTATTCCACCTGCTTCACCAACATCAACCAATCATGGTAATTCATCAGCATCAGCATTGTCAAGTGGGAGTCTAAATGAAAGAGAAGTACCACGCACAAGAAGTATACGAGACCTTTATGAGGTAGCTGAAAGACTTGATAATCCTACACTTTTCTGTCTCTTTGCTGATTGTGAACCAGTCGACTTCCAAGAAGCAGTGCAAGATACTAAGTGGAGGAAAGCAATGGATGAAGAAATTGAAGCAATTCAGAAGAATGATACATGGGAACTCACTGTTCTTCCGAAAGGACACAAAGCCATCGGAGTCAAGTGGGTGTACAAGACAAAGAAAAATGCCAATGGAGAGGTCGAAAGATACAAGGCAAGACTAGTGGCGAAAGGCTATAGTCAAAGAGCCGGAATCGACTATGATGAGGTATTCGCACCCGTTGCTCGGTTGGAAACTATACGATTACTAATTTCTTTGGCAGCCCAAAACAGTTGGAAGATTCAACAAATGGATGTGAAGTCCGCCTTCTTAAATGGAGTCCTTGAAGAAGAAGTCTACATTCAGCAACCGTCAGGCTATGAGATCAAAGGGCATGAAGACAAAGTTCTAAAGCTGAAGAAAGCCCTCTATGGGTTAAAACAAGCGCCACGAGCATGGAATAGTCGCATCGACAAGTACTTTCAGGAAAACAACTTCATCAAGTGCCCTCATGAACATGCTCTCTACGTCAAAGTCAAAGATGGAGATATTTTGATTGTGTGCTTATATGTGGATGATTTAATCTTCACCGGGAGTAATCCAAGCATGTTTGAAGAGTTCAAGAGAGTGATGACCAAAGAATTTGAGATGACCGACATCGGGTTGATGGCATATTACCTAGGCATTGAAGTCAAGCAGAACGAAGAAGGAATTTTCATCTCCCAAGAAAGCTACACAAAGGAGATACTGAAAAAGTTCAAAATGGACGACTGCAAGCCCGTGAGCACGCCAATGGAGTGCGGAGTCAAACTAACCAAGTATGACAAAGGAGAAAGCGTAGATCCAACATTTTTCAAAAGTCTAGTTGGAAGCTTACGCTACTTGACTTGCACAAGACCAGATATTCTCTATGCTGTCGGATTAATCAGTCGCCACATGGAGAATCCCACAACTACACATTTGAAAACGGCCAAAAGAATTCTTCGATACCTCAAAGGTACTGTTAACTTTGGCTTGTTTTATTCAAGTTCTGATAACTACAAACTTGCTGGATATAGCGACAGTGATTGGGCAGGAGATTCCGACGATAGAAAAAGCACTACTGGATTTGTGTTCTTCATGGGAGACACTGCATTCACATGGATGTCGAAGAAGCAACCGATTGTCACTCTCTCTACCTGCGAAGCTGAATATGTAGCTGCTACTTCATGTGTCTGCCATGCAATCTGGCTGAGAAACTTGCTGAAAGAATTAAGAATGCGACAAGAAGAGCCAACAAAGATCTATGTTGACAACAAGTCTGCAATAGCTCTAGCAAAGAATCCAGTATTCCATAACAGGAGCAAACATATAGATACCCGTTATCACTACATAAGAGAGTGCATTGCAAGAAAGGATGTGCAAGTGGAATACGTGAAGTCTCAAGACCAAATCGCAGACATATTCACCAAGCCCCTCAAACAAGAAGACTTTGTCAGACTAAGAAACTCAATCGGCGTCACAAGACAAGATTAAGGGGGGATGTTGAATGGTAATCTTGTCTTCAGCCCAAGAAGATGATCCAGCCCATAGAAAACTCATGAAATGTGCTAGAAAATTCTAGCAAAAGGTTGTCGGTGCATTAGGCATGCATAATAAGCTAGATAATTCTAGCAAGTTGTAATATTATATGGCCATAAGCCATATGTCGGTGCAGTGTGTGCATTAACATGCACTAGAAAGTGCTAGTGAAGTCGGCAAACATGCCTATAAATTTAGGTGTGTGTGTGTGTGTTGCCATGTAGCAAGAACTAAGAAAGAGAGCAAGAAGTGAGAAAAAGAGTGAAGTGTGAGTGTGTTTGAGTGTTTCCTCTTGTATTAAGATTGTGTGAGAATAAAAAATTTGTATAACACTTTGAGTGATTTTTTCTTTCTCTTGCCAATCAAATTCCGCTGCATTACAATCTCCTTTGTGAGATAAACATCTCCAAGTAGTGAAGCATTTTTAAACCCCAACACAAGTACGTGTTTAAAACGTCAGAAATCTCTGCGGTATGACAATCTAAAATACAACACATATAATGAGTGGTTCTACCATTAATTGCATCAAAACTTTTTGTAAATGATTAAGTTGGAGACAATATCGTTGTTTATAATTAATTGGTTGTGAGCCGCTAAACCATCTTTCAGCATTGCTTCCTATGGGAAACACAGTCAAATGATCCTAATAATATTGGGAAATTATCTTCTCCGACCTAGTCAAGGAACTAAGAAGTAAATTGATTATATTGTTAATCAAAAGTCTTCCCTCTTTTTAGAATATTGAATATAAAATGTAAGTCACAAAACATATGAATCTACTATATTTCCAGGACAGAAAACTGACCATGTGGACATATAAATTATCCTAACTGAAAAGAATAACAATCTGCAACTGCAGTATTCGTCTTAGATATCTGTAATCACAGCCAGGACTTGTAGAGAATTCCATAAACTTTGCATGAATGAAATGTAAAATATAACGCCAATTGCAGTTTTTAATTACCTCATTTCCATCACAAATTGAGCGGATTAAATTAATATCCAAGACTTAGTTATCAAACCACTTGCATGTCTTATAACGACTTGGTATATACTTGTACTAAAAGATGTTCAAGTGGCCAACTCATAGAAGCAATGGAGAAAAAAGTGTGAACGCTATCTTCAGTGGTAGAGAGGAAATTTTTATACTGTATACAGAATTGTTCACTCTTTGTATCACTCTTATCCATACTATCTTACGATTTTGCATTTCCTTTTGACCTTTTGCATTCCTTTAGTTAACTTTGTTCGTTGATTTTTCTTTGAGGTCAAAAGGGGATACTCCATTAAAAATAAAATAAAAATAAAAAAAACCTTACAACTATAAGTTCTATAGAGGAAAAAAAACACGCTTCAAGAGTTCAATTGGAGAAAGAAAAAAACTCATCACTTGTCATGTTCAAATTGATTATTAATTGCAAAATTCCTTTGATATCTTTCTTCCGTCGAAAGATTAACAAGATTTTTATTTTAAAAAAATGACTTTAAGTGTTTTTCTTTAAAGTTTATTGATTTCAAAGACTTCTATAATGAGATATAGTTCAAAGCTTAAAGCCCATTATGTCCCACCTCATGAAGCCACCCACACAACTGATCAGACCACCCAAGCTCCATCTAGAAAACTCCAAACCTCTCCATTGACAACAAGACAAAGGCAGCAAGCCATTGATAAAATTGAATGAGAAGTGACACTTAGTACTAGGGTTGGGCAAACGGGTCTTGGGCCCGCAGGTAGGGGCGGGTACGGGGCGGGTCCTGTTTTTAAATAGGGGAAACGGGGCGGGGCGGGCCTAGGTAATGGCATTCTAGGGTCGGGCCGGTTCCAGATTTATAGAAAAACGGGGCCCCGAACCGGCCCGTTTGTAATTGAAATGGACGGCCCAGATTGAAAATAAACATACCTTCCAATCATGACCGTTGGTTTTAGGTTTTAGTATAAACTCCAACCCGTCTCTCTCTCCCTCCCTCTCTCTCGCTCTCCGTCGGTGAGAAGCAGCTGCAGCCATGGCGCAGTACAGCAAGGTCGCCCCGACCCCTCTGCTGAAGGACGAGCTCGACATCGTCATCCCCACCATCCGAAACCTCGATTTCCTCGAGATGTGGAGGCCCTTCTTCCAGCAGTACCACCTCATCATCGTCCAGGATGGCGACCCGTCGAAGGTGATCAAGGTCCCGGAGGGCTTCGACTACGAGCTCTACAACCGCAACGATATCAACCGGATTCTGGGTCCCAAGGCGTCCTGCATCTCCTTCAAGGACTCTGCTTGCAGATGCTTCGGCTACATGGTCTCCAAGAAGAAGTACATCTTCACCATCGACGACGATTGCTTTGTAAGTATCGCTTTTGGGTTTCGAAAACTTGGGATCTTAATTGGGGCTGTTTTGGATGTGGGATTTGATTTTTGAGTTGAAAAGGTTGGATCTTGGTGGGTTTTGGGAAGTGGGTTTTGTTGGGGTTTTCGAAATCTTGTTGTTCAATTGAATTTCGATTCGACTCGAATTGATTAGTTTGTGATGAAATTCTGTTGCTTTTGTTGTTTAGATCTGTTTCTGCTGCTAATGTTTGACTTACCCTCATCGTTTACTTTTGTTAATGAACTTTACTTGCTTTGATCTCTGTTTCTTTCGAGTCATATTTTAATATCATAGTTGCCTTTGGTTTGATCCGTTTCTTACCATGAGTTCTTTCCGTTAGTGTACTTAAAGTCTTGTGTAGAGATGTTGTTTGTTAGTCATTGTCTTCTGATCCGGTTTCGGTGATAGCATGAATTATATAATTGCAATTCTATGATATCGAAGCTTTTGAAAGATTTGTATTGTTTTCGTAAATCTTAGGTTCAGCACTAAGCTAATTGATATACTGTTTACTACATTCACAGATCTCCACCTTGCACTCGAGTCTGTTCGAATTATTGTTAGATTTACACCTAAAAGTTTCGGCCCGTAAATATTGATTAAGATTAAAACGTTTAATTTCAGTTTCGTGTATTCGTAGTTTGAGTAGCTGGTGTTGTGTATTTGGAACTGTTGCTGGAATTAGCAATGTTATGGTGCTGCTAATGTGTTTCAGATTTGATCGATATCCTTAAAATTCTTGTGAAATTGAGGTGTTATAACTTAAGTATGGTACTCTTTGTGAAAATGCAGGTTGCCAAAGATCCTTCTGGCAAAGATATCAATGCACTTGAGCAGCATATCAAGAACCTTCTGTCTCCGTCAACTCCATTTTTCGTCAGCAGGTGTGTGGTGCAGGGGAACCTTGAGATTGGAAGTCTCAGAGAAGTTGATGTTAAGTCTGGGCTTCCTGCCACTACAAGTACTGAAAGATTGGAACTTCTTGACGATGACGAGCATATTCTTAGCATTAAAATAATTGGTGGGGATCACAGACTTAGGGTATGAAGACTTTGATATGAAGTTCTGTGTTCACCGGAATCTTTGCATATCCTTTTATAATTCAGCACATACTTCTCTTTTCCTTTTATTTGGTTGCACATTTCTCAGCATACAAGCTAAAAGGTTAACTAGTTCACAAGATTTTGATATGAAGTTCTGTGTTCACCGGAGTCTTTGCATATTAGTCTGCATTTTTTTGTGCAGATTGCAATCTGTGAATATGTACAATTTTTTTTTTTCTTTCAAACAACCAAAAAAAAAAAAAAAAATGGACCCGTGGACCCGGCCCGAACCGGCCCGTTTCAACCGGGCCGGGTAATGTCCGGTTCTTATATTAAAAAATGTAATCCCCGGCCCGGCCCGCCCCGTTCCTTTTGAACCTAGGTCCGGTCCGGTCCCTTCAAAATTGGGCCCGGCCCGGCCCGTGCCCAGCCCTACTTAGTACTAGAGTCTAGTAATATTTTTTTCATTTGTAAGTGAGAGGTTTTAAGTTTGATTCTCACTAAAGGCGTAGTTCAACCACATTACTTTGACAAGCTCATTGTAGGGCTTAACTCACTTCCCCACTCCTTAGCGAAGATACTATCGTTTGTTAAAAAAAAAAAAAAAAAAAAAAAAAGTTGAATGAGAAGAATATTCGTTAAGCATATGCTTGTAGGGTTGCCAATTGTGGCTTAGTGTATAAAAAATAGGCCGTTTGTGCTCTTTTTTTCTTCGTTTTAGCTCGTAAACAAATCTCTTCGACAAAAGCATATTGATCAATACGAACCTTTGAATCTGTTCAGAGACTACAAACCTAATTTTAAGTTTTCTCGTGATAACATGTGCGAGCAGCGGACTGTTCTACGGGTTGATTGCAGCCTTGTTATATGTACCATTCATAATGCCATGCACGTACCGTACAAAGCTGCGCAGCAAATACAAATCTAATCGAGTCCCCTGAACCCGATTGGGTCACCCATTTCTTCTGTGAGCCCTGCGCTATTTGCCAAGATTACAGGGAGCTCCAGTTCAGAGGGATTGACCCTTCAATCGGATGGATAGGAAATGTGCAAACGAATCCAAGGTTACATCAGCAGCAGCCACAGTTTAATATGATGACGCCTCTAGGGAACCAGAATATGAATCAATATTGATTCAAAACAAATTACTGCTTGTGATGAACTCTTCTCAACCGTTTGCAAACTTTTATGTACATCTACTGTCAGCTGGGCCGGGGTATGCATGCATGCTTGCCACAAGGCCAACTTTTTTTGTGCTATATGATTTGCTTATTATAAAGAACTTAAATTCCCACGTCGGAAATCTGGAAACCTTAAATACAATGTGCAGTGAATGGTTTCGTAGTTCATTACTAATTGCATCGAGAACTTTTACTACTGAGTTAGGAAATATTACCGTTGATTAGCCCCGTGGATCATTGCACGCCTCTATTAATATCGTGACACAGTTTTCCTATAGGAAAGAATAGTCTAAATCCTCAATTTTCAAAATTATCTTCTCGACTATAAGGAACTAAGAAGCATATATGCTGGTTAATTAATTTTTTTTATTTAGAATATTGAATATATAATGTAAGTCACGAAACATATGGATTTATTCTTTCCAGGACAGAAAACTAACCATTTGGAAATATTAATTAGGGAGCTTTACATAGAGAGACAAATTTTTTTACTATATTTCAAGGAACTCCACTAGTTTTTAAACATGTTAATGAGAGACAAAAACATAAAAACTACTAAAGCCTAGTCAAAAAACATTTAAACAATATTTTAAAATATCAACCATACCCTCTAAGGCTTTATGGTTGTTAATAAAATCTAACCCTCACAACTCTAACAAAATTAATATGTGCCAAAAGCTCAACTTATTCTCGACTATTTATGCATGATCAGTTTTGAAACTATATGCAGACTCAGTTTATATCCTTTTATTACTAGAATCAATTCAATCTGTCCTCAACCATTTTTATAGAATCAGTTCAATCAGCCCTTGACCATTTTTCATAGAATCAGTTCAACCCGTTTTTGACCATTTTTGCAGAATGAGTTCAACTCGTATTGGACAACTTTTGCAGAATCAGTTCAACCCGTCTTCAATTATTTTTGCAGAATTAGTTCAACCTGTCCTTGAATATTTTTGCAGAACCAGTTCAACTAATCTTTGACCATTTTTGCAGAATCAGTTCAACCCGTCCTCGATCATTTTTGCATAATCAATTCAACCTGTCCTTAATCATTTTTGCAAAATCAGTTCAACCCCATGATCATTTTTGCAGAATCAGTTCAACCTATCTTCGACTATTTTTGTAGAATCAGTTCAACTCGTCTTCAATCATTTTTGCATTTTGTGCAGAATCAGTTCAACTTGTCTTCAATTATTTTTGCAAAATTAATTCAACCTGTCTTCGATCATTTTTTTAGAATTAGTATAACACGTAAATATAAATATATTTTTTTCATCATCATAAATGTAAAGAAGAGAATTGCTAGCAAGACTCGCCGCTAAAGAGAGTCCCACACGAGTCGCTGAACACCTGTTCTGCAACTTAAAGCATTTAATTGCAATGCGGGGCCATTTTAAGAGAAGTAAAATAAAAATAAGAGAAACTGGAAAACTATCCATTTTGGGCCCATTGTTTTCACCTTCATCACCCTTCACCGTCTTTAAGCAATATTGCAACACAGTCTCCACCTTCAACCAAAGTGGTTCCACCACCACCATACTAACCCCTTTTTTTTTCTTTCAATTTTCGTTTCTTAATTTTTCTTCTTTGTATAATTTACAATTTAATTTTATAAAGCAATTAAGAGATTCCAATTAAAACATCGTGGTTTGCTACACATTTCAAACTTGGTTTTGATGTCTCCCTGCACATTTGAAATCTGAAAGGTGGTGATAAGCAGTGAGTTGAATCAAAACCTCTTATATGAACCTAGTGTGCAAGTTTAGACGAAGAGAGAAAGGGGCTTGGCTGGGTGAGGACTAAGGAGATATGGGAGTGCCAATGGTGTATTGGGTGGGTGGAAGTTTTATTGACGGTTTGCCGATGGCGGAGCGAAGTGGGGTGGGTGGGTGGAAGTCTTATTGATGGTTTGTTTCCTTCAAAGTTCATATAAATTCTAATTTGATGAGATAACAGAAGAAAAAATGTCTGATCTTGAAATGAAGAATGTACGCGGAGATGAGATGACCAAATTGCCAGGCGAGAGACCTTTAACTGCATACTCACTTTCATATCCTCCAACTACTAAAGGGTAATTTTTAGCATAATCAATTTGTATAGAGTAATTGTGTAACTTACACTCTAGAGAAAGAAAAAAAGAGCAATGATGTCATCTATCACATGTATTAACTTTTGTCTTTCCTTGAAATATTTAGAAAATGTTGTCTCAATATAACATTAAGCATTAAAAGTATACTTTGTGTGTAATTTTTCCTATTAATTATCCCCTTTTTTTTTACAATATTAATTAATTATCCTGATTGAAAAGAAAAGCATACGCAGCTGCAATTAATATTCGTCTGATATGCAAAATTCCAGAAATTATATATGCATTCATGAAATGTAGAATATAATGCAAATTGCAGTTAAAAATTACCTCATTTCCATAAAAAAAAATTTCTCTATCAAACCACTTGTCTTATAAAAACCGACTTGGTACTTGGCATTTGGTATTAAAAGATATTTTTAGTTGCCAACTTATAGCAGCAACGGGGAATAAAGAGTGTGAATGTAATACTCAGTTGTAGAGAGAAAAGTGTACTGTATGTGGAACCAATGAATATAGCGTGCACTCTTTTTTCTTCTTTGCTGCTATGTATAATTTGGCCACTAGAACTCTCTTTTAATACAAGTACTAAAAACTTATGTGTGTGGAAACTTCATATAAGAGGGATCTTGTTGTATTGTTCATGAAGCAGATACTCGATGCATCATTCATTTTGTGGTTATCATGTCAATATTGTGTTTAAGGATATCGCTATGGAAATATATTTGGCGGCAGTAATTGTAGTTTACTACACCAATGAATGTTGTTGTACCTATTGTCAACTGTCCTAATATGATATGTTGTCGAGTATCCCTCTTCATTTACAGTGGAGTGGAATTCCTCTTAAAAAATTGTGCATATATATAATTATATTAATATTATATACATATTAGTTGAAACATTCAACTAGTTAACAAGGATCTATTGAAGCAATATGATTTGCCCATTGATTTTATTTAGGATGTTTCGTGCGGTTGAAGAGGCCATGTGCTCAACGAATATATAAACCACTATTAATTAAGGTCAACCTAGTTATGGTCTTCGCTAGAGATTATAGTTTGGTGGGTCAAGCTCTCAATTCCAAAGCTAAAAAGGGCGGCTCCTCCACTAGCAACCAAAATATCTGTTACAATTTGCAGACACTTTGCGCTAGCTGCCAGCATTTTTTTTGCATTTTGTAAGAATCTAATGACATTCTGGTCAAAGTAAACTCTTCTGCAATTCCATGCACTGCATTATTATCCACCAGACACCAGACAGTGAGCACCACGACTTTCCCACGACAAGTATTGAACTTAATTGAACAAATCCATATAATATATCCCTCTCTCACGTAAAGAAGGTATCTGTGGAACAAAGTCTCCTATCAGAAATTTGACTAAGTAAACTTACATTGAGGAGTTGTACTGTATACATGTGACTAAGTTTGACATCGATATTAAGATTATTTTTTTTTGTTAGGGATTTCTTTTTTCTCGTAAGATCATTGACTTTCAATAGCTTTGTGAATAGCTGTTTGTATGTATGACTTTGATATATATCCTGATAGAAATCCCACAAGTAGGGTTTTGTTAATTAGTAAGAAGCTTCCTCTGTTGGATAATGGCCAAATGTTTTCTTGTTTTGTGGCTTGTTTTGTGGCTTAAATTGCTCCATGTTTTGTGGCTTTTTCAAAGCCATATTTTGTGGGAGAAGGCTTGGATTAAGAAAAGTATAAAAAGAGAGCATTTGGCAAAACAAGGATACGGATGAGAGAAGGAAAGCATCCAAAAGAGATGGTGTGAGCATTTGGCTCTACCATGGGCATGGGTGAGAGAAATCAAGAGAGCTAGAGTGAAAGATCTCTTGTGAAAGAACTCTTGGGGTAGAGTGAGGCTCTTGGGAAAATTCTGTGAGTGGGTGTACAAGGGTTATGGGATTGGGTTATGTCGATTTAACTCATGTGTAACTTGTACTGTTTTTCTCATAGTGAAGAGCAATATCTCTCCGAGGACGTAGGCAGGTTTTTGCCGAACCTCGTAAATTTCTCTGTGTCTTTATTTCTTGTATTTTAAACTATTCAACTGTGTGTGATTTTGGTGAGGTTGTAATCTGAATCTCGGTTCCGCACTAACGAACGGGCCAAGGCACAACATCCTCAATTGCACAACATGTTCCTTTCATTAGTTGGTGTGGCATATATATATATATATATATATATATATATATATATATTACACACACACACACACACACACATATATATATATATATATATATTAATGTTCAGCATGCAACTATTGTTTTCATCCGCAGCTCCCTATCTCTATATATCTCTATTTCTCTGAGATCCCATCAAAAAGAAAAATTAGAGAGGGAGTAGCTTGCTAGGCTAATGGGAAATCCAGAAGGAGAGCCGTCTGCGTACGAGGGTGATTATGAACCCTACCAACCTCAGGTAGAGGTGGAGTATGAGTTACAAGCTGATCAACAATTTCAAAACCAACAAGTGCCTGAAACCACCAGCCAAGACCAAAACCAACAAGATCAATACCAACCACCACCACAACCGCCACCCAGTGCATCTCAAAATAATTATGACCCTCAAGCACAAGCACAAGCACAATCACAACAAGGAGTCCTCCAACAACTAACGCCATCTCAGCCTCAGCCGGTAGGCTTCCCACCACCACAAGGTCCTCCACAACAAAACCCCTACCAGACTCCAACGCCTCAGCCAGCGCAATTCCCTCCTCAAAGCCCGCAACAGTTCCCACCACAAAACCCACAATTCCACCAACAAGCTGTTGGAAATTCAAATCAAAAAAAGGGTGCTACTAGCTATTGTTGAAAATCAATGTCAAAGTTAGGCATGGAAAGTTAGGCAATATTAGGTATGGTTGAATAAAAATTATTAGGTGCAATTAATGTGTTTTGTGTGGTAATAAATAATCTTAGTTTAATCATTTGGTTTGCTATAAATACCCAAGTTCTCAAGCATTGTAAATCATCCCATCAAAATCCCACTTCCAATTGTGAAGAAGCTTGTAAGCTTTCTTATTCCAATAGTTTGTA
Organism: Pyrus communis; assembly: GCF_041283825.1. Taxonomy (NCBI): domain Eukaryota; kingdom Viridiplantae; phylum Streptophyta; class Magnoliopsida; order Rosales; family Rosaceae; genus Pyrus; species Pyrus communis. The sequence goes on along the minus strand of NC_142570.1, from coordinate 1,732,080 downwards.
AACCTTTTTCATATATCAAAGTCCAAGTGTTTTGCCAAAGCTTGTTGCTTCCCTCCTTTCTCTATTTCTTTCTTTGTCCAATTTTATTTGAGAGTGCAAAGAGAAAGAGGTGTGATAGAGTTTGTAAACTTATCACCCACATATTTTGGTATTGAGTTAGTAAACTGTCAAATACCAACAATTGGTATCAGAGCCAGAATACCATTCTGGCAGGTGCAGCAGTTATGGCGTCCAACTTAGTGCAACTCCAAGTTCCCACATTGAAGAAAGAAAATTATGAAAGATGGTGCATCCAAATTCAAAGCATTGTTTGGATCACAGGAGCTATGGGAAGTTGTCAGTAGTGGGTATGTTGTACCCACTGCCGAGCAAGAAGCCGTATATACTGCGGATCAAAGGAACACTCTCAAGGACTTACGAAAGAAGGACCAAAAGGCGTTGTATCTTCTATACCAGGGTTTGGAAGATTCAACGTTCGAGAAGGTTGCAGAAGCAACAACGAGCAAGCAAGTATGGGATACACTCAGTACAATCTACAAAGGAGTAGATCGAGTCAAGAAAGTGAGGTTACAATCACTTCGAGCAGATTTTGAAACTGCTCATATGAATGAAGGGGAGAGCATCTCCGACTATCACTCAAGGCTCATTGTGATAGTAAATCAGATGAGGAGAAATGGCGAGAGACTCGATGAAGTACGAGTTGTGGAGAAGATACTCCGGTCACTCACATCTAAGTTTGAGCATGTGGTGACTGCCATTGAGGAATCCAAGGATTTGGAGGTGATGAGCGCAGAAGAGCTACTAGGATCCCTCCTAGTTCACGAGCAACGCATTCAGAAGAATGCAAGCCCCACAACGCTAGAGCAAGCTTTGGAGTCAAAGTTGAATATTGACAAACCAAATAAAGGTCGTGGGCAGTGGAACTCACGTCGTGGGAGCTCATCCAACCGTAGCCGAGGACGAGCCCGAGGAAGAGGTCGAGGCTATGCACAAAATCAAGGTCAGTCTCAGGAGTGGAGATCTACTCAAGGAAAGGCGCATATCCAGTGTCACAACTGTAAGCAATATGGACATTTTGCCAATGAATGTTCACATAAAAATGGTGAGCATGTCAACATGGCAGAATCAAGTGGAAATACTGATGAAGAACTTACAGTCTTACTAGCACACCATGATTCCAGTAGCCAACAAGATGTTTGGTATTTGGACTCTGGTGCCAGCAATCACATGTGTGGAAAGAAGGAGTTTTTTGCCAAACTCAAAGAAGGGGCCTATGGATCTGTAAGTCTTGGTGACTCCTCAAAGTTGCCAGTTGAAGGCAAAGGGAAGATCAAGATCATCCAGAAGGATGGAAGAGAAGAATACATCTCCGATACCTACTACATACCAGGTATGAAGAGCAACATTCTGAGCATTGGTCAACTGCTCCAGAAAGGGTACATTATACATATGGAGAACATGCTTCTCACTCTCAGGAATGCAAGGAGAAAGCTTATTGCACGTGTTCGAATGTCAAAGAACCGGATGTTTCCGTTGAATTTGAACACAAAGATTGGAAGCTGCAACATCGGTGTAATGGAAGATGAGTCATGGAAATGGCATCTTCGATTTGGCCATCTTAATTTCAATGGCCTAAAGTTGCTGTCAAGTGGAGGAATGGTTCGTGGTCTACCCCAGATTGAAGCCACACGCCAAGTATGTGAAGGTTGTGTGCTTGGCAAGCAAGCACGACTATCGTTCCCTGTTGGTGATACATGGAGAGCAAAGGCACCACTGCAGTTGGTGCACACAGATATATGTGGTCCATTGGATCCCATGTCTTATGGAGGTAATAGGTATTTTATTACCTTCATTGATGATTTCAGTAGAAAGACTTGGGTCTATTTTCTCAAGGAGAAGTCAGCTGCCCTAAAAATTTTCAAGGAGTTCAAGGCACTCACAGAGGCAGAAAGTAACCACAAGCTTGTGGCTGTGAGATCAGATAGAGGTGGAGAGTACACCTCCAATGCTTTCCAAGCATACTGCAAGGAGCAAGGAATTAGGCATCAACTTACTGCTGCCTATACCCCACAGCAAAATGGGATAGCCGAAAGAAAGAATCGAACCATCCTTGACATGACAAGGTCCATGCTTAAGGAGAAGAATTTGCCAAAAGAGTTATGGGCAGAAGCTGTAGCTTGTTCGATTTATTTGTTGAATCGATGTCCAACAAAGAGTGTCAAGAGGATGACACCACAAGAGGCTTGGAGTGGATACAAGCCGAATGTTACACACCTAAGAATTTTTGGGTGTGTTGCATATGCTCAAGTTCCAGAAGCCAAGAGGAGGAAACTTGATGATAGAGGTGAGAAGTGTGTGTTTGTGGGCTATAGTGAAGAGTCCAAGGCATACAAGCTCTACAACCCACTAACTGGCAAACTAGTGGTTAGTAGAGATGTCATCTTCAGTGAGGAAGAGACATGGACGTGGAACAACAAAGAAGTCAGTAAAGAGAAGATCGTCTCCACTGATTTTGAAGAACCAGAAGTTGTACCACCGATTGAGCAACAGCCTGCTCAAACAATCACAACAACTCCAGTGCACAGAATTGCAAGGAGTGGTCCTACATCTAGTGAGGAAAGCAGCTCCTCAACTCCAGTGAGGTTAAGGAGTCTCACAGAGATTTATGGACAAGAAGAAGAAGAAGAAACCAACCTTTTCTGCTTGTATGCAGACCACGAGCCTTTCTCATTCAATGAAGCTATGGAAGAAGATTGTTGGAAGAAAGCCATGGAAGAAGAGATCCATGCCATCGAGAAGAATGACACTTGGGAGCTGACAAAGCTCCCACCAAATCAGAAGGCTATTGGTGTCAAGTGGGTTTACAAGATCAAACGCACTGCAGATGGGAGTGTGGATCGATACAAATCAAGGCTTGTAGCAAAGGGCTACAAACAGAAGTATGGAGTGGACTATGATGAAGTCTATGCTCCAGTTGCGAGACTTGACACGGTAAGATTGCTAATCTCTCTTGCCGCACATCATAAATGGAAAATTTATCAACTAGATGTCAAGTCAGCCTTCCTTAATGGAGTACTTGAGGAAGAAGTGTACGTGGAACAACCGGAAGGCTTCCAAGTACAAGGAGAAGAAGATAAGGTGTATCGTTTGAAGAAGGCTTTGTACGGCCTCAAGCAAGCACCACGAGCTTGGAACTCAAGGATCGACAACTACCTTCACCAAAATGGATTTCAGAAATGTCCATACGAGCATTCAGTTTACATGAAGAATGGTGAAAAAGGGGAGTTCTTAATTATTTGTCTCTATGTAGATGATTTATTGTTTACAGGAAACAATGAGGCAATGTTCCATGAGTTCAAGCAATCCATGTTCAGTGAATTCGAGATGACTGACAATGGATTAATGTCATACTTTCTTGGCATAGAAGTGAAGCAAGAAAGTGATGGTATCTACATCTCTCAACAAAGGTACATGAGAGACATATTGAAGAAGTTCAATATGGACAAGTGCAACACTGTCAATACCCCAGTCGCAACTGGATTGAAGCTGTCCAAAGGAGGAGAGGGTGAGTTTGTAAACTCAACAGTGTACAAAAGCCTCGTTGGAAGCCTAAGGTACCTTACAATCACAAGACCTGATATAGTTTATGGTGTTGGACTCGTGAGTCGATACATGGAAACACCAAGGGAGTCTCATTGGCTGGCCGCCAAGAGAATTTTGAGGTACATAAGAGGTACTCTAAACTATGGTCTATTTTATAATTTTGGTGAAGATGCAAAATTATTTGGTTATTCAGATAGTGATTGGGGAGGTGACCAAGATGAAAGGAAAAGCACAACTGGCTATGTGTTTTTTCTAGGATCAACAGCTTTCTCATGGACTTCAAAGAAGCAATCAATTGTTGCTTTGTCATCATGTGAAGCCGAGTATGTTGCTGTAGCCTCAACCGTGTGTGAGGCAATTTGGTTAAGAAATCTGTTGAAGTCAGTGTGTCATCCACAAGTGGAATCGACTGTGATTCACGTAGATAACGTGTCTGCAATCAAACTTGCAAAGAATCCTGTTCAACATGGAAGGAGCAAGCACATTGATACCAGGTTCCATTTTCTAAGGGACCATGTGAAGCAAAAGACAATTGAACTTGTCTACTGTCACACCAAGGAACAAGTGGCAGACATCTTCACAAAGCCATTGCCAATTGAAACATTCCGGCTACTGCGTGAAATGCTAGGAATGAAGGCGTTTTGATTTGAGGAGGTGTGTTGGAAATTCAAATCAAAAAAAGGGTGCTACTAGCTATTGTTGAAAATCAATGTCAAAGTTAGGCATGGAAAGTTAGGCAATATTAGGTATGGTTGAATAAAAATTATTAGGTGCAATTAATGTGTTTTGTGTGGTAATAAATAATCTTAGTTTAATCATTTGGTTTGCTATAAATACCCAAGTTCTCAAGCATTGTAAATCATCCCATCAAAATCCCACTTCCAATTGTGAAGAAGCTTGTAAGCTTTCTTATTCCAATAGTTTGTAAACCTTTTTCATATATCAAAGTCCAAGTGTTTTGCCAAAGCTTGTTGCTTCCCTCCTTTCTCTATTTCTTTCTTTGTCCAATTTTATTTGAGAGTGCAAAGAGAAAGAGGTGTGATAGAGTTTGTAAACTTATCACCCACATATTTTGGTATTGAGTTAGTAAACTGTCAAATACCAACACAAGCAAACTATCAGCAGCCTAGGCCTGCACAGTTTCCACCCCAACCCCAGAATAATATGCAAACCAATCCAAACCCCAATCCCATGTATGCAAATGTGCTTAACCAACCTGGGGCGGCCTACCCTCCACAAGGACCACAACCAATGAGCATGGGGAACCAACGACCTCCAGCACAGTTTCTTCCCCAATCTCCAGCACAATTTCCTCCCCAATCTCCAGCACAATATCCTCCCCAGTCTCCGGCACTATATCCTCCCAAATCTCCAACGAATTATAATCAACAATATCAGAAGCCGGCAGTGCAATTTTCCACACAGAATCAACAATACCAACAACAGCAGCCTAATAATGGTTATGCTGCTCAAGGGGTTCCAATGCAGCCGAGTCCTTACCAGCAGAATGTTGGCACTGAGCCCTGGAGTTCTGAGTTATTTGATTGCATGGATGATCCAATGAATGGTACGTACGTACATACGTACATATCTTAGGGCTTGTTTGTGACTGCTTTAATTTGTAGAAAACACTTTATTAGAAACACGCACGTTACTAAAAATTGAAGTTTTTTCAAGTGCTTCCCTAATGTTCTCCAGAAAGTGAAAGTGATTTTATAACACAAAAGAAATTTTAACTTTATTTTTCCAAATGCGTCAAAACTGTTTTATTGTCCAAAGCACTCTGAACTCAAAAACAGTCACACCCTTATTTATTTCTCCTTCCACATCCAATGTATAGCTAGTTTTCATATTTATGAAACTATGAATGCAGATTTATTAAAAACATTACTATGACATTTCAGCTCTCACAACGGCTTTCGTTCCATGCTTGACGTTTGGCCAGATAGCAGAGGTTGTGGATAACGGCACATCCTGTAAGTTAAATTCCAAAACATAACTCTAATATTCAAACTTCATATCTTGTTACAAGATTTGACTTGAAGTGAGAACTAACCCGAATTGTGCTTGTGATATTGATGTATTTATCCATATTACCGTGTAGCATGTGCGACCAGCGGATTGTTCTACGGATTGATTGCAGCGTTCATTGGGATACCATTCATAATGTCATGCACATATCGCACAAAGCTGCGCAGCAAATACAACCTAATCGAGTCCCCTGCACCCGATTGGATCACCCATTTATTCTGCGAACCCTGCGCTCTTTGCCAAGAGTACAGGGAACTTCAAGTCAGAGGGATTGACCCTTCAATCGGATGGATAGGAAATGTGCAAAGGAATCCCAGCTTGCAGCAGCCGAAGGTTAATATGATGATGCCTCCAATGAACCAAAATATGAGTCAATATTGATTCAAACAAATTAATGTTTGTGATGAACTGTCTCAACCATTTGCAGACTTCTACTAGCGTTTACTTATGCATGCCTCAAGACATTTTCTTTTCCTTCTGTGTTATGTTTACTTTCGTATATTGATAATTGTGGATACTATGAATATGTATCGCTTCCTTACTGCTGTAATATTGGACGATTTTTCATTTTCATGCATTGAAAATTCAAAAGAACGGCTTTTTGTTTTGATGGTTGCTGGAGTCTTTTATTTAGGGAATTGAGATCCTCTCCAGATTTGTGTTTGGAGTCGATAAACTCGGAAATTCGGACCATTTAATTTAAATTTTGTAGCTCCCATTAGCCTATTCCACGACCAATTCCAGACAAAACTAAGCCCTTGAATGGCTCAGAATTCTCTCTCTCTCTTGAATGGTCCGAATTTCTAAAGTTGTCGACTCCAGGCACACATAAATTCAGCCAGAATCACCACTCGTATTTGGGAATATTATTAAGATTTAAATGCAACGTGTGCAGCCGCAAGCTAAGTCTAGTGGTAAGTTGACATATTCATCTTTATACAAGTTGGTAATTTCATTAGGTTAAATAAATAATTACTTGTAATTGATAAAGTACGACAACATTATGTGTCAATGATGTATAAAATTATCCAAATGAAATCTTTTATATAAAAGATGCATACATGAATTAGACCAATTAATCAAAGCAATATGATCATCCCTTCCGTATGAGTTTAATTTTCTCTCCATTCAAATTAGAACAAAAGGTAATTTTGGGTTTTATAATCTCAGACAATTATGTATATTTAGAGACTAGCTTAGCTGGAGTCAATGCTTCTATGCTGTCAACCGTGTTGATAATGTGTGCGTGTATAAATAGAATAGTAAAGTGATACGTTGTCCTTAGTTTTCTCGTCTGTATATAAAAGAGTACTCGTCGAAATTGTTTTGTCCATTGGGTACCATTGATGGTCAAACCCCTCTTCCCTGGACAAAGGGACGCCCTAGGTTGATCTCATATACAGGAAGTCCTCAAGCACAAAACGATCAAATGGAAGATCAACCAAATCAGGCGACACCGCTGGTATTCCACCCTCAAACGTCAAAATTAGCGGCACTACATGTACATGTACAAAAACTCCACCAACATCACCACCAACCTCAACAACTCCCCCCTCCAAATAACCCTAATATAAATTCCCACGTCAACATTGTTAACATACGACCTAGTCCTGATCCCGACGCCGATAATCATCAGGCAAACCCCTCTTCCTCCTCCCACGAAAATGCCGGGACATCACGCTTTGATCATCAGGAATATCATGACCACGATCACGATCATCATCAACAAGCCCGACCATTACATGTAGTACAGATGCCACCCTCAAACCTCAATAGTGCTGATCTCATCTTGCACCAGCAGATTAACAATTGGCCTCACCATAATTACAACGCGCACGCGCCTTCACGTACATATTATCCTCCTCCTCATCATCACCACCGAGCTGCTTCGGCCGATGCGCTTCATCATTATCATCATCGTCACCATCGAGATGCTTCTGCTGATGCAATTTATTATGGTTCACACCAAGTGCTTTTCCCTCCTCCGGCTGCCTACCAAATTGTTCCTCATCAGCAGCTGCAGCTGCAGTATTATAATCATGCTTCTACCGCAAGAAATCAACTCCTGCCAGCGTTGCATTGTAACAGTCATTTTGCTGAAACAGGAGTACCCATCCAAAACATTGAATACGTACCAGTGCTGCTGCCTCTGCCAGGCATCGATGGAACATGGAAAACGGGGCTCTTCGAGTGCATGGAGGATCCCCCAAATGGTACTCCCAAGTCCCAATTTAATTCATCTTCATTTAGTTCCTACTAATTATTTGAAGAATATAAACTACATATAAATTATATCGAATGGTTCCAATTCTACTTACAACGAGGTGAGATGAAAGTTTGGAGACGGTACCGGTGTGGTTAATCGTGGTCTGTTGGCCTTTCTATTTGAAATTTTGACACTATTAATAATATTTCTTATTTTGATTATTTTAGCTATCATGACGCTATTGTGCCCATGCTGGACGTTCGGTCAGATTGCAGAGATCGTCAATAATGGTCGAAGCTGTAAGTCGACTGAATCAATGTTCAACTTTCGTAATTAGCAATACTAACGTCTAGAATACTGGTCTGATTAACTGCTGGCGTGGTGTTTATGTTGTCATTCGTACAGCTTGTGCAGCCAATGCACTGATTTACATGTTGATCATGCTGTGCATCTTTGTGCCATGCTTGCTATCGTGCACATACCGGAAAAAGCTAAGGAACAAGTTCGACCTGCCCGAAAGCCCCGCTCCGGATTGCATCACTCACTTCTTATGCGAGTGGTGTGCTCTCTGCCAAGAACATAGGGAGCTCCAGCTCAGAGGCCTAGACCCTACTTTAGGTACCAGAGTTCAACATACTTACGAAGCAATATTCTAAACTTCTCTAGCATACGAAAATGAGATTCTAAAAGCAGACGGATTGAAATCAGGTGTTTCATATCTGAAATTTTTGTATGTTGTAGGATGGGTAGGAAACTTGGAGCAAATTCAGAGGATGCAGCAAAAGCGGCAAGCTGCTATGAGTCCGCCAACGACCCAAAGAATGACGGGCTATTGACCAAAACATGAAGTATGGCCTCATCGATCGTGCCTCATGCTCGTCGTGATTTTTGTTCCACCGATGAAGAAGATGGTTCAGTTTCCTGTTTGACTTGCCAATAGAGGGGTGGCGAAGAGGGATGGACCATCAATGTATATACCGATCGATGTGAATGAAAATTTTGTACGAAGGGACAAATTTCACACAACTACTCCACCACAATCCAATCTCCGGCAAAATCAACAGGACATCGTAATTGAAAAAAGTTGAGGTTCCACCACAAAACCAATTGACAATATAGAGAGTAGTTCAATTATTTATAAGCACAGGCGAGCTCTCTTCTTTCCTGGATGTGGAACCATACTTTCAACACACTCTCACATGTGACGAATTTTCAAGCCTAATACATGGATAACACAAATCAGTTGACGTGCTGCAAGTGTGGCCGTTTGGCATCGCATACGAGACAACATGCTCTGTCCATGAAAAAAGTGGGAGTTCGACCATAGAACTAATTGGCTATATGAGGATTAGATCAATTACTTAGAAGCGCATGCAACGTCCCTTGCGAAAGTAATACTCAACAGTTGCGGCTTAAAAGTACCAAACCAAGCAAACTTGCAAGCGCACAGCATCGAGCAAGAAATACTATTTTGTATAATACTGTAGAAATGGGACAACAGAAAAACACCCCCAACTTCTCTTCGTTTTTGTATTTAGCTTGAACAAGTAAATTTTACAACTCAGAATATACGCAGGTAGGCACAACGTATAGCAACCGCAAAAGTACTGTTTCTCTTTTTCTTTTCTTATTATTATTTTTTTTTGAAAAACAAAACCTATGAAATTTAATATTCGGCGTAAATACACAAATGCACAAAGAACTTAGATGTTTATGGTGGCTTCCCAAAGCCTAAGAAGTCCATTACGACTGCCACTGCATATCCTTTTCCGCTCGAGGTCCGTAGCAATACATCTTACCTGGATAGCACAAGAAAGGGATTAAAACTGGGGATGCAATAGCCATCGACAATAAATCATCGATATCGAGACCTCTACCCAATCATTTACGATGATATGCACTACATGCACAAGTAAAGGTAAAACCGAAAAGAAAGGGATGTTTGCTTGCAGGAATAAAATGGCCCAGTGCAGGTAAAGTCAGAAATTCATACCACAGCAACTGTTCTTTGTGGTGTTCGATATAGTTGCCACCCGGCCATTTTTGATCCCGTGCCAGAGAAGCTACCAAGTCTCTCTTGAGGACGATGAAAAAGAGACATGGAATTATCAGCTGCTCCAATTCCTAACCAGTGTTCCGTAGCATTGATGGACAATACAGCAGCAGTGTGGACAGTAACATTTTTTACGCATTTTATACCTCCTGCATACAAGCAACAGCAGCATTGAAAAAGGCTTTACTTTTAATTGGGATATATGCATCTCCATCTGACAGTAATTCGAAGGGAAACTTAATCGCTTCTACAACTCTTGACATAATTATGTGATTAAATTTACGATCTTGTAGAATCCAACCTACACCATTTTGTATTCCCTTGAACTTTTTCAATACTATAGCCGAACATGAAAGAATGAATGAAAATTCTCTGAGTCCAGAGATTAAATGCTCTTACCCTCAACATTTTCCCAAAAGCGGAGTAGCCCATCAGTTGATGTCGAAGCCACTACAAGTGAAGAAGTGGAAGACCATGAGGATGTTGAAGAAGTTGAACTTGAAGATTCTATTCAAGTTGAAGAGCAAGTTTCACCTCAAGAGTCTATTGCTAAGAACAAAGGAAAAAGACAAATTACCAAGCCAGCTCGGTATAGTGACTATGTTGCTTTTGCTCTTCCTATTATCACTGATGAGATTCCATCCAATTTTGAGGAAGCCATTGAGAGTGAGGAAAATGAGAAGTGGTGCAATGCCATGGGTGACGAGATGAATTCTCTCATGAAAAACAAGACTTGGGAGTTAGCTAAATTGCCTAAGGGTAAGAAAGCTATTGGTTGCAAATGGGTGTATGCCAAGAAGGAAGATGTTGCTGAGAAAAGCAATGTCAGATTCAAAGCAAGATTAGTTGCTAAAGGGTATGCACAAAAGGAGGGCATTGACTACAATGAAATCTTTTCTCCAGTTGTGAAGCACTCCTCAATTCGCATTATGTTAGCTCTTGTTGCACAATATGATCTTGAACTTGTGCAACTTGATGTGAAGACGGCTTTCCTACATGGTGATTTGAATGAAGAGATTTATATGTGTCAACCGGATGGGTATAAAGTGAAAGGGAAAGAAAATTTGTTTTGCAAGTTGAAGAAATCACTTTATGGCTTGAAGCAATCTCCAAGACAATGGTATTTGAGGTTTGATAAATTTATGAGAGGCCAAAATTATTCTAGAAGTCAATATGATCATTGTGTGTACTTCAAGAAGTTGCAAGATGGGTCTTTCATTTATTTATTGATATATGTTGATGATATGTTGATTGCCTCAAAGAATGTCGAAGAGATTGAGAAATTGAAGAAGCAAATGAAGAATGAGTTCGAGATGAAGGATCTTGGTGAAGCAAAGAAGATCCTTGGCATGGAGATCACTAGAGACAGAGAAAAAGGTTTGGTATGCTTGAATCAAAGACAATACCTTGAGAAGTTGATTCGGAAGTTTGGAGTTCATGATTCAACCAAACCGGTTAGTAACCCTTTGGCTCCTCATTTTAAATTAAGTTCTCTACAGTGTCCTAAAACTGATAAAGAGAAGCTGCAAATGAAAGATATACCATATGCAAATTTGGTTGGTAGTTTGATGTATGCAATGGTATGCTCTAGACCGGATATTGCTCATGCAGTTGGCATGGTGAGTCGATATATGCATAATCCAGGTAAAGAGCATTGGCAAGCAGCTAAATGGATATTGAGATATCTCCATGGTACTCGAGACGTTGGTTTATGCTTTGAGAGAGATGACTCTGGTATTGGTCATTTTGCAGTTGGTTATGTTGATTCAGATTATGCAGGTGATCTAGATGGAAGGAAGTCTACTACAGGCTATGTATTTACTATGGCTAAAGGGCCAGTTTGTTGGAGGTCCATTTTGCAGTCGTCTGTTGCTTTGTCTACTACAGAGGCTGAATATATGGCAGTTGCTGAAGCTATAAAGGAGGCCATTTGGATACATGGGCTGATTAGAGATTTGGGGGTTGATCAGAAGCAGGTGGAGGTGCATTGTGATAGTCAGAGTGCCATTTATTTGGCTAAGTATCAGGTTCATCATGCGAGGACCAAGCACATAGATGTGCGTTATCATTTTGTTCGTGAAGTTGTTGGTGAAGGAGAAATCATTCTCCAGAAGATTCCAACTAAAGACAACCCCGCTGATATGTTGACTAAGGTTGTTGGTGTAGCCAAGTTTGTTCATTGCTTGAACTTGGCTCACATTTTGCCTATATAAAGAAGGCGTTGAGCAGTAGGAGTTTTGGAGCATTTGGCTCGGCATGAGTTGTTCTCTTGCTAGTGATTGGGAGTGTTTTTTGTGTTGATTGTGTTGGTTGGCTTATCATGGCGTTTTCGGAACTTGGCCAAGGTGGAGATTGTTGAATAATTGGCCAAGTGGCCAAGTGGACAAGTCCAAGAAAACTTTAGATTAAACAAACCAAAGTGGAGACAACACATTCCTTGTTTTGGGGAGGAAAATAAGGGAAAAGACCTTTGCTTTTGAAAATGTTTTGTTCTCTTCTTCAACACCCGTGAGTGTTGTTTCATTAAAAAAAAAGATAAGTTGGTTTTGGAAAAGAGAGAGAAAGTGTGAGCTCATTTGTTTTCGGTTGAGAAGAAAGAAGAGAGAAGAAAGAGCTTTTCTTCAGAGAGCAAGGGAGAGTTGCAGAGAGCCTAAAACAGAAGAAGAAAGTTGTTGCTTCAATTGGTTAGTAATCATCCACCAAAGTAGTTGTTGTTGTAATAGCTTTGAGCTATATGTATAGAGAAGAAATTATTCATTATATTTCTTCCTCTATTTGTTTCTTTGGTGTGTGAGAGCTATTGGGTGTATTGGGTTTTTGGGTTGTGAGATTGCCAACACTTTGTAAACTCTCATTTGGTTGATAGTGGATTATTGGGTGAGCTCCTACTGCTCCGAGGACGTACTCCAGTTACACTGACTGTTGAGGAACCTCGTTAAAATCTTGGTGTCTTTTATATTTTGTTCTTGCACTATATTTGATATATTTCCTGTGGGTTAGCTTGAGTTGGTTCCAAAATTGATTTGGTGCTATCCTAGCACAACAGTAGGATGGGTAGGAAACTTGGAGCAAATTCAGAGGATGCAGCAAAAGCGGCAAGCTGCTATGAGTCCGCCAACGACCCAAAGAATGACGGGCTATTGACCAAAACATGAAGTATGGCCTCATCGATCGTGCCTCATGCTCGTCGTGATTTTTGTTCCACCGATGAAGAAGATGGTTCAGTTTCCTGTTTGACTTGCCAATAGAGGGGTGGCGAAGAGGGATGGACCATCAATGTATATACCGATCGATGTGAATGAAAATTTTGTACGAAGGGACAAATTTCACACAACTACTCCACCACAATCCAATCTCCGGCAAAATCAACAGGACATCGTAATTGAAAAAAGTTGAGGTTCCACCACAAAACCAATTGACAATATAGAGAGTAGTTCAATTATTTATAAGCACAGGCGAGCTCTCTTCTTTCCTGGATGTGGAACCATACTTTCAACACACTCTCACATGTGACGAATTTTCAAGCCTAATACATGGATAACACAAATCAGTTGACGTGCTGCAAGTGTGGCCGTTTGGCATCGCATACGAGACAACATGCTCTGTCCATGAAAAAAGTGGGAGTTCGACCATAGAACTAATTGGCTATATGAGGATTAGATCAATTACTTAGAAGCGCATGCAACGTCCCTTGCGAAAGTAATACTCAACAGTTGCGGCTTAAAAGTACCAAACCAAGCAAACTTGCAAGCGCACAGCATCGAGCAAGAAATACTATTTTGTATAATACTGTAGAAATGGGACAACAGAAAAACACCCCCAACTTCTCTTCGTTTTTGTATTTAGCTTGAACAAGTAAATTTTACAACTCAGAATATACGCAGGTAGGCACAACGTATAGCAACCGCAAAAGTACTGTTTCTCTTTTTCTTTTCTTATTATTATTTTTTTTTGAAAAACAAAACCTATGAAATTTAATATTCGGCGTAAATACACAAATGCACAAAGAACTTAGATGTTTATGGTGGCTTCCCAAAGCCTAAGAAGTCCATTACGACTGCCACTGCATATCCTTTTCCGCTCGAGGTCCGTAGCAATACATCTTACCTGGATAGCACAAGAAAGGGATTAAAACTGGGGATGCAATAGCCATCGACAATAAATCATCGATATCGAGACCTCTACCCAATCATTTACGATGATATGCACTACATGCACAAGTAAAGGTAAAACCGAAAAGAAAGGGATGTTTGCTTGCAGGAATAAAATGGCCCAGTGCAGGTAAAGTCAGAAATTCATACCACAGCAACTGTTCTTTGTGGTGTTCGATATAGTTGCCACCCGGCCATTTTTGATCCCGTGCCAGAGAAGCTACCAAGTCTCTCTTGAGGACGATGAAAAAGAGACATGGAATTATCAGCTGCTCCAATTCCTAACCAGTGTTCCGTAGCATTGATGGACAATACAGCAGCAGTGTGGACAGTAACATTTTTTACGCATTTTATACCTCCTGCATACAAGCAACAGCAGCATTGAAAAAGGCTTTACTTTTAATTGGGATATATGCATCTCCATCTGACAGTAATTCGAAGGGAAACTTAATCGCTTCTACAACTCTTGACATAATTATGTGATTAAATTTACGATCTTGTAGAATCCAACCTACACCATTTTGTATTCCCTTGAACTTTTTCAATACTATAGCCGAACATGAAAGAATGAATGAAAATTCTCTGAGTCCAGAGATTAAATGCTCTTACCCTCAACATTTTCCCAAAAGCGGAGTAGCCCATCAGTTGAACCTGGAACAGAAATCACATGGTATAATTCCAGTAGCTCCTATTGGCACGAGTAAAAGCATTGCAACCAAAAATCTTTGGAGCAATCTAGGGAAATAACAATGCAAACAGAACAGGATGTAAAATGCCAACCTGTAACTATTCCTCTGTCAAGTGTGGAATACTCAACGCTTAATATGGGGCCAGCATGGCATGCTAGAACCGCATCACATGTTCCTCGGGAAACAGACCACATTCTTGCGGTCCAGTCATCACTACCAGTAACAACTGTGTCCCCCACCATTCTAATCGACCTGCAAGGTTGACGTATAAAATACATTGCTACTCAAGAATCAACAATATTAACACATAATCTGGAAAAGTTATGCTACTTTAGCTTACCGAATCCATTTGGTGTGCCCTACAAGCTTGTGCATTGTCTTGCCCGCATGAATATCCCAGATGTTTGCAACGCTGATAATGCAAAAACTCAAGGGATTAATCTCTAGGAATTCATTGGATAAACTTTTAATTCATAATTTTATGAGCATGCTTAACATCAGTGTCGATATTCATACGCATCTCTACCACCAGCTGCTAAGATTCCTGTAGAGTCATCATATTCCATACATAAAACAGCACTAGAGCAACGACCAACAGTTGCCACGCAAGTGTCAGTTCTGACATCCCACATCTTTACAGTTCCATCATGAGCAGCAGTAAGTACACGTTCACCAGACAGCATGCGTGCACAGCTAACCTACAAGGATGGACAGTAGGAGGTAAAGTTCAATACGTAGTCTACAACAAGGACGAGATATTAATTTCGAAAATACCAGTCACTTTTCATGACCATCGCATCATAATGTAACAGAGTGCTTGATTTTTCATGCTCGGGAAGCTCACCGGTGCATCATGGCCTTTCAACTCTTCTAGAAGCTGAGTAGTTTGCTTATCCCATACTAAAACAGTTTGATCATCCGAACCTGATACTACCTTTCCTCGATCAGAACTTATTGCACGGACAGCTCTGTAACAAGGCCCAGATGGTCATGACAGGAAGGACATTTAGATAAGCTGAATTGGTCATTATTAAAACGAATGGTTTTGACAAATGCACACTGCATGTGTGGGCATGCCAAAAAAGCCAACCAAACTGTAAAAAAATTAGTAACACTAAAGTTGATTTTTAAAAGTTTAATAACAGAATATCAAACCAGAAACTGTAACAAAAAACAAAACAAAATGATGTAATGATGATGCTAAGAAAAATAGAACAGTAGAAAACAACAAAACCTTGTGTGTCCCTTCAAGGTTGCCCGAAGTTCATTACCACGAAAACTAGGATCCCAGATATTGCTGAAACGAATTAATATTACCCCCTTTACAGGACAGATTCCTGTGCAATGGAATTGTATGGTAAATATGTGGAGCTTACAGTGCAGTCTGTGCTTCCACTGATGAAGAAACCAGCATCTTCACGGTCACCCACAAGATCCCAAACCCCTCTCTTAGTTACACAATGTAAAGCAGTAACGGAGCCACTATGACCTCTAAGTTAGCGAACATTGGTCTGAGTTTTCTTCTGGCCAGTGGCAGACAAATCTCGCTGACGAGGAGCCCCATTTTCATTTGCAGCTTAATGACAAGAAACTATGGTGACATGCATGCAGATAATAAAATATCACATGCAAACACATAATCTTAGCAACAAACATACCTGAAGAGCCACCATCAGAAGTCCACTTACGAACACGACTGAAAGAGGTGGATCTGGATGCAGTATCCCTGCTGAACATGCTCTGAACCTAGCTCCTTCCAACACCAGAAGCTTCAGCAGGCTGCTTATTCTCAACTGTAGCATCTTTTGAACGTGGAGATGCTAATCCATGAGAAAATATGGATTGACCCTTGAAATTAGTGATTCCCCAATAACCAATGAGTAGGTGCTCAATATGCGACAAGAACCCTCTCAACTTTATCTGAAAAATACAAAACCAAGGAACACCATCAGCAATGGATCAAAAAACCAAAGAAAACTTCAGGATTTGAGAGCTAAACCAATAGCCTGCATCAGCGAAGACAGAACCAACAGAGAGCACCTAATATCATCTAGACAACAGTGAGCACCTAATCTTGAGGAAATTATAATCTCATACAGAAAAATAAAAAAGGATACCAGTGCGACATTAAATAGAACTGGATAAACTGAAGTAAAGAAAAAAAAAATTACTTACATATTGTGTGTATCCAATGTTGTTCTTCTCTGCTATCATTTCAATCATGTACCAAGCATCAGTATCAGGAATTCCCAACCCAGCCTTCATGTGACATAAAAAAAAACTCGTAAACTAATGAAAAGGTTTGCAAGTGCTATAAAAAGTATAAATATAAAAGAAGAAACAGCACCATGTGTGATTCCACATAAATTAAGTGCGCAGCCACCAAAGAGGCATAGTTGGCCGACCTGATGCAACAACGAAAAACAAACATTACGTTGCAAAAGATTACATATGACATGGTGCAATATAAGTTTCTTATTTCTTGTGCACTAAGTAGAAGACCAACAACTATATGATACTTTGAAGTTCGTTTACTAGCTTCATTTAAGCTTACTATTTAAGTCCGAGGTACAAGGCTTGTACAAATAAAGTCATTAGCGAGTAAATCCACAATGCACGATTAAGTAGATTTATCTACCAAGTAAAAAAAAAAAAAAAAAAATGGAAGAAATCCATACTTGTTTGAAGAGCTTTCCATTAGATAGTCAAAGTACCCTTCCCAAAAGCTACAAAATCATTAAAAAAAATAAAAAATAAAAAAATAATGTTACAATTGTGATTTTTGTTGGATAAAGAGCTTAATATAGATAGACAAAGAATTAATACAGACAGAGAACCAACAATTCACTTGTAAAACAACTAGGTAGGACAAATGTAGTAATTAGTGAGTTTTAACATAAAGAAATAGAAACTTGAGTGCTATAAAGAACTAAACAAGACAAGAAAGCCACTATGTAGTGGAAAAAGAATAGGAACTACAACACAAATCTCAAGAATCTTATAAATTTACTTAAGGCGGCCAATAAACAAGAGCAAGTAAAGCTTGTCAAGTACTGCAAGTATGTTACTATCAATAATGGCTTTCTTGTCATCTGGTTTATTTATTACTTTTGAATATTCACATTGTCATGATGTAAACAGTTTGACAGCTCTGAGCCTCAAGGAGGACTGGTAAATTAAGGCTTTATAACACTTCTGATTGACACATAGCGTAGACCCCCTACTTCCACAACTGAACATAGACCTAAGTTAAAAATTGGACACAGAATATGGGAAAGCATACAAGTGTGACAGATCAATGAGAACCAACAACTTTTTGCTAGGGAAAAATGAACATCAGAATAATATATGCTCAAAATTGAGGGGCAAATGACTTGTACCACCTACCGTAATTCCTCCCAGATGGACAAAGATATAAGATGATGCTCAATGTAGTCTGAAACATTATGCGCATCCTTCTTATACATGTCAGCGGATACTTCAAGGGCATCCCTGATGGTCGACATATCATTTCGGGAAGTTGCACGACTGATAGCTGTCTTGAGCTGAATTCAAATACAAGTTAATGTTGAAGATGATAAATTGCAAAAAAACAAATTATCAAAAAAAAATACATCGTATAAAGAGCATTAGCATTAGCCTAATGACAACAGTGGGATACAACACAGCATGCAAAACTGACTAAATAGTCAACAATCTGTCTTCAGGTAAGCTTCTACAGAAATATGAATATAAATGAGTGCTCATGTGTATGTGCGTTTTGGAAGGAAAGTAGGATATACTTATACCCTGAAACCGTGATCTAGTTTATAACTGAGAAAATGTTTTGTTTTTTGCTGGATTACAAAAACCGTAGCAATAAAGGTTTGGAAAAACAAAAGTTCAACAAAGGAGATTTTTATGTTACAAGATCTTCACGATTCACTATTACTTTAGTCTAAAGAAGCTGGCAAAATTGCACTGTAGAAATGAACAGTGTTTTGTAAGACATTTCAGTTTATTTACAAGACTACCACTGGCCCTCTCTGCCGTTAGTCTTGATGCATACGTGTTGATGATCGTGGGAAGGAAGAACGATGGTAAAGGCGGTCTTTTTCGTTTCCTTCTCAAACCCTCCTTGCCTCTTCCGTCTCACAGACCCGGCGAGAACGACACAGACGGTCTCGCGTCCATCCTATCCTCCTCTCACCGCCGTCTGCCTTCCCTCGCCTATGTCGTCTTACTCCATCGTTTGCGTCATGGAGGCCCATGCGTGGTTTTTTGGGTGGGGATTTCAGATTTCAAGGGGGAGAGAGGCTGTGCTTCGTTTCGATCTGGTCTTGGTGAGTATCGTGATCCCAACTCTTTGTTATTATTAGTTCAATTTCTCTGTTCGAGTCACTGCAGAGTTTTCTGTCACTCAAAAGCTGGAGTCGCTTCGGCTCTTCATTGTTCAGCAGCTGCACCTGAAACGATTTGATTTGATTACGAGTCTTAATCTGTTTGAATAATTATATATATTGTTTGGCTGTCTGCTATACAAATTACCACAAAACAAGAAAGATTTAGTCACAAGTAAATAAAACTATAATTCTCTCTTAATTAATGCTGCAAAATCTGTGTTGGGTCAATAATTGCAAGCTATTTTTTCCGAGAAACAATCAGATTATTGGATCTAAGTTGCTAATTGTTTTAATTTTGAGGCTTCAATAAAATCAGCACCCACAACTGGAGGAGTCAAGAAGCCTGACCGCTACCGACCTGGAATCGTCGCTCTTCGGTAAGTTTTCAACACAATATAGTTCAAATCCTCTGAATCATGTTCTTGAATTTTACAATTATGTATCGTGTTCTTTGCATTTCGTTATCCGAACTCTATTCGTTGAATTTGGTTACCTAAATCGTGCCTAATATTTGATGTGGCCAGTGGCTTTGTTGTATGGTTGGCTGATGTGATTTGGGAGTGTTTTTAGTTAATGGGAGACAGGGGACAAAGGCGTGGGGCAGCGAAGTCACGTGGGATTAGGAATTTAGGATAGTAGAGTATTTGCTAATTTATAGGATTAGAAGTCGTCCTTTAGTTTTGTCTTGGTGTGATGAAAAAGAAAAAGGGTGAGTAATTTTAACTCCTGTTTAAGGTAATAACATGTGAATTGTTCTCAAGTATATTGGAACTAAATTTTTCATGATGCTCTTTCCTTTTCTTCTCAGTGAAAAAACATACTAAAGCAACAACATTATGGTGGTGGGAATAAGCGTTCTCAGGTATGTATGGATGTGTGATATGAATTAGCTGACTGGTGTTGAAACATCAGTCAATAAAAAACAGATAGGATCTCAAATATTATACATTAATCCATACATAATGTTTTTGTTATCTGCCCTGCATCAAGATGAGAAAGGCCTTCTTTATTTCGGGCTCAATTATTAATTGAAAACTCATTCATATTTTTTCATAGAAATTCCGTCATTATGCACTGCTGTTTAATTGCTCTTTTTGGGTTTTCTAGCCAAAAAGTAGGTCAGTGTATAATTATTTAGCTCCCCTGATTTTCTTTTTTAATTTATTTTTTGTTTGTTTTGTTGAGTGATGCAGTTTGATCGAATCAGGTTGAATTGAATAATCCTTGAAGTGACAAGAAGGAGCTGACTGAGCAAGTAATAATTCTTAATTACTTACATGTTTTCATTTTAATTTATGATTTGATTGGCCCTCATAGAAATTTCGAGCTCCATAATTGTTGGACCATTGATGTGTTATGAGTATTGATTAGTGTAGTTGTGTAAATATAGTGTATGGGTGTTAAGTAATTCAGATGTTATAGATGATCTCAGAAGGGAAGGGGTATCCCCTTCTTCTTTTTTCTCTTGAACTCTCTCTATCACAAAACTAAAACATGGCCGCCAGTTTTCTTATCCTTTAATCGCCGATCTCCTCAGGTTTGCCTCAAGCCGGTGAAGGAATCAGGGTAACAGAGCCCAGACTATAAGAGGTATTTCACATCCCTTAATTTTATTTTATTTTATTAATTTTAACCAGATCTGAGAATTTCTAAGTCATGGATCTATGAATAGTGTGTGTTGAGTCTCTGAGCATCTCTATTTTTTTTTTTTTTTCATCAAATGGTCTCTGTAGTGTCTCTGTGTGTTTGTGCATCTATGTATGAATATGATCTCTGCAAGCTCATTATTGTCCTGGGAAACCACCTAAATTATTGATACCTTGCTTTCTACGTACAATGTTATCAAGTTCTATTTTCTAGATTTCTGATTTTGGGGGGGAGGGAGTGCTAATATAGTAATTTTCAGGTATTTTGTGTCTTTTGGGTAACTTTGTGATATGCAGTTGATTTTAGGAATTGATTTATGGTGGAATGCACTGACATAAGTTATTGTTTTTGTTAATGCAGATGACGGAAATTGACTCGAGTTCAAACTGAAACAATATGATTATTTTGGTTATGGTGAGAACTCAGAACCCTTTCTTAATCTTTCCTGTTTTTGGAATTGAGAAATTGGGTTAATTTTATGATGATTCACCGAGAGTTTATTAATCGCTTTAATGCATATGAGATAGGGTTTCTGCTTTGTAGGATCTATTTATGGTCTTTAGAAATTGCTTGATTTGGTATTGTCAAATGGTATATGAATTTCCATGTTCACTTTGTCAGTATGTTGTTGTAGTAGTTTAATTGGATGCGATATAAATTGAGGTATTGACATGAAATTGGACACAGGTAGTTTTCCTTGATTTCACGGGATAAAGTTGTAGTTTGATTTAGGCTATAAATGATAACCAAATTAAGTTGAATGAGTTGTCACAATCAGAGACGGCTGATGGCATTTTGAACTGCTTAGATACAACTGAAGTGGAGAAGGATAGCTCAGTGGCTTCCTAAGGTGCAATGCTACTTCAGAATGCTTTAGTTCAGAAGCCAGCAGAATCAAATGACAATCTTGGGCCGAGAAAGAAATCATTATCTGATATTGGGAACCTACTGGTATGCTTCATTATCCTTTTTGAACCCTGCTTTATTTTTCTTAAAGAACTAAAATGTTTTATAGTGAGTACTTTGTTCTCTGCTCTATTAATTTTCTTACCCTTATATGGGACTGTTTGCGCTTCAGAAGTATTTTTTTAAGGTACTTATGACTCCTAATTGCCATTTTGCATTCAAAATATACTCTTATTGCTTGCTGGTGTTTACCCCTTGGAGCATTTGATTTTGTTTCTCCTTACTCTCTGACTAAAAAATTTTAAACCCTATATAGGTGAATGCAGACGCTGCAAAACCTGCCTTAAAGAACCGTAGATGCTGAAGACAAAAAAGAAGCAAAGGATACATTGCAAGCATAAGGTTGAGATATGGAAGAGAACATTATTCTTCATTTGCCTACGCTTTTTACTACAAATTTAATTTAAATGCTTGAAACTTACGGTGTCATATCATAATTCAATACAAATATATTTGGATTATTGGATAAGCATCGGCCAATTGGAAGGTTATTGATTTTTCTTATAAAGAAGTCAAAGTCATCTTCTCATTTTTGACGTTGAAGATTTGGTTGCATTTTAATATTTATAGGCCAAGATGAAAGAAAAAGATTAGGCTAATTGTTTATGAGCCCCCAAAATCTATAGTGACCTATTGGAAATTATATGATAATTTAGATGTCCTAAAGGTTAACGTGCCAAGTCGTTATGCTGGCACTATTCTGTTTTAGTATTTGTTGGATTAGAATGTACTCATTGTTTTAAGTGAGTATTATTTTTGAACTCTTATGGAGCTTCTTTGGCATGGTAAGTTAAGTTGCATATCCTTTTTTTCGTTAACGGAATTCATTATCTTGCTATATTGGCAATTAGCAGTGTGTGCCAATTGGTAAACTATACGAATACATGTGTGGAAGTTTGAATTGTACAGATGAAAGTGAATTTTAACAACTCTAACGATTGAATTTGTAACACGGTTTAGCAATTTTTTTCAAAAGCTAACTATTTCTGCTAAATACTCAAGTATTATGTCTTCTACTTTTCTACTTTCCTTTTTCTGTGTTTTCCCCATGTAGTAGGCTGATTACATGAAACAATGAGTATAATACTGATGATGCTATATGATCTACAAATGAATGGTTTCTTATAGCATGCATATCCATATATAGCAAGCAAAGTTTCACTTAATTGGTTATTATATTTGATTTGAGTTAAACTTGAATTTCTGGATTTTGACTTTTAGTTTGCTTCTCTGTTGCAGAGTTGGCTTCATTTCATTCCAGTGACTCTTTAAATAGGTCCAAGAACTCACTAAATAGGTAATTGTCTTATATCTTCTTCCCTCTTTGTGTTTATATTTATTTTTCCTGTGTTGTGTTCGAATATGACAAACAAGAACTACAAGGGCAGCTAAGAATATCCAGCAATCCATTACCGGTTGAACAATTAATTGGCCATATATCTTAGTACAGTTAGGTCAGGTTTTTGGGGATGGTTGTCTCTCTATATATTTGTTTCATTTTCTCTCATTTTGGGTATTCTTCTCTGTTCTGTGTATTTATTCTTTGTTTTAAGGTCAGTTGCTTATTTTTATTTTATGTTTTTTTTTTGTGGGTTTTCAATTCGTTAATTTGTGACTTTGTTTAGATTTTAATTTCTTCTTTCGTTTATGATTAAATCGACGTTGGGTTTTGGTTGTTGAAAATATGATTTTTTTTGCTTAAGCTTCTTGGCATTTTTCTGGGATTTTTAGGCTTTCAGTTGCAAGGGTAACAGAACCCTAAAATCCCAGAAATCGGTATTGGTATTTGTATTAATGAATTTCCATTTCTCTCCCAAAACAATTTGTTAATTGAAAATTGTTTTCTTTCTGCAGAAGGTGGTAGTGAAATTGGATTTACATAACGACAGAGAAAATAAAAAGGCCTTGAAAGCAGTCTCCAGCCTTACAGGTATCAATTTTTTCTTTTAAGCATGTTGGTTTAATTTGGCTCCGTGAAAAACTTAGAATATAATAAAAATGTAAAAACAATTCTGAATTATTTTTCATTCATCAGGACCCACTAAGTTCTTTGTATTGGTTGATAAGTTAATGAAAATTTGTCAAGTTTTATGTTTTTATGTATGCTTATTGTGTATAAAATGATCCGTGTCTGTAAAAATTGAACCTTTGGCTTATTTCTGTTCAAAAATTAAATTTTTCGATCTGCTTTTTCATATTGTGGGATGATTATTTTGTAAAAACTTGACCTTTGGCTCATACATGTGTAAACCTGAGGATTTGGAGTTGTTTTCTTTGTTGGTTATGAATTTTAGGTGACTAAATTGGTGGTTTCGTATATTAAGTTAAGTTACAAAGTAGATTTTTCCTTCGTTTTGGAAAAGTGTGTAGCGAAGTTCCTGTTCATTACAATATTATGATTTTGATAAGAGCTTTGTCTACATGTTTTTTGTTGAGTAATGGTTTACTTGGTTAGAAGAAACTCTTTGAGGTTATGTTAAAATCTATTTTGTGGATGAATCTAATTAGTTAAATTTGTCGGGTTTAAGTTATGTAAGAAATTTAATTGCAAAGTTGAGTCTTTTTTTTTCTGAGTTATGTTAATAATTCTACCTAAATTTTTTGTAAATTCATGGTTGGGTTTAAGTTATATTATTAAACATGGATCATTAAAGTCTCAGTACAACTGGATGTTTGTTTACTTGCACAAATTTTTTGTGCATAGAAGTTTGTTTCTGCTTCTCAGGTTCTTTGTCCCCGTGTTTATTATTTGTGTTTTTCTCTATTCATTTGGGCTGTCTCAGTGATTGAACATCTTAGTCAAGGTTCTTTCCCCATCATTTCAAGCTAGATTAGCTGATGAGTGATGCTCTTTGTACTAGTGCAGTATCATTGGTGCTCACTTTGTATTTTTCCAGTCACTATATATCTGCTCAACTCTTGGGGGTCAATTATTTGCCAGTAGGAATGTTTAATTGCTTGATCAATGATTTTGATTCAATTTGAAGAAGAAATAGTACTTTTGTTCACTAGGGATTGAGACTCACATATGAGTAAGATGTCCCAATTGTTCATTGATTCTTAGGTGCTATGTCTTTTTAGTTGCTTTTTGTAGAAACTATTCATGCTTATTGCGCCTAATACATTCAAGTCCCGCGGCAACGCGCGGGCATATTTTCTCGTTATAACTAAATTAGACCCATCTTCTGAAAATAATGAGAGTTATTTGTATACCAATTCCTTAACAGCAAGAAACTGTTCTTCAGTCAACTGACAGTGCCATCCCTGATTTATGTGCTCCCTTATACATTCAAAAACCCACTGCCACCAATTCCCTCAGCATCAGATTCAATTAAAGCTGCAAAGCCAACATAATAATGCTTGTTAATTAACGGGTCCATTGAACCACAAAGCAGATTGGAATTCCAAGAAATAGACATCAGAACTCTGCCTGGTCATAATACATGTTAGGGTTGAACACTCAGAGAATCATACCAAGGATTGTGCCATATTCAAATGAAGAAAGAGGATCATCAGTAGGTCCCAATTTCAGAAGACGCAGCCACAGACCCTGGTCGTCAAACACAATAAAATCATTTAACATTTAAAGTGAAAAATGTCAAAAACTATGTATTTTTAGAACTTAATAAATATTAATCAAGTATAAAGGTTTTGTCCACCACTAATTGAATAACAAAAAAATTAAACAGGTACCTGCAGCTTAACTTTTATGTCCAAAACGATGCACTCCCTTTCCGCCTGAATGACCAGTAATTAATATAGTTAAGAAAGCTCTAAAGTAGAGTTACCACGACTACACATCATGTTGGAGTATAGAACTTACAGCCCTCTCCAGCGGAGTTAGGGTTTCTGATTTAGAGTCTTTACCACTAGAAACAGATTGTGAGCTGAGGGAGAAACATGAAAAGGGCACAAGATTAGAAGCCCCATTAAGATGTGTATAAGTTTTCAGTACTGACAAAGTAATACCCAACTTCAAATGACCAAGAATTGTTTGGTTTTATGGCCAGCCAAGATAAAAATTAACTAGTCTCTAAAATCCCACTACTCCACCGGTACTAAAGTTGCAAATCTCAAGAACAGTCATTGTTTCGTGTGGAATAACATGCCATGTATATACCTAGAGGATAATCCACTTGCTACAGCCAGGATCTGCTTCCTCTTGTCTTCTTGCTCTTCTGTCCTAATGTTTGAGGGAAACCGATCATATGTGTATTTGGCACCTGCTCCTGAAATCCAGAGAACATGAGGACAAAAGCAAAACCATATCAAACTTTTGTGTTTTTTTTTTTTTTTTTTTAACAAACAATATTATCTACATTAAGGGGGAGGGGAGTAGGATTAGCCTCACAATGGGCTAGCAATAATGTGGTTGAAATTTAACTTTGGCGAGAATCAAACATAAGACCTCTCATTTACAAGTGAAGAGGAATACCACTAGACCCTAGTACTAAGTGGCCAACCATATCAAACTTAAAATCTTTAATATCTTCTCTGTTTAATAATTTCAGTCTTAGATAACAGAACATCAAATTCACCTGAATTTCCCACATCCGTATCTGCAATTGTTATAATCTCAGGCTCTACTGAATTTGAAGGAAGAATTGAAACAGGATTTTGGCCCCTTCTAAGTGCATCTTGTAACTTGTCAAGTAGATTATTAGTGTTTTCTTCAGAACCCAAACCTCTCTCTATATAATCCATGAAACCATGTGAATCCAGAAACTGTGTAAACTGTAAATACCAACACAGAAATAAGTATAACACTAGGAACCCAGGACAAGAATTTAAGACTAAAATGATACTGAAAGAAAAAATTTAGTTAACATAAACACATTCAATAAACTAACAGTGCACACAAACAATTGCCTGCTCTGCTAGAAATTTTGCAAACATGTAGAGTAGCACTAAGAATAATAATCACAACAATTACAATAATGGTCATAACTATTGTAATCACTGAGTACAGTACCAATATAACTAATGTCGGTATCTCGAAGACAAAGATGGGTTCAATGAAAATAAATACCATGGATTCTGGTGGTTGGCCAGTTGACCGAGAGCGCATTGTCAAGAATGCTTGAGTGTTGAAGACATGAGTAGCAGAAATTTCCTTGGAAAAAAAAAAACAAGTATACCAAATAAAATTTAAATGAATCCACAAATACAAATTATTAAAACCAATTCACAATCAAATTAAATAAAAGTTTCATACTATGAAGTTGCGGTAGCCACTTAAAAGCGATGCAAAGAATTTTAAGAACACTAATCTGCACAAGAAATCAAACACAAGGAATCTGCGTGAAAACTTAATAATCTCTGATCAGGCAGGCTTTAGAAGAACAAGTAGCCATAGCTCAGATGGAAGACATTGAGCATAACCACCGACTGGTTAACAGTTCTAATGCTTCAAGACCTCTCCAAAGTTGAAGTTGAATTAAGAAAAAGCAAAAAGAATCAAGTGAACAACAACAGCAAGATGTTTGTTTGTAATCTGCAATGTTGGTCACAAAATTTAAAATCAATCAAGGCAGAATTGTGCACTTAGTCTTTTACTACAAAAGTGGAACCTCTAGAATAAGACATCAACATCTCATGTTTTACATGAATGAGAAAATGTTATTATCATTAGTACTTCATAATCATTTCCTTTGGCACCCAAGTATCACCTAAGGTGAAGGTCGTGATCCTCTCCCCAAGGTTTGTTGCCAGCCTTAGAATATTGCTCAGATGAACTATATAAACCTTCCTTGATCTGATCTATCCCCACAACATTTGGATACAATAGTTTTGATATCTCCCGACGCAAATTGCCCGATTCTGGCTCTGGGATTGGAGGTATATCTTCCGTCGTTGTGATGCGATTACACTCAAGGTCAACAACAACTACCTAGAACCACATGAGGAAGGCAAGAAACAAATATTACATCAGTTTAACCTTCTTACGTACAACAAAATTTCATCATGATTTGTAATCTTTTGGAAGACGTGATAGAAGAAGTCACGGAAAAAGAAAACAAAACTAACTCAAAAGAAAAAGGTAAAAAAAGAGAGCTGTAAGACAAATGTATGAAACCTAAATCAAATGGAATATTTTCCCAATATATTGCATTTGGCTATGCTGATTAGAAACCCAAGAACCATAGAATGTGTATAAGACCAGGATACATATTGTTCAACCAGCACATGTAGATTATAATACTATAAATTGACAAAAGTAGAATTTATGCAGGATGACTTACACCATCCATGGCCAAAGTAGATGTATCAACGCCTGAATGGAGACCCATCATATATGGTGTAGGCGCATCAATATAGTCTACTCCACTGAAAAAGAGTAACGGAATGTAGACTTGCTTCAGCACAATAAACATGCACAAAAGAGACAAGAGTCAAATACAAGGAGCATAAATGATACTACTACAGCATTAGTTATTCCATTGAACAAAAAATAAGTTTGGTGGAAACGTTGAAGCATAAGAAATTTTTCCACCACCATAATGACAAACTAAATGAAGCATATATAAAGGGAAGAGGAACATCTTTTTCTAGACCCATAAAAAGCATTGCCGAAAGATCAAAGTTTACCTGCCACCGAAATGGATAAAGTAAATGGCAAATGGCTTCTGATACAAGGTCTAAAGTGAATATCTGCCAAAAGAAGGACAAGTTATCCAAAAGATGCACAGCTGCAAAGCATTAAATTGTCTTAAGTGTAAGACCCAATTAGTTGGTCATATATGAGAAATTCACACATTGGCAACCATGTGGAGCCAAATTATGACCTCTCTAAATAATTATTAAAAAAATAAATAATTTAATCATAACATTTGTAAATTTTACTATCGTTTCCAAACTTCTTTACATTGTCTGGCAAAAATTTTAACAAGCTTGTGGTGTGGAAAAAAATTCTTCGAAAATAGTGTTTTGTATAATTTTCTTAGAATTTTGCCAAAATTAAAGCCTGTGTGTAACACTTTAGATGAAAATTGGGTAAATATCTTATATTGCACCTGCGTAAAATTGATATATGTGAGTGCAAATATGGACCTTGCTGCAATACTTACTTGTATTTAGTCAATGTAAATGATTATGTTTTTATGTATATATATTTTTTTTTCAATAAGAAACCCATTATTGCAATTTATTTCATATAAAAAGAGATAAATAAAACGTAGGTAACGTTATTTCTGGTGAGTAATCTTATGGAATTATTAAGGTACCAGGTTTTTTTTTAAATGTAACTTAGGCATATAATATAAAATAAAAATATAGATTGTCTTGTTCTTGTTAAATCATTTAACCAATTGGAGAAAGTACATGTTGTCCACCTCCTTATTTATTTAGTGATGATTGACATATTTTTTCCATACCTTAATTACTGCAGGGCTGGTCCTGAGATTTTAGGGGCCTTATGCGAAAGTTAATTGGAGGTCCTAAAAAGTACTTAAGAATTTTATGTTTTTTATTTTTTTGTTCAAAAAAATAATTTTAGTTTTCATTTGAGTTTCTTTAAATTATAATAGCACAAACAAATTTAACAAATCAACAAGTGGAAATGTGATGTATTGTTTTTCCTTAACTATTTAGAGGGTCAAGATTTGAATTTTCATGTTATTATGTGGAATTTTTATATTATTTTATGGAAGCTTATGCATTTAATAAAAATAAACTGAAAAAAAAATGGAGACGAGTTTCGAACCCCATCACCTAGGCCGATGTAAAGAAGCGGTAATACCACTTGCGCTTAGACTCAAGTTTATAATATTCTACACATACTGCTATATATACGTATATACATGCAAATTTAAAAAATCGGGGCCCTTCCGATTTGGGGACCCTATGTTGTGGCACTACTTGCACCCCTTTCAGGGCTGGCCCTGCCTTACTGGTCCTTGCAAATTGTATTTTTCAAAAAAAATTGTTGCACAGGGCTTTTAATCGGTTTTTTCTAAGTCAACAAACAACAATTCATATTAGGACTAATTAAGCTGGCCAATCCGTTTACACAGGTCTATGTGTAAAACTTCGTACAGTCACCACACAGACAACGTTCCGTAAGTTATCTAGAATAATAGCCACCGTCCTGTCTCATTCGCCAAAACACCAGAAATTAACCTGCATGCAGTTTGGCTACTTTTTTTGGTTTCGCCCCACACCCCCTGGAAAAGTTGAAAACACAGCATGGTAAGTACAACTAGAAGAAGACATGTTACTCACACGTATCCTCATGTTGTCCATATCCATCCATATTCAATTCTAGTGCATCCCCCCACAACCCCCCCAACAAAAAAAATGTGAATCACGTGGAAACCACCACCCCACCACCCCCCCCTCCCCCCCCCCCCCCCCCCCAAAATGTGAATCACGTGGAAACCACCACCCCACCACCCCCCCCACCACCACCCCCCCCCCCCAACCACCACCACAAAGTTGAAAACACAGCATGTATGTACAACTAGAACAAGACATGTTACTTTCAAAAAGATGGCACATGAGGATTGATCCATCCATATTCAAATTCTCTCTCAATTTCATGAAAATTACAGAAGTAGGCGTAGGGTAAAGGGAGTAGAATTTTATCCCCTCTTTATTTTTCTATCTTTTCTTTCTCTCCAATTTGAACGGTTTACAATTAAACCATGTCAACATCTTTTATTGACTTCTTTATAGATAGAGAAAGACAAAGAAAAAAATGTGAGAGAAGGAAAGAAAAAGGGAAAGAAATTAGGAGTGGAGACAATCCTAATGGAGGTTAAAGAACTCATTTTTCACATGCTAGCATTTGGTATTATATCAATTAGCTGTTGGATCTTGAACTCTCTATAAGTATCAAACAAAATGAGTCCACATGTATATATATGTGTGTGTGTCTAATGTCCCATTTATCGATCTCACCCAGAAATCATATAAAATGAGTCCTCCAGAAATACCCATCCTCATCCTTGTATTCCTTACATTCCTATGGTCTCTCCTCCGCCTAATCAATGCCTCGTCAAGGCAAAGCCAAACACTGCCTCCTGGCCCTACGGCACTGCCAATCATTGGCAATCTTCATATGCTAGGCGACCTCCCACACCGTAGCCTCCAAAACCTGGCAAAAAAATATGGACCTATAATGTCCATGCGTCTAGGGTCCGTACTGTTGATTGTTGGCTCAAACCAAATGTAGTCTAAAACCAACAAATGATGTTGGCTACTTTTGTGGTCAAAATTGATGGTTGGCATGCTACATGTGGGAAATAAAATGGATGGTCTTATGCCTAATTTGTTGTCAAAGAATGGATGCATTTATGCCTAATTCTTTTGACTTGATGAGAGGCCTTTGGCCTATAAAAGGAGGTGTAGGCATAACTCAAATACAACATCAAGGAAACAAGGAAGAAAGAAAAATAGCAAGAAGCCATTTGGCATAGAGAAGAATTTTCTCAAATTGTCTTGCTTTGTATTTTTTGTTTTCTCTTCCTATTGTAAGTGTGAGAGCTTGGGTTATTTGGGTCTTTGGGAAATTGAGTGATAAACACTATTGTATGTTCTCATTGATTATAGTGGAATACTCCGTCGTCTCCAAACTGGATGTAGGCATTGCCGAACCAGTATAAATCTTGGTGTTCTTGTTGGTATTGTTCCATTTATCTTTTGTCAGTTATTGTGGTTTATTTTTCACTCACACTTGGTTGACGCTTCCGCACAACAAGTGGTATCAGAGCCTAGTGTTTCGACTAGGCGTTCTCGTGGGAGTGAAAAATTTGCTGGCGCTACAGTCCCGTGAATAGTGCTGAGTAGATGGCTGGAGATAAAGATGAATCTGTGAAGGGGAAGGAGTCGGCATCGTCTTCGTCGGCGTCTACATCCAATAGACATCAAATTGCTACTACAAGGTTAGAGGTTGATAAATTCAATGGCTCTAATAATTTTGGTATGTGGCAATGTGAAGTTATGGATGTGTTGTATCAACAAGAGTTGGATATGGTTCTGGAAGATAAACCAGAAGATATTGATGACAAGCAGTGGACACGAATTAATCTTCATGCTTGTGCTGCTATTCGATCGTTCCTTGATAAGGAGTTGAAATACCCGTATATGAAGGAAACTTTTGCTAAGGAGTTATGGACAAAATTGGAGGAGAAGTATATGACCAAGAGCGCAGAAAATCGGCTCTTCTTGAAGAAGCGACTCTTCCGATTTCAGTATAGTCCAGGTATTTCTATGCATGAACACCTCAATGATTATAATAAAATACTTGCTGATTTAGCAAACCTTGATGTGAAAATTCCTGACGAGGACAAGGCACTATGTTTGTTAAATTCATTGCCTGATGATTATGATCATTTGACAACTACTTTGTTGTATGGAAAATCCGAGGTGAAACTTGATGAGGTGTCTGCGGCATTGGTGAATCATGAGTGTCGAAAGAAGGAACTAAAGACTCACAATTCACAAACCGAGGCACTTGTTGCAAGGGGTCGAACAGTGGAAAGAAAATATGTGAAGCGGGGACAATCTCGTTCAAAGTCACGAGGGAAGTTTCCTGCTAAAGATGAATGTGCCTTTTGCCGCCAAAAGGGTCATTGGAAGAAAGACTGCCCCAAATTGAAGAACAAAGAGAAGGAGAAAGCAGGTTCTGAAGCAAATATTGCAAAATCTGGAGATGATGATTTCGAGTTTGCTTTGACTAGTTCATCTGCTGATGGTCACTCCAAGGAGTGGATTTTGGATTCAGGTTGCACCTATCATATATGTCCCATTCGAGAATGGTTTTCTAGCTTCGAGGAGCTGGATGGTGGAGTTGTTTTGATGGGTAATGATAATGCCTGCAAAACACAAGGGATAGGCAAAATCTGTTTGAAGATGCATGATGGAACAGTCAGA
The DNA here is from genome assembly GCF_041283825.1 of Pyrus communis. Taxonomy (NCBI): domain Eukaryota; kingdom Viridiplantae; phylum Streptophyta; class Magnoliopsida; order Rosales; family Rosaceae; genus Pyrus; species Pyrus communis. The sequence goes on along the minus strand of NC_142570.1, from coordinate 1,699,480 downwards.
GAATTAAGTGATGTTCGGTATGTACCGGATATGAAGAAAAATCTTATCTCACTGGGTGCATTGGAATCCAAGGGTCTCAAGATCACCATGAAGGGTGGAGTTCTTAAAGCTGTTTACGGGGCACTGGTGGTGATGAAAGGTACAAGACGAAATAACTTGTATTTCTTGAAGGGGAGTACAGTTATTGGTGAAGCAGCTGTCACCGAAGCTGCTGACGCAGATAGCAAAGACACCACGAGGTTATGGCATATGCGTCTTGGGCATGCTGGTGAAAAAGCGTTGCAAGGATTGGTGAAGCAAGGCTTATTGAAAGGTGCAAAGGCATGCAAATTGGAATTCTGTGAGCATTGTGTGTTGGGTAAGCAAACTAGAGTAAAATTTGGCACTGCTATTCACCACACTAAAGGCATTCTTGATTATGTTCACACTGATGTTTGGGGACTTTCCAAGAATACATCTTGGGGAGGTAGCCATTATTTTGTCTCTTTTGTTGATGACTTCTCTAGAAGAATATGGGTGTACACCATGAAGCGTAAAGATGAAGTCTTGAAGATATTCCTGAAGTGGAAAAAGATGATTGAAACGCAAAGCGGTCGAAAGATCAAGACTCTCAGATCAGACAATGGGGGTGAATATAAGTCTGATCCTTTCTTGAAAGTTTGTCAAGATGAGGGTATTGTGAGGCACTTCACGGTTAGGGAGACACCGCAACAGAATGGGGTGGCGGAGCGCATGAACCGTACTTTGCTTGAGAAAGTTCGGTGTATGTTGTCTAATGCTGGATTAGGCAAGGCGTTTTGGGCTGAGGCAATTACTTATGCAAGCCATCTCATTAATCGATTGCCAGCTGTTGCGAATGAGGGCAAAACGCCCATGGAGGTATGGTCTGGTAAACCTTGTACTGATTACAAGTTCTTACACATATTTGGTTGTCCTGCTTACTATCATGTCAGAGAAAGCAAGTTGGATCCAAGAGCAAAGAAAGCTCTATTTATGGGCTTTAGCACTGGCGTGAAGGGATACCGACTCTGGTGTCCAGATGAGAAGAAATTTGTTGTAAGCAGAGATGTGACCTTTGATGAGGCTGCTATGGTTAATCAGAACAAGCATGAAGGTGAAACTGAAACAACCGAGACCATGAGTAGCTCAAAGCAGGTGGAGTTACTGAAGACTCCAGTTGTTCCAGTAAGGTCTGATGTTACAGACACTAGTCCTACAGTTAATCATGATGATGAGGACGAGGATGATGAAGAGGAGGCACATACCCAAGAGCCTCCACAGCAACAAGACTATATTGCAACCAGAAGATCGAGAAGGGAAATTCGAAAGCCTGCTCGATTTACTGATATTGTGGCATATGCACTTCCCGTTATTGAAGATGATATTCCATCCACCTACAAAGAAGCTGTTATGAGTTCAGAGTACGAGTTGTGGAAGAAATCTATGGATGAGGAGATGAAATCTCTTCATAAAAATAAGACTTGGAAGCTGGTTCAGTTACCAAAGGGGAAGAAAGAAATTGGTTGTAAATGGGTGTATGCCAAAAAGATGGAATCCTTGGGAAAAGACAATGTGAGATTCAAAGCCAGATTGGTAGCTAAAGGCTATGCTCAGAAAGAAGGCATTGACTACAATGAGGTATTTTCTCCTGTAGTAAAACATTCTTCTATTCGTATTCTGTTGGCTTTGGTTGTGCAGTTTGATCTTGAGTTGGCCCAACTTGATGTCAAGACTGCGTTCTTACATGGTGATTTGGAGGAAGAGATTTATATGTCTCAGCCAGAAGGTTTTAAGGTTGCTGGAAAGGAAAATTGGGTTTGCAAATTGGAAAAATCATTGTATGGCTTAAAGCAGTCTCCAAGACAATGGTACAAGCGATTTGATCAATTTACGATCGGGCTTAAGTTGCTCAAGTTTAAGCACTGCTTAGACTTGATTGGCATTTGTAAAATTTGTTGATTGCCCCATGGGGGAGTGGGAGACGACTATTGGGAGTTCTACTTAGAGGGTTTGCGCCAAGGTGGAGATTGTTGATTGTTGGCTCAAACCAAATGTAGTCTAAAACCAACAAATGATGTTGGCTACTTTTGTGGTCAAAATTGATGGTTGGCATGCTACATGTGGGAAATAAAATGGATGGTCTTATGCCTAATTTGTTGTCAAAGAATGGATGCATTTATGCCTAATTCTTTTGACTTGATGAGAGGCCTTTGGCCTATAAAAGGAGGTGTAGGCATAACTCAAATACAACATCAAGGAAACAAGGAAGAAAGAAAAATAGCAAGAAGCCATTTGGCATAGAGAAGAATTTTCTCAAATTGTCTTGCTTTGTATTTTTTGTTTTCTCTTCCTATTGTAAGTGTGAGAGCTTGGGTTATTTGGGTCTTTGGGAAATTGAGTGATAAACACTATTGTATGTTCTCATTGATTATAGTGGAATACTCCGTCGTCTCCAAACTGGATGTAGGCATTGCCGAACCAGTATAAATCTTGGTGTTCTTGTTGGTATTGTTCCATTTATCTTTTGTCAGTTATTGTGGTTTATTTTTCACTCACACTTGGTTGACGCTTCCGCACAACACGTACCAACCATAGTGGTCTCATCTCCCAAAACAGCAAAGCTATTCCTCAAAACCCACGACACCATTTTCGCTAGCCGCCCCAAACTCCAAGCCTCTGAGTACATGGCCTACGGCACGAAGGCCATGGCCTTTAGCGAATATGGCCCATATTGGCGCCATATTCGGAAACTTTGCACGCTTCAACTTCTTTGTCCCTCGAAAATCGAGAGTTTTGCTCCGCTAAGAAGGGAGGAGGTAGGGTTGTTGGTGCAATCCCTGAAGGTAGCTGCGGAGGCGGGCGAGGTGGTGGATTTTAGTGAGAAGGTTGGTGAACTTGTTGAGGGAATCACGTATAGGATGGTGTTGGGGACAAAAAATGATGATATGTTTGATCTCAAGGGGATTATTGAGGAAGCCCTATTCTTGACAGGAGCTTTCAACATTAGTGATTATGTGCCATTCCTTAGTCCACTCGATCTTCAGGTATGTTACCCTTCATTCTTAACTACCAAACTTGTTAGATGAATCAATAATAAAACTAGGGAAATGCTAGGAACACCGTAAAGTATGGACATTTAGAATCATTGCACTCACGCTATTGCTAAGCACAAATACAAAGTAGAGGCGTTGCAAATAAGTGCACGCACGTATGCCGGACTGATCTTAGCACTACTCCTCAAAAAAGATTTGAACTCTATTATTTAGATGACGTTTTTCAATGGATCCATCAACAGGAACAGAAGTAGTGTCAACCAAATAAAGTGAACGAGATTAATTCATAGTTTAGGGAAACAAAGCTTGTTTGGATGTGCTTTTAAAATGATTGAAAGTGTTTTTGGTAAAATTATTTTTAGAAACAATCGTTAATAAAAATGCTAGCAAATCTTGGAAAAACGCTTAAAGTGCTTTCTGGAAAAAGCAAATATAACTAGTGCTTATTGTAGAAAACACTTGAAATATTGCTTTTAGAATCCAAAAATATTTTTTCTAAAAGCGATTTTAGTCATTTAAAAAGCATATCCAAACTCAGCCATTAACTAGTTCACTTTCGTACAAATTAATCTGATAATCTGAGAGGAATATCTGTTTACTTTAGCCAGCTCACTTATCCTCTTTTTGCTGGTGATATGACTCACAAAGTCAAAGCATCCGCAAACTATAAATGCAAAATCATATGATTCATATAGTATGGTCCATTCCATATATAGCCTGCTGACGATAAACTATCTCCTAATTCGAGATGTAAAAACATATTAATATCTTATTTTATAGTTTCAAGAGGTGTAGATAGAAGTTATAGGCTAATGAGAGATGTAAATTTGAGCTTTTATTTAATTTTCTCTCTTAGAGTAGCAGAGTCCACCATAAAAAAATATACATACATACATACATACATACATATATATATATATATAAGTTCTTATTTATATTTTCCAATCAATATTTTACATCTTTCTGACCAACTTAAAGTATTAGATACAAATTGCTTCCTATCTTATCCATTTGGTTGCCAATGCCATCCGGGATATTATTACAATAGCAATGGATTTAATGCACAATTCATTATTTAAGGAACCTTAATTTCTGCAATCAACTATACAAATTTAAAATATATTCAACAGGCTTTTTAAGGGAGGATCTCCATTAAAATAAAATAAAAAATAGTTGTAGAGCTCACTCCACATCAAACTTCAATAATAAGAATTGTCTATATTTTGTCTCTATTCATAGGTCATTCTTGCAAAAAATCAATTCAATTCGAAATCATTTGGTCATTTGATTGTCACGATGAAATTTTAATGTTTCTTATAACATAATGTTCATCAATGTCTTGGAGCTCAATTAGATTAATTGACGCCTTAAACATTTTATATTTGGCTAATTTTGCAAGAATGATTTAAGAGGTACAACTTGAAAATAGACAATTCGGATATCGTTGAAGTTCAATGTAGTATAGACTCCCCAACTAATCTAAAAAATGAGAATCCCTTCCCTTAAAACCATATGTTACATGTATGTGTTTTTTTTCTTCTTATCCTTCATAAAGGATGTAATACTAATAATAAGGATTTTATTTTACCATTGAAAATGAGGATTTTACAAAAATTCAAAAGATAAAATGCTAGTAAATATGTAGATATAGATTTTGAGGCCTTACGTAGTGGGTAAAATTGAGTTTAAGTCCAGTTTTGTAAGAATCAAACTCCTAGGACGGAAAATTTGCATTTTACATGAGTGACTCTTATTATCGAGTTTAATAATTACTAATAACTTTAATTCCAATAAATGATCAACCATTTGATAGAGAAAAATAGAGATTAATACATAAAATAAGGAGAAAAGAAGTCCAATAATATTATAGGAATCAAACTCAATGTACATGATTATATATAGGAATGAAACCAAACAAAACTAAAGTTTCTCTATGTAATTGTTACTTTCATCTCAGAAAAAAGGGTTGTGCATGATCCCCTATACCCATGTGAGAGTGTCACTATCCCTTATACCCATGTGAGAGTGTCACCGTATGTGCCTATCCTCACCCAAAAGTTACTCCAAAAATACAAGATGTAACAGCTTTTATATATGCATGCATGTCTTGTCCATTTCATTGTCTCAAAAAAATGATGGCTACTGTACCCGACTAGAAGTACATATGATTGATTGATTGTATGGAATCTTAACTATTTCTTCCACTTAGGGATTGACCAAGCGCATGAAGAGAGTTAGCAAGACTGTCGACCAACTATTCGAAAAGATAATTCAGGATCATGAACAAGTTTCCAGAAGTGAACAAGGCAATCATCATAAGGACTTTGTAGACGTGCTGCTTTCATCAATCCACCAAACATTAAAGCCCAACGATGAGGAAGTCTACATGCTCGAGAGAACAAATGCCAAAGCCATTTTACTCGACATGATTGCGGGTGCCTTTGACACCTCAGCCACGGCGATTATCTGGACCCTGGCCGAACTCTTGAGGCACCCGAAAGTAATGAAACGTCTCCAAGAAGAGCTCCAGAGTGTGATCGGGATGGATCGAATGGTGGAAGAAAGCGATTTGCCAAAGCTGGATTACTTGAGCATGGTGGTCAAGGAGAGCTTAAGGCTACACCCAGTTGCCCCATTACTAGTCCCTCATCAATCCATGGAGGACATTACAGTTGATGGATATCACATACCCAAGAAATCAAGAATCTTTATCAATATTTGGACCATTGGGAGGGATCCAAGTGTATGGTCAGATAATGTGGAAGAATTCTACCCTGAAAGGTTTATGAATAGTAACGTTGACCTACGTGGACATGACTTCCAGCTCATACCATTTGGGTCTGGTCGAAGAGGGTGCCCTGCTATGCAATTAGGGTTAACCACAGTTCGTCTTGCTCTGGGAAACTTGTTGCACTGCTTCAACTGGGAGCTCCCTAGTGGAATGCTACCTAAAGACCTGGACATGACTGAGAAATTTGGCTTATCGTTGTCGAAAGCCAAACACTTGCTTGCCATGCCGACGTGCCGTCTGTACAATGAAAGTTGATGATTGATTTATTACTTAAGCGTTGATAGACGAACTCATTTATATTGGTGACACATCATTTAGTTTACAATTTTAGTCTCCAAATTTAGTCTCTCTAGTATTACTCCCTTAATATATATAGTATGTCTAGGCATAAATAAACATTAATTAACCGTATAATTTGGATTAATGCAAGTATCTTGTAGCTCAGTTGATTAAGAATATTATTCCTTGCACTTGAGGTCGCTTGTTCGATTTTCCCTCCCATAAAAAATAATTTGCTTGTCATCATGCCCACCTACGTACCGCCTACACGGTCAACCTTCATAAAGGGTTGAAATAAATGTCCTGTAGTTATAATAGTATTCCTTTGAGTAATGTTAGAGAGACTAAATTTGTAGACTAATTTGTAAACTAAATGAAATGTCACAAATATGAAATGAACATGTTTATCAACGTTTAAATGATAATCCAATTATCAACTTCCATGTCATTTAGTTTACAAAATTTAATCTCCCTAGCATTACTTGTGTTCCTTTTATGCCATCTCAGACTAGGAAAGATTAAAGTAATTACTTCGTAAAAGTGTTAACCATAATACGTTTTTCGTTCTCTTAATTGATGTTTAAAATTATCTTATACGTTTTTCATTCTCTTAATTGATGTTTAAAATTATCTTACAAAAAGCTAATACAATTGGAGATAGTTTAGATTAATATTTCAATAATTGCGCCATTTTTACTTACTTATCTAAGTTTATCACTTTATGTGTGTTTCCCTAGTTTGTTTTGTCTTTTGGGTTTTGCACTTAGGTTTCATAATTCATTCATTCGTTCATTATTTCTTTCTTTCCTTCTTCCCACCATTCTTCTTTCTTTTTCCCCTTTATATTCTCTCTACACATCTCAAACACAAAACGTAAAAACTAAAAATTAAATAGTCATCAGACGAATTCTTAAATTTTGTTCTCTTAAAATATAATTTTTCTCTGGAACTCCCTCATGTAGCACCCATCTCGTTATTTTTTTTTCTTCTTATAATACAATGATATGTTTACACCAAAGGATGAGACAATAAATCGGTATCAAATTTGTCATTCATATGATTCGAACCTAAAACCTCTCACTTACAAGTGAAGGGTAGTAAAGGAGAATATTGTGGTAGCAAAAATCTGTCGTTTTCAGCCTAGACGGATTTTTACCTACAAAACAAATAAACACCTTTGATCAAAGACAAAGCCACGCGCCCAAAGAGTGAAGGTGGGGTGTTTGGCCAATGGATCTTCAATGCCTAAGTCAGTTTCTCTAAAAAGAGAGAGGTTTAGGGCTTAATTGCGTAGCAAAAGGTTAATAAAATTTGGTGGAGAATGAGGTATTTATAGGAGCTAGGGTCGCCATGGAGGAGAGAGATCTCGTGCTATGTATCGTCATCCAGTTGGCCAAAGTGTGTCATTCGTTGGATGGAGTAGGAAAGAATTATCCCAATGATATTATTGAATAAATAATATTTGCCCAAGTTTCATATAACCTGTTAGGCACATGCTTTAATTAGCTTTGGCAAAATTCTACGAAAATTTACTAAACCACTATTTTCAAAGAATTTTTTTCCACACCACAAGCTTCTTAAAATTCTTGCTAGACAATGTAAAGAAGTTTGGAAACGATAGTAAGGCCACTTCCAAAAGGCATTACATTTTCCTTATTGCTGGCCTTACGAGTTGCATTTTTCATAAAAACTATTGCTCATGCTTTTGAATCGGTTTTCTCTAAACCAACAACAATTCATATTAAAGACTAAGCCGATCCGTTTACACAGGTCTTTGGTAAACTCCATACAGTCGCCACACAGACAACGTTCCGTAAATTATCTTGAATAATAGCCATCGTCCCTTAGGTTAGGTGGAGACAATCCCCTCTGGTAATATCTAATCCGCCAAAACACCAGAAATTAACCGCATGCAGTTTGGTTAGTTTGGTACATTGCCAGCCATTTGGTTTTTGTCCATTTGTTCCATCATGTGATGAACGTGAAAAGTTGAAAACACAGCATTTATGTACAACTAGAACAAGACATGCAGTGTTACTTTCAACAGGTGGCACGCCTTGCTACCTCACACTATATATCCTCGTTGAATCCATATCCATCCATATTCAATCAACTCTTGTGCATTAAATCTGTATGCTTCTTCAAAATTCTTTCTCTCAATTTCATGAAAATTGCAGAGAGATGGGTGTAGCTGCATGATTACAAGTCGAAATATTATTGTTTATATAAAAAATTCATATAAATTCGATTTTTTTTTTTTTTTAACGATCATTTGGTTAAATTTCGTTTTGCATGTAGTAGGGTAAAGGGAGTAGAATTCTCTCCCCTCATAATGTCTCATATTTCCTCTTCTTCTATTTAAACGGTTACGATTAAGTCATGTCAATATTTTTTGTTGACTTCTTTATAGAGAGAGAAAGATAAAGAAGAAAGAGTGAGAGAATGGGAGTAGATTAGAAGTTAGGAAGGAGAGACTACTAGTACAGACTAAAGAACTCATTTTAAACATAGATTTTGACTCCATTTGGTAATATATCAAAATCATTTTAAACATGCAAGATTTAACTTGGTAGGGTAAAGGGAGTAAGATTCTCTCTCTTCTTTTGTCCTCTTCTATTTGAACAGTTACGATTAAGTTATGTCAACGTCATTTGTTGAGTTCTTTATAGAAAGAGAAAGACAAAGAAGAAAGTGTGAGAGAATGGGAGTGGATTACAAGTTAGGAGGAAGAGAATGCTAGGACAGACTAAAGAACTCATTTTAAACAAAGATTTGACTCCATTTGATAATATATCAAAATCATTTTAAACATGCATGATTTGACTCCTGGGATGTGAAGTCGTCGACCGAACTAACGCGAAAGCCATCTTACGTGACATGATTTCGGGTGCCCTAGACATGTCAGCGACTGCGATTGTTTGGATTCTAGCCGAACTCTTGAGGCATCCTAGGGCTATGAAGTTTCTCCAACGAGAGTTCCAAACCGTAATAGGAATGGATCGAACGGTGGAGGAGAGCGATTTGCCAAATTTGGACTACTTGAACAAGGTTGTCAAAGAGAGCGTTAGGTTTCATCTGGTTGCACCATTGCTGATTCCACATGCATCCATGAAGGACGTCACAGTTGGCCAAGATGTATTGTCAAAACGCTTTTAATGATCGAGTTAGCAACAAATACACTTTGATTCAGTCGTGGTCCCGTGATGTTGTGGATGGTTGGAAACTTGGGATGAGTGTGCCTTACCTTGTGGTTAGGGAGATGAGTCGACCGTGGTTTCCTTCTCACCTTAGTTGTTATTGTGTATGTTTGTGCAGCTTAGCAGTTTGTGTGGTTTCCTTCTTGGCTTAGTTCTTATTGTGTATGTTTGTGCCGCTTAGCAATTTGTGTGGTCTTGCTTTTAAGCAACGATTCTGTGTGATCTTCAGATACATTGTTACTGATCTTTGTAATTTAATTAATTGTTTGCAAAGAAGAATCAGTAGCGATTTTAAAAGAGACTACTACGCTCCATGATGAGTGCCTACCATCTCTAGGCAAATTCTAACCTTAACTCTTTGTCATGATCTCTATATAGTTATCTGAAAAAATTAATTCTAACAATGACATTTGTATGGAGAAAATAAATCAATCATCACTAAATAATTTTTTTTCTAAGGTTTAAAATTTTAAATTCATTCAAAATTAATATTTGTTGAATCATTTTAACTCCTTTTAATTTAACCGTAATTTTAAAAAATTTTAAGGACAATTTATAGTATTTTGAATGTTTCACTATTTTTAGGTGCTTCCTTTATATATATAGAATAGATGTATATAGATAATAGCCATCGTCCCTTAGGTTTGGTGGAGACAATCCCTCTTGTAATATTTCATCCGCCAAAACACCAGAAATTAACCTGCATGCATGCAGTTTGGCTACTTTTGGCTACTGTACTAAGAGAACATGAGACATGCAGTGTTACTTTCAACAGGTGGCACGCCTTGCTACCTCACACTTATCCTTAGAGCAAGTCCACCGAGAGTGGATAGCCCGGCACCCAGCCAATTTGCTCCAACCTAAGCTGTCCTATAGGCCAACCCAGAATGTGTTGAGCCAAGACCTGGCCTATGTGACGTCATGCTAATGCCAGAGTGGCGTCACATTCCGTTTTAAATTTTTTTTTTGCGCCAAGCGCGTGGAAAACACGAGCGCGTCTGACAGCGTCACAGAGGCGGGGGTCCACTGTGTAGGCGCAATATGGGTTTCCGGTGTGGGGACACGTGACTCCTTTGTGTCCGTTTTCCAACGGCTAGTTTTTTGAACCGTTGGATTTCCAACGGTAAATTTTTTTTGAAATTTAAAATTAATGGCTACTGATGTGTCACAATGAGAACTGTTCGATTTTCAGATCAACGGTCCAGATTTTTCTGCCAAAAAAATTTAAAAAATAAAAATAAAATGTTGTAAATTAATAATATTTTTTTATAAAGTCAGAAACTAAAAATAATATTTTTTTTAAAATAATTTATAATAAAAAATAATAAAATTAACTAGGCTCTTATTTTTTAGGGTTGGAGATGTATTTGGCCTATTACTGTTTATTGGGATCTATATCTGTTCACTGAGTAGATTAAATAGGTTGGATGCTGGCGCATTTTTTCATTCTCTTAATTGTTACAATTGGAGATGGTTTATTAATATTTCAATAATTGCACCCTTTTTACTTATCTAAGTTTATCACCTTATGTGTGTTTCCCTAGTTTGTTTTGTCTTTTGGGTTTTGCACCTAGGTTTCATTCATTCGCTCATTATTTCTTTCTTTCCTTCTTCCCACCATTCTTCTTTCCTTTTCTCCTTTATATTTTCTCCACAGCTCAAGCACAAAATGCAAAAACTAAAAATCAAATAGTTTGATAACGAATTCTTAAATTTTACTCTCTTAAAATAGACCTTTTCTCTGGAACTCTCTCATGTAGCACCCATCTCACTATTTTTTTTCTTCTTATAATACAATGATATGTTTACACCAAAGGGTGAGACAATAAATCAGTATCAAATTTGTGATTCATGAGATTCGAACGTAAAACCTCTCACTTACAAGTGAAGGGTGGTAAAGGAGGATATTGTGGTAGCAAATAAAATCCGTCGTCTTCGGCCTAGATGAATTTCTTACCTACAAAACAAATAAACACCTTTGATCAAAGACAAAGCCACGCACCCAAAGAGTGAGGGTGGGGGTGTTTGGCCAATGGATATTCAATGCCTAAGTCAGTTTATTTGAAAATAGAGAGTTTGAGGGCTTAATTGCGTAGCAAAAACTTACTAAAATTTGGTGGAGAATGAGGCATTTATAGGAGCTAGGGTTGCTATGGAGAAGAGAGATCTTGCGCTATGTATCGTCATCCAGTTGGTCAAGGTGTGTCATTCGCTGGATGGAGCAGGAAAGAATTATCCTGAAGATATTATTGAATAGATAATATATATATTGGAATTATCTTGTGGATCCCTGATTGAATTTGATTGTAATTTCTTGCTTGATTAAGTATTGTAGTCAAATTTCATATTTGCAATCGAATATATCAATGTTACGCAAGTGCAATTAAGATATTTGCCCAAGTTTCATATAAACTGTTAGGCACATGCTTTAATTAGCTTTGGCAAAATTCCACACCACAAGCTTCTTAAAATTCTTGCTAGACAAAGTAAAGAAGTTTGGAAACGATAGTAAGGCCACTTCCAAAAGGCATTACATTTTCCTTATTACTGGCTTTACGAGTTGCATTTTTCATGAAAATTATTGCTCATGCTTTTATTAATCGGTTTTTTCTAAACCAACAACAATTCATTTTAAAGACTAAGCCGATCCGTTTACACAGGTCTATGGTAAACTCCATACAGTCGCCACACAGACAACGTTCTGTACGTTATCTTGAATAATAGCCATCGTCCCTCAGGTTAGGTGAAGACATTCCCTCTGGTAATATCTCATCCGCCAAAGCACCAGAAATTAACCGCATGCAGTTTGGCTACTTTTTTGGTATTGCCGGCCATTTGGTTCTTGTCCATTTTCCCCCCAGTGTTAATCACGTGAAAAGTTGAAAACACAGCATGTATGTACATCTAGAACAAGACATGCAGTGTCACTTTCAACAGGTGGCACGCTTTGCTACCTCACACTATCCTCATTGAATCCCTATCCATCCATATTCAATCAACTCTTGTGCATTAAGTCTTTATGCTTCTTCAAAATTCTCTCTCTCAATTTGATTAAAATTTTAGAGAGATGGGCGTAGCTGCATGAGTACAAGTCGAAATATTATTGTTTACATAAAACAATTCATATAAATTCGATTTTTTAATTTTTATTTTTTGCGATCATTTGGTTAAATTTTGTTTTGCGTGTAGTAGGGTAAAGGGAGTAGAATTCTCTCCCCTTATAATCGCTCTCATCTTTCCTCCTCTTCTATTTAAACGGTTACAATTAAGTTATGTCAATGTCATTTGTTAACTTCTTTATAAAGAGAGACAGACAAAGAAGAAAGTGTGAGAGAACTGAAGTGGATTAGGAGTTAGGAGGAAGAGGATGCTAGTACAGGGTAAAGAACTCATTTTAAACATAGATTTGACTCCATTTGATAATATATCAAAATCATTTTAAACATGCAAGATTTGACTCCATTTGGTAATATACAATTTAAACATGCAAGATTTGACTCCATTTGGTAATATATCAAAATGGGATGTGAAGTCGTCGACCGAACTAACGCGAAAGCCATCTTACTTGACATGTTTTGGGGTGCCCTAGACATGCCAGCGACTGCGATTGTTTGGACTCTAGCCGAACTCTTGAGGCATCCTAGGGTTCTGAAGTTTCTCCAACGAGAGCTCCAAACCGTAATCGGAATGGATCCAACGGTGGAGGAGAGCGATTTGCCGAATTTGGACTCTTGAACAAGCTTGTCAAAGAGAGCGTTAGGTTTCATCCCGTTGCACCATTGCTGATTCCACATGCATCCAAGCGTGTGGTCAGATAATTTGGAAGAGTTATACTCTGAAAGGTTTAATGATAGTTAAGTGGACCTAAGTTTGGGTTTTGTGACTGCCTCAATAGGATTGGACTGGACTGAAAACTGAATTGGCGAAACAGAACAGGGGAAGGCGCGACCCACCCACGATGCTGCCTAAGAGGGACGCGCCTTCCCACCCACGATGCTGCTCATGAGGGATCTGACAACACCGCCCCCCACGACGCCCTGACGATGCAGACAACCCACACACACTTCGAGATTGGCGGCCGCGACAATTTGACATCGCCAGATCCGACGCCTGCCACGACTCAAAAGCGGCGCTCGCAACCCATCCGTACGACCCGTCCCCGTCAAAGTGGCAAATAAAAGAAGTTAATCAAAGATGGCTTGTGCTAAAACAATAATCTTTCAAATACGATTATAATTTATATCATAACAACAAACTGTAACTGTAATTCTGGACAACTAAAAGTAACTATACCATTAAAAACCGTGAGCACTTTGATACTACACAACCATTTCAATATTAAGAAGAAAAAAAAAAATTGCTCAAAGTTCTAAAATTCTAATGTTCTCTAGGAGTAAATACACCAATGCTTTTGCCTCGGTCGGAAAAACAAAATAGCACCAACGTTGCCAAAAACAGGGCATCCTCCCCTTCCTAGCTCGCCATCGTCTGCAAAAAGAAAAAAGAATGCGCATAATAAAGTTTACGTTCTAAACTTCAAGGAATGAGCAGTCTCGTTTAATATTGTGGAATGACCAAGAGTGAAAATTAATGTCGAAATAAATTGGTTTTGCAAGAAAGCAATGTCAAGAGAGAAATTGCAGACACCCCACATAGAACACCTAGTGCAACATAAGTAGGCCAACTGCATAAAATACAATAGTAACACAAAAAACCCCGGTTGTGCAGAAACGGACTACACTCCACTACATCTACCTTAAAATTAATATCCGAAAGATGCACAAGAAACTGCAAGACGGAAGAGAACAGAACTAAAACATCACAGTACTTCTTACAACACAACAGGATATGCACCACCTACAAACCAGCATACGACCTCAACAATTAAATGTTCAAGTTATTGGTTACAAACAACCGAGTGTGATAAGCAGAAAATAACACGCATAAATTACTCCATGACCCTCTGATTAAAGAAAGCAGCCAACCTAAACGAGACAAGAAAGGAGAAAGGAGACATGAAACTGATATCACACAGATACAGGGACAGTGTAATTTCACAAACAGTTTTAACACCATCGACTTTCATCAATGGATCAAAGACAATAAAGGAGAAAAGGAGACGTCACAAACAATCAACTGGAAAGTTGGAACCGTTTGTATTACTTACCCAATTAACTAGCAGATACTGATCAACTGATATGACCACTTCCGCTTCCAAAAAGATGAACCCTTAGTAGTAAGCTTGATTATCGAACCTGAGAAGGAGAACAAAGCAACCCAGAAGCATCTGCCCCAACCACTGCAAGGTCACAAACAGTACAGAGCTGCCCTTCTTGAGTTGCCACAAACCGTGAGCTACAATATGGGCAAGAGACATCCCTCTGTCCTCGGTAAATTGGTACATATGTTGCCCCACAAATCACAAATGGGTTTCTGAAATCATAGTTCAGTTGAGATTTATCAGTCATATTCCTTTCTGCAGCCTGCAGCACTTGCCGGGCTTTCTTTGCAAGACTCTCATTGGTGGGGTTGGTTTCCAACAGCCGCCTGGCAAAGTTAGCTGCAGTGGCAATGTTCCCGGCCTTATAGCAAACAGTAAGTGCACTATTCAAGGCAAGCCGTAAGTGAGGTGTTTGAAGATTGCAGTGCGTGAAATAAGCTGCAAGCTCCTGCTCCCGTTTTGGATCATCTTTCATTTCCCTTCTCTTCAGCTCGATTTGTAATCCCAGAACATACTCCTTGACTATTATAATTAACTCCTTGACTTCATCGACTTCCCTCCTAGAATCAACAACAATCAGAGGAATTGTGTGAAGAATGCTCAGAAAGATCTTCAGAGCATCAGCGAGCTTCCCATTTGTGGTAGCCTTGTAACCAGCTTTCAGTTTCTCTTCCAACTGGGAAAAATTGAACACGAGTGCTGGTGGACCTCTCACATTTGGGGTAGCAGATACATTCCACCCCCGCTCAACCGCTAGAGATATCACCGGTGCAGATGAAAACACAGGTAGATAGCTGTGGCTGCCAGTGTGAAGATCAAGAAACATTGGTTTTAAAAGAGCAAAGTTTTTGAATCCAAGTTGCCTTTTCAGTAAACGCATAGCAGTGTCAAAATTGCCAGCTGCTGCATGTTCAGCAGCAAGAGATGACCTCTGGGTCCATATCTGGCTTACAGGCATGCCAGTAGTTGGGGCAACAAATGAACTAGCATTTACAGAAGCCCTTGGTGTGTCAGCTTCAGGGGGAAGCTCCAAATCTTCAAGGTCCCATCCTTCCTCTTCCTCATGTCCTTCACCCATTTCCTCATCTTCTAATCCTGCAGTGACATCTCCATTTTGCAAGCCATCAACGTCAACCATGTCCAGCTCCTCACCCCAGTCACCATCAACAGCCTCATCCTCTTCATCCGCAGCTCCCCTGCCAACATTATCCAATCCACCTTCAAAAATACCTCTCGTGACTCTAAGAAGAGGCCAATCGCCACCACACACAATTGGGGTAGGGGGCATTAAAAGAGTGGGCACTTTCCCCTGCGGCAAAGTCGGAACATTTTCTCCCAACTCTGCAGATAGCCTCTCAGCAACATCGTGTAGGCCGTGAACTGAAGCAGTGATGTAAGCAAGGGGCAAGTGGCCAACATTCTCCAAGATCTTAATACGCTCCTTGACATTGCCTAGATACAGTGCATTGTGGAACTGACCCATGACATCATTCTTAACCTCAGCAATTTTCAGCATCTTGGACAGTTTTTCCATATTACCAGTAATGAGATAAAGGAAAGATAGCCTCTCAAAATTTTTAGTCTTCTGGTAGGCATACTCCACAATACCCGCATTGCCTTGGCGAAGAGCCTCCACCCCCAACCTATACCAGTAGTCTTTTTCATCAATGGCTGTAGCGGATGCAACTGCAATTTGAATATTCCCACTCTCCAGAGCCAGGTTGAATCTGGTTCTTTCATCTTTCACAAAATGGAGGGCAACTTCAGGAAACCCCTTCTGTTGCAGATAAGCAATCATTGCCTGCCCACATAGCTGTGAGTTCCTTATCATGCTCATTACATGGTCATATCTCTTCTTCAATAGAGATAGCTTGAAAATGTATTCCGTAGCATCAATAACTATGGCCCTGTTTTTTCCATCCCTATCCAAGCAGAAGATAGTATTTCCAGAAACCTTCGTAATGTAAATAGGAACATCTAGGGTTCTGATTATTCCACTGTCTCCATTAGGGAGGCAATATTTTATGTGATTTAGAGTCGTATAAATGAAAACGCCATTGTCATCCCAGCCACCACTCTTCACACGGATTGTCTCATGAAGAGTGCACTGATGCACAAGCTTCTTGTTGGCAATGATAATGGCATGTTTGCCAAGCAAGGCAACGCTTTCCATGTCATTGGACCAAACAACATACTTGATGAAGGGGGTTTGAAGTTCACCAACAATAATCTTTTGCTGGAGATCAAATATAACCACTTTGTCTTCTACTCTACACAGCAAATTATTTGATCCAGCATAGAATATTGCATCAGCAGCAAAAGGAAGGGGGATCTTTTTACCAGCCTCATTCGCCATATTCTTAATCAAGACTTGGTTGTTCATTTTGTCAAGCACAGCGAACCTATTCCGTGCAATAAACACAGCTGAACCTCCAATACCTCTCTTTGCATCTTGCAGACTATCACCCCTACTAATGCTGTCTTTGGGTATCAAATACAATTCGTAAGATCCCCCATCCAAGTCTGAAGAAATAAGAACTGCATTTTCCGTAGGACTGTAAGAAAGAGTCCTTGGACTTTGATTTAAAGTGGTGGAACCAGGGCGTCGAATTGGAATAACTTGTGTGTCTCTTTGGGTTGAAAACTCATAGTACCGCAAAAAGCGATCTTTAACGTAGAACAGAGAACTACCACTCACTGCAAAGGCTGGTCGTTCCCTCTCTAGCTTAAATACAATCATGCCACTGTCATGACCAGCTGCCAACAGATTCATTTCAGGGTGAGATGAAAGAATCCAAAAACGGTCATGCTCTCTTCGAAAAGTTTGAATTCCAGTCCGCTTCGTTACATCCCAGACACGTATACTTTTGTCCTCCGAGTTAGATACAATTATGTCCTGTTTGGCATGAAACATGACACATGAAACATTATTCATGTGCCCTCTCAATGTATCCACTTCCCAAGCCTTTGTATCTGTATACAATATGAACAAATTGAATCAGTAACCACTGTATCCCCTACACACTTGAAATGATTATTCAGAAGCACTATAATCTTTTCTGCCTACGTAACCAAAGCTTTGCCTCTGTAATACAGATGAACAAAATTTATACTCAAAATGTAATACAGATGAACAAAATTTATACTCAAAAGAAATTGTTCCATGGACTCCTATGAGACTAACATTTAATAAAATTATTTGTTAAATGCCCCATGATTATGAAAAGAAAAATAATTATCATGATACCATTCATTCGCCACAATTTAACTTGGCGATCATCTGCTCCTGAGACAATCAGAGGCAGGTTGGGGTGGAATGAAGCCCAATTGACACCACGATCATGCCCTTCCAAGACATACTTAACAACAGCATCAACACCGCCAAAAAGATCTGTGTTCATCTGACTTAGTCGCAGAATGTCATCTGCCGGTGATACGGTCTTCTTTTTCAGGGAACCAATATCCCAAACTCGGACAGTCTGATCAAGAGAGGCAGATACAACAAGGTCTTCTTTAGGATGGAATGAGGCACACATGACATAATGATTGTGCCCTGTCAACACTGAAATACACGTACGTGACTGCCAATTCCATATACGAATAGTCTGGTCATCACTGGCACTCACAATCCATGGGTACTCGTGGTGAAACTGCACGGTACGGATATAATCAAGGTGTCCGAGGAGAGTAAAAAGACACCTATGCATCTTATAGTTCCAAACTTTAATCTTATAATCATCCCCTGTAAAAATGCAACACAGCTAGATCAACACATGACGCGTAACACGAAAAAGTAACATTCGTACAAATCAATAGTGAAAGGAGAGCCATCTCAACGCACTCGAATATAAGCCTTGGAAACTTTCGGATATAAGCACTCTGGCTAAGTTTGTGTCAATTTCAATTTTATTCAAAACAAATTCAAATTACGCTTTTAATTTCATATTCACAGTTGCCGCCAACCTAGATCTAATCAAACCAGATACAAAAATTACCAAATCTAACTGCGAAAAGACAAATGCATACATCAAAATCCAAACAAAATTAAAAGAAAAATAATAATTCAGATATGAATTCGGTACCTCCAGACACAAAGAGGGGCTGAGATTTGTGAAAGTGGACGCCGCGAACAGGCCCATCGTGCTCGTCGAATCGATCAATGAGCGTCCCCATACGGTAGTCCCATAGCTGGATCACACCACTGTGAAGACTCGCGAGGATCCACGGCCTCTTTGGGTGGAAGCTCAGTCCCTTCACTCTGTTACTCTTCGTTTCAAACTTGGTCAACATCTTTCACCACCGCGGTCACTGCACCCAATCGAATCGCATAAAAACCAAACAGACCACAAATTCATCAAAACGCAAAACCTAGGGGGAACAAAATTGGGAAAGATCTGAATCGAAACCCTAATTGTGATGAGCATCGTACCTTCGATCCGATCAGTGAGTGAGGGATCCGAATTTCTCACCAATGCATCCAAAACTTACCTCCAGAGGCCGATGTGTGCATGTTTTGTATCTATGGAGAGAGAAAGATGAGAGAGAGACAAATGGTGAGTTAAATTTAGATAGAGAAGACGGATTTTATTTACTAATTAATTTTATGGCGTTGTTCTGGGTGATTGTGGCCGTCAGATTGGTATTGGATGGACGTGATCGAGTGGAATTGCGTCACCAGAGTATTGGGCGAGATGACGGTGGCCGTTGGATTGGAATCCGATGGACTTGATTAAGTAGAAGTGCGTCACCGGAGAGAGCAATTGACTTCGAGTTATGACAATTTTTCGCAAAATATACAATAACCAATTGGAGTGTGATATCTACACACCTCTTTTTACATCTTTTTGGTTTTCGGCCGTCAGATCGGATGAATTGAAAAAGATCAACAGAAAGAAATTAATAAAGAGTGTGTGAAAAGTAAAAATGGGTGTATAGATAGCACAACCCTAACCAATTTACCACACCCAATAACCACTAATAGCCAAATGGTAAAGGACGGACTGATAGATTTCCTTCAAACTAAAAACTGAAGGTCTCAAGTTTGAATCTTGCTGCTGGTCTGGAAGCCAGACATGTGGCCAAAGGAAAGTTGAAATGCTTATGTGAATCTTCCCAACCTCTAGGAGGGATGGATAACCGTGCCTTACCACTACAGTTATCTTCGTCATCTCTTCAAAACTTCCATCAAAATAAGTCATAATAAAAAGACCATTAATACAAACCATTATTCCAATTGCGTTAAAATTAAAAGACCATTGCTAGAATTTTCTCATTTTAATTTTTCATATTTGCCCCTCCATTCAGTCTCAAGTATGTGGCACATGCCTCATTTGAACGTAAGTTTTGACGAAATTAACGAAAATAACCATACCTGAACGTTTTGATGAATTAAATGACCAATAGTCACAAATTTTTTGTTGAACAACCATTTAGTGAACGGTTTTGCTAATACCGTGAGACTCTTAAGGAAAGGAAAATCATTCTTCGCAACCCATTACAAAGGTGAAGAAACTAAAATCCAACGCCACATTTGGATACAACATTACTAACACTGATGTGAACAAATGTACTAAAGAATCAAAATCATGGCAAATCGTTTGAGCGTACGAAAACCACCTCTGCGTCACAAGAGGGTAAAAGATACATCTGAATTTCGTGGTCCACAAAAAACCTAAACGAGGTGCAAACTAAGGACTACCTCGCTAGCTAGTCATCATGACCTGTTCACTTGACTGAAGGGCTTGGCTAGCAAAGGACCTTACATCAACGTCGGGATCCTCGCTAAGCTCAACCAAACAAGGACGAATAGTTTTCTCCACCACCTGCGCAAAGCGTATTATGCATAAGTCCTTTCAGTACTTTCACTCGATCTGCGTATTGTGTTTTGAATCTTATGCTCGTGTGCGTTCGGAGTATCAAATGAAGAGATTTTTATTACTTACCGACTGATCAACTATCGGAATAATTGACTGCAACACCTTTGCCACATTGAACTTGATGTTTGGTACCCTACAAGAAGCAACTCTCAGCCCACCAGCGCAAATAAAATCAAACAAGAAGCGTAATTTAACTTAATAGCTTCTAATCTATACCTATCTTTTGATGCAGTGACTACCACCGGTAGAAGCTTGGAACAAGTGATTTCTGATCCCAAAACAGGGGCAAGTAGGGATATTGCATGTAGAATCGTCATCCGATACAAATAGTGGGGGTTGCTAATCATTTCCAAAACCTTTCAAGAGATTTCCAATTTCAACTGTTTAGTTACCATGTCAAGAGATTTTCGAATTCAAAAGAACACTATTCAACAATCCAGTCCCTTAACAAGGCTGGGTCCGATAACCATGTTTAGTAATATGTCACTACAGCTTATTAGACATAACCATATCTAATCTTTTCAGAATAAGGAAAAGAAAGAAAGAGAACCTGTGGGACTATATGCTGCATTGCCCAATCAGGGCCAAATTCTTCTGCAAGGCGCTTCAGATTATTAGCAGCTGCATCACGTATTGAGTAAACCTACCATCATCATCAGAAGTTTTGTCAGTAAAACAGATCTAAAACAAGGCAAGACTGCGTCACCGATTACAGTTTATATAATTTGAAACGGCACCAGCTGTCAACCACCCAGAAAGAAGAATCCTATGTTTTTACTTCATAACCAGGAAACCATTATAGGCAGCAAATTCATTGCTTATGATGATGAAAAAGAAACAACACAGGCATCAACATCACTCCTTTTCTTGTTCTTTTGATTTTTTGAGACGAGATAAACACGAGATATAGAAACATCATTACTCAAAACAGAAGCCGCACTAACCTTATCATTTAACCACTGCATGCAAAGAGACCCAAGCTTATCATCAAAAAACCCGACACCCAACTGACTTGCCAATAAAGGAATATATTCTATTATCGCAAGCCGAACCCTCCAATGTCTATCCTCTGCAAGTTCAACAATTGCTGGCAACAAAGACTGGGACAGCAGATCAATCCCAATTACCTGCATCAACAAGTGATATATCCACGACTTTTTCAAATTCAATATGAAAACTTTAACTAATACACTTAATGACCATGATTTCAGAATTTAAAGCCTTTCTTGCGTCTCTTAAATCCGAAAACTCCAACAATTGAGTTGCTCGTGTTTATACTATGTTCCTTTGCAAATGCTAAAATTTCCTTATCAGATCACCATTACAGTCTGTAAAAGTAAAAATTTAGCACCATACTGCAAAAGCTTTTTCTGATTCATCAACATTGCCTTAGCACAAATGCTAGCTATGTTTCATATAAAAGCAGTACGCTACTAAACAGGTCTACCTTCCTAGAGAATCCAAAACAAAATTGACTACCACACAGTCCAACCATCACATATTAGTATGTACAATATATAAAATCTTATGTTTGACACCACCAGTTCGATACACACAGAAAAAAGATATGTAAAGCATACAGATAGAAAAACTTGTGACAAACCTGGTTGACTTGATCAAGCTTGCTGATAATATTCAATCGCACATCAGGGAACTCGTCTTTTAGAAGAGAGAGAAAAATAGGCAGCAGCTGCTCTATGGTTGCATCCTGCAGCCACCAAAAGAAAGTACCAATCATATAATGAGAGGGAGAAAAATTATCTTCTAAGTAAGAATTTGAATTAAATACGCCCCAAAATTTTCTTGCCTTTCCTAAAACTGGTGCCATTCCCATTATCACTGATGCCAATGCAGAACGAACGTGCTGGGAAGAATCTATTGACAAGTCCTATGGCAGGCAAACATAATAAGTCATATCATTTTCAAACAAGCAAAAGCTAAACAGTATTTAGAATTGCCTAAAAACTTCAACAACAAACTGCTTAGGGAAAATATAATCCACACATTAGGTGAGATGTGTAACCTTCACAAAAGGAAGGATCTGCTGAATGGCAAGTTCTGGATTCAAAATTCGGCAAAACTTAGTTACTTTTCCTGCAGCAGCTATTCGTACTTCAGCCTCATTATCCCGAAGAAGCCGAACATATGCAGGCACCAGGTCCGACCTAATATATACCAACATCACCACACTCATCAATTAATTTAGAACTCAACAAAGTAGGTAGAGAGAGAGAGAGATCGGGCAATTGATTCACATTTACATAATTACAACATCCTAATCCAAGTAATACAGTATTCACAATAAAAGCCAAGCCACAAAATAAACTGACTACCTTGTAGCTTCTGGACCAACAGCTTCACACAGCTCGTATAATTGATTCGCAACCATGTACCGAACACGCCAAGACTTATCCTGGTCCAAAGAACAAGTTTGCATCATGAATATTGGCGAGAGTACATCTAATATTGCAATTTATATAATTCAGAATAAACAAAGTGTAAAGATTGCTCATTACCGCATGCAATAATAACACTAAGAAATATGATATACCTGTGAAAAGTTAACAATGACAGGAAGAATATGGGCCACACATTCTTGAGGTTCCAACAACTTCCCAAGAGCTGCACAACCCTCAACAGCCAATAACCGAACAGAATCCTGATCTGAAAACAAGATTCATCAGGAACAAGTTCATACTAAATACCAATGCTAAGATTAATAAAACCGTCTTTAAGAAAAAGATAGAATATTGGCATATGATAATAAAATTTTATACAAGAGTGAGAAGACACACATACCATCCTGCGTCAAATCCTCAAATATAGACATTATGTCAGCTTTGAGGTGCACAGCTTCTACAGTCCCAGCAAATTTTCCCAGGTTAGTTGCAGCAGATCTCCTAACCATGGGCATGTCATCTTGGCACAGTTGACTGTATGTCGTCCGTAGTTCCGTTTTTAAAGTTTCTGGGGCACTAGGATAAGCAATATGAAACAAACCACAGGATGAAACTCGGGCTGTAAACCACTCTCCGGCAGCAAGTCTCTGTATTCAAAATGATGCATGGAGAGAAATACAGATAAGTCATTCCAATGCACTGAGGTAAAGATTCTCATAGGGATAACGTGAACAAAATATAAGTTCTAGTGGATTTTGTGAATAATTACATTTTATGAACTGGGAAGAAAATAAAAGAGATAACGAAACTTTTGAATTGTGAACCTACTACCATGGCATTTTATATACACTCTACAACCCAATCCGCCAGGTCAAACCACAGGATCATGTGTCCAGAGTGAAAGCGTAATGAGAAGGCAAACAACTACAATTAAATAATGGAATAGGACCAAATCATCTAACCTTAACTAAAGGAATGAAATATTCAACCAAGTCCTTTTCTCTCATCTGGCCGCCAATTTTACACAACGAATCCACCGCTTTGTCCCTCACACATGTTTCCTCAACAGTGCAGAGCGTTTCCAAAGGCGGGAGCAGAACGTTGGCATGATCCACACCACCCACATAGGGGATAAACACCCCCAACTCTTCCGCCATTGCCAGAAGCACTTCATCATCGTCATCGTTGTTCTCGCTGAGGAAAGGAATCAGCTCCTTCCTGGTCCTCTCTTCTCCGAGTGCACGGGCAATCGTGGAAATCCTCCGGATTGAGTTCAAACGGAGCTTAATGTCTTCGTTCTTCAGCTCATCGATTAAAACGGCAATCGGGTACAAAGTTTCATCAACCATAGCCATCTTTTCTACAAATTATGCCTCTAACTGAAATCAAAACACAAATTTCCAACAAACTTAAGAAAAAATTCACTTCTGCATCAAATACAGGTAACAATTTTCGATTGTTTTCGACTTTTCCCCTAACTTTTACTCCCTAATTGAAACGAATTCCATAAATTCCTCTACTTGAAGAAAGAGCTACGGACCCTAATTCAATTAAACAATGCTTAGCAAAAAATAAAAACATATCTCAAGCGATTTCCAACAAGATCCGTAGAACAAAGCGCAAACAAGCAGATTGAGAGAGAGAGAGAGAGGAGAGAGAAGTGGATTACCTGAGGGCTTTGTTTGCAGAGCTTCGATCTAGAAGGATACACTGTTGGAAATGGGACAGATCTTTTGGGTGAGAAACCAGAAGGGGAGAGAGAGAGAGAGAGAGAGAGAGAGAGGAGAGAGAGTATTGTTTCCCTTTTGTTTTTTACCAAACATTTTACGGTGGGAAGGACCGGATCCTGCCCGACCCGATTTTCATTTCCCGTGTCCTAATTTGGGCAGCACCGGATCCGGTTTTCCCCCATTTTTTGTCTCTACTATTAGTTTTAGAAAGTCAAGTCTAATTTCTTCTTTTTTTTCAGAAAACATGGTGGCTTAACACGGCAATCCACTCTTTTAGCCGTCGTGAAGACTTCAGAGACATTTTAGCCTCCCTTGCCACCATTATGTAATTCACTAACGTCAGAAATCAAACTCAAGACCTGCCGTATGAAATACAGGTATTGAATTCGATTAGGAATTGAAACGCAATATAAGCCAATAACCATGTATTAGTAACACTGGAAAAATATTGAAATAATTTCATCTATATATATATATATATAGATGTATACATAGTTCGCGATACAGGGGCGTTACAGAGCCTAGTAAAAAGTTGTTGACTCCGAATTATATTATCTTACAATTTGGTGGAGCAAAAACTAAAACCACCAATATCAGTAAACAGTGTTAGTCAGAAAACAACAGTTTCATTATCCCCTATTGATCTGAGTAATCTTAACGTTAGCCTGCAAATTATCCGACCCCTCCCCGGCGGAGGTATCACCATCTCCGCGCGGCTTATATGCTTACTTTATCAACCAAATAGAGATCACTTCACCTGCCATCGATAAATAAGAAAGCCGTGAGTGATGACATTGACAGCAGCAGAAGAAATCAGTGCCGCCGTTGTATTTTGGAACTGAACTAGCAGTAGCAGCAGATCTCCATAAAGCGGAATCGTACTGCCGCTTGCTGGTTTCAGGATTTCAGACAGTTGAGCAATCGGGTCCAAAACCTGCGACCGCGAGGTGGCTCTAAGATTTCTGGTGGTTCGGCAGGTTCCTTGAAATGTGCTTTCTCACTTAGTTCTTGAAATGAGTCTACAAGATTTTGAAGCCTTGCGACAAACTCTATCAACAGGGATGTAAATGTGGCTAATGACAACTGACTAGCATTTTCATAGGTTTTGGATTCCTCCGCTACTGGCGGTTCATCAGCCTTAAATTTAAGTCCTGCAGGCCACGATATCTGTTTCATGAACATACTTCCTGATGAAACACCTGCGGGCAGGTTCGAGTGGTTGACTTCAGTTGGTACGGAGCCTACGCCATTTGGCTTTGCGGGCATCTGGCTATCCCAACTTTGTGGCACAGGAAAAGAACTAAGATCAAGTACAGCTTCACTAAGGGATTTGTATTCCCGGAAATAATTTTCTTCATCATCCACGTTCAATAAGTCCTGAGGTTCTCCCAGCTCCTTTGGTCGACTTCCAATCTCCCAGCCTTCTGAATTAACAAGCAGGTACGATTTCTGGTCAACTTTCTTTTGTAAGTCTTCTGCAGCCTCATGCACTTCATTGAGTATATCTGTGGGACCTATTTTCTCCATTGTTTTCAGTTTGTTTCCAAGTTCACGTAAAACTTTGGCACCTTCATAACCAACCCTTTGAAGTTCCCTACGAAATACTTGTCTTCGCTC
This sequence comes from Pyrus communis, assembly GCF_041283825.1. Lineage (NCBI taxonomy): Eukaryota > Viridiplantae > Streptophyta > Magnoliopsida > Rosales > Rosaceae > Pyrus > Pyrus communis. Next base: position 1,673,317 of record NC_142570.1, on the reverse strand, counting down.
AGCAGGAGCCTACATATAAACATACCAGTGGTTCAGTAAAAAGACATTAAAACATTTCAAATAAATGAACACAAAGAAATAGATAGTTCAAGAAAAACCATAATCATGAAGATGTTAAAGGTGCACACATAAACAAGATGAACATACAAAATGAGATACCACGTAGAAAATTAGAAATACAGTATTTATACCCCACACAAATAGATCATTCAACGAGAATTCTTCAATACCAAAACACCGGAGATGTGTTGCAGGAAAAACTTTCCCATGCATGATAATGAAAAGATCATGGATCCCATGACTACCGGTACTCAATGAGCTTCCTTGCAATTCATGTGTATGCAAGAAAAACTTAAATTATGGTAATCTACGCACAATTCAAATTAACAGGCAAAGGTAGACCACGAGGATAAATTTAAGCAACAAACAAATCTATGAACACCCTGAGTGCACAAATTCCATTGTGGTCACAGACGTGGGAAAGAAATTACACGTTCTCAAACAAACACAATTAACGATAAATTAGAAGGATCTGCTTTTCAAATGAGCAAATTGCCATGCTATATCAAACCATCTTTAGAAGCACAGATAAATGGGAAAAGGAAAAAAAAAAAAAAAAAAAAAAACAACACTAAATCTCTGTTACTAATAGCCTCACGATGTAGTTGGACATGGTTAGTACCTGTATTTCAGAAAGTATACATCCGTGCAATGCCATGACCATAAATGCACAATGCCTCAGTGCACCACCCACTTTTCCATAGTTCTTCCATGGATATCTAAGCATTCTGTATCGACCATGCGGTGGCTCCCAGATAGCAAATCCCATCTTCAAATAAAAATAATGAGTTTAAAACAAAACCAAAACCAAAACCAAAAAATATGCTAATGCCGTGAATTGCCAATCATCAACATATTGCAATGAAAAATACCAGAGTGTCCTCTTGGCTTGTAGATTCCACAGCAGATCTGTAGCCACTATAGAGTGGATCATCGGAAGCTTGATAGGTAAGAATCTTGGAAGGGACCCTCTCATATTCAACGCAATTAAGGTAACTGTTAACAACACCTAAAAAATGATAAAGATGGTCAGCAAAGGAAATTGGTAATGACAAAACTGGGATTTGGCATATAAAAGAGAAAGATTTTACAATGTCCAACAAATTCAAAGCATATAGTAAACGAACCTTCCAGTGATTTTGCAACACCCATGAAATTTTTTACGACCAAGTTGTGCAGATCCTCACCAGCCCAGATGGGAAAAATGCATATATTTACTCCCAAACCAACACCAGCACCCAGTGCAATGAGAAAGAATCGAGACACAGCTGTATGAACAAATTCCCTTGTCCGATACCCAGATACCATGATGAAACAAAATGTCAACAAGAACACCCGAAACCCATATTCATAAGGCTTCATTGTCGGGTACAGCTTCGCATAAGTTGCAAGAAATCCTAGCAACCGCATAATATGTCACGAAAATGAAAATCAAACAAAAATTTAGCAACTAGCAAGTCTAGCATATAGTTGAACTTTTCAATGACATTACAAAAACCAAAAATGTACACTGGTTGCAAATCCAGACCTACGATAAAGATGCTAGCGAAAATAACGACTTCTTCCCACTCTCCAGCTAGCCCACATAAGTTTGCCACAACCAAAGCCAGGCCTCCAGCCGAAAATGTCCCCAACCCGCGGTTAAATCCTTTGCTCAGAGTCGCTCCTGCATAAGAACGCAGATTGCAGTGTAAAAGAAATGCACTTGAATCCCGGCTAAGAACAAAATCGAGTCGAAGGCCCAACAGTAACAAAAAGAATTTACCTTTCGAACCATTGTTAATACAAAAGAAAGATTTTTGGTCTCAAAAATTCATTCTTCTAAATAACAACTTCCCGTGAACAAAAAAGAAGGAAAAAACTTTAGCTTCAATTAATTATTATAATCATGAGCTCCATGCTTTTTCCAATTCCCTTCACTGATTACATTACACTTTATTAAATTCACCACAGTAAAGTTCATTTCTTTCCACATTAAATAAACAAATCTACATACAAAGAACTCAAATTCTGCAAAAAAATCAAAAGTAATATCCAATAAAAACAGAGAAATGCTTAAAAGCATGAGCCGAAGGAAGTTAAGGTTCCGCCGTAAAACCAATAGGACGAAGACCCAGATGATGAAACTGCTAAATAAACCCGAAAACGAAGAGAATGGGCAAGACAGCAATTTTACCTATGCTGAACTCGAACACCACCACAACGGTAAGAATTGCCCAGACGGAGTAGCGGCTGAGCTGCTTGAACGGCTCTTTGAGGAAGATGAGCAGCGAGATGATCATCAGCGCCAGACCCATCTTCGCGGCGAAGATGATCTTTCTCGGATCGGACTGACCCATCCGAACCGCCCGTTTCCAGACATGTTGCACGGTTCGGCACCAGCCGACAATTCGGTCGGAGACTGATCGGAAAGTGCAGCAGCGGGTAGACCCCGACGACGGGTCTTGCTCCTCGATGTTGGGGAAGCCACCCAGCTCGGAGTAGGAGTAGCCCTTCTGGACGGAGAGCAACCGCTCTCTCTTCTCCTGGAAAGTGTACTTGAAGGAACCCAATTTTGCTGCCATTTTTGTTGGAAGAGGGAAAGTGGAATTGTAACACAGTAGAGGAAAGAAAAGTTGATTACAAAATAAGAAAGTATGAGCTTGTGTTTGTTGAACTTGGAGACATGTGGTTATACTATTTTGGGATTTATTTATTTATTTATTATTTATTTGTTTATTTACTTACTTTTTATTGCTTCAGAAAATGTTTCGGTTTGGATCTAAAGAAATTTTGTTGTTATTTGTCTTTTTTTGTTATATTCTAGAAATTTGGAGTGCTTTTTCCAGTGTGTATTTACTTTTAGTACGAAATTGTTGTGTTATGTCAATTTACGTTTTATTTAATAGTTTTTTAGAACAAGTATGATATTCATTGATACAACAAAAATGATACGTATATAAAAAAAGATGGGTGCATTTAACAATAAAAAATTTATCAAAGATTTCAACTAGGTTAAAGGAAAAAGAGCTTCATGCACCAACAAAATTACAAAGTTTGTACTATCGTCTAAAAAAAGATCTGTAATTATATCATGAGGTTCTTCGAACCAAAGCATTCGAGCAATCTTATTTGCATTTGGTCAGATATGACACATAAAAGGGTAAGCATTATTAGTGCATAATTAGATTTTTAGAGTATTAATAATAACTATATAATTTTTAAAAATTGTATTATTTGAGAAACAAAAATATATATATGTATATATATTTTTTTTTAACGAAACTTTTATTTTGGCCGGATGTAACCAAATTAACGAGAGAGGTCCAATAATATAGGTACGGAAGGTGCAAAGAAATTGCCGCGGGTTTCAATTTACTGATTTGACGGAGTTTGGCAGCGCCGTTAAATTTATCCGGATAAGGTTTTATCTTTCGAACGCGTTTCGTAATGATTCGTACTTCCTCCAGCAGCAAAGGAAATGATGTCGTCACCTGTTTGACTTGTTGGAGCAAAATATACAGTGGTTCTGGATAAATGTAGAAGCTTGATACAGAGGCTATTGAACAGTCAATTCAAATTCATGCACATGATTATTCGGAACAAAGCCACATATGGATTGTGTGGTGCATATGGCGAATCTACCATCCACCTAATGAAGGAATGCCATTAGAGCAACTCCAGCGCTGGAGTCCTCCCCCAGGTTAAGCACTATTCAATCCACCTAATGAACAATAATTGCCCTTAATGAACAATAATAGTCCTGGCAATAGCATTTGCATCTCCACCATTACACTTCAATAGCCCTGACAATAGGTAATAAAATATTAGTATTTTTTTTATTTATAAAATAATACAAAATAATTTTAATTGTAATATCGGATAAGATTTTTAATCGTTCTCGTTGCGTCACGTGTCATTATCCGAAGTATTATTAAATAATACAAAATAATTTTATTTGTAATTTCGGATAAGATTTTTAATCGTTGTCGTTGCGTCACTTGTCATAAAATCCGAAAAGACAATTATTGGGGATGGATTTCCGATAAATTTTTTAATCGTACTCGTTATGTCACGTGTCATTATCCGAAAATACAATTATTGGTGATGGATTTCTGGTAAGATTATTAACCAATCACGTCGCGCCACGTGTCATAATCTGTTCACAATCTTTGAGGATAGATTTCCATCAGATTTTTAACGAATGACGGCATGCCACGTGGCATTATGTACAACCTAATCCTTTCTGAATCCTCCATATAATCCACCGTTGGATATAAAAAAATTTGAATTTCAACACTCCAGATTGTGCCACGTGCCACAACGGTAACTTTTCTTAATTTTAAAACTATTTTTTCTTTTATTTTTTTATTTATAAAGCATATTAATATCCACCGTTGATCTCAGATCGAACGGTGGATATTAAATAAGACTTTTTTTTTTTTACCGTTGAGATCGAACGATCCAAATTAAATATCCGTTGAGATCGAACGGACCGTGGGAAGCCACGTGACTTCCCAACGATAACTGAAAAAGTAAATTTTTTTTTTTGATTTTGTGTCGGCGACGCGCCCCCACGCGCGAGTGGGGTGCACGCGCCAGACACAAAAAAAATTAAATAAGGCCTGACGCCAGGGCTAGCGTCACAGGGCCTCAGGCTCTCAGGCTGGCAATTCTCCATGGGCCCGGAGCTCGGGCCTCCACTTTCACTCGGGCTTGCCCACGCTGGAGCCGGTCCACGGGGCCTCGGGCCCCTTTTCTCTCCCCCGTCCCCCGAGCAACTGCCCACGCTAGGCTTGCTCTTACGCGAAATGTGCGTGAATGAGCTCGCAGGTGGGTCCACTCTTGAGGAACACTCACACTTCGTGTTTTGGTGTGTGAGGGGGGGTGCACAGTCTCTCTGGGACGAGAAGCTAGAGTCTCCTGAGGTATGTACTACTAGTGTTATTCAATGGTGGCTGGGGGAGGGGGGGCATAGTCTCTGGGACGAGAAGCTGAACTCTCCTGAGGTATGCACTACTAGTGTTATTCAATGGTGGCTGGAGTTTACTAGAACCACAAACGCAAGTGAGGAACAGAATAACATATTGAGAAGCACCCCCAGATGGATTGTCCCACCCCAGGGGCGGCTCAAGATGAATGTTGACGGGTCATGGAATGCAACGAGCCTTGCTGTTGATTTTGGTGCTATTATCAGGGATGGTGATGGTATTTTTGTGGCTACTTGTATCGGAAGCTCTGAAAATATATCCTCCCCGTTGCTCTCGAAAGCTATGGTGTTGAGGGCAAGTTTGCTATGGGCGATGGACAGGGGTTATCAATTCCTTTTTATTGAAACAGACTCACTTCAGATTGTAGAGGCGCTAAGGGATCCTACCCTCAATTTGTCACCCATCGGACAAGTTGTGGAGGATTGCAAAGCTCTACTCAACACAATCACTGAAGCAAATATCACCCACATTCGTCGAAACGCAAACCCTGTTGCTCATCGCCTTGCAAAAGTTGGCCCATCTTTGATGCAAAGTTGTGAATGGACCGGTTCCCCACCTAATATCTTAACTGATATACTTGTTAAGGACTGTGTGTAGCTCTATGCTTAGAGATGGATCAACCTTTGTAATGCAATTTATGATGAAATGAAATCTACTATATCACTTCTTTTTCAAAAAAAGCCACATTTTCTAGTATGTCAAGATATGGGAGAACACCGCATTTTATCATACAATTAGAGGAAAAAAATTACAAATGTTCCTCTAATTATATATTGGCATTTGGTATCCCGTCTTGTGTTTCAGGTACCATTGAAAAATCTCTCTGATTCTAAGCTAGTAGATCATGTAGAAATCAAAATAAAATATCATGAGCATTGACACCATAAACTGAAATCAGAAATCGAATTGGGGATTGTACTAGGGTTACAATTGAATGGGGATTTTAAACCCCTTATCAGTGAACCTAATATAATTTTTTAGTAGCTCATCATAAGTTTTTAAAACAAACTTGACATGTTGATTTTACTAGCCAAAGTTTTTAGGTTTGTACTAAAGAGAAGTACAGAAATTTTGAAAAGGTCAAAAGCTCAGACTGAATTTATTCTCCCACCCTCAATTTATTTTCCCACCCTTTGTGTACATATACTTTTGTATAAAAATAAAAATAAAAAGAATTTGCAAAAATGAGGTCAAAAGTCCGAAACAACTCTGAAATTTTTTTTTTTTAATGAAAAACTTAATGGAGTTAGCGTGAGATGACAAATTCTTAATTTTAGAATATTGATATGACAAGTTTCTTAAAATATTAGTTTGTATGAAAAATTGAAAAAAATGTGTATAAGTTCGTATGATATTTCAAAAAAAAAAATATTCTAACAAAAACGTCAGTTTCATTTTGTTAATTGAATGGATTCTCTTAAGTTGAAATCTTAAACAAACTGCAAGACTCCCCTTATGTCAAAACTATGAATCGTTAAGTCGAAGATCAAATGAAATTACGGGGATTATAAAACGTAGTTTGGCCTCAAAGTAAAATACCTAAGTCTCTTAATAAAATACTGGATATAAATATTGTATACCAAACTTGACCAGTCTCTCTAACCTCATATTAAACTTAAGGTAATACAAGTTATCCCGCATACTCCAACTCTGTAAAGAAAGATAGAAAGATGGTTACAGTAGTTTTAAATGCGCAAATTAATAATAATCAGGCGACTCAAGTCTAATGGTGGTGTGATTCTGTACAAAAAGTTTCAACTTGGTTAGGGTACGAGACGACATTATTCCAAGAACTGATCAAAGGCGTATGTGGCGTCTGATCTTGAAGGTGTTCTTGATCATTGGTGTTACTGCTCATAAGCTCTTGTATATCGAGTATCTCAACTCTGCGATTTGTCTTCTTCCTTATCTTGATCGCTACGTCCTGCGGTATAAATCTGCCGCAGACGCTCACCCTGCACTCCTTCTTCTCTATCGAATGAGTCTCCAACTCTATGCATAACAAAATCATGAACAAACAAATTTAGAGTTTACAATCTAATCTAAACTGCCGGCAAGGAGAAGATTGCTCTAGCCAACTTTACTAGCTAGCTAAGAGTTTAGAGATTAGAGTGTTCTCACCTCGAATATCGAGAATTGCTCTCCTTACTTTTCTGTAACAACCATTGCAGTCCATATGGATTCTCATCAGCATGTAGCAGAACTGGACATGCATAATCAATATCAGATCATACAGAAGATAACTAAGATTAGAAACTAATGAAATTCCTGACCCCAAAAAAATGTCAATTGAAGCAGACCTTGTCTGCCATGAAATCGTAATGAGAGAGAGATGTGTACTATTGCTGCAGAATCCAAATCTCTCGAATGGACGACAAAAAATGGTGATATTAAAGGCAATGATGCAATGTGATATTATAGAAAACCAAAAAGGATGAATGGAGAGTGTCATGAGCTGGTTACATTGATTCTGTTGATTCATTAATTCATGGACTGTTCATCTTGGGATCTGATTCTTCCACCCAGTAAAGATACACACACACACACACACACATATATATATATATGTATGTATGTATCCGCTGGCAATGTGGCTAGATTTTTCCATTATATTCTTGACATGTTTGCATTGTTTTTTTGAACTTTTTTTACTTCCCGTGTGCACTAAAGCTTATAGAGCATAATAACTTTCTTGCTTTCAGAAGCGCATATAACTATATATATGCCAATAGAAAAGCATCACCTTTCTGAATACACCTTTTTTCTCTTTCCAAATTCATGGTAAATGCTTTAATCCTGGTGAATGTGGAAAGTTTAGTTGACTGACTCTAATTAATGGTTCCTTTTGGGATTTCAAAATTCTCTCTTTTGTATTATTTATCTCTCTAATCTTGCCTTTGGAATTAAGGAACAGCCAATATAAGAAATGGCTGTATAGGCTTGTTTTACACAAATCATATTTGATTTACTAGTCATCTTCAATGTATATCATGATGCTTTTGAGTTTATATCTAATTTTATGTTAAAAATTTCTAGGCTGCTTGTAGGGAACCTATTAATAACTGGAATCGAAGAATCAGTAGTTTAATTTGTTCCATCCAAAATGGAAATCGCCAACATATATTATGAACTTATGATTTATAAAATTTTATCTGATGATCGAGTCAGTTCTATGATTATAAGTTCATTTCATACCAAACCAGATCAAAAATATATACATATTCTAATTATGAGAAGCCGTATTCGAGCTTATTTTTAATAAGTACCATATTTACATATAAATCCTACGTTGTTACTGTTGAATTGTAATCTTATCTTGAGCCAGGTCCAGCCCATGTTGAAAAGGCAACACAAGCACAATGGATGATTCAAATGCTAGATAATTCTAGCAAGAGCATGTCGGTGGAATGCATGCATATCAAAATATATCCGGCAAAGCCCTAGTCTGTTAAGCCATCTAGAAATATCTAAACTATATCTAATGTAGTCTTTTCTAGAAAGACCAAAGCTAGCAATTTGTGTGGTTGTTAAGCAATACTCAAGTCGGTGCACCAAGGAAAGTCGGCAAAACCACACCTATAAATAGGTGTGTGTGTGTGTGTATTGCTATGTAAGAGTGCAAGAAGTGAGAAAAAGAGCGAAGAAGTGTAAAATAAAAATTTTGAATAATATTTTGAGTGTTTTTTTTTTTTCTTTTTTTTTGTCTATCAATTTCACTGCATTACATTCACATTCTTTTTTGTAAGATAAACACCTTCAAAGTAGTGAAGTCTTTTTAAGCCCCAACAGTTGCATACCATTTAGGATTAAGAAATGGTGTGATCGGAGACCTGCTTTACATGTGTCTCTTTATTTAGGATAGACCCAAGGATATTTTTATTGTAACACCACCTCACCCAACATCACAGATAATGATCATAACTTAAGGGTTTAGGAAACACAAATACTTGGAATTTTTACATGCATAGGGCAATTCGTTAGCAGAAACGATTTTTTGGCGGAATCAGTGACGCGTATAAAGCCTCGCAGTCCTTAACGCTCTGTGAGACAGTTTTCCGCAGAAGGCCGAGATTTTTCTTAGAGATCCTTTACGGACTGGTTTACAAGTGAGTGTAACCTTCTTATCCAAAAGATGTACTGCCATGGAATCCACATCTGCAAGAAATGCAAAACCTCATCAACGAGTACATTAGAAGTTTTTTTGATTGAGTGGCAGATCATTTTAAAGGTTTTAAAGAACTCTTACCATCAACATCCGATATCACCTGGGATGTGCTCTTTCGACACTTGCTGCATCGAAAATCAGCACCTATAACCACTGCCTGCATCTCTAGACTGGTTCTAGCAGAAGAGCCGGTTGGAGGAAGTAGCCGGCTTTTACTGGCCTTCTTGTGGAATTTCATTGGAACAAACTTCTTCTTAACCCATGAAGTTGGAGACATGACTTTGCTTTGTTGATCTATCAGCACAGGAAATGATAAGCCATAATAAACCATTATACCATCACCACATATAGAATAGTGATATATATATATATAGCAGCTAATTAGCTAACCGCGTTAATTAAATCTGCTTAGCTTCGGTTCACCTACCAATTAATCGAATCAGATATTTGATTGAAAATTCTTATCTGTATGATTTTGAGCTGCATAAGCTTTAGGACAGCAAGACGCAAAATTTTGCGTAACAGCAGAGGAAATTGACAGGAATTCATTTTGAAGTTGACAAAAATGGTGAGTCCATTGATGGCCTTAAATATTTCTTGCTCATATTTCCTTTCCTTGTAGTAGTTATCGTGGAAAATTGTAAGTGGAAAATCAGAATCATGAAACAGTAGTGGTCCGACTGTATTGATTTCACTGCAATCACCTTTATGTTGGAGAAATTCGTTTTATCCAGTATTTACATGGAGAACGTACGTGGGGAAGAAAGTGAAGTTTTTAATTTCTAGGTAGAACAATTAAATCATATTAACTGCGCAAATGATTTTCTTTTTGTGCTTGATTATTTTGGATAGTGATCCTTCTAGCTAGCTCCCTTATTTGAAATTGGATTACATTCTTTAAACAAGGAGATAAAATCAAAATTCATATCCTTGGAGGACTCGAATTTCAGTATTGTTCACATGACCAATCTCTCGAAACTTCAGCACTTTGCAATCGACCTAAACCCTAACCCTACTAAGTTATTGAAAAGTACCAAATTCTTAATTGATCGAATTGTTTGTTTTATATCATCTGGAGTTGTGAAATAGTTGCTTGCAAAGACAAGCAAAATTTTGAGGTCAATTTACAAAATTTATTAGGGAACTATTATTGGCACTTCAACAAGGTGATCATGCACTTTTCGATGCGTAATTTTTTCTTAGGAGTGCGAAATGACATTGTTGACATGCCAATAACAGTTTCTTTTCGTTAATCTTTGAAGTTGAATGTACATGTCAGTTTGCACCTTGGGGAAATAGAGCAAGAAGTGCATGTAGCAACAGATGCTCAAAAGACAGCAAGAAATGCATGCAGAGAATAACACACACCATACATGCAGAAGAAACTCATCACATTCAAAACATGCAGAATTCGTCTATTTAATTTACACCTTATTTGGTCATTTTTAAACTCTTCTACATGAGAACACAACAATGGCTTCCCCTAACAGCTCTCTGCTTCAAGATCCTTTCTCCATTTCCTCTCTGACTCTACTCCTCTTTCTCGTTTCCCTTCCGCCACCTGTCCTCTCACAAAACCCTACCATTGCTCAATGCACCACGCAGCTTCTTCCACTGGCCCCATGTGTGCCGTTCGTGCAAGGCATTGGCATGTCGCCCGTACAATCATGCTGTGACAACCTCAAGCTGCTCTACAGCCAGCAGCCAGAGTGCCTTTGCCTTTTCCTCAACGATACTACCGTGAGCACATTCCCTATCAACACCACTCGTGCTCTCCAGCTTCCCGTTGTTTGTAGCCTTCAAGTCAACATCTCTACTTGTTCGGGTAATTTCTGATTTTGAAGAAAAATAGGGTTTTTTTTTACGATTCTGAGTCCAGCTCTGTTCACTGTTCTGTGTCATTACATAATCTTACATGAATTCATATTATTCTAATCTTTTTTCGAACTTTTTGCTGCAGGTGCAGGGATACCTGTACTTGTGCCTTCTAGTTCACCTAGTTCTCAAGATCCCCCTCTGGGGAAAAACACCAACTCATCTGCTGCTAATTCTACAATTGCTGGTAGGAAAAAATAAAAATGTCTAACTCTTGTGCAATCCCTCTAATTTTACAAAATATATAATGCCTCAAAAATTAAATAACAATCTAAACGTAATTTGAGTTCGCTTATTTTAGTCTTTTTACTATCCCCTCTAAGTTCTTGAATTCGGGCTTGGTATTTTTTTTTGGGATTTCAGCCACTCCAATGCCTCAAACTGCACCAATACCCAAAACGATGGGGTTAGGGTTTAGCAGAACTGCAAATGCTGGGACCAAATTGAAGATGGGAAGTTATCTTGCAGTGGCTTTCGCTGTGGCAGGTTTTCCAGTGGCAGGCGTTCCATTTTAAACATGATCATATTTATACCACCATATTAATATCTGGATGGTTTTTTATGTTGTGTTTAGAGATTTTACTTATAACTTAGGACCGAGAGTTTATTTCATTACGGTTTTATTTAGATAGCATCGAACTTCTATTGATTTGAATAAAAACAGTGGTGACTGTCAAATTATATATGGGATCTCAGCTTACTTAGGTTTTGTTTAAGTGTTGTGGAACTGTTTTTCGATGGTGCAAACCAGAGATGATAGACCGGCCTACAGTGAGCAGAGATTATGCCCTGTTATCAGAAGTATACACCCGTGTGTGATGAGAGATGTAGACACATGTGTATACACCCGGTAACACACAAGTTTTCTCTACTTCAAACAGATACATCCACAAACAATGCTATCTCTGACAATTTGATAAACATCGTACAAGATCATAAAATACAATTCAGAAAGAAAGAAAAAAAGATGTTTAGATGTGGAAAGTCACCTTACAAACAGAGATATTTAACTACGACAGAATGTTTGTTTGCCTAGGATTGTATCACGTATTTCATTGAGAAACTATTCCAAACTAGGAGCCACTTCGGTTGGGTTGGATTCGAAGACATCCGGGTTGGATGCCTCCGGTTCTTCCAAAAACTCCCGAGACTGGAACGAATCTTTGTAGACTGGAGTCTCCTTGAAATCAGTTGCTCCTTCATTGTAAGAAGTAGCAGCAACTAAACAAGCAATAAGCTGCAGGCAAAAACAAAAACAAACAAACGGACGGGGGTCAAACATTAGCGTTCAATTTGTAAAGAACGTAAGTGGGCGGGAAATTTACGTACACAAGGAATGCCACAACTACGGTATTTTAATCTAATCATGCATTGTTATGTATTTTAACTTATCCGCATTGCAGTGTATATATCGACAAAGAAGTGCACCCTTAACTAGTGTCTATCAAGTTGTGATTAACGAACTTTCGTGGTACACAATTATAATTGGATCTATTTGTTTTTATTCATTATTTAAGGATCATTCTAGCAAAATAATCAATCAAATTGGTAATTGCTTAGTTGATTCATAAGTACCATATAAATAGACGGTTCATTAATAAAATCTAAATTATTTTGAAATCATCGATTTGTTACATACAAGTCATTGAACATAAACACCCAACATTAAATTAAGGACAAAAATTGATGAACGAATTAACAAAGAGTAGTAGTGAACGAACCGCAAAGCCAATACCAAAAGCCCACAAGTACTCCACAAAGAATCCAAGCCAGTCCCATTTTTCACCTTCCCAAAAGCAAGGCTCATCCCCGGGAAGCTTAGGCAAGAAATACCCATCATCAACGTTTCCCACAGCCCCACCACCGACGTTTTCAATCTCAGCCGTTCGTTGCGACCCCATCATGTCTTGTTCTTGGTCTCTGGTGGTTATGTTGCTCCTCCTGTTCTTGCCGTCGGTCCTTCCAGTTCTGGACGTGAATCTCTTGGCTGCCACCACGTGAAGGGCTCTTCTGGAGGAGGGAGGGAAGAGGAGCTGGCATTGTGAGGAGAGGTTGGTGTAGGGATACTGTCTGGTGGTGGAGCTGCTGTAAAGGACTCTAGCTCCGCCGGTGGAACTTCCACTGTTGGCCATGGCTAGAGCCATGAGGGAGGAGAGTGAGAATCCCTGTGCTCTTAGCAGCTCAAAGCTAAATGATCAGAGTCCAAATATCTCTTCAGCGTGTGTGGATGAGATAATGAGCGTGGGAAGATGATAATGGATGTTTTTCTATAAACTTGACCAGATTTGTTTTCCATATTGGATCATCCGGTCCGTCCACTTTGGTCCAGTTAGTAAACTATTGTTCCATCTTATGAGCCCAAGCAGTGATGTGGTGTATTGTTTATTTTCTCATACTTAATTTGATTTGGCTTGCCAAAGTGGTCCTAAAATTGACATCTCCTCAATTTGGTCCGTAATAATAAAAATCGATAGAAGTGGTCTTTGAGTTTGTCTACCATAAATAATTTTGGTCGTTCCGTGAAAATCTGTCAATATCCTCGTTAAGTGGAGGGGTTAGTTTGACAAAAATACCCTTATAAATGTGCTCACGTGATCGTTCATGTGACAATATAGCGAGGGTATTGGCAAATTTTTCAGGAAATGACCAAAATGATTTATAGTGGACAAATTTAGAGACCACTTCTACCAATTTTTATTGTCATGTACCAAAATAAAGAATTATGTCAATCTCATGGACCATTTTAGATTAAAAAAAAAAAAAAAAAAAAAAAAAGAAGCCATATTTGTTTTTTATTCAACGATATTTTACATTAGGAAGTGAGGGATTATGCAACAACATTTTATATTAAACGGTATGAGATTTGTATTAAAGTCGCACAATAAGTCGGTCATAATAATTTAATATCAAAGTCGATTCTTATGAAAATCAAACTTAAAAATTCTCACTTTACAAATGAAAAGAAAATTACACTAAGCCTGTAATTCTAATAACTTTTCTAGCTCTTATTAACGATAAAGAAATCGAACAAGTCTTTGTGGTGATCCAAAATGGTGAAGCGGCCTGTAAGTTAGGTTTAAGGTTTGATTACTGTAATTACACAATAAAATGTGGAAGACTGAAATAAATTAGGATGTAATTAAATTTATTTTTTGCTTATAGGAAGTAAATCTCCTTAATTTGTGTATTTATATATTGCTAAACCCTAAACTTATAATTGGATTGGATCAAAATAAATAGGAAATGCTCTATAGGGCTTCTTAGGGTTTCCTAAGTATCACTAGGAGAGCTACGGCAAGTCAGAGTCCGGCGGTAGCGTTGAAGTCAAGTTAAACCTTTGGAATTTGTGGTGTTTACGGATCTTGTGTCCCATTGGATGTTAGTCCGGCTTGTCCAGCTTGTTGGAGACCAGTTTTGGTGGGCAGTCAATCGTAGTTGGCGAGTCGTCCAAAGGTTCATGGACGACATGGTAGAGAACTTTGCAGCGCGGTTGGCGCTGACCATAGAGAAGCAGTGAATAGTGGTGATTGATGATAATGAAGGCTCTCTTCTCAAGACGACTAAGGTCTTCTAGTTATGGAGGTTTACGATTTTTTGGGTTTGATTTGAATGTTGTGCCAGTTGGTGAGGACGTTTCCCCTAATCATAAGCCTCAATTAAGCTATGGGTCCCCCCTCCCCGGGTGTGGCCAATAGTGGGTTGGAACTTTGTGGGCCTCGACTTTTCTCCCAATCAGGGCCGAGTTAGCAATCTGCCCCTATGGACCACAGTGTGAACCATAACCAGTTGGCAGACGCTTCGGGTTTTTCTAAGGTTGGGACTTTTGAACTGGGCTCGAATCCTTTCAATCTAATGCCTATTATTGAGCAGCTCCAACAGAAAGGAAGGAAGAAATCACGTAGACATCACAGAAATGGTGGTTTTCTAATGGGTAGCTTGCTATCCATTCCCTAAGATAAGCTTAGGTCGCCATTACCAAAGCTTGGAAAACGTCTTCAAAGGGAAGGTCAGGAGCTTGAGGCCCCTCCCAGATGACGTAGGAAACTCATGGATAAGGTGGAGTCTATTATTTTATTGGCGGAGGTTGACAAAGATCAACCATGCCGGAATAAATAAGTTGCTTGAGTTGGAACTGCCGGGGGCTTGGGAACCTCCGTGCAGAAGTAATATTAACCAAGGGAAGAGACTTTTTTGGTACGAGGAGGCTTGGAACATGCACGAGGGTTGTGCTGAGGTGGTCAAAAATGGGTAGGATTTAAATGTGGAGGGCTCGCCAATATTTCAGGTTACAGAGAAAATTAAAGCAACAAGGATGATGTTGACAAATTGGGCTTGTAGTAATGCCAGGACAAGGCCACGAGAAATTAGGGAAGCTAAAGACAAGTTTACCAGTCTGTTGGGTCATCCTTTCACGGTAAAGTTTATTGAATAAAAGAAATCCCTTATTGGAAGGTTGAATTTCTGCTTGAACAAGAGGAATTATTTTGGCGCCAAAGGGCGAAGGAGAATTGAGTCAGGCTCGATGATCGCAACACTATGTACTTCCACCAGAAAGCTAATAGAAGACAAAAGCAAAATTGGCTACATGGGCTGTTGGATGACAAGGGTTTGTGGCATGAGGACCGATGGGGTATGGAACGTGTGGTGGTTAATTATTTTACCACATTATTCAAGTCTAATGAGGTTGTTGATTTTGAAGATATTCTATGCAATGTTGCACCGTCGATTACGGAATAGATGAATTCTGAACTTGGGAGGCCTATCACGGATAAGGAGGTGAAATGTGTTGTTTTTCAAATGCATCACACTAAGGCTCCTGGTCCTGATGGTATGTCACCTGGTTTCTATCAAAAGCATTAGGCGACTGTAGGGGCTGATGTTTGTAATGGCATTCGAGAAATGGTGTCATGGGAGCATATCTTTCGCAAAATCAATTAGACACACATTACTCTGATTCCCAAAGTCAAGGAAGCAACTAAGATGTCTCAGTTACGTCCTAGTAGCCTCTCTAATGTGTTGTATAGAATTTTGGCGAAAGTTTTAGCGAATAGATTGAAGACTATTCTCCCTCTTATCATTTCATCTACTCATAGTGCTTTCATTCCAGGAAGGTTGATTTCAAATAATTATTTAGTAGCAGCGGAGGTTGCTCACTACATGCATAAAAGGGCTTCAAGGTTGAATGGGCTCATGGCTTTGAAACTGGATATTAGCAAGGCGTGTGATAGACTAGATTGAAGTTTTTTGGAGGCTATAATGAGGCGCATGGGTTTCTCTTTAAGATGGATCCATACGATAAAGATATGTATGTTTACCGTGATCTATTCTTTCAAGCTGAATGGTGATCCAGTTGGGTATGTGTAACCTGGTAGGGGAGTTTGAAAAGGGGATCCACTTTCCCCCTATTTATTTGTTATGTGTGTCGAAGGTGTATCGGCTCTCCTCACGACGGCAGAAGCTGATGGCGTTTTGAAGGGTATTAAGGTGTGTCGCCAAACCTCATTGCTAATTGTTTGGGAGTGAAGATAATGGATTTCACAATGGGTATTTGGGTTTACCAGTCCTTATAAAAAGTCAAATAATGAAGCTTTTTCGTATGTTAAGGATAAGTTTTGGAAGAAACTTCAAAGTTGGCGTGGGGGCTTGTTGAGATGTGCATGTCGAGAGAAGCTTGTAAAGACAGTGGTTCAAGCACTCCCTATGTATTCTATGCAATGCTTTGTTCTTCCCAAATCGTTCTATGAAGAACTAAATGTAATGATTGCACGATTTTGGTGGAGTGCTGATCTGGGTAAGAGGAAAATCGATTGGCTCAACTAGAGACAACTAAATGTCCCTATGTATTCTATGCAATGCTTTGTTCTTCCCAAATCGTTCTATGAAGAACTGAATGTAATAATTGCACGATTTTGATGGAGTGCTGATCTGGGTAAGAGGAAAATCAATTAGCTCAACTAGAGACAACTGTGTAAGCCTAAATTTGAAAGTGGGTTGGGATTTAGGGACTTTTATGCTTTCAACCTAGCACTATTGACGAAACAAGCTTGGAGGTTTACCCACCAACCTGAGTCCCTCACATATCATGTGTTTAAGGCGTGGTACTTCCCAAATACTGAGTTTCTTAATGCTCTGGTTAATGCCAATGGGTCGTATGTCTGGAGGAGTATTGCGGCTGCAAGGCATGTGATAATTAAGGGGCATTGTTGGCAAGTGGGCGATGAGGTGAATATCAAGATTTGGCATGATAACTGGCTACCGAAAGATTCATATTTTAAAGTGCTAAGTCATCCACCAGTGAATTGGGATACGGAGGCTACAGTGGACAAGCTTATAGTGTCACATTCGCAGAATTGGAATGTTGAGCTGTTTCAACAGTTATTCTTTCAGGAAGAGATGGAGCGAATCCTACATATTCCGTTAAGCTTCCGGACAGTTGGAGACAGACGAGTTTGGCACTACGAGCGTCATGGGAAATTCTCGGTGCGAAGTGCTTATCATGTTGCGAGGGATATTGTATCTAAGGGTGGGGATGGTGTGAGCATCTGTGCTTCTTTGCTGGATGATGGCCGCGACAGGTTATGGAGGAAGCTGTGGAATGCTTGTGTACCAGGGAAAGTAAAGATTTGTACATGAAGGGCATGTTTGGATGCTCTTCCTACAAAGTTAAATCTTCTTAAACAGAAAGTGATTGTGGAGAGACTCTGTGTGCTTTGTGGGTCGTTTGATGAATCGACAGAACACGTGTTAAGAGATTGTAGTTTGGCTAAGGCTACGTGGTTTGGAGGGCTGGGTTTTCGATCTGTCGATAGAGATGATCAACAGTTTCTGCAATGGTTATATCCAATCTTCCTCCTCGGGTTTTAAGCTACATTTGATGATCATTTGGATGCTATGGAAAAGCAGGAATAATGTGGTGTGGAATGAAGCAGGGTTGTCGCCACAGGAAGTGGTGGTCCGGTCAGAGAGTTGGTTGCAGGAGTATCAAAAATGACACAAGTCGGCTTCGAAGAAATCCAACCGTCCTGTCTAACGGTGGAGTAAGCCCAGTGTTGGCTGGGTTAAATGCAATTTTGATGGTGCCTGGGTTCAACATGAGATGAGACGTGGCTTGGGGTTGTTCTGCAGGATCATGAAAGAGTTCTCTTAGCAGCTGCAACTGGCTTTAGTGGAAGGACTAGTTCTGCATTCGAGGTTGAGTTGTTTGCTACTCGTTAAGCGTTGTTGTTGGTCCAAGAGTGTTGTCCAAGTTGTTGGCCTCCCTTGTCACCTCACTTCTTTCTCTCATTCAAAATCATTTCATCTCACACAATTTCTAAGTGATGAAATAAGAACTCATCTTTTTCCTTTTTTGATTACCTTCCTCGTGTTTGTATAACACATAATCCATTCAATTTCTAAAAAGGTTACCTAATCCTTAAACTTTGTTAGGAATCCTTCATCAGTGGTTGTGAATGACTCTCAATCTTTTTACTAATCCTGATTGTTTTTTTTTTGTTGTTATGCTAATAAAGAGAGTTGAGTTTCCACCATAAAACCAATTAGCATTACATATAAATCCAATTACTATTACCACATGCGAGATTTTTTTAATTTCCGATATAAAATTCACTCTCAACAGCTTACACTATTGAATTCAAATTAATTTTGGATGGAAAAAACTTAAAAAACACCATAAAAATGATGTAAGAATCCACCACATTTTGATTCCCGCATTTGATTCTGTTCTACCTTGATTTGTTGGCAAGCAACCAATTAGATATGAAATTTGTATTTCATTATCGTGTTTCAGAAAAATAGTGTTTCATATTAGCAGATATATTATTGGAGGATAGTCCTGCTAGTTTAAAATCATATTACACTAACGAACATACGAACAAACTATAAAGATTATTTGATTAATGAAGAAACAAAGAAAGCCGAAAAAACTACAAACTGAAGAAGCTATATTGTGTTTGACTTGTTATTCTAGAGTTACAAAGTATATCATATATATATATATAACCAACCTAGCCTAGTTGGCAAGGAAACAAAACCCTAAAACCAACATTGCTTTGTCACTTTTATTTCCAAAGTTTATAGTGGTGACCTCTTTCTACCCTGAGTCTGGTTAAAAGCCCCAACAAGATTGTACTTTTGTTTTTTGGTCAGAAGTTTACTTTTATTTTCAATTTTATTCTCTTTGTATGAACTCTTGATATCTTTAATAAATATCATATTTGTTCTAAAAAAAAGTGATACGAACTTGCACTTGTAAAAGTAAATTATGAGTATGAAAATCACCTGATTAGTCGGAAAAGAAATGCTAAATCTACACCTGTGTCCTCTTGAGAATTGAAATATAATCAATGACCTCCATTACTACCTTCATCTGCACTGTTCAAAGATATGAGCATTTTAGTTGTGCTTTGAAAAAAGAAGTCATGAAAACGATAGCAAAACCATTAAGCTCTTCACGTCGAAGGACCTACCCCACCATCCCTTCCCTCCTATTTTTGAATCACACCCCCACAAAATTCAAAATACATTTTTCACAGTCGTGGGAAAACAAAATCAGCCGTGATTCACTCAAAATAAGTCATAACAGACTAATTTAGGAGGTGTGTTCAATTGAGATTTTGATGGATTGATAAATTCATAGATTTTGATAGAGTTTTGATTTGTAGAGATTCTATGTAAAATTTTAATTTAGCTCATTCAAAATCTCAAGAGTTAAGGTGGAATATGAAAACACAATGCGGAGAAATTTACTCAAATTCCTCAACTTTTTATTAATTGAGTATACATAAAATATTATAAACCCTTGGGTTCTTTAGAGAAAGACCCTTGAAACTCATATTTTCAAACAAAAACCCAACTAATATTAAACATTCAAATAAAACCCAAATTTCAAATAGACTACAATCTAGATAAATATATAACCAATTATTACAACATATTTACAACTTATGCCACAAAACCCTAATTATCTCTATTAATTAATAAAACACGCATTGTCAACCAAAATCCTATGAAATCCAACTCTCTAATTAAAACAGAACATGAATAAGAAATGTAATTTCACACAACTAAATTTTATTGTTTTTTTTTTCAAAATCTCACCTACATGTAATCCTAACATATCCCTAATTAAAAAAAAAAAAACATTCCCACTCCATTCTCTATCATTCTCTTCCTCTCTCCTTCTATTTTAAAAACAAAAATAAAAAAATTTCTCACACACTTTGTGTGCCCATATACTAGTGTTAATAAATATTATTACTCGCCCTAATTATGATTAGCAATTAACCCCATATGGAAAATTTACCTTTTTTGTTTCATAAATATTATTAATATATATACCCATATTCATAAACAATTATAGGCACATTTTTTGTATGAAAAGAAAGGATCCTTTGTATAATAAGTTATTTTGCATCAAATAATATTGTTTGATAAAATAAAATAAAAAGAATCAATTAATATTCTTTTATTTTGTAGGTAAATTATTTTACACAGATTATTACCTGCATTAGCCATTTTGATTTGTTATTATATACACGTGTCAAAAATAATATATCTATATTTATATGTAAAGCATAAGTGTAACATCCCATATCGCTCAGGGGAGTGGATCATGTAAGCCTTATATTTATATTCCCATCTCTACTTAGCACGAAGCCTTTTGGGAGCTCACTGGCTTTGGGTTCCATCGGAACTCCGAAGTTAAGCGAGTTCGCGCGAAAGCAATCCCAGGATGGGTGACCCACTGGGAAGTTCTTGTCTGAGTTCCTAGAAACAAAACCGTGAAGGCGTGGTCAGGGTCCAAAGCGGACAATATCATGTTATAGCGGAGTCGAGCTCGGGATGTGGTGGGGGCCCAGGCCAGGATGTGACAATTTGTAACATCCCACATCGCCCAAGGAAGTGGATCATGTAAGCCTTATATGTATATTCCCATCTCTACCTAGTACGAGGCCTTTTGGGAGCTCACTGGCTTCGGGTTCCATCAGAACTCCGAAGTTAAGCGAGTTCACACGAGAGCAATCCCAAGATGGGTGACCCACTGGGAAGTTCTCGTCTGAGTTCCCAGAAACAAAATCATGAGGGCGTGGTCGAGGCCCAAAGCAAACAATATCATGCTATGGCGGAGTCGAGCCCGGGATGTGGTTGGGGCCCAGGCCGGGATGTGACAATTTGGTATCAGAGCCAATCCCTAGTCGGAAGTGTGCCGACGAGGACGTCAGGCCCCTAAGAGGGGTAGATTGTAACATCTCACATCGCCTAGGGGAGTGGTAAGCCTTATATGTATATTCCCATCTCTACCTAGAAAGAGGCCTTTTGGGAGCTCACTGGCTTCGGGTTCCATTGGAACTCAGAAGTTAAGCGAGTTCGTGCGAGAGCAATCCCAGGATAGGTGATCCACTAGGAAGTCCTCGTCTGAGTTCCTAGAAACAAAACCGTGAAGGCGTGGTCGGGGCCCAAAGCAGACAATATCGTGCTATGGCGGAGTCGAGCCCGGGATGTGACAATAAGTAAATTAAATTTTTATTAGAATAAAAAATAGGTAAATTATAAATGCATTATTTACTTATAAGAATTAAACAATAGGTAAATTATATTCTAGGTACATTATGTTTCTTAAAAAAAAAAATTGAAATTCATACACAAAAAGTAGTACATATATTATCCTTTCAATCAAATTACATTCCTTTATTTTGTAGGTAATTTTTTTAAAAGCATTATTACAGGGCACATTTTACTATATATATGCAAATATATATTAGTTTTAGTACGAATTATATATTGTAGGTACATTATGTTTGTACAAAAAAAACAATAGGTAAATTAAAATTCATAAACAAAAAGTAGTAGATATATTATTTTTTAATCAACTTACATACCTTTATTTTGTAGGTAAATCATTTTACATGCATTATTACATATATTGGGTATATTTTAGTAATATATATGTGCAATTATATTTTATTATATCAAATGTAGATAAATTAATATTGAATTAAATAAATTTTTTTTATTTTATAGGTAAATTATTTTGCATGTATTATTACATATATTGGGAATTTTATTACTAACACATATGTCCAAACAATTATGAAATATAAAGGAAAGTATAACATTAATGTTTTATTTATTTATTTTTTGCTAGAAGCATTAACATACAATTTGTTATGATATATTAATATGAAATGAATTTAAACATTAATACATTTTTTTCTAGTAATCCCTCCCTTCAAATCTGCATAGAATTAAATGTATTACATTAAAATTGTAATTAGGGGTATTTTAGACATCTGGAAAATGCAAAATGTGTAAAGTCAAACAAAATTAATGAATTTGTTTATGTAGAGCCTAGTCATTAAGTTTTATTCAAGTAAAAAGACTATGTCGGGTTTTATGTAAAGAAACTTGAGTTTCAAGAGCTAAAATCATATTTTATTTAAACTCTTTTGGATCCTAAGTGAATACATCAAACTTTATAAGAATTTTAATAAACCAACTTAAAATCTTAATTGGATGCCCGCTCTAATCACTTAAAATCCTAATTTTAATATTCTTGAGTTTAATTAAAACCTCTCAAAATCTCAGTTGAATACTATCCAAATCACTAATTAATATATAAATTTCTAAACAATATCAGAATTATTACAAATATATAGGTCTATGCATTCTTATGTGCATACAGTTATTAAAGATATTTTGATACATGAAACAATATAAAAAAAAAAATTAGAACGAATATCTATTAAAGATATTTTGATATATGAACTGCATAAAAAATTTAGAACGAATATCTTTGTGCCAAGTAACATCTTACAGAAACAAGTAAAACAATATAACCATGTTTTGTTCAAATCCACAAAATTTCCATTTCCCTTGCTTTCTGTCAAGTTTTACAACCTATATCATATGAACATCTGCATGTCTAGCGCGTAAAATGAAACAAAACCCATTTTACGCATGCAGCGGGCCGGGGGTTTAACCAAAACCCTTCGGCATGCCGCCCGAAACGTTTCTACGAAGCGGAAAGCGACTCGGTCCGCCACGAATCATCCGAAACGCCGCCGCCGGAGTAATCAAACAAACCGCCTAACGCCAAGTACTCCTCCCCGCCAATATAACTGTCATTAATAAATTCAGAGTCGCCACCGATTCCGAAATCGAACGAGTCGTAGCTTGGAATCATGTCGTTATCGAACCCTACCATGCCATCAAATCGAAAGGCCTCGAAACCACTCTCGGTGAAATCAGCGGCCTCGATTTTTTCCTCCTCATTTGCTCCATTGGTCGGTGGGAGACCAAGCTCGTCGTCCGAAGCTTCCAGAAGGTAACCAAGCTCTGGTTGCGTCGACTCGCCTGAAGCCGACGTGTCTTCGGACGCGGGAAATGCCGGAACTTGTATCTCCTCCTCGAAGCTCTTAATCACCGAGTCAAGGTCTTGAATCTCCGGGACGGCGTCCGAGTCGTCCAGGATGTTAAGTAGGTCGTCTTGTATCAGCTTGACCTCCGCCGACCCCATACCAAACTCGTCCGAGTTAACTCGGTCGGGAGTCTGAGTCGATGACTCGCCCGAGTTAATATCCGAGTTGTTCGATTCATCTCCGGTGGAGCCCGACTCGTGGGAGCTGGCAACCGAGTTGCTCGAGTCGACTCGGATGAGTTTTGTATCGGGTTGGGTGCTATTGGCTTCTGAGTTGTCCGAGTCATCTCGGGCTCGCTTCCTATTGTGGTTGCTTGTGTCATCCATTTTCTACACCAATGAGAAAATAGAAAAGTGGGTTTTAGGTTTGATTCTAAAGGGGAACAAACAAAGCCCAAATCTAGGATTGTGTTTTCTAGAGAGAGAGACACACACAAGGGAAAAAAGGTTGAGAGAGAAGGATTAGGGTTTTAGGGGGAAAAGTGGTGGTGGGCAAGTACAATAAGTGAAGTGGTGGGAGGTGGTATATATAGTTGGACAAGGAGGCAAATATTAGCTAACGTCTTTTCTAGAGAGAGAAAGTTGCTTGGGAGATGGGAAAAAGATGGTTGGAGAGAGAGAAAGATGGGATAGCGGATGAGAAAAGGAGAGAAAATTAGCAAATTCTTAGGGGACCTCAAGAAAAGAGAAAGAGGGTGCAAAAAGCAAATGGCATTTCGAAGACTTGAGGAAGGTGTGAGAGAGTTGAATTGTGGAAGGGGATATATAATGGAGAGAGAAATTTAGGGTTTGGATTTGGTATTCAAATTTAATAATGGAAGAAAACCGGTAGGCGCGGGCATTGCGTAGGAATGAAACCCCTTACGCAAGTCTCTCACTTTTTTTTAAATAAAGAAAGTCACTTTTCTTTAATTCTTAAATTTTGTTTTTGGTCAATATTTATTTATGTTTGCCAACTTTTTGTAAGTGGTGTGCTATCCACACATCCCTTTTTACTTCTCACATACCCCTTGTCAATTTCTGTTCGTTGATCTTCTTCATTTCATCCGATCTGACAGCTGAAAATTAAAAGAGTGTGTGAAAAAGTAAAAAGGGTTGTGTGGATATCACACCCCTTTTGTAATCTCTAACCAATATATGCTTACACAAAGCATGTGTGATATTTTTTATTTTTTGTCTTTAAAATTGAAGGAGGGTGAAAGATTGAGAAAAAACATGGAGTGGGAAGAGAGGGAGAGAGATTTGTTTTTTATTTTTTTTAAAATTAGAGATGATACAATTATCTGTAGGTGAGGTTTAAACAAAACATAACAATTTTGTTTTGTGAAATTACGTTGTTATCCTTATTTATTATTATTATTATTATTTTGTTTCGATAGAAGATAAAAATGTCTCATCACCTTCTTTTGGTTAATAAAAAGAATTTCATTAATACGTAATTTAGATAAAATGTTAGGTTGATATTTTTAATTTTTTGTTTTGTAGATTTAATATATTTAATTTAGAAATTTGAGGTGCGTTGAGGACCCACGGAGTTGGGTGAAATCCTGTGGTTGGTTTTGCTTTTTCACTTTTTTTGTTTTTATTTATATATTTTTTTAATTTTTCTATTTGCTTGGGTCGGCTTGCTTGGGATAGGATGGGAGTGGTGATGAGGATTTTTGGCTTACCTGTCTTTGTTTGTTCTTGACGATTTCTTGCTTGATTAAGGTCTTATTATAGTAAAACCTTCAACAAAATCAATTGCTTTATTTGATAAGTTATTTGTTTGGAGTTAAAATTCAAGAACACGATCAATGTTTAGACATTTTCCTTAATTAACTGTTCTTGCCGTCAATCAGTCAATGCCAATGGTTTTATGGATAAATGGACATTAAGGATTTTCAAAATGATTTTTCCAATGAATCATTTGAAACTGAGTTCTCTCTTAAATATATTCATCTAATCATTTTCCAGTTTTCGTATCTAAATTTGTAGTACATTCCTAACATATTTTAAGACCATTTCACAAAATTTAAAAGTCCCCCGTCCAAGATAGAGAATTAATTTCTTAGTTTGGCATAGAAATATCCTGCCTTCTTGAGGGAAATAAAATATACATAGACCCTAGAACGCCGCCCGCGTATGCAGACTAATAAGAACTATCTCTTTTTTTCTTTTTCTTTTAAAAAAAAAAAAAAAAAAAAAAAAAAAAAACCAGCTGATAATTTCGTCACGTCAGTATATTTTTATGGATGTTAAGAGGATTCACAGAGGCCTTTTAACATATATATGGCTACCATCGTGTGGTTCGTCAGCATCAGAAATTAAACTCAAGACTTACCGTGTAAAATACAGACCTAAAATTTATCCCTAACTATTAAATCACCTGATAATGGCTAAGAAATTGAAAGACATGACGTCATGTTATTGGTATAAAATACACTGAAACTTAAATCATCTTATAACAAGTAAAAACTTGACTCAGACAACTTAATTAGGTCCGATCACCTTATCAGATGGTATATTATTAGTCACTTTCGAAATAGATGTTTCATGACATGTATTGTACTGTATAATTGAAACATTGTTTTTGACGTATCTATATCTTCTCCTATATATAAAGAAAATACAAAAGGTGAATAGTATTTTTGGTGTCGCCAAGCTTCAACAAAAATAATTCCAAGACAAAAAACTTCAAAAGCATTCTAGAATAATGCATCAAATAAGGCATGGGTATTTTCATCATTTTAATAGTGTTTTTGTAATAGTTAGTTTTTTGTGCTGTTTTATTTTTAATTAGTACCTCACAATAAGTTAGCAATAATGTGATTCAATTTCTCTATTTTTAAACACATTCAAAACATCTTAAGAAGCGTGTAATGCTAGTTATAAAAAAATCTTTCGCATGTTGATAATAATGTGATTAAATTAGTTGTTAAATGATTTTTTTTTTTTTAACAAACGATATTATCTACACTAAGGGGAAGGGGTGGGCTTAACCTCATAATGTGCTAGCAATAATGTGATTCAATCAGTTGTTCATTCAATATTATTTTCTCTATTTTTAAACACGTTTGAAAACATTTTAAGAACTGTGTAATGCCGGTTATAAAAAAGGTCTTTCGCACGCAAACAATAATGTGATTTAATTAGTTGTCAAATGATTGTTTTTTTAAATAGACGATATTATCTACACTAAGTGTCACATCCCCGCCCGGGGCGGATTATTTTCCGGGCCCGCTCCACCACCGTAGCACGATATTGTCCGTTTTGGGCTTACCATTCCCCCATGGTTTTGTTTATGGGAACTCACGAGCAACTTCCCAGTGGGTCACCCATCATGGGATTGCTCTCGCGCGCTACTCGCTTAACTTCGGAGTTCTCATGGAACCCGAAGCCAGTGAACTCCCAAAAGGCCTCGTGCTAGGTAGGGATGTGAATAAACATATACGGATCACTCCCCTAGGCGATGTGGGATGTCACAATCCACCCCCTTAGGGGCCCGACGTCCTCGTCAGCACACCACGGCCAGGGTTAGGCTTTGATACCAAATTGTCACATCCCCGCCTAGGGGGACCACTTCCTGAGCGCGCTCCACCACCGTAGCATGATATGTCTGCTTTGGGCTTACCATTCCCTCACGGTTTTGTTTTTGGGAACTCACGAGCAACTTCCCAGTGGGTCACCCATCATGGGATTGCTCTCGCGCTCTACTCGCTTAACTTCGGAGTTCCCATGGAACCCAAAGCCAGTGAGCTCCCAAAAGGCCTCGTGCTAGGTATGGATGTGAATAAACATATAAGGATCACTCCCCTAGGCGATGTGGGATGTCACATTAAGGGGGCGGGAGGTGGGCTTAGCCTCACAATGAGTTAATAATAATGTGATTCAATCAATTGTTCATTAAATATTATTTTCTCTATTCTTATTGTAAATTCTATAGTGACTGATTTTATTATGTGAAATCAGTTGCTTTAATTGGTTTATGAGAGGTTTTTTTCTAGCATGATCTAAGATTATTCATTTACTTCAAATATTCGACTTTTCTTTTGTCAATTTGCGCATATAAATACATTTAAAATGTGTAAGTTGCGTGTAGCACGCCATGATTCAAAAAATACATTTTGCATGTGCGTGAGCGCGTGCATGAAGACTAATATTATAATAAGTGAAGTATTACATGTGTGCATGAAGACTAGTATTGTAGTAAGTGAAGTATTGATACGCTTGCTAATATTACATACTCAAACAAACTAAGGCTGTCAACCAACATGAACGTTAATAGAGTGATGAGTATAAATAGGTTGGATCACAATGTCAGTTGTTTCATGAAATATGCGAGGGAAATCAAAATTTTATAGCAAATTTATAAATCAAATCAGTAAAAAACAAGTACGTTAATTTTACCCTTAGTTAATAATTCAATCAATTATAATTACATCATTTGGTTTGTAAATTTGATTTAAAATTTAGGCTTAATTGGATTAATAGTCCCCTTGGTGATACGCTAGTTAGAAGATAGTCCATGTGGTAAAAAAATAGGATTTAAGCCCCTATGATAAAATCGGTTAGGATTTATGCCCAAAATTGAAAATTCTGTCAATTTTATGTTAATTATTAGCACGTGAGTCAGCCCCACATGTTAACAATTAACGAAGATGTTCGTTTTAGCCTAATATGTGTATGGAGAGTTCCGTTTTAGCCTAATATGTATGGTTCACGTGCTAATAATCAACAGAAAATTGACGAAATTTTTAATTTTGAGCATAAATCCTAATAGAATTTACCACATGGGTTTAAATCCTAATTTTTTTATCACATGAGCTATCTTTCAACTATCCTATCATCATAGAGACTATTAATCTAATTAGGCAAAAAATTTAATCTCTTTAATATTATTCAATAAAAAAACTTGGTAAACAATTGAGATAAATAAAGAGGAACACAAATTAATCCAAGGCTGACGTAATTCCCTAGCACTTAAAAAAATCAAAACACGTCTCCATCATCACACACTCCATCACCCACCACGTGTGAACGTGACACGTCCTCGAATCCCACACCAAACCAGTTGGCGAGCCGACTCTGAAAGCCGACTCATCGAAACGGCGCCGACAATGACAGAAACAAAAGAAAAGCGGCTTTCGAGAAACTCCCGACGAAGTCCCAGTCAGCTTCTGCGGCTCCCGCGCATGCACGTCGCCACATCATGCAAATCTGCGGCACGTGTTACGAGAACCCCGACGTCCGTCATCGCCACGCGACCGACTCACCACCGCCTTTTGCAGTCTTTTATTAAAGCGATTGGATCTTCCGACGGAAGGAGTCGATGTGTTCGCAGGCCGAAAGTGACACGTTTAAGTTTTCAACGTTTCTGTTTTATATGTTTTCTTTTAGGCTGGATTTCACGAAGTTACGGGTGGCGGGATCCATGAGCCAAATAAATATCTGCATGATCTGTTTTTTTGTTATTTTTAGTAAATATTTAGGAATATATAATTTGGTCGATGCAGGTCTTTCCATGTCATGGATGAGGCCACAGCAAGGAGAAGATGCCCCACACCTACCTATTGAAAGAAAGAATTCGAAATTTGAAAGAGGAAATATAATCTCTCTACATCAACTTGCGGTTTTTAAATTTGAATTGACATTAGGGTAAGACGTCTTCACCAAGTTATTAAGTTGTGTCTCATTTTGAATGTATCAAAAGAAATATGTTTCCGTAAATACCATCCTTGGTCAAAACGAAAAAAAAGTTAGACAAGTGAAAATAGAAAATGGATGTGTTTTTTTTTATTGGGAAACTTGTTTGTTCCTCAACTACGATTAATGAAATTTTATCGTTCGTACATCATAATTGAAAGTGTTTATTCATTTTATTATCATCTAAATATCAAATTTGTAAAACAATTATTCAATTTGGAAATTATTTAGTCGTTCATTTGTATTAAACCGATCAACAATTTTGATGACAAGTAACATTTTCATGGTTAAGCATCCGATTTTATGTATTTAAATGACTAAAAGATCTCAAGTTTGAGAATTTTTTTTTGCATATATGATATTTAAATGATGAAAAACAAATAAATGTTTGATTATGATGTTCAGACAATAAAGTCCGGTCCAGAAGTTGGAATTCCCATCCATAATCTTGTTAGTCCAACGGAATAATTAAATAAAACATCAAACTGAAATGAGACTTCAAATAATCAGGTTTCCATGCAAGCAATTTCAAAACGGATAGAGTCTGCTGCTGTATATATCAAGGTAGCAAATAATCAAAAGCTCAAACAGTAGTACAGGCAAATATACAGTTGGCTGCTGTAACACTCTGGCAGCAGATACTGGAATTGACAAGTTTGTACCACCGAAGTCACATGCTTTAACGAGTACTTTGTCTATGAATTATGATGGTCCTGTCCTGAAGGAAGAGGAGAACCACACGTACTTGTTGCATGGCACTGCATCTGCATGGACCCGTTTCTTCATCGTTTGCTTCATCCCAAAGCATCCCAAAACCCTACTTCTTCTTCTAGATCTTCTTCTACTTGCAACCACCCAACCACATCTGCAATTCCACATCATATATACGTACCCTTGAATAGATAATAGTAAGATGCGGGAGCTAAACCTAAAAAAAATCAAGGGTCTCGACGTTGCCATGTGGCACTAGTTTTAGCCTCTATTATAAAAGGTGCAATGATCGATGGATCAGTGCAATTTGCAAGTCAAAATACACAGTTTGCATGCGGAACCAAGCATCGAATGATATATAGTGGAACCAATTGCTGTTCATTGTACTATATTACTAGTAGCTTTGTTTACGAAAGTCTCACATGCAATAAAAAAGTCAAAATGATGGTATTTTAAATTAAAAATTCGTAATAAAAATAGAAAATTTTAACGAAAAATTCATGGTATTGTGCACTTTAACGAAAAACCATATTTTTATATTTAAAAGTCAATACTGGTACTATTCATTTTACCCTCTATTTTGTCCTTACCGTTAAAATTCAAAATTTTCAAACCTTTTTAATTAGTTTCCCTATAAAAATAAGGGTTATTGTCACATCCCGGTCTCCCGCCTTGAGGATATTGTCCGCTTTGGCATTCCTGGCCTGGACTATGTCGCAGACACCAGGCTACCGCACGGTTTTGTTTTTGCAGGCCGCAGCCCCAAAAGGCCTCCTCAAAGGGTACCACCAGGCATGTACATATAAGGCCCAAAGACCACGCCCTCACGGGCGATGTGGGATACAACAATCCACCCCCCTTAGGGAGCCCGACGTCCTCGTCGACACACCACGACCGTGAGTCTGGCTCTGATACCAAATTGTCACATCCCGGCCCGGGGGGCACCACTTCCCGGGCCCGATCCACCACCGTAGCACGATATTGTCCGCTTTGGGCCCCGACCACGCCCTCACGGTTTTGTTTTTGGGAACTCACACGAGAACTTCCCGATGGGTCACCCATCCTGGGAATGCTCTCGCGCGCTACTCGCTTAACTTCGGAGTTCCCATGGAACCCGAAGCCAGTGAGCTCCCAAAAGGCCTCGTGCTAAGTAAGGATGGGATATACATATAAGGATCACCCCTGGGCGATGTGGGATGTCACAATCCACCCCCCTTAGGGGCCCGACGTCCTCGTCGGCACACACGCGGCCTTAGGCTCTGATACCAAATTGTCACATCCCGGTCTCCCGCCTTGAGGATATTGTCCGCTTTGGCATTCCTGGCCTGGACTATGTCGCAGACACCAGGCTACCACACGGTTTTGTTTTTGCAGGCCGCAGCCCCAAAAGGCCTCCTCAAAGGGTACCACCAGGCATGTACATATAAGGCCCAAAGACCACGCCCTCACGGGCGATGTGGGATACAACAGTTATTACACTTCTTGCACCTTGAAACTAACAGCCACCTCAACATTAAGGTAAATACGCTGCAATCTTAGAGTATCTTTAAAGGAGATATCAAAATTGTCATGTAGACATACAACAGTAAAAAATGACA
Organism: Pyrus communis; assembly: GCF_041283825.1. Taxonomy (NCBI): domain Eukaryota; kingdom Viridiplantae; phylum Streptophyta; class Magnoliopsida; order Rosales; family Rosaceae; genus Pyrus; species Pyrus communis. Next base: position 1,641,835 of record NC_142570.1, on the reverse strand, counting down.
ACAAACTCTCTCCAACCAAGCCTTCAATTTCTTACGTGGTGCTAAGTCAATTGAAGGCAAAGTCTTTTGCTATCAAAATTGACAGTAGATGTCAAATTTATTAAATAATTTTTTAATAGATAAATATAATATATAATAATGTTGTTATGTTTTCCAAGTATATGATTGGTTGCCTCAATCATTGTACCCCGCAAAAAGATAAAAATAATTTATTAAAGGGAACTGTTATTAGCACTCCAAAAATTTCATTCTACACTCTTAACAAGTGTATTTTTCTTTCTAATTATGGAAAGTTTGGAGTGCCAAATGAAAATTTTGAAGTGCAAATAACAATTCTTTTATTAAATACCAATATTATTTAACATATCGGGTGGAACAAAATATTACACAAAATATCAAATACCACATAAGCCATCAAATATTATTTTGATGTTTAAAATTTGACACATCATTTGAAGATGCTCTTAGCTTCAAGGTATTACCCGGCCTTTTTTTTATTTTTGGTCAATAATTACCCGGCCGGTTTATGGATGCCATTAGCAAACCTAACTATTTTACCTCTCTGGTGGAAAATAGTTGAAAGATTCTTAAACTAATGTTGCTTAAAGCTATCAATTACCATTGGGGTTCCTTGGTTTTCCGTTCCTCACTCTTTATCCCCGGGAGAAAGGAAATTCCTTAAATTTAACTTTGGATGAAGAATTACGAGGGAAGTAAATTAACAGGTCTCAAAGGGTAAGTTAGAGAGACTAAATTTGTAAATAAAATTTTATAAACTAAAGGACAGAGAAGTTGATGATTGATTTATTATTTATGTGTTGATAAATATTTCCATTCTTATTAATGACACATCATTTCGTTTGTAATTTTAGTCTCTCTAACATTATCCGGCCTCAAAATGACATACTTGCTTAAACAATTGGAGAATTAAAGCGTCATTTTGACAAATTCCAGGTGAATGTAATATATGGGTCCCTTTGCCCTAAGCTTCATCCATACGATCCTTTTACTTGAAACAAACGTACGCGCGTCATGCGTCAACCTTTTATTTTCCAGGAAAATTGGGAGAAGGATCCGGCGGATTCTTTTCCTAGGCATCTTAGGGATCCTTTAATTTCACTCGTTCATCGTATATCATACGGTTAGAAATCATTTCAAATTTTAAAATTTAAATTTAAATATAAATAGTACCTAACGAAAATATAAAATGAATATATGAGATTACAAAATCCCTAGGATCTCTAAAAAAAGAATTCGGCGAGAATCATTTTCCGGAAAATTCTGTCTTATCAAGGAGCTGAGTGTAGGTTTGGTAACCTAGCTTATAGTTGACGTATTCACAAAGTCTATAAAATTAATGGCCAAGACTTTTTAGACTGCAATTTGAAAGAGGTTTTTCGCTTTTTTCGTTTTTTTTATTTTTTAAAGAAAACTAATGAAAAATGATAAAAATTTTGGATTTTAATGATAAAATAAAATAAAAGGTAAAGTGAATAGTACCATGATTGACTTTTTAGTGTAAAAATATGGTTTTTCGTTAAAGTGAACAGTATCGGGAGTTTTTCGTTAAATTTTTTTTTTTTTTTCTCTTTGAGAAAATGTATTTTCCAAAAACTATATGAATTTTAGTAAAAAAATTGGCAAATTAACCATGTGTTACATTGTGTAGTTTAATTTTAATTATATCCAAGTCTTTTTGTATAAACCTCTTATATATACATGCCAAGATGTGCAGTAAACCAACAACAAATGTAAAATAAAATCTTAACTTGCACCATATCAAGATGCTTACCTAAACTACAATTTTGTTCATGCACAGCTAAATCAAATTTTCAAAGCACATTTTTGAATTGTTCGAAATTTGAGTGGCCAACATGCAATTGTTGTAACTAAAATTTTGGCAATATTATGGAGCCATTCAAGATGATGACAGTTATGATGCTGTTGAAGGCAATGGCAATATGTCGTAATTTTGTACAACTTTCAATCCTAATTGATAGTCTACATGGCACATATTTTTAATAGGTGAACCGAAATTGAGAATAGGTTGCATGTGGACTTCACCCAACATTACAAAATGTAAATGGACTAGAATCAATTAAGTCCTTAGGATAGAAGTTAAGAGACAATATTGAATAATCAGTAATTGGCCAACTCGTCTTTCTAAAATTTCAACATGATGTTTTCTAAAAAAAAAATGGAAAAAAAATTCAACATGATGTGTTAGAGTGGGTTGTTTAATTCAGTCTAAATTAGGTATGTATATTGCCTTGCTCGAATTATCATTGTGTGATTTCATGACTAATTACGTCAAAATTTTTTGTAATAAAACTCTCATACATATCGTACTGTGCAGGCAGTAAGATGCAAGTTGAAAGATTATACAATGATATTAATAGTGGACTAATAATTCGTCCATCTTACATGAATTTTTGAAATTTTTAAATGCAAGCTCTGGATAAGTTTACACTTCAAAGGAAAAAAAGAAAAACCTTCCAAAACCAAATATTTAAAAAACTCCCTTGTTATTTTGCAATCGAATGAAGAAGGGCGCCATAGTTAAGAATGAGTCTAAACATAAAAATAGATAGTTGAGGGTTTTATTATTTTCTTTGTTATTTTTATAATTGAACTCTTGAAATGTTTTTATTTTGAGAGAGATCGATTGGTGGCTTCGTTTCAGGAGTCCACCTTTTTGTGGTCAGGAAGACTTACATAGGTATTTCAGTATCCTCTTCGCTAGCATCGTGTGATTTATTAATACCCGAAATCAAACTCAGAACTCGTCATGTGAAATATAAGATTAAAATTTGTTCACAACTCCTGAATCACCCATGGAAGTTAAATGTTTCTATTTATTTATAGAACTTATATTTGTGAGAGGATTTTATATAATTTACTAATATAAAGGTCGTACACTGTTGTCAGCCATATTAACTTGTGTTGTTAATTTGTTTCGCTTTCGAAAGCTACAGGGAATCGCATCCAACTTTGAAAAATGAAAAAGCTGGAGGAAGCAATTGAGCTGTGGCCTGGACCATTCAATCTCTCTCATTTGTCTCAACGTCCCTATTCGAAAGGCAGCTAATGAAAGAATAATCCTGATATCCTACTTTGATGTTTTGCTTGGTGAGGGTTTTCCAAACGAATAAAACCTAACAATATATATCAAGGTTGCATATTATAGGCTCAAGAAGTTTCAGGAGACTTGGTATTGAAGTTTTGGGAGGATAATTCCTAGATATCTTAGACATGTTAGATGATGGATGACATCTCATATACGTAACTACAAAATAAGATGCTACTCAGTACTACAGTCTGGTGGTATTCTTCTTCACTTGAAAAGCGAGAGGTCTTAGGTTCGAATATCGTGGATGGCGAATTCGATACCAAATTAGGTTGTCCTTGTGTGGCTTAGCCAAACTCCCCTCCCCTTATTGTGAAATATCGATGTACTAAAAAAAAGGATAAATTACACTTTACCACTCAGGTTTGGGGTTAATTTCAATTCCTTGCAACATCTTTAAAACATTTCACTTTCATACCTCAAGTACTATTTTATTTCAATATAATACCTCCGTTACATTTTCCATCAATTGATCTGTTAAGTATCCAAATCCCATCACCCCACCCCCAGAACCTTGAATAAGAAGAAAAAACCCGGATCCCCCGAAGCACTAACCCCATCCCAAGTACTATTTTATTTCAATATAATATCTCCGTTACATTTTCCATCAATTGATCTGTTAAGTGCTGACGTGACTGCTAGATGTGCGCCACATGGCAAAACAAATATTTTTTTAACTTTTTTTTCTAAAAAAACCCTTAATCTTCTAAATTTAAAAGAAAAAAAAAAGTTAGAAAATCCAAATCCCATCACCCCACCCCCCCCCCCACCCCCAGAACCTTGAATAAGAAGAAAAAACCCGGATCCCCCGAAGCCCTAACCCCACCCCACCCCCCTCTGGCGAAACCCAGATGCCATATCCCGTTGGAGCCTCCCTGCGAAACCTAGATGCCATATCCCGTCGGAGCCTCATCGTCTTCCATCCGTCCGCACCCATCCTCCACCACCTCCTCCGCACTCATCCTTCACCTCTTCTGCGCACCCATTTTCCCCCTCCCCAACCCGAGCCCAACCTGCAACCTAGAAAGAAGGAAGAAAAAAAAAAACCCAGCGCACGCATCCTCTTCCCTCCTCTACACACCCCACTTCTTACTGGGGAAGACGGGATCTGGGTTGCAGGGAAAGGGAGATGGGTTTTTTTTTTTTTTTTTTTTTTTTTCTTTTCTTTTCTGGGTTGCAGGTAGTGGGTGCGAATGAGGAGGTGGAGGATGGGTGCACAGTGGGTTCGGGGAAGACGAGAGGGGGAAGAAAGGGGTGGATTGCAAGGAAGGGGAGTTGGGAAGATGAAGTTGGGTTTTTTTTTCTTTCTTTTCCTCTCCTTTTCTTCTTCTTCTAGGTTGCAGGTTGGGTGGGTAGGGGGTTGCGGGTTCAGCTTTTGTTTTTTTTTTTTTTTTTTTTAATTTAGAAGATTAAGGTTTTTAAAAAAAAATAAAATAAAAAAAATTTTGCCATGTGGCAGACGTTTGGTAGCCACGTCAGCACTTAACGGATCAATGGATGGAAAATGTAACGGAGGTATTATATTGAAATAAAATAGTACTTGAGGTATGAAAGTGAAATGTTTTAAAGATGTTGTAAGGAATTGAAATCGACCCCAAACCTGAAGTGGTAAAGTGTAATTTACCCTAAAAAAAACTACAAAATGAGATAATCAACTTTTCACGGTTTAATCTATCCATACCCCAGGAAAAAAAAAGCGCATTACTAAATTCAACGGTTCTTGTTTCTAATATTGCAATTCCAATTTCCCTTATATTTAAAAATGCTCATTTTATGGACCTTTTCTTCGTAGTTGTGCATCACATCATTTGCCTAAAGTGATAATAGTTATGCTAAATTACTGAATTCTAGCTATATGTAGCATTTAAAAAGAGCAATGTGGATGCAAATTTCTTCCTCCTTGATCTTAAACAAAATTGTACCTACAAAACAAATCACACCTAAGGTCAAGGCCAAAAGCTTCAAGCGCCCATGATTAATTGGGGGAGGGGGGCTTTGGCCGAAGAACCTCCGATGCCAAAGTTAGAATTTTGAGGGAAAAATGTTCGAAGAATTTTGTAGTATTTTTGCAAGAGAATTGGAAGTCAACTTTGAGGAGAATGATGAGGTTTAAATAGGAGAGTGGCCAGCCTCCTTGGGTGAAAAAGGACCGGCCACCTAGCTCCCTTTGTGGGCTAGGTTCTTGACTTGTGTTTATGGAATGATTACCTAATCATTTAGCTAATTAATAGAATAATTACCTAATTGATTAGCTAATCAATATGATAAAAAAGGGAAGATTTGGGAGTTACATTATGGAGAAGATTGGATGAGGATGGATGAAATAGGTTTTGAATTGTTACCTATTTTGGGCACTTTTGACTTGGTTGAGTATGATTACCCGTTGCTCGCACGTAGGAATCCCGGTATGCCTCAAGGGTATTTTTGTCATCTTCTACCCACAAATTCACGTGTCGCCTTGTGATTATTTTTGGATCCACAAATGCCCCCACATCTGTTGGGCTGCTCGCAGGAAAAGACAGCAGGTGTAGAGTTCTTCTTGCTTTAGGAAACGTAGGATTGCTTCCTATTTTGATGTAAATTCTCTCTTTAATTGGAAATTAGATCATTTTAGGAAAAGGAAATGAATTTCTATCAAAGTCTATTTAAGTCCACCTTAAGTGGATTATTAAATCAACTTTGGAGAGCGATTTATTCTACCTTACAAGAGAGAGAAAGCTAGAGGATATTTGTTCTCCCTCCCCTAGTAATCTTCTACACTTGCCCATGCAAAGAACCATCTTTCGTTACTTTCTTTGTCTTCTCCGCGCAACACCGAGGTAGGAAAAAATTAATTTTCCTTATCTTTTTCTTGGATAGTGCTGCTGTGGGGAGCCGTCGAGGTGGTATGGCACATCGGCTGGCAAGGGCCAGGAGTCGACTCGGCATGGGCTGAAGATGTGTTGTGGTAGGGACCACTGCTTGGGCTACTCGGCTTGGCTAGAGCCAAGGGCAGCTTGTGCTGCTGGGGCCGCGGATTGTGGCGTTAGAGCGTAGTGCTAGGCAAGCTGTATGGCTCATGTCTTTTGGGCTCTTGGACCTGAGGCGGGCTAGGTCGGCGATTGAGAGAAATGAGGAGGTCACGGGCCTTATGGGCTGTTGGAATGCTAGGCATGCAAGCCTCCTGCATGCTGGAATGCTGGGTTGAGCTCCCATGTTGAGTACCGTGATTTGCCAGGAAAAATATGGGCTGCTCTCGAAAGAGAAGGTAAGGAGGATCAAGGCGGATGCATTGGCTCGTCTGATTGCTGTCGTGGAGCTTACTATGAATGAAGGTGAAAAGAAGAGATATTCCCCACCTGATCAAGAGATGCTAGTTGAGAAAAAAACTAAAGATTTCCTCTACTGCTCGTGAAGATCCACCTGCTGCCGAGAGGCCTGTGATTGGCATGACTTTTTCCAATTGGAAGAAAAATAAGGCTGCTAGATATGAGCATGTGGTGTCTGCCATGTTGAGAATGGCTAGTACGATTGCTGATAGGATTGCTCATCATAGAGGTCCTGTCATGCCCCTAGTGCCGACGTCTTTATCAAGACGTTCGTTGTGAGCTAAGTCCGGTTCACATTTAGAGAGACTTGCTATTATAAAGAGCGATAAGGTGAACTCTGCTGCTAAAGTGGCGCTAAGGCCCACTCCTTTTACTGCTGAGACTGATTCGCCTGCTGAGAATGAGGAGACTGCTTACATGGGCAGCTGCTGTGAGGAATCCACTAAGCCTGCTTCTAGGGAGGTTGCTGAGATATGTGTGCTATTTAAACCAGATTTGCTTGAAGATATGGACGTTTGTGCCAAGTTTGTTGATAGCGTTAGAAATGTTGTTTGCCCAAGTTCCTTTGTGAAGTATACGGCCGAGTATAGGAAGACTACTCTACTTACAATGATCCAGAAGATGGAGTCTATGCTCATTGACCAAAAGGATACCAAGGCTACCGAGAAAGTGGCAAAGGTTGTGGCAGCCGAAGCTTATTCTTCTCAGATTCAAGATCTTGAGCATGCTATTTCTGAGCTTCGTTTCGCTGCTTATGCAAAGGATGAAGAGTTGATTATTGCTTATAACCGAGTGATCCACTTCAAGAGAATCGTTGATAGGCTTGAACCCTAAGTGTTGGAACTTCAAGGTGTACTGAAAATCAACGAAAGTCTGAATAAGGAAGTGGATGAGCTGCAGCGCGTCCGTGTTGGTATGCTCGAAGAGAACGAGCAGCTGAAGGGTGAAAAGGCTGGGCTCGAGGTTTCGAGATATTTTATATTTCTTCGAAAGACTTGCTTACTTTTACTTTTGAGGCTTTCATTGGTGAAGTAGTTGAAGAAGTTGGTGCCCAAGCTAGGGCAGTCAGGGGTAAAGTGCTGGATGATGCCGCTACTAGGAGCGTCGCGACTATTGAAGGTATAGCGATCGAGTAGTCATGGGATGTCCAAGCTGCTGAAGTGTAGTCTTCTAGGTAGCTTTTAGGATTTTCTTTGTTTTCCTTGTAGCTCTTATTTTGCTTGAACTCATTCAGCCTTTGCTTATCGTTTATAAACATGATTCCTTCGTTTTTCTTCATCTTTGTTTCTTTTGTTCATACCCTAACCTTTAGACTTTATAGACCAGTGGCAGGCGTGCTACTTTTCTACAAGCAAACAGGCATGCGTAGCTTATGCAGCCGTAGGTGTTGGTGTAGAACTTTGTAAAGTTGTTAGTCATAGGGTTGGCAGCTGGATGCCTTACTTACAGAAGTAGACAGGTTCGTGTAACCATTAGGCTGTTAACCTTGGCTTTGTCCAATTCCATAGGTTGCGTAGTAAGTATCACAACATTTTAGGACTTGGTGTAGGTTGTTCCGCGCTTGGCAGAGGCGAAGTTTATCGCCTACGTAGCATGTCGGCAATGGATAAAGCTTCGTGTATGCACGCTAGCTTGTTTAACCTTTCACAAGAATGTGTGGTTGCATAAGTTTAGCGTGGCTTTACTGCTTGAAGGGCAAGTCGTAGGCAGTATTCCAGAAACCATAAGCTACATTAGTGCACTCAGTAGCAGCTTTAGGGTTCCAGGGCAACCGTCCATCAGATGTACTGCGTAATGTGTCCCCTCTATCTCTAGGGCCTGGTTCCCCACAGATTAAGCCAAGAGACCCAACATCTTTCAGTTAGTTAAGCCTTGAAAAAGGCCATTATGGCTGCTTTTAGGAATCCCAGTGCAAGCCATCGTGCATCTAGTTATACTAAGGCAACCTAGCTCATCCACGTCTAGATATTCGGAATGTAGAGTTTATCATCCCGTCTTGGAGAGCTGATCCATGTGGGTGTTGGGGAATTGGTTTACTCTCTTGCACTGGAGAACAATTAGTTTACCCTCTCACACTAGAGAGCATGGTTTGTCCATCGCAGGGGGGGCGCAATTCCTGCGATGAGTCTTTAAGAAGGACGCGGTCTTCTTTTGAAGTGCATGAGTGATCAGTTGTTGTAAGCATGTAGCAGAGCCAAGTTATGATTACTTATGAATTCCTCGTTGAAAAACGAATGAAACAAACAAAAACTTAGTTGTAAAGTAGGAACTGCATAACAACTGGATAGTCCTCGGCTTGTGAGGTAGTGCCCGTCGAGCTGTTTTAGTCTTCAGGCTTTGATGTAGTGGGAGGTCACACATGGTATTTCCTCAGATTGTAGGCGTTCCACTACTTTTTGATATTTTTATCGTTTCATGGTGGTGAGGGTGTAATTACTTTTGCCGCCTACTCTGTCGATCTTTTAGAAAACCGTATTTAAAATAATTCAAACCGTAATCGGTGCCAAAAGATGAGCCGAATCCTAGTAATAATTTTAAAGCTAAAGTTTGCCATTGTAATCGTACGAAACTGTGAAATCATATTCGTTTCCTGCTATTTAGGAATCAAAGCTACTAAACTAGAATTAATGTTAGGAAGCAAAAAACCAATAGAAAAGAAATTAAGAATGAACTGTCTGATAAGACTACCTTCAACCCTTGGGTTAAAACTTAAAATTTTTAACCCATAAATAATTTTTCTCCTCCAACTTTATGGATTAAATTTTATCCCGAGATTATTAAAGATTGAATTTAGGATAATTTTTTTTCTTAACGTAATTTTTCTTTAAAAAAAAATTATGTAGACTATCTTAATTTAATTTTATGAACATTTTAATCTAAAAATATTTAGATTTCGATAAATATTGAAAAATCACTAAACTGGCACCATGAAACTCGTGGAACACTACCAAAGAATATGAAACACATAAAATAAATTTTTTTAATTACTTTAGCCGTTAGAATTAAATTTGGATCATTAGATATTTTTTTTACTGTTGGATTTAATCAAATTAGATCTTAACGTTGGACTTAATGAATTTATAAATATAAAACTAAAAAAATACACATATATGGTGGGCTAGCCCCACTAACTCAGGAGAAAATCCTGGGCTAAATTTGCTCCAGAAAATGAGTTTTAGGCTTTAATTCATATTTGCCCCCAAGGGTTGGAGAAAGTTGGGGTAAGTTTAGAACTTAAAATTAAAATGTTACTCTAAAGGTTGGAGTAGGTCTAAGGGAAATGATTAGGAAACTCTCTTAAAAGATGGACTCTCCGCCACCTTATATTTTTTGTACAATTCTCATTCAAATATTATAAAATATTATAAGAAAAACAAGTGGTGACGGAGAGTCTATGAAGAATCTCACTTTGAGAGAATCTGCTTAGCATTTCTCTTTCGATAAACATCATGGCCAATAAAATTCCAACAAGCTCTCCAAAAAAAACCCATAATTGAGAAATTTTTTAGTGTTTAGGAATACAATCTGATACACTGTATCATAATATACTGTTAATTTTTTTTTTTTTTATGTATCCAATCACTCGTATATAACACTTTTTTATACCAAACGTGTTTTTGCCCTGTTGAAAAGTCTCTCTATGACCACCACGGCCAGCAGTACCATCCGGGTGCATAGAAAAAAGAGAAAGTCACCTCATCAAAAGAAGGAATAGCTAAAAGCCAAGAATTATCATCATCATCATCCATCGAAGAATAAAACGCGAGACCAAAACCGTGTAGACCCATCACATGGTATCGAAAAATATTGGAGAAATGCTCAACCACATGGTATCGAAGAGTTTCAACATCACTAGCCAAATCCGTCCCAATTTTCAAAGAGGAAATAAAACTACGTCTACGTGTACGACGAATTTAACTCAGACTTTATAAAGGATCATCTTCTTCTTATCTTGATAAATAATTAACATTTTGAATATTTGAATTTGTCTCAAATTCAAGTTCATTTGTTCCAATGAAAAGGCCTTAATTGCCATGAGCCAGTATGTGCAAACCTACTTGAAACTTGTCCCATTTCTTAGAATATTAATAACATATCTCCTTTTTTATGCATTTTTTGTCACTTAAACTTATTATGCGTGCAGATAGATTGCATTTACAAGAAGATTTATTTCTGGTAGTATCGAATTCTCTCTTTTTAGTCTTTGTTTGCGGAAAGAAGAGAATTTATTTACAGTTGCACTTGCACGAAACCTATGTACGGCCTTTGCCTAAAGCCAAAAGGCTTGTTTATCCCAGAAATGGAATATATAGCGGAGAATATATAATGGCTTTTGTTACATTGGCCTTTTGAATTTGGGAGATCAGAGATGCTAAATGTCCCAAGGGCAGTTTCCAATAGTACTTACCTTACAGTATAATACAGTCATAGACCTAAATAGAGACTTACATATGAAGATGCTTGAAGCATCTTCAATATTTGTCTTAGAACATAAGCACTTCATTGGAATCTTTTAACGTTTGGTTCTTGACCCCAAATACACCTAAAAAAATGCCAAACTTTTCAATTGTTTGCTTTTTTTATTCGAGCATTACTCTACACAAAATTAATAAATAAATAAGAAAAAGGGGATTCAAATTTGAGTTCAAAAAGAAAGTTCTAACCAACTTAATTGGTTGGGGTGTTACAGGATTCCTAATAATCGCTCATAATTCCTCGTTGAAATTTGCATCACGATCTGCTTATTCTCTTCTACATCGCACATTCTTTCACTAGTTTTATTGTTTCTTGTCATTCTGATTCCTTGGTTACCCATTATTAGAAGAAATTTATTAATTAGGACCTATATGTAAACCGCACACAAATTAACAATATATGACCGTAAATGTGGATTAGGCTAAGTAGTATTGAAAAAAGTTAAGATTTTATCACAAAATCAATTAACAATATAAGAAATAGTTCAATTTAATTATAAACCCATGTAAGGTCTCTCCATTCATGAATGCGAGATTCATTCTGAACAAAAATGCACTCAAAATGGAATATGCATGAAGATTTTTCAATTCTTATGTCCTCCTAACTAGAAAAACTCGTACTGAAAGATAAGTAATTTAGTTTGATGTGAGTCCTCAATACAAAACGAGCTAGTCATCCTCAATGCAAAAATATCTTTGCAAGACTTGACAAGCAGACGATGCTAATTTCGTTTAGAGTAATGTTAAGAATATTAAATTTATAGATAAAATTTTAAAAATTAAATGACATGATAATTAATGATTAAATTATTATTTAAGTGTTATAAACGTGTCATTCTTATTGACGACATATCACTTATTTTGCAAATTTAATCTACAATGGTTTAAGTACAGATTACAACGCCTCTTTGGCGTTTTCAAAGTTGTTTTGGCATACATAAATAATGAAATACAAGACAAACACTTGCTATTTTATAAATGGGTGCCCTATTCAACCTGGAAAAATAGAGATTTAAGACTGGTTTGGTATTGCTGTGCTTTGAAAAAAAATTACTTTTGCTGTGCTGTGAGAATAAACAGCTGTGAAATAAAGCAGCAGAATGTTTGGTAAACTTTTATGTAAAACAGATATGAAAAAAATTGATTTTTCAAAGCTGGGTTTTGCAACTTCTTGTTTTTGCTTTTTTTTCACCCAAAACTGTAAAAAAAAGTTGAAGCTGAATGTTTACCGAACACAAAAACAGCTCACAGCTTTTTTTTATACCAGCTTTTTTCAGAATCACCACAATACTAAACAAGACTTTAGATACAGTGGTGCTTCAAAGTTCAACAACAAACATGAAGACTGCCACCTATCTGAACTTCGAACGATTGCAGGCTCATATATTATCATCTACTAAGATAAAATCAACACACAAGACAAATTAACAGAAACATATCATCTTTAATTACAACAATAAAATAGATTAATCAATTAATCAAATCCAAATGTGCCGGCAAACAAAAAAACTAGCGTCGTGGAAGAGAAAGTCGAATTTAGAAATTAGAAATAAAATAAAAAGATCACAAATGATTAAAGCCAGCTGACGAACAAAGACAACCTTTGCTTTTAATCATTGGCATTACTATTAGCAACAACATATCCATTTAAAAATTAAAAGCAAATTTAAAGAACAAAAAACAAAACAACAAAAACGAAAAACCAGGGAACGTGCATGCACGAACTGACTACAGTCAGAAGAAGAACCCACCTGCAGGCAAAAACCAGATACGACGTCGTACAGCACATACTCAATTAATTAGCAATTAATTAGGTGCCTCGTTCAAGTCTAGAACCCCATTAGTCTCCTCCTCATCAGCTTCATTAATATTAATCTCTTCATTATCTTCCACCACCTGGATATGATCCGCCGCCGACGCTTCCACAACTACCTGCTCCGTCGCCTCCAACGCAGCTCTGCAATTACTATTTTGTCCCTTGACACTAACCCCGCCAGCTTTCTCAAAGTACTTGATCGCCGCCTGCATCCTCCTCACTATTGCAAAAAACTCCTCCACCTCCTCGTCCTCCGCCGCCACGTCACCGGCAACCCCCTTCTCCTCCTCCCGCCGCTGCTGCTGCTGCTTCTGATGCACCTTCTTCGCTCTCCTCCCATGACACTTATCAATTTCATCATCTTTCTCTACCCTTTTTCTTCTCTCCATTTTTTCACTCAACCCCACCGTATATAACTACCAACTAATCCCAATCTACGAACTCCTTAAACCATTTTTCTTTTTGATTTGCGAGTTTTAATGCAGCTTTCTCGTTGGAGCAGTTTAATAGAACTACCGAGGCACAAGTTCTCTCAATATTCTCTCCTTGGTGGTTGGGTTTGTGGACCTTGTGGTGGTCATGATCGTGACTTTTTCTGTCCAATCTCTATATTATTGGACTTTGAGCATTTTCAGCCGTTGGATTAGCCTAGGCACGTGATGTCATTCCATTTCGTCATGCTGCCGACGCCCAATTGGTTTGCCATAACGACCGCATCTATCCTACGCGCGCATCACAATTCATAGTATAGCGGTGTTTTTCTCTCACTCCCGAGCAACGTACCGTGAACAGTACATATTTCTGTGACTCGCAATTAGCCACGATTAGCGTTGTTAACTTATTGTGTATAGTTTGTTCAAAATTTACGAGAATATTATAAGTATTAGAACTATTCTAATTTCTAACCCATCTACTTTTTTAACATGTAGGTATGCGGGCGGACGTATATATAGGAAAAGAGATTCTCTTTGGATCCGTTCCACATAATATTCCTCATCAAATAATTTGAACCCTTAAAATTTGATTTAACGGCTAAAAATACGGGTTCACTTTAAAAGTTATAATAATTTTAGCCGTTTGAATAAATTTCACATGTCAGAATTGTTTGATGAGGAGGATTAGGTATGGATTCCTTTCCAATATATAGCACTCATATTGTTCCCAATACAGTATTTAATTAAGAGTAATATTACACTTATTATATATTTGTACTGTCATTTATACCAATTTTCTAATAAAAATAAAACTCACCAACGTATGTAAATTTCATCTCTCATATAGTGATTTTACAACTAACAATACAAATACGTGATAAGAATCCGTTTTGAATAAATAAAAATGTCATATTACTTTTTTTATTTATCGAAACATGTCATATTATTAATGAGCCAGTGAGGCATGAGGCGCGTGGAGGTTGGGTAGGGATGGTGGACGGACAAAGCAACTTACTTGGCCTCCTACCTCGTTGCTTCGAGTAGACTACAGCATGACTCACCACTTATAAGTCAACATTTTCATCCATGACAAGGCATTGGCTTTTGGGCGCCACTATGCTATTCCTTAAAACCAAAATAATATCGTGCACCCGCACAATGACATGTCACGTGATTGAGTTTTGATTGATTGATGCAAACCCATAACCAACCAAACCCCTCTTTATCTATCCCCTTCTCTTTAACAGATAGCGCTTTACTGGGTCCCATTGTAGTTTGATTATTGTGGGGTGGGTAGAACAATATTTTACTATTCAAAAATAAACGTTTGATTATTGTTGGTGGGTAGAATAACATTTTACTATTCAAAGATAAGTACGAGTTTGTATTTAAAATTATTCTTTGTTGATTAATAAAATTTTATGTTTATAATTAAAACCGTTCATAATATAAATTAATTTATCAAAATCACCTTAGCAAAAATTAAATTAAGATCGATTAGTCTTCTAACTGTAAAAACAAATGAACATAATGGATAAAAATATTACTAACAATCTATAACCGTTTATGTGTTTGTTACAACAGGTAACTAAATGACCTTAGTTTTAAGCAGTGATGATTTTTACAGAGTAATTCATAATATGAACAGTTCTGATCATAAACACAAAACTTTATGATTCTAACAAGAAGAGTGTTGAACGGGAGTTCCTATTCATCCTTATGTAACCAAACATTGTTCGGGTGGTTATGTGATTAATTATTCTAATCATTTTTTTTTTGTTGTGCTATTCACATACTTTTTATATCTTTCACACATTTTGTTTAATTTTTGTCTTTTGATCTTTTCAATACATTTAATTCGACGACAAATAATTAAGAGAAATACGTAAAATGTGAGTCCTTTAATATTATTTGGGAAAATTTGAAATAGGTCTAATTTTATGGACTACCTTTTGAAATAGGTCCAATTTTTAGTTACTTTGGACCCATATCAAAAAACCCTTTATTATTTTAGGGTGGTGACCTTTCCTAAGTAATTTCCACTTTGTAAAATATACTTAATTTTGTCTTCGAAAAGAATATTATTATCTCAAGTAAACACAATACTCTGTTTTAGAGAGAAAAGGTTTCGAAAATAATATTTTTATCTCAAGTACACACAATACTCTATTTTACAGAGAAAATGTTTTATTAAGAATATATTAATATAGCGCACTCGGAATATGAACACATGCCCTAAAAACAATTGAAATAAGATGGCACCATTAAATTAAAAATAATTATAAGATAGGGAACTGTTATCAGCATTCTAAAAATCTCATTATACATTCATCATAAATGTATTTGTTTTTCTAATTATAGAAAATTTGGAGTGCAAAATGAGATTTTTGGAGTGTTAATAATAATTATCATAATATATACATAAAAACCTCTGTTGGTCGCATGATGTTCACCACCACATATAAATTTATGATAAAATTTTAATATGTATTCTAAGTCTATTATTGTGGAGTGAGACTTATATGAAGCAAGAGCACTATTATTTTGGTGTTCTAAGTCTATCATGCCTCGATATTCATTTATTTATTTTTAACTTTGTTGTATAATGGGTGTTTAGGTAAAATTTGATCATCTATGGACCTCATAGTTCGGGGCTCAAGGATCAAGAAATTTGGACTGTTCAAGAAAGAGAAAAAGAGATTTGAACCCTGATTTGTGTGAGGTGAGCCAACAGAATGAGTTATTGGGGCATATTCAATTTGAGCAGTCTGAATTACCTACTCTTTAAGCCCTGAACAGTGAATTCAAAGAAAATATCTGTCCATGTTAGGTGTTAGTATTCTCGTTTTATGTGATTCTTGTGTAGCCATGTGAGCAGTGGGGTTTAGTATGCAAGACTAGCGGGGCCATTAAGAGAAGTTTGCCATGACTAGATTCAACACCTTCCTCATGCTATGATACCAGTTGCTAAAAAGCAGCTCGTTCAATTCATGTGCTATGTCCGTGCATCCCTTTAAATGTTTGCTAGATCTTAAACAATAGATATAGGAGAGTAACTTATACATTACAGGTACATTATTATTGTGGTGTTTTATATCAATGATACAACATTAATCATTATATCAATAGTATAAGACGTCACAATGACGATACTGACGTTCTATATAAGTCATTCTCAATTTGTTAAGATAGAGGGGGCAGAGCCAGCCTTGAGGGTAGCCAGAGTAGGCGCCCGCCTAGGGCCCCCACTTCGGAAGGATCCCCAATTTTTAGGTGAAGCTAGGCAGGTTTGGATGGGGATGGGCGGGGGCTATGCGGGCTTATATGTAAACGCCAGAACTTGGAAATCTTTTGTTGTAGGGTCGGCCTCGATCAAGGAAGAAGACAATCCTATTCCCAACATCATTTTAATTGCACGATTTTACTTAAGATGGTCCCACCATCTTTTTTTATAGATACACATCTTCTCCCTTTTAAATAGTCCCACCATCTTATTTTTACTGTTTTGCTTCTCTCTTAAATATCACTTTTATGGGGTTTTATTACCCTATTTTAAGGTCACACTATATATATCTTTATTATGTACCTAAAAGGCTAAAACTCTCACATTTTTGAAAAAATGACATTATTTAATGTTCAAATTAATTAGTATATAATATATAATAAATTATGCAAATCCGCTTTGTCCGCTAGGCGTGTATACAAAAATTATTATCCTATTCACTCTAGTATTTTTTCTAGTTGTAAGATGTTGTCTCTGTATCCAACCATTCATTCATTTATTGAATGTGATAAGTAACATTGTAACAATAGAAAAATGATTGGAATTTGGCGTACTGGGTAGGGACTTCTCTTTTGGTTTGAATATGTTGAAAAATTAGATTATGTAAACTTAATAAGTGCATTTGCATCTAAAAATACGAGATGGGTAATATTTGTATGTCTTTCTTCTTTTGATATTAATTTTTAATGATATTTAATATAGAAATAGACTTTTCATGAATTTAGTGAATTTTTTTTTTTTTTACACATGTCAATGTACAAAGGATCGGAAGTCAAAGAACTCTAAGGCCCGATTTTTAACACTCGTCTAGAACCCTAAAATTCTCAAGACCGGCCCTAAGAGTGGGAACCACTATACAAAGATTGTTGGTTTCAACTCATTAGCAGTAGGAAACATAACCGTTGAAATATGCATTTCCACGTATTAATTTCAATAACCAATTGATTCAAATTTCATAACGAGACATATAATCGAACAAAGTCTGACTAACTTAAAAAATGACTCAGTCAAATGAATCTTTCATAGTTCATGTGTTTCCTTGTTTGAAGAGACGAATCTTTTGTAATAAATAAATAAATAATAAAACATAGAGTACAGATCTGTCGGAGGGGTTGGTGGATAGGAAAGGATTTGGATCCTCTTTTAACCCCAAGGAAATGATTTTTTCTGATCAAGACACGTGAGTCGTTAGATTTTTATTTAATAATTATAATTATTATAACTTTAAAATGATTTTTCTATTTGTAGCCGTTAAATAAAAATCTAACGATCCATATATCTTGATCAGACGAATCCTCTCCTTAGGCATAAGAGAGGATTCAAATCCGATACGAAGCTTCCTCTTCTTTTTAATTAAATTGTTATTCGTTGGCAGTTCAAACAGTTGAATCAAAACGTGATGGTGATTGGGGAGTGCCAAATTTGATCGAGTCGTTTAGAAACGATGTTCAAGTCTTCTCCTTAATTAATTAGCCTTTGCCGGAAGTTTCTCGAAAGGTAGACTACACTACAGACCAAGGAACTTTTTTCTGCCCATGTCCTTGAAGTTGATCCGTTGCACGAATAACTCATGAAACCAAAAAATCTTTAATTAATTAACGATTTTAGCTAAAGAAAAATTAATACATGATACTAATACATAAATTAAATGGAGAGATTTTTCTGTGTGCTGAAAACATGGTAAGGTACGCTAAGTGTCATAATACAATTAATTGGATTTTTTATTATTTTCAAGTATCTAACCATTTGTATTATGACACTTGATGTATCGAGTCATGCTCTCAATGCATTTAAAAAACTCTCAATTAAATGATACCAACGATGAGCGACGATGATGCACGCCATTACATGGAAATGCGTATATATTGTAAAAGTTTACATTTCTTACTAATGATGAGTTGACATCACTATGAAAAAGGATAATGCGGGGACTAAATTTCTAAACCAAATTTTGTAAACCAAATGATGTGAATGTTGATAATTGGATTATTATTTAAGTGTTGATTAACGTGCTTATTTTCTATTGATGACACGTCATTTTGTTTGCAAATGTAGTTTAAAAATTTGGTCTCCCTAACATTTTTCCTCTGAAAATCTTTGGTGCTATGATAACCTAAGTGTCACATCATCACTCTATTCGAACTTTAAACGGAATTACATGGCAAGTGCAACATCGATGTGGAGGAGAACATTGATTGCTTAAAGGTAAAAGAGTAATGCTAGGCAAACTAAATTTGTACGTTAAATTTGCAAACTAAATGATGTGTCACTAATAAAAAAATAAGTACGTTTATTAACAATTAAGTAATAATCCAATCATTAGCTTCCATGTTATTTAGTTTACAAAATCTAGTCAACACATTTAGTCCCCCTAGCATTACCATCATAAATTTACCTCAAATCATGGACTGTAACTAGCTAGTTTACTACTTTATGAACTTTTTTTTTTGGAATATCTCAGCTATACAAGGGAAATTTATTGATATGAAAAAAAAAGTTACACTAGTCAAGGGGGACATAAACTTTACCCCTCATGGAACAAGAAAAACAAATACAAGAAAAAGGGGGCAAACACCTTACCCTCTTGAAAAAGAAAATACAAGAAAAAGAGAGAGACTAGAACTTACCTAACTTAAAAAATAAAATACATGAAAAAAGATGGGGTAGACATAGGACCAAACCCCTCTATAAAACCTAAAAGGTAAGCATCTGCAAGACAAGCTGCATAATGAAAGGAAAATCCAAAAAGATTTGGTAAAAAGAAAAAATCACACATCAAGAAGGGAAGACAAACCTGTAGGCTGACATGCTCAAAAAATCTGATTGTAGAAAAGGAAGAATCTCTGTAGGAGGAGCAGCATTCCAAAAAAGTGAAGACGATAGAAGCCCTAAATTGGCTAATTTGTCAGCAACTGCATTCCCTTCTCGAAATGTAATAGAGCAACAAAATACCATTTATGCAATCGGAAAATACATTTTTCCAATGTGTGTAGAGCGACCAAGGAGGAGAAAAAGAACAATAAGCAAAACAAGATATCACGCTAGAAGAATCACTTTCTAGCCATAAATTTTGCCAACCCTACGCGTGAGCCAACTCCACAGCAAGGATAACAGCATGAAACTCCGCATAAAAAGAGGTAGGATGCCCCAAGCTTAGGAAAAACCACCAAGAAAATAACATGCAGAATCTCGGAAAATCCTACCACATGCTGCAGGACTCAGGTTACCTTTAGCAAGGCCATCAATATTCACTTTGACACAAGAAAATGGAGGGGGATGCCAAAGGACAAAGTCTGTAAAAGAAGCTTTACAGGACTCAGTCGAGATTTTAAGAGAGACTAAAAGTTGCTTATCTAAAATAATATCCAGCACGGCCCGGGCTACTACTTTATGAACTTTCCTCAGCCTCTGCCTAATTTACATGGAAGCATCACTCAGTTTGGCGCATGGCTGGCACTTTCAGAGAGGTTACATTTTCGATTAGCGTTTTGCTTCCCCTACAGAAAAGCCAATGCCAAATTTAACCGTTGTAATTTTAGGTTCTCAAAACAAATACAGCTATGCCAGCCATGACGAGGCTTGACTGGTAGCTTAGGTGCTGAAGTGCCACATCCAAGGCATGAGAGAGTGGTGAAGAAATTCATTATAATTTGAATTTGTAAAGTGGTAAACAAGCGTCTCGGAATAAATTTAAACAAAAAAGGATAAAAGTAAAATGCGGATAACATTCGAATTCATTTGTCGCTGCCACTCGCAGAATAATGTTCACATCAGATAGTTCAATTTCTAAAAACATACACCGATGGATACATCTTATATCACGTGTGCATGCTTGGCCATAACGCTGCTCTTTCACTTGGAGTTAGTAGTCTGGAGGTGAAAGGTGATATGAAGATTCTAATTGATGCAATAATTAGCGGGACATGTTCTATTCCTTGGCATCTCACTACCATGGCGTTCAATATTTAGAGGACCGCTTGTAACTTCCAGAATATATACTTTCGTCATATCTATCTGGAAGCTAATTCATTTAGTTGCCGATGTGTTAGCTAGAATTGGGCATCTATCTCATGAGTGTTAGTCCTGGTGGTACACTCTCCCGTGCCGCTTGGTTTTGGGACTTATGTTGTAATTCTTGCCCAAGGGGCTTCTCTTTGTAACTGTTCTTTCCTATATATATATATATAAGCATATCTCCTTAGTTTTTCTGAAGAACAATGTAATGATCATGGGACAAATAAACAGGACGAAACAATTCCAATAACAAACATAGGATCCTCTGCCATAAGACGACCGTGTTGAATATAATCGTTATATAAAATATGGCAAGGACAGACAAGGACAAGGGCGGATATGACCATCCAAACAGACTAGTATGGATAAAGCAGACCAACAAACAAAGAAGAACAACAAAAGGAGAGGAAGGATGCCTCTGTCTTTAACAAAGGGTTCAAGGAAAGGGAAACAATTGAGACCCAACCAATTCGTCAAGGTGATAGGGCGACTTCATAAAAATTCATAATTTAGGGGGTGTATTTAATTGAAATTTTGAGGGATTTTAATTATTTTAATGAATCTATGGGTATTCAATCTGGATTTTAAGTGATTTTCTGAAATTCAAGGCGTATTTAATCAGGATTTTAAGATAGTTTATTAAAATCTTTAGAAATCCAGGTGTATTCAATTAGAATTTTAAATAAGTTTATAACATTACATGTGTATTCAATTAGAATTAGAATTTAAAGAATTTGGAAAAGTTGAGGAATTAGAGGGAATTGGAGAAATTTTGTAGTGTATTTTAAGTATCCACAAATCTCCCATCTCCTTATGAGATTTCGAGGGAATTGAATCAAAATTTTACACGGAATCTTTACAAATTAGTTAAACTCCATAAAAATCTCTTAAATTTCCAATTGAATACACCAAGGTGACAATGGTATAATTGGTATATGTGTAGCATTCAGATGGCCATGGTCTCCCTACTAATACGATCCTCATAACCTTGGCCAAAGAATAATTAGAAAACATGACTCAAGAGAGAAATAACAAGTCCATCACGAATTAGGAAATCAGTTTTTTCCAATAATCGAAATAAGTACGCACATTAAAAACTAGAATTCGACTTGGGCAGAACTTCCATTCTCTTCTAAAACAGCTTCCACCAACGAAAAATAGTTCTTGCAGATGTTTAACTGAACATAGCAATGGGAAAAGATGGGTCAGGAGTTAATAGTTTACACACATTTTTCCAAAAATGGTGGTTGTTTGTTTTGAACCTACACCAGGTTCACCCTATATCAGCAGCTTCCCAGTCACACCAACAAAAAAAATTAGATATTTATAGTTTACGCCCATTTAGAATATGATAGTTACTTAGAGAAATCATATAGGTGAACAAATGTGCATATGCATGCAGTATTCAGAGTTAACCTAACAACCACGTATGCGAGCTTACGTAGTTATCGTTACATCAGAAATTTATGACATTGTGTCACTGGATAATATAATCAATTTATATACAAACCATTCATACTGGATTGCCTTTCATACTCGTCTTGTAATCATGATATAACTAAATGGTCACACAGTGAGACTTCAAATTATAACAACTCAAAAAACAATTCAAATCCAAATCCTTCAATCCCAAATCCTTCAATTATAACAACTCAAACAACAAAGGATGCCGATCAAACTATTTTGCATTGTCTGGATGCTGCAACAAATTGCCATGACCATCACCGCCAACCCATCACCACTGTACCACAACCTCCTACCACCACTGTTCTATTGCCTTCGTCACCACCACCGCGACTGCCACATGGTCACTGGTCACGGGTGGCAACCACGTGACTTTACTACTCTTGAAAAAACTTTTTGGGCCTACTTTGCAATAGGAAAAAGCACCCAACAACTAGAACTAAAACTAATGGGCCGGTTTGAAGTGCTCATTTACAAAACGCTACAGCTTTAAAGAAAAAAAAGGAAAAAACTTTATATAAGTTAAATTTTTTTAACCAATAATAAGAATAGTTCAATTTATTAAAATAAGTTAAATTTCTTAAATTTAATTATTTAATTATCAATAATTATCTATTCAATGATAAGATTTATTATAAAAATCAAATTTCTTTCTAATTATCTCTTTGATTATTTCTTTTATTTTTGTTTTTTTGTTATTTCTTGTTCTTCCTCTTGCTTTAAACCCCATTTATAGATTTTATTTTTAATTTTTATAATCAACCTATATCACAGGGTAATTATTTTTATGTATCTATATGACAAGTTCTTTTTTATAATCAACATGTCACAAATTCATGTGTCTTGCTTGTAGGTATATTATGTTTTTTTCCTACCTTTTAGTTAGGTTTCATATCTCACTTACATGTATAATATATATTCATATATTTGTTACTTGAGTTAAGGTTGTTTTGTAGATAATTTATTTTAGCATATTAGTGTTTTTTTTTTTTGTAAGATATTAATTAGATTTTTTGGAGTTGAAAAATGCATAATATTAGAAGATTTTAATTGATTTTTAATATTTAAAAAATATATAAAATGAGTATAAAAGAAATAAAAACATGTAATTAGATAATTGGACTCACTCCTAAAAACCATCTATGTTTTTGGACCTAGATCTAAAAGCTCCAAAAAAAAAATGCTTATACTTAAAAGTGCTTTTAATGGCCACTCAGTACTACGGTATAGTAGTATGACTCTTCATTTGAAAGTGAGAGGTTTTAAGTTCGAATATCGTGGATGGAGAATTCAATACTAAATTAAGTTGTCCGTTATATAACTTAACCGAACTCTCTTTAGAAACCATCTAGTGCTATCTTTAGAAACTGCACATTAGTTATTTTTTTCTTTTCAAAATGCACTTCAAATGTATGTTTCAACTATAAACACTTTTAACATTTTTCAATCTATATTCAAATCATTCTAATTCTATTCATTTACCACAAGTTCCACTTACAAATCTGCAATCCGATAGTAGTTGATCTCATTCATATTCCTTACTTTCTTTTCCTAGTTTATGACTTTCCTCGTTCTAAATAAATAAACACATTAAAACTGAATACCCAAAAAAAAAGAAAAGACACGTTGGTTTATTTGAACTTGAAATAGCCTAAACATCCAGATATACTGAGCGTTGCAAAATGACAAAACAACCCTTTGTTAATGGTGGAGGGCCCACTCTTGTCCTATGTAGGAAAAAGGCTGAATTGTAATTGTAACGCAAAACCGAAGCAGTGACAAGCTGTTTCCCAATTTCGTCCTCCAAAAACAAAACACAGAGGGTGGGGACTGAGGAGAGAGAGAGAGACCGAGTTTTTTCTTGTGTGTTCTTCTTCAGAGATAACACCAAGAAATCAGAATCATCACACCACCTTGAGTAAGAATCAAGCTTTCCCATTTCCCTGTTTGATTCCATCGATTTTTTTTTTTGATTTTTCGTAAAAATCTTGAGGCTTTCTTTTTGGTAACAAAAAAACTCTCTGAATTTTCTCGGCCGTTGATTCCAAATCCTCTGTTTGTTTTATATTCTGGGATCTATTTTTGATCTGGGCTTCGATATCTTGTGTTATTTCTCCAGATTCTCTCTTGTTCTAGCTCTCTCTGCTTGCAAGTTTGCAAAAGATAAGGTTTTTTTGGAGAAAACAGAGGAGGTTGGCACAGAGGATTTATGTCTTCTAGATTTTATCTGTCGACTGGAGCTCCGAAGAAGCTCTGGAAATCATATCAGCCTCTCTTTTGCATGCACAAACAGATTGCATCTGTTTTTTCCATGCCATTAAGATCACAAAGGTATGTGGGTTTCATTTATTAATTATTAATTTATTACTCTCTTGCGTTTAATATTATGTGTGTTCAGTTTTCAATTTTTATGATATTTAATGTTTTTATGATATTTAATGTATGCATGAACATCAATATTAGTGCTTTGTGGAATTTTGTTGATGGGTTTTCTGTTGTAGGGGTTTTTGATGGGTTTAAGGTCTTTGATTTGTGGTAATTTTTGTTTTCGTTGATGAAATTGGTGCAGGAGTTGTTCTGGAGTGAAGTGCTTTAAGGATTGTTTCAGAATACAATTTTCGATTTCGATTTCTGGACTCGGGTTTTTAAGGGTTTTGGGTTTTTCTTGATACTGAGTTTTGAACTTTTGAGAGAATTTTTGTTTTCTTTTTCTTGTTTTCGGGTATAGGGGGTTTAGGGGTTTTAAGTTCAAAATGCCGGGGATGAAAACCGTAATCTTGAATCAACATGTGAGCTGGAACAAATTGAAGAAAAAGCAACCTACCGTAGAAGAGAATGCAGGTTACATGAAGAGAATTCGGATTATATACAATGATCCTGATGCCACTGACTCTTCGAGTGAAGATGATGAGGATTATGATATTGAGGGAAACCTATTTCAGCATGGTAAGCGCTTTGTTTCGGAGATTTTGGTTGTGGAAACAGAACGTGAATCATCTGCAGGGACCAATGGAGGCAGAATTGGTCATAGTACGGACTTTTATGACTCTAAGAAAAGTAATAGAGTGCTCCCTAAGGGAGTTCGACGCAGAAAATGGGGAAAATATGCAGCGGAGATTCGAGATCCATTTCAAGGAATTCGAAAATGGCTTGGCACTTTTAATACAGCAGAGGAGGCTGCTGCTGCTTATCAGCAAAAGAAGCGTGAGTTTGAGACCATACAGTCACAGCAAAGGACTAAGAGCCACTGTGAAAACATGCCATTATCTGATAAGCATGAGTTTGAGAGTATGCAATTAACGGAGGGAGCCAAGCATGAGCTTCAAAGCGTTCCTTTATCAGAGGAGAGTCAGGATTCATCGTTTTGCCATCCATCACCATCATCTGTGCTTGAAATGTCTGGTTCAGCTGCGCTTTGTATTGGACTCGAAAGGTTGAAAGAAGAATCTGGGGTGGAAGTTTCTGGGGGAGAAGGCACTGTGCAGCAACCAGTTTTTGAAGAAGAGGAATCCATTCCAATGTTGCCACCATTAGATGTCGAACAGTTGAATTTGGGATGCGGGGACAATTACGTGTTTTCTAGCTTGGATCAGTTCTTTGATGGCATGTGTGATATTGTTGATGATGGTATGACAGACACAGTTGATTATCCCGTGTGCAAGGATAAAAAAGGCGAGGCTACGTGTCTTCCCCCTCTTGACTTCAATTTTGGTCAGCAGGATTTCTCTTGGATTGATCAGAAACTGGAACACGGTAAGCCATGAAGTTTTGTAGTTAGGAATTACCAGTAGTTTATCTATTACATGTTGCACAATAAAATGCTCAAGAAATGTTTGAGCAGCGGTGTTTAGCGTTATCGTTTTCTATGTTCGGAGAGAGTTCTTGGGTTTTCACTGTGCTTTTCGGGCCGTCCAAGATTTTTCCAACTCTCAGACTCGGAGTGGTAATATGTTTGAGTAAGCTATTATTATAAACTGAACCTTTGTGTACTCCTTTTCTATTAGTATTAATGACAGGTCAGTTTAGTCAAATGCGTCAAATTGTGATTTCCAGGTAAGTAGGAACGACTCCGTCCTATAAACACGGAGCGAATTGATGTTGATTCTCAAATGTAACGTTGCTTTGCCAAATTTTGAAGAGACGATAATACCAGTGTGAGTCTTAGGAGGCGTATTGTTTAAGGATAATTAAGGGCTGCTTATATGGCCAGGAAAGGCGGCTAATTGAAGATAAGCTTTCACTTTCAATTGACTAACCATCATCTCGCCGGCCCGGTTCAATTTCGATGGGTCCGAAGCCACAAAGCTGACCAAGTACACTGAAAATTGGAAAAAAAAAATTGGTACCGAAAAGGAATTGTTGGATTCAAAAGAAAATGCGATTAAGAATGTCTTGCTTTGCTACAAGTCCTCGATAACTTTACAAGTTAAAAGAAAAACTTCAAGCCCGAGATTATTAGCTGGACTCAAAATCCGAATGGTTTTTAAACTCCCCGAAAAAACTAGGAGCACCGTAAATGTGCAGAAGCCCCGCCCCGTAAACATTACAGCCATCGGAACTTGACGCGGAACAAAACGATTAGAACGTAACTTCCCTGGGCTACAGCTTGAGTTGGAGCTTCAGTACTGCTATTATCTACGAAAAGCCAGTTCGCATACAACAGCAAGATGATCGCTGCCCCATTGCTGCAAAGCAAAACCGAAACTTAGAGAAATACACAACACCTTACTACCTGATCACACTTCCCAAGTTTTCAGGTCAATTTCTATGAGTAGTTCACTTGTTATTTATCGGTGTGTTCACTTTTCTACAGTACTGAGCATAGTGAAGAAGCTTATGATGCTCTAACTCAAACAATTATTCTAATTCTCCTTTAAAGCACGCTATGCGACTGATAAAGCATAAATAATTGGAGATAGAAAGTTACCTTGCTGGGGAGTCCTCCATCTCTTCTTAAAGCATTGACTGGTAAGGTTTCAAGAACTCTGACAGGAACAAGTTCCCCAGTATGCCTGTCACTCAGCGACCAAAAGTATTTAAGTACAAAGCGCAAAACAGTAACACTCAGCCTGTTATAATTTAATGAAATTCCGGACAATGGACCGACCGAAAAACAAAAAGGCATACCAAATATAATCAACAGTTCCCATAAACTCGGAGTGGTATGACGTTGCCAAGGGTTCTCCAGACCTATCTCTGGTTCTACAACTACCCTGCAGAAAGGCACATACATACAGCATTGGGAAAAAGATAATTGGATTTAAGCATAAAAATTTTTGAAAGTAGAAATGATTTAGGACTTACAGGTACTCCCAGGTATGCACTGCAAAGCTTCAAATCGTGCCGAAGACAAGTGACCACTTCACTGCCAGTTGCAAGCCTTACTTCTTCCTCGCTCCATATATATGAAAATGGCCTAATAAAATATTTCGTAATACCACATCCACAATACAGAATTCAGTTAGAACTTTTTTTTTTTTTTAAAAAAAGAAAAAAATAGTTCTTTAACTGCAGTGCATGTCATATGAGAGGTCAAGGAAACAATAACCCATGTCATCCTGCTTTCACTTGAGAAGTTAACCGGAAATTTCAAAAAAATGGATCTCCTGGTTCTCACCAAACCAAAAGGGAGTTTAACAAAAAATAAAGAGAAAAAGAAGACACTAATGAATTCCATAAAGTTAAAAACCAATTATATCTAATTTTAGGTGATAAATGCACTAGTCATATTGCTTGTACATGTTCTAATGCGACATTTGAGGTAACTATTCATACACTGAAGTGCTTGCTTGCTCATTCTGAAATCTGAAGCCTCTGTGATTCGAGTTCAGGACAAACTGTCCGGATATACCTCTGCGGTCATGTAGTCGGATGTCCAACTGCAATAAACCACAGCAAGAACAGCATAACATAAACTGAAACCCATACAAAAAGGAAGGGAAAAAAAAAAGATGACGAAGAAACAGAGGGGGAAAGCAGGAGAAGCCAAAATGGAATCACCTCAGAAGAAGCTAGGAAATGGTACATAGGACTCTGAACATTTGACGAACCAAAAAATTCGGTGTAAGTGAAGTGGACCATCTGAATCAAACATGCTTAATAAATGATATCATTGCAGGAGGTCACCTGTGGGATGCTATTTAGATCTCCGGAAATTATAACAGGGATGCTGCCCCACTCTTGTGATAGCTCGTAAGCTTTTTTAAGAAACAGTCGGACCTAATGCATGATCACATTTGAGATATATTACAAACTATGCTATACAGTCCCATTTCTGAAAAAACATAGTAGAGAATACCTGCCCTAGCTTGATATCTCCGCGTTTTGGGTTGAATAGTAGATGTGTATTCCCAATCACTAAGCTTCTACTTTGGGTGTATGGACTCCTGTACAATGCATATCAGTCGGTGAAATAACCCACCAATATGTGAAGTAAAACCAAATCCTATACAAAATATGCAAACAGGACAGAAAGAAAACTTATACTCACGTTCCAGGTGGTATGTCTGACTCTAATTGATTTTGGTTACTCTGCATTTTCAACAAACAAGAAAAATGTCTAGTGTAGCTAAGCAACAATGGTAAAATGGAAACAAAACAATTGGCAGCACAAAGGGGTTCGTCAACATCAGCAATGGCTGGTATTTTAACAGGGGATGTCACAATAAGTCATAGATTTTAGAAGAGAAATCATAATTTTACTGTGTGACAAGGCATGTTTTAAGTGGCTAATGCCCCCTATACCTTTAATACACAAAGTTGAGCAACATTGTTACGAAGTCCAAAACTTTGGAACTCTATATTTTCTTCATGTAAAAGGCTAAACCTGCATTCAGAAAATCATTGGCTAAAAGCTGGAATAGAAAGTGACTAAATTGATAATAAACAAGAAATGACAAGTTATACCAAACATACAATACCAACATGACCGTAACTAATGAAAATTAGATAGGATATATAATTCAAATGCAGTCATCAAACGTGTTTCTCAAAAAACTATAAAACCACAACTACTATAATAAATATCAAAGGAAAAACCATCTAGCTAGTCGTAAAGAGGTAACAACATATTTGATTTTGAGGAGAAACAAGATTGGATATGAACTGATCTGTCATTTGAACTTAGAAGTCAAAGCAATGTGCAGAAAATTTACAATTTTCAAAAGGTCAACGAAACCTCACATTTCCTTTTTCCAAAATATGGCGCATCCATCATTTGCTTCACCCGTGCGTGCCTAGGGATAGTTGGTAATCATTAATCAGAATGTATGCCAATAAGAAGGTACTTGACAATGGTAAGTGATTACATACTTGGAAAAGAAAATTCAAGGCTACCTTATAAACACCTTCGAACCCATCTTTCCGGAAAAGATGAGCTAAATCATCAAAACGATCAACCTCCTACAGCCATACAAGTAACTTAGTATTAACTTAAAAGTAAGTTAAATAATAAAGATTCACACTTTAGCCTACACATCATATCTACATTGCCAAATTCTTCGACCTTACCTGCAAGCACATGATGCTAGCATTGTAGCGATTGATCTCCTTCCGAATAAGCTTCCTGCGGCGGTTCCACTCCAAGAACATGGGTGGGACTTTGTAGTACAACTCTGGGTGCTTGGATGCATTTTCCACACCCAGAATGTTATAAGAAACAACCACAAATTTCTCTGCATACCACAAAATTCAAAAAATTTAGCACAATGCCTCGTTTGGGTGAGCAATCCAAACAGCTAATTGCAGTAACAAAAAAAATCCTAAGCAAACCCAATCAAATTCAAATTAGCCAAACAGGGAATCTGAAATTTGGATGTTTATTTACCTCCATAGGTGGAAGCAGAAGAGCTGCAGGGAGAGGAAGCCCACTCCCGGGAGCTCTCTGTCTCGGTTCGACTCGGTTGCCGCTTCGTGTGCTTCCGATACGAAGGCGATAATAATTGGAACCTGGATGACGACGGCGGCGGTGGCGGGTCGGATTCTCGGGTTAGGGTTTTAGATTCGGACTTCACTCTTCTGCGCCGCCGCCTTTTGTGAGGCGGAGAGTGAGGGTGGTTCTCTGCGGCTTCTGTGTTGTGTGAATGTTGCTTGCGCTTACGCCGCCGTACATCGCCGGTTTCTTCCATTCTGCCTGACTTTTTAGTTTTAGAAGCGGTGGCGGGAAGTGGAACGCGCTCAATTTGTGGTACGCGCTGCCATGGTGAGAATGGGGGTGGTTGCTCCGAAATTCAGTCAACGGCGTTTAAGAGGAGGAGAAAGGGATAGATGTCCAATGAAGTTAAATGGCCCAATAAAATGTTCAAGATCTCAGCCCAATTTTTATGCCCAATTTTTTTGACAATTCATTAGACATTGACAAAGACTTTTACAAAGTAAACAAGAGAAATGCTAAAAAGATTTTCTAATTAAAATTTTATATTTTTTGTTATTTTACTGTTTAATGTTAATTTTTATGCTAATATTATAAAATATTATGTCAAAACATAAGATGACAACGACTCCATGAATAGTCTCGCTTTTGAGAAAATTTCCTTAGCATTTACTAGTTAGTTTCACCCAATTTTATATGGAACGAGATAAATTTAGCAGTACGTCCTAAACTTACTACTTTCTTCTTTCCAATTGTATCCCTCCACTTTTAATTGAGCTGTAAAATTATAGACTTTTTCAATCGTATGATTTCTCCTACCGTCAAATCTGTAAGTCTCAATTTATATTCCTGCATTGAAGTATAAAGTGTGGAACTACAATTTTCTTCCGTAATCTGGACTACTAAGTAGTTTTGAAAATAGACGGTGAAATTGACTCTAACAAATAAAACGATTGACTTTAAAAAATCGAAGTATTTAATAGTCTAGACTACCAAATACAAACCCATGAAACTAACAAAATATGTGATACTTTTGATTGTTTGCAAAAAATTGACATATTTTGAAAGTTAAAAGAGCTCAAAGCTAAGGGTGCATTTTTGCTCACCACTCTTACGTGGTAGCAATGTTCATCACATTATTTATTACCATTGAATGAGTTTAAATTTTAAGATTTATATATATCCACTACACAGATTTTAAAATTTAAATTTATTTAATAGTAAAAAATAGGGTAATGAATTTCACCATCACTTAAACGTGACGGGCAAAAATATTATCCAAAACTAAATTAAAATGGAATCAACTAATCCGTTTGAGTTCGTACAATGGAAGAAGAACTCATTTCAACGGCTGTTACTCATGGTGGCACCCAAGGGCCAAAGACTGGTTGGTCCAAATGTCCAACAGCCTAAGAAATAATTAAAGAATCACACATTGGTCTGCGCAACACCAACTCTCGCTCACTCTCATTAATTAATGATGTGTACTCCCAACAACTTCACTCCACTCGAAATTAAATTAATCGTCCAAATTTTTTTGAAAAATTGGACAGAGATATGATCTTTCATACCATTTTCAACAAACCCACCCAAGCAGATTTGCAAGATGAGATCAAATCAACTAGTACTAGTACTTCTGCAACTTTTATTCATCTTCTCCATTAATCTAGCAAATGCCAAGTCCACCATAGAACCATGTTCCTCCGCAGACTCCTGCTCCTCCCTCCTCTCCTACATCCTCCCATGGGACTCGAAACTCTCCGAAATCGCCTTCCGCTTCCAACTAAACGTCTTCGACGTCCTGGCCGCCAACTCCATCAACTTAACCATTCCGTTCCCTGGAAACCAAATTCTGAAAGCGAAAACCCAACTAAAGATTCCCATTTCGTGTCCATGCGTGGACGGCATCAGGAAGTCCGTTTTAACGTACACCGTCCACGCGGTGGACACGTTGGATCTGATAGCGGAAGGGTACGGCGGGCTCGTGAGCGCCGAGCAGATTAGGAGTGTGAACGGGATTGGCGCCAAGAATCCGTTGACGGGCGGGCAGAGCGTTTTGGTGCAGTTGCCATGCACATGCTTTAATAATAGTAACAACGGGGTTGCTTCTGTGTACATGTCGTATGTGGTGCAGAGCGGGGAGAGCTTGAGCGGCATTGGCGGAGAGTTTGGGGCGACTGTGATGGAGTTGGTGAGCATCAATGGGCTCGGTCAACCAACGGTTGATCCTGGTGACATATTAGCTATTCCAATTTCAGGTTGGTAGAATTTCAATGAAATTGGTTTTTAATACAAGCGATCATATGTAATACGGAGAATCGAACTTAAAACTTCAACTGCAGAAATAATTGTTACAATGTTGTCATTCCAGTTTTTATTGAAATTTAATGTGTGTTTGTTGGTTTTTAAGATTTAATTAATTTATAAGGAAGAAAGGTAGGTTGGTGAATTTATACATAATTAATTTGGCGAGTAATGTAATTATGCACTTACTGGTCAAAGACGTTCTTGGAGTTCTGCATGTGTTTGGTTTTGAAGCTATCAAGAGGAGAATCTATGTTTTTGGTTAATGTGGCATAGTACAATAAGTTAAAGAAATGAATGAATAAATTTTGGTACTCCCTATACCAACAGTGCTTAGATATGTTCACCAAATTAACCTATAGAATTGATTTGGGCTGGTCATGAATTATTTTAAGTTTATAGAATGATCGGTGTGAAGAGTATTTACCCTCCTTCGTTTGTATAAAAAAAGAGCGTCGGATTTATATATGCAACATAATCGAAGCTGCACATATGTACGTACATACCAAACATATAGATAGATTAGCTTATTAGTTAAATTAATTTAGTGTCACGGTATATGCAGCATGTTCATCAGCAAATTTGAACTGGTACAATGAGAGCTTAATAGTTCCAAATGGTTCATACGCCTTAACTGCCAACAACTGCATA
Source organism: Pyrus communis (assembly GCF_041283825.1). Taxonomy (NCBI): domain Eukaryota; kingdom Viridiplantae; phylum Streptophyta; class Magnoliopsida; order Rosales; family Rosaceae; genus Pyrus; species Pyrus communis. The sequence continues at coordinate 1,609,089 of NC_142570.1, read as the reverse complement.
AAGTGCTTTTGCAGATCAACCACTCTCAAGTAAGCATGTTTAAATTCCATTTTACTAGCTACTTAGCTTACTGTCATTACCAATATATCATGCTCACAATTTTTCTACATGTTAAAAGCCTGGCATATTGTACATTAATTTGTACTTAGCTGACTATCTTGCTTGGTCATCAGCTTGCAGTGTTCCCCATCTGGCATTGTCCCCTCATGCTCTCACCTGCAATGCAAAGACTCCGATGTCTTCATCGGCGATGTGTTAACCAAACCAACAGCATTCGGTTGTAATGTCAGCACATGTGTGTACCGAGGCCACAGTGGCCGCAAGATTTTCAGGAGGTAAGAGCAAGGAGAAAGCCTTACCTAATAACGCTTGTCTGGGGCACCATTTACACAAAAAGTAGATCCAGCTGCAACTCACATGCACTAGTAAGACAAACCATTGCAATTGGATATTTATTAGGGTGGTTCGCTATCCAAACACTCATTTTTATCTCCCACACACCCCTTTCAATTTTCGGTCATTGGATCGAATGATTTGAAGATAAATCAAATAATAGAAATTAACAAAGACTGTATGAGAGATAAAAATAGAAGTGTTAATAGCACCACCCTATTTATTAACACACAAGAACAAGATTCTAGAGCCAATTTAACAATTACCTTGTATTACTTTTTAACTATATCCTTTTCTTGCGCAGTTTGGAAAATTCTTCTCATGCCAATTGCTCAGGTGACAATTACTAAAACGTATTCTTTTTCTTTGATGATTATTATTATTTTGTTTCTGTTTACTGTAAAAACCTGGCTGTGCAGATGTACAGGATTACGGCGCAGTGTCACCAGAGCCATCTTCTAATCCTGTAATCCCATATATATCTTTACCTCCGTCAGCATCACCATCTTCTTATCCACCCATGGGAATTGGTGCTTACGGACCTACGAGTACACACAACCCCAATACCCCTAATCACAGCAGATTGCTTACTCAATCTTCATACTACATTTTGTTGGTTGTCCTTGCCCTCTACTTTTTCTTGTGATAAAATTAATCGATGCCAATTCTAAATGTCCCCATGTAAACTTTTTGTTCTTTTGATTCATATTTTTCAATTAGATGCTCAATCCAACCAATGAAATGACATAAAATGTCAGAAGCAGCAACATTTGCAATGTATTAGGTTACTGCCCCTTCTCATTCTTATGGTTTCAACTTGTAACGTAATAGTTACATTTGTTTGGAACATTCTCAGGCTCCTTAAGTTTCCACGCACATGTCAATTTCTGTTTGTGCATATTAGGATTTTACTACGGATCATAGTTACCCTAATCCGTGTACGTATGGTAGTAGCTCAGAGTTGTCAGCGAGTTATGCTCACAAATCAGAAATCTACACGAGCTTGACCCATTATAAATTGGTATGCGTTGGGGTCGTCTGAGCCATTCCGCTAGGAAAACTTACACATAAACTTCAGCCCAAACTCTGTCCACAAAGCCCAATGGTTCATCTGATCATCGACTGCTTCTTCTTCATGAGAAAATATGGCTTGTAACTATGTGTATTGTCCACAGCCATTAGTATTAGTAATTTTTTTTATCACGTCATGCGATAGAGAAATACTAATGTGAAATAATGTTACTGATTGTACCACAAAAATCTGCCCTTTTCACAGCACAATTTCTTTTTCTTTTTTTTTAAATTTCAGTTTTTCTCTTTTAACCAAACCTGGGTTGTTATATAATCAACATATCAAACCTATCCCAAACCAAATTAGGGACTGATTGTTCCTGCAGGCTGCAGTGTGTTAGAGACGTTATAAATCTCCACCATGAACATATGTATGTGGAGTTCAGTTCCCTCACCAGTACTGGTTATTCATTCTTATCCCCAGCCGAAGGCTAGCTAACGTGGCACCTATCTCTTCTTAGAGCACACAGGTGTCGAAAGCGAACTCGATCCCACCATTTCATCAGTTGCCTAGATTTCAAGCCATCATGGTCGAACTGACAATTACATTATGCTGCGTTTGTTGGATATGATTTATGTATCATGTATGGATGATAAACTAGCAGGACAGTATGTTTAATATGTGTCGAACCTGTCACTCTTCTTCCCTCGTGATATCAAATCGATCAATACCAATCTTTCATAATAAGTTTGATTACATCTATGGAAATCCAATTTATAGGGCTCAGTGGCCGGCACAATTTGAGTTTTAGAGAATTAAGACTCAAGTTGAGTTTTAAAAGATTAAGTGAGACTCGAGTTAAGTTTAAGCTTTTACAATGAAAACCATAAATGCTACAATAGCAAAGTTTGGATATGGCATGGGCAATTTTTTGTTTGTTTGTTTTAATTTATGGTTTTGTACAACTTTGGTAGCATTCCAGCCCATAACAAGATTGGGTTTGCACAGAAGTTTAATGAAATTTCGTCCTGGCTTGGCTCCAACTGTAAACTTGTCTTGATAGCAATTTTTCAGCTAAATATTGACAAAAAAAATTTTCTTCTTATTACGAAATTATCGCACACAAGTAGTAAATGTAGATGTGTACATGTTACCTTCCTATTTTTGTGCACTTTTGCGTGTGAAACATACTCAAGGGACCAAAGTCAATCAACTTGCTGCTAATCAACGATTGTGGGTGGTGACACAATAAGGTGGATGAAATTTGCGAAAAAATGGTTGGTTTAGTGGGTAATACCTTCGAATTTATCTCTTGATTCGTAGTTTGGAGTTCTCATAGCCTACTCGTTAGTGCTAAAGCTGCTCCTTAGCGCATATAGCCGTTCGTTAGTGCTTAACCTACTCTTTAGTTAGCGCACATAGCACGCAGTGAGACTTAGCTTATGCATGGACATAAGTCCAATGAGAATAATGACTTGATCATGACTTATGGGTGAAAAATTAACAAGAGCTTTAATTCTCTCTTAAGTCTTAAGTTCTTAACTAGAAAAAGATATTTTTGTATTTATCACATGAGAGATTGTAATATTACTGTTTTTATGACTCAGATTCGTTTACCAATAGAAGTAAAAACCTAGATATCTAAATTTAGCAAATGGTTCCGCAGTAAATTCATCATTTGGAAAGAATCGCATTCACATAGTGGTTTAGGGTGAGAGTGAGAGATGGGAGCCACAAGAGAGTTGAAAGAAACCCTAAGAGGAGGGGCGGGTGGGGGGGACCAAAAACAAGTTTCTACATAAACCAACAAAATAGTCTCTCTCATTTTTTCTCCCAAAACACACCTGCTACACAAGCAATTGTGGCCTTCCCTAACTCTAGTTTGGCCCACATGGATCCCTCAGTTTGACTTGCAACCAATAAGAATTCAGAGAAAAAGATCAAGTTGAGAGGCTTAGCCAATGAGCAGTGAGATACGACCTCCCTGTGGGTCCCAAGAAGCTTTAGCAACATCCCCTCCTCTCTTCCTAATGTAGCAAAGCAAAGCAAAGCAAACCACCAAAACAACTGCATGGCAACGAAGGTAAGAGTAAAAGCGCTGCAGTGGGTCTTCCTTTCACTCTCACACTCTTCTCCCACACCCCACACTATAATTATTGAACCATTTGGGCCTCTAAATAAATATGTGAAGCCACCTCAATATTCCTTGTTCATGAGTTGTGACTACTTACAACAAAAGCACTTTGTTCACCTCAACATTACTCTTCCTGAATTCAGTTGTGACTTATAACAAAAGCAATTGTTCATCGGTTTGATTCTTGCTAGATTTTATCAAACATTTTGCTGTTTGCTGCTGCAGTATGATCACGGATAAGAAAGCTGCAAATGCAATGGGAGGCAACACGGCTCGAGCTTGCGATAGCTGTTTGGTGAAACGGGCACGATGGTTTTGTGCTGCTGATGATGCTTTTCTTTGCCAAAGATGTGATGCCTCGGTGCACTCGGCGAACCAGTTAGCAAGCAGACACCAGAGGGTTCGGCTCCAAGGTTCATCTGTCAAGGCCAATGCGTCGGTGCAGCTGATTGTGGAGCAAGCTGCACCGGCTTGGCACAAGGGGTTCAAGCGCAAGGCACGAACCCCTCGCCACAACAAGAAGCCTGGATTCGCAGCCAAAGATGAGCAAGAGAAAGTAGGGCTACACCCTCCTCTACCTTTTGTTCCGGAAATCGGGTGCCAAGAAGCAAATTTGATGGAGGATGAGGAAAATGAAGATTTAGAGCGGCTTCTTTATAGGGTTCCAATTTATGACCCTTTTGCGGCCGAGCTTTGCAATATTTCGTCAAGTGATCAGGTTGGGAACAATACTGGTGCTATTGATCTCGATGACGAAGAGATTGAGATCAGAAATACGGGAAATGACTTGGACAATTTGGGAGGGTTTCTACGGTCGGAAATGGAGCTGGCGGAGTTTGCTGCTGATGTGGAGAACCTGCTTGGAGGGGGACTAGATGAGGATTGTAGTGACATCAAAGGAGTCCTGGGGCTATTGGACGAGGGTAAAGAAGTGAAGGTTGAAGAGGAAGTTGAAGGGATAGAATTTAATCCTTCGATCTTGGATTGGAACTTGTATTACGATCAGTCATCAGCTGTACCGGTACTAATGGGAAGTGAGGAGGACAAGGAGGAAGAGGGGAAGGTAGTCCTGTTCATGGGGGCTCAGAGTAGTGATGAGATTGGATTCATGGAGAACAAGCAAATATTGATGAAGAGGAAGAACATATGTTTGAAGCTAGATTATGAGGCAGTCATCACTGCCTGGGCAAGCCAAGGCTCTCCATGGACGACCGGAACTCGACCGGAGCTCAACCCTGACGAAGGCTGGCTAGACTGCATGGTAACAATACTACTCTCTCTCTCTCTCTCTCTCTCTCTCTCCATTTTCTGGTCCTACTGATCTACTAGACTACTGGACAACAAAAGCATACTCATTCATTCGAATCACTCAGGTGTACTCTTCTGCATGTGATTACTGTCTACTGAAAAGAGTAAAAACAAAAATTATGATTACATATATATAATTACATCAAATCCGCTATACATTTTTAATTAACTCTGTAAGGATGATTGCCTATATAATTAAAATCTATCTAGCTAACTTGTGTTACTTAAGTAAGTCTATTAAGCTGGCACAATTTTTACAAAACCTAATTAGGTTTTTTTTCTTTCGATCAAACCTAATTAGGGTTATGTATTAAATGGTTATTGCAGGGTATGTGGCCTACAGAAATTCATCAAGCACATGGAGATTCAGCAGGATGTGTAAGTGGAAGGGGAGATGACCCGCGAAGAGAAGCAAGAGTTTCTAGGTACAGAGAGAAGCGAAGGACACGATTGTTTTCGAAGAAGATAAGATACGAAGTTAGGAAGCTGAACGCGGAGAAGCGGCCTAGAATGAAAGGTCGATTCGTTAAGAGGACAACGTCCAGCTTTGGTGGGGTGGGAAGTAGTAGTAGTAATGCTCCTGCGGCTGCATTTCCCTACCTCATGATCAATAAATAACCGTACGTAGCTGTAGCTCTCGTATTGATTTTCATGAACATCCCAATTTTGCTTGTTTAATTTCATGGCAAAATTGGACTGACATTGATGTATATGCAATGTGCCATACATATAGCCTGCATTTTTACGATAAATGAAGTAACTTGGTAGCTTATAACTAACACAGTTAGTCCATCTCTCTCACTACCAATGTATTAAAAGGCAAAGGTGTAGGTGAGGCGTCCCATGGATAGCCCCACCTAGGTGTGAGATGTGAGGGAAAGCCTCATGGTGCCCAATGGCGTAGCCACACCAAAGGCTACGGTGGGTTGTAGGCCAGGAAGAGTTTATGGCATACGTGTGTTTGTGTGTATTTTAGTGCATAATCTAATATAATAGACAAAAAAAACTACAAGAATTATTTTTTAATGAAACTAGCCCGACGAGTATTTAGCACAATTAGAAATATAAAACTCATCATGGAAATTGTGATGCCATTTTGTTCAAGATTATTTTGTTTTGATTCAGCGGGCTTTATATTAGTTTCAATCAATTTTTTTAAGATTGCCTTTACATCTACTTTCCCTGTTTTGATTTGTGCTAGTTGTGTGATTGTAATTGAGATGTCAAACTTTTTATTTTCTTCTTGTGTTTGCATCTAAATATATGTAAATTTGATGATTTATTGTAATATTTGCGGTTTGCAAATGTGAAGATTTTTGAGTTCATGCCAAGTAAATTTTAGGTATACAAATATGTTAAACTTAAATTTTTGCATGCAATAAAAAAAATCATTTGATTTTAGGGTAATTTTTTTGGCTAGCCCACCCATAAAAAAAATTTTGGCTCCGCCATTGATAGTACCTAAAATTTTAACATATATATATACACACACCTTTATAAAATATAATACTTTGTAAAACAAATATAATTATAACTAAATCAAAGATAATATCGTCTTCCTCATTACTAAGTCTAGTTGTACTTAGGAACTATGTCATAAAGTCTTGAAATGTTATAATTATTTATTTTATTATAAGTAATTATAGAAAACTTCAAAAGAAATAAGGGTGAGTGACCACAATTATAGAGAATTTTAAGGAAAATAAAGGCTAAATGTCACAATTACAGGGAAATTCAAAAGGAAATAAAGGTTGGATGGAACAATTATAGGGAATTTAAAATGAAATAAAGGCTGAGTGAGCAATTGTAACATCCCACATCGTCCAAGGGAGTGGATCCTGTAAGCCTTATATGTATATTCTCATCTCTACCTAGCACGAGGCCTTTTGGGAGCTCACTGGTTTCAGGTTCCATCGGAACTCCGAAGTTAAGCTAGATCGCGTGAGAGCAATCCCAGGATTGGTGATCCACTGGGAAGTTCTCGTGTGAGTTCCCAGAAACAAAGCCGTGAGGGCGTGGTCGAAGCCCAAAGCGGACAATATCGTACTATGGTGAAGTTGAGCCTGGAATGTGGTGGGAATTACAGGGACTTTAAAAGGAAATAAATCCTTAGTGGAACAATTATTATTATAGGGAATTTAAAGAAAAATAAAGGCTGAATGGAGTAGTTATAGGGAATTTGAAGAGAAATAAAACTATGCTAATTAAAAATAAGATTTGGAGAGTCTTTCTTGTTCGTTCAAACTTGAAGTCTCCAACATTTTAGAAATAGCCATAGATTTTGAAGGGAAAAAAATGCCCAAGTTGAATGCCTGGGCATGCCTTAGCCGCCTAGGCGCGCCCCAAATGCCACCCTACGCCCACCCCCACAAAACAGAGGCGAAAACCCAACCGCCCAGCCTCCAAGACCGCCTAAGCGCGCCTCGAACCGAGTTTTTTTAAAACACTGCTCACTACTACTCATAACTAGCTACTACTTTCAAATTCGAAGCTTTACTGAACAAAGTCAGAAGAGCTCTCTCTCTCTCTCTCTCTCTCTCTCTCTCTCTCTCTCTCTCTCTCTCTCTCTCTCAAACACTCAGAAAAACACATTAACCAATATCGACTTTGAAATTGTGTGTGCTAATTGATGCATGTATAGCTAACAACTGGTTGGCAATAGCTACTACTATCTTAGACTTGAGTAACAATATTCATGTTTTCTTAATTTACGGAAGAGTAAAATTTTAGAAATCCCCCCGAAGTTATACGAACTTAACTTCTTATTGCCTTTACGTGGCGGTGTGCACTTGCCTTGATATAATGGCAATTTGGATGAAATGTGAAGAAAATAGACAGTATGGGGAAATTGGCTACAATCATTCATTTGAGTCCTTAGCTTACTAAAAACAAAAGTTCAAAGAGTAAACCAGAAGGCAAATACAAGTTCATGGAGTATTTTGGCAATTTACTTAACAATACTCTTCTTGTTGATAATGATATTGTAGTTAACTTCCTTACATCCACGTTTAATCAAATTTCGTAATTAAAAGTGGATTATAAGCATGCCTGAATGTAAGCATTCAACCAAAACAAATTCGTAATGGTTACAGAGACACAAAAATATCTTTCAAACACTTGATGCATGGAGACACGAAAATCTTTTTCAAACACTTGATGCATGACATGGTAATACACGTACAATCACGTATATCTATGAATATGATTGTACTATATATTGATAAGTCAATTTCGTGGGTAAGTACATTAAAAAGCTGTTGTGTCACTGGTACTATTTTGATTAGGGCAACATGTTCCACATCCATCACATAAGTTGAAAAAGAGAAATCACGATTCAGAAACCAACTCACAGTACAATGATTTTTTTTATACACATTCTTTGGGGGCACGGTTAATTTTGATTCATTTTACTGCCAACAAAAGTTAACTTTGAAGAGAGAAAAGGGAAGAAAGATGGACAAAACCTGCCCAAGTTGATCAACAGGTTCCAGAATTTGGCATTCACCACTATAAATTTCATGCAGTTGTTGGTAGATTCGGTTAATGCAAATACATATCTAGGAATAAGAATTAGGGTTTCTTCCTTCTGGCTAAGCAATGCCAATAGGAAGACGATCTTTTTTTGTCAGATATACTGCATCAGTAGAGTCTTCTGGAAAAAAGAAAAAACGTGGTTGTGTTTTTCAGGAGAGGAGAGAGTGGTATTGCCCGTGGGTTAGGACCACCAGACAAAATTAAGTCTCTAAATTATTTATTTCAAAAAAAAAAAAAAAAGCCCTTAAACTCTTAAAAATTATCAATTTCATTTCTTATTCTGAAACTCTTATTGTCACGAGTAATAATTCAAAGACTAAATCAGCAATTCACCTATCTATATATGATACCCCTTTGGATTCGTTCTTTGATTTAAATTTTCGAAAGAAAAAAAAAAAAAAGAAATTTAGGCTTGTTTAATAATCATTTAGTCTTTACCTCAAAAAAAAAAAAAAAAATCATTTGGTTTTTTGTTTTTGGTTTTCATTTGTTGTGTCAGTAATAAAAATTGAAATACATAGATAAAATGATGGATGAAGAAGAGTGAATATAGAGGATGATACAAAGAAAGACAAAATAAAATGTAAATTAAAAAAACTATATTACATTGTTTTCACTTTTTAAGATTTTGTTTTTATTCTCTCAAAAAAAAATTGTTTTTATTCATTCTTCTTCATTTTTCCCCCTCTTCCATCACTTTTCATGATCCCTCCTTTTCACTATATAAAACGAAAAAAGAGAATCAAAAACTAAAAATGAGATAATTATCAAATGGGTTCTAAGATTTTGAATAATTAATTCGAGCATCTGTAGTATTTGCAGTGCCCAACCATAGATAACTCACTCTAGTGAAAGCAATTGAAACATCTTAAGCAGAAATCATACATCGGTTACCATTTTAGTAGTTCAGTCCTCTATGAGCAAGGACTCTCAAAGCAATCGAATCAACCACCAATCCTTTTCTCAAGTCAAGTAGTATCCAAAAATAACAATAAAATAAAAATATCTGTACAATTTATTATAGTTTTGCATACATGGGATGGGATGTGTACTACTAGTATAGTTTAAAATAGAGCTTATCAAGATTTTAGACTAATTTATGTAAAAGGTATTCAATTATTTCCATTACGTCTTCTTCTTAGACGTCTTCCATAAAAAATTTGTAATGATTATATATCTTAAATTGACATCGACAAGTACACGAAGGTTTGTATATTATTATTAAGGGAGGATTTGAAACTATTACAATAATTTAGGAAAATAGGCAGTTTCGAACCCGAGAAGCATGGATGGAAATCCAACATCTTCCGCTAGGATATTGGACCACATGCGATTCAATTTACAGACTTGTATAACTTAGAATATTAACTAGCTAATCAATTTGTTAAGAGCGATCATACAACAAAGTTGTTCGAGTCCAGATTAGTACTTTTGATTCTGCTCCCACTCAAGAACATGGGGTAGTTTTGATGAGCGGGTACTACACTCTTCTTTTTACCTTTACTTAAGAAAAATTAAGAGACATAACTCAGTAGAGAGTACATAAAGTCAAAAGAGAGTGCGGAAATCACTTTCTAAACTGTCTAGTGCCGTTAGTAAACGATGAAAAGAAATCCAATAGTTGGGGTGCAGAGAAGTAGTGTTGTATAACTGTTGGGTTCACTGGCTGTCTTGCTTTTAACTGCAGACACAAAAAGATTATTGCTCCTTTCCTTGGTATGTTTGTTTTTGAGTGAAACCTTGTGATCTCATGGTGGGAATATTGCCATACGGTTCAATCTCTTCCAGTTCCAAAGATTCCATATGTGTACGTACGTATGCATGCATGATTGATTCTTGAAAAAGGTTTTGATAGCGCTGTTTTTGTTTATTTTTTTATTTAATCAAAATTAACATGACTAATCAAATGATGATCAACGCTTCATTAACAAAGAAATGTAACGTGCCGTGCCCGAAGAAGGTTAAGGTGACAAGAAAGCCACCATGCAATCTTCAAAATACAATTCCTAAATTACGTTTTCATAACAATTGATCAATGTAAAATGACTCGTTTGGAATGTCATCAACAAAGCAATGAGGACAAACCTATCACTCTTTCATATGTTATATAATGGGATGTGCTATTCACAGACCCTATTTTACTTTTTTCACCTCCTATTAATTTTCAGCCGTCGGATCGTATGAATTGAAAAATATCAAATGACATAAATTAATGAGAGGTGTGTGGGAAGTAAAAATGGGTATGTGAATAGCACCACCCTATATAATATATCATAATTGAGAATAATCCCATGAATCATAACCCCTGAACTAGCTAGTTAAACGTACTGTGATCATCTTCTGGGAGTTAAAAGTTCTTTGTGTACTATATAAGGAAGCAAGAAGGGGAAGGAAGGGGAGAGAGAGAGAGAGAGAGAGAGAGAGAGAGAGAGAGAGAGAGAGGAAGAGCTAGACTACTTGCATTACAAGCGATCTTGAGGAGCTGATGTCGATATGTGAACATGAGGGATCGATGGAGAGGGGAGCTACCTTCGGTCCAATTCAGAGGGCTGAGGAGTGGCTAGAGCTGTCATCTCATGCATTTGGCTGCTCCCTTAATATTATTTTCCAACCCTAGTAGCCTGCTGCCTGCGCAGCTGTGCAACTCTATTCAATTAGCTGTTGCATGAGAGATGATAGATATACTGAATATAAAGGGTTTGGCCTGGTGCATGGTGTGGGAGCAACTCCTTCCGCGCGCTTAGCCCGCCCATTGGACTGAAGGGAGCTCAGGCCACCACCGGTTTCACCACGTCGCGTAAACCGAGTCAAGTGCATGATTTTCTTTTCTTTCTGTTGTCTGCTCTTAAGACTATAACCATTCTCATCACTGTCATATCCTCGTCGCTAATAATCATCGGATGCCACTTTTACTATCATAATTTTCTTTGAGGTTTGATGAATCTGCTTGACAGGAAAGAAGAAAATCAAGTTGGAGACTTCGAGCTAGCGTGGATGATGTGGTTTTACTACAACAGAAATCCGAACGGTGATGCAAAATCCAGGAAAACAAGAACGTGTGCTCCGGACGAGATTGAACATTTTTCTTGGTATGTGTCGAGTTCCAGTCTTCGAGTTAGAGAAGCAACAATTACCGAGAGGACCGCAATAAAAACACAAATTGTAATGCCTTGGAGAATCAGCAACTATTTTTCCTTAGCACTTGAGCAATGCAAAAGGTTTATGATACATCATTCATACATAACCAAAGACAAGAAACTTATTCTTTTATCTAGGCAGAGGCCTAGTTCAAATCAGCGTCAATTTTTGGAAGCTAACAAGCAAGATAATCTAGTGAAAAGTCGAAGCCTGAAATGTCGCCAGAAATCTGTAACAACAAAGAAAAGATAAGACTGGTTTCACAAAGTCTAGAGATGATAACAGAATATCAACAATGCAACGAAATCGTGATGTATTTGATCCCCAACTTCCCTCCATTTTCTGCATTTCACTGCAGCCCAAACTTACTCACCTGCGCGAAGAAAACATAATAAGTGCACCAATTATAACTGCAGACCCTCTTCATTTACATGCAACATTGAACATATCACGACACAGAAACTTTGGATTCCATGTCAAGCAAAAAATTTAACAATCCATGTTAAATCTGCATCAAGAGTGATGCTAGCAAAGCTCAGTATTCAAGTCATTCAACAGATTCGACTTAAATGTTCAAAACAAAATGAAGGTTTCGGCAAGACTGCGCAAGCAACCTTCTTAGCTCCATAACCCAAATCCAAACTCAAAATCAACTGAGTAGATTGAGGAGATTGACAGACTTCAAGATCATACCAAGAGGACCGAACACCAGAATGCATTTATACACAATATTCTCATGCTCTATGCTTTCTCAAGTTGAACCATTACCAATTTGTTTACGATAATTCTGTTTCCGAAAGTTACTGTAGATCTACCAAGTCAAAGATGACTCAACTTGCTCAGACCTTTCAATGAACTGTCCAAAAACTTAGAAGCTAGCAAATCCAACATGACATCGAAAGCCGTGCAAAATGGATAAAAGACATTATATGCGAAAAATCATAATGGAAAAAATCCCCATAACGCAAGAAAGGAAGTTGCAGGGGTAAATCTTCCGAAGTTTGTAGATTCATGTCTTTGGTTTGGTATATACATGTTTACTACCTAAATCGAGGTAACCCTCACCAGGCAGCAAATATACATCAGAATTGGATTAGGCATTCTATCAATTTTCAAAAACTCAAGTACTGATAAGCAATTGATCCAGCTGACAGTCCCGATTCGACTCAAGCCTCAAACTAAGAAACTAAAGACCATAGCTACACCTACACCTATTAGGTTTCACATTTCAGAAATTGAGCTGTTTCCTAGTGTTTTCTGTCTGAATAAAACTCCAACCTAAAGCCCTAAATCATATGCCTCACCAGAATCAAAAAACGAGAACCGGAGTCTTAATTCACAGCGAAAACGAGCAAATGGAATCGAAAAGCCCCAAACTTGAACAAAATTTCACCCCAAAAACTGAACTTTCAAATCCAAACAATCAAAAATTGCAATCAGATTATCAAATTGGGAGCTCACAACGCAAGAAACAGTACCTGAAACCGATCACTCGGATTCCACGGGCTCCGGCTTCGGACCTGAAATTCCCAAAAACAAAAGCAAAATGTCAATTAATTGAGAAAACTGACAAACGACGGGAAAAGATAGGGTACGGTGGCGGACCATGGAACTCGTAAGGACGGTGGTCCTTCCCCCAACCGATGCCGCGAGTGGACTCGAGGTACTGGTGGACGAGGTGGCGGCACTTCTGGAGGTGGTTGACGCCTTCGATGCGGTAGCACCATCGGAGCTTCTCCCTGATGATCTTGGCCTTCTCGATGTCGATCCACTTCTCCCGCACCAAGTGCTCCCTCATCTCAAGCATCGCCACCGGGTCCTTGTACGGATTCGCCGGATCAAAGTCGTCCGGCGGCGACTCGTCGAAGTCCACCACTCCCTTCTTCCGCCCCATTTTTCTCTCGCACTTTTGGATTGCTCACTCCCTCTCTCCCTCTCTCCCTCCGTGTTCTGGCTTTGATTTTCGCAGCTCTGCAGCTGCTTCAGGTTGTTGAGCTTTTGGGTATTTGGGCTTACGATTTATCAGGCTCTGGTTTTGGGCTCATCTCCTTTGAGAAAGCACTAGGCCCATTTGGGATACTTTTGTAGTAAGAAAACGGGTTTGTCTTCAGCAGTCCGACATTTTATTAATTAGATTAGCAAGTTGACAAAAAATAGTGTTTCAATAATTCAATCATGGCCAACTATTTCTTGCTAGTAAGTAGTCTGGATTATTGAAGAAAAATTGGTAAGAAAACATGTTCACTTTGAAGTGTATTTCCGTGTTAGTGATTTGCCCACTCTATTTTTATCCCTAAGCACCTCTTCTTTCTTTTTCTTTTTTTTCTTTTTTTTTTTTTTTTTGGAAACAGCACCTCTTTTTATTTGAACTTGAATGCAAGTGATTAGGTATACTTCCTTAGTCAACTGGTTTAACATGCAATTGCCTAATTAAGAGAAACAGAGGAACAAAAAGTGCAAAAGAAGAAATGAGTATGACAATCATTATTTGTTTCTCCTTCTAATAGGCTTAAAATTTATGTGATGGTTCGAGAGCAACTCAAAATACTATTCATATCTTTCTTCGACATTTGCGATACACAAAAATGTTATGGCCGGAGCTGTTTATCTAGCATCCAAGTGCTTCCTAAAGCAACTCCTCGAACGAGTACTTCACCAAAAAACACTTATATGATAAAAAATAAAAATAAAAATATGTAGTCAAAAATAATTTTAGTTGTCAAAAAACTACTTTTAACTAGGGTTGGGCATGGTCTGGATCGGGCCCAAATCTAGAGGAACCACACCTACCTATTTTAAAATGTAATGGGCCGGGTAGAGGGATTTTGAGTTTGAGAACCGGACTTAGCCCTAACTGTTAGAAACGGGTTGGTTCAGGGCAGGTCCACGAGACCAATTACTTTTTGTTTTTAATTTTTTTTCTTCCGGTTTTGGGTATACTGCCAGTGTCTTTTTTCTCTCCTCTCTCTCTCTCTCTCTCTCTCTCTCTCTCTCCTTCCTCTTCCCCTATTCCAAATGAAAAACTGAAGCAATCACCATTTCCCAATAATTGTGTCACCTAGGGCTTTGCCATCGTCGATGTCTTCAACTTTAATCGTCTCTCTGTCTGCAATTTCAATCGTCTCTCTGTTTGCAATTTTAATCGGCCTCAACGCTGCCGCTTCATGATTTGGTGACAGGTCTCCACCTTTTCCTAATCTCTAACTCCTTCACACTTTCTTGTATTTAGTTCGTCGGATCTAATAGTTTCTCGACTTGCAGGTGTTGAGAGGCGATGGATCTAAGATATTGTCAACATCTTGGACTCGGGACTTGGGAGGGAAGGAGAAGGAGTCGAAGAGGCTTTCGAGTTGGTAACTGAAATGGTTGATTAAGGAAGGTTGGGAAGACGGGGTTTGTTGACCAGAGGTCGTTTTGGTGAATCGGTGATGGTCTAAGTTTGGTGATGTCATCAAGGAGATGAGTGGGAAAAGATGAGTCGAGTGCGAGTCTGGGAGATGAGGGAGAGACTAGGTCACTTGGAGAAACAAGTCCAATCCAACGAGTGAGATTGGATCGATGATTGTTGATCATTCCATTTTAGAAACGGGCGAGTTCGAGGCCCCGTAATTCTAAGGATTTGGACACAGCTTCGCCCTATAAATAACACCACCCGGGCCCCCCCAACCCGTTTCTTCTATAAAAAAAAAAAAAAAGACCTGCCCCATACCTGCGTATACTCGTCCCGACCCGCGGATCCTTGACCCGTTTGCTCGCCCTTACTTTTAACCCTTCCAAACACAATACCAAACAAATCCTTAACTCATAGGCCAACTAATTTCATGGGCCAAGGATGGATTTGGGCCACGGAATTGAAAATTCAAGACCAGTTTCAACCTGACATTGACGACCACCAATAGGTAGCACAGAAGACGGAGGGGTGGAGAGTTGTGCTCCTAATTTCGCGCACTGTTTTCTTAACTCTCATGGAAGATCAACCGTGCACGGAAACTACTAGGAAACCAAAACACTACAAACAATAAACATCTGAACAAAACATGATTAAAAGTAAAAATAATTAAAGTAAATGATAAAAAAAAAAAAATTGGTCTAACCTTAATCAACGCCGCATTAGCTTGACGTCTCTTTGAGTTCTCTCAGGTGGGATTCTGTGTCTTTTCTTTAATTCACATTTTCCTGGATTTCCTTCGCTGCATTTCGATCACGATGATCAACATTTGTTCATGTGTGTATGAATAGTTACGGCCGTTTGATGCCCATTTTGTTTTTACGTTTCATATGAACAGCTAAAGGCATGCAGCATGCTCGATAACCAATTCGTTTTTAGGTTTCGATATGTAAAGCTAAAAGCGTCAGTTTGATAACCATTTTGATTTTCGTAACCATGCTTCTGGGTTGTTCCATTCTCCGCTTTCTCTTTACATGCGTACATACGTTCTCTTGTAGCTAGTGTGAAGCTCGGGCAAATTGTCTCTCACATTTTGTTTTTGCTTTTTTTTTATATCCGGTTTTCGAAGTTCTAACCAGATGTTCGTAAGTTTTTCGTTTCTTTTGAATGCAGCAAGCAGTGACTTGGGGCATGACCTCTACAATTTGAAGTGAAATATGAAATGAATACATATTTTATGTATATGTTTGTGTGTGTATATTATTGCTGGTGCAACCCCTCCCTAATCTTCATCACCTTTCGTTTGGAACACGATAGCATTTCTCCTACGTGGAGATTGTTTGTTCACTTTGCGCAGTTCATTGTTAGTACCCTTACACCATTAATGTGTTTCAAATTCGCAGGGTTTCTCTTTTTAAACAGAGGAATAATGTTGTTTAGCATGAGTTTTAGTTGAGCTCCGAAGCTAGACGCCACTCCCAAGTAGCTGATCATGGATTCCACATCGAATTACAGCAGAAAAGGAAATGGAGGAACCAGCAGCTCAAGTGTTCCTGCTACCGGGAATAGTTTCGAACAAGTTGTAAATCGTAATCGTGAGACTGAAGGTAAGGAAATCTAGCCACCTCCATTTGTTCCTGACATACTTCTCAAATGCGAGTCAACGATCTAAAATTTTTCGCGTTATGGAAATTTATCTTGCAGGGAAGCGGGGAGCGTGCTTAGCGGAGTGTTTAAATACTTTAGTTCCTAATCTAGATTTACCAACAAATGCTTCGTATGAGGACTTGAGATCTTGCTTGATTGATGGTACCGTTTTATGTCGGATGTTGAACAGGCTTAGACCCGGTCTTGTTAATGAGGTAAGTTGATAACTTGATAGGCTTTCCCCACCCCCTTTTTTACTTGAAGAGTTATTCGACAAGTTGGTGATCGAATGTCTGGTTTTGTAACTTCAATGTTCATAGAATTCGAGGTCATCCTCAGAAAATGTTGCAAGGTTTCTGGCAGCTATGGATGCATTAGGGCTGCCGAAGTTTGATATGTCCGACCTAGAGAAGGTATCTATCGATGTAATTTGTATGAATACAGCTCCCCTATCAAATTAAACAATATACGTTTGCTGACATTCAAATATTATGCAGGGGTCTATGAAGACTGTCACCGACTGTCTTTTAACACTTAAAGAAAAATTTATGCCAAATGTTATGGGAGATGTTATTACTATAACTAGTCCGACGACTAAATCTGGCAGCCAATCTTCCCGCTTCCAGCTTTCTCCATTATCCGTGGATGAGAGGCGGAAGGTCCTGTCTGAATCAAAATTTCAGCACGCATTGCATAGTTCTGTTATGGCAGGTCTGGCCATTGCCTTGTACAGATCAAACTTTATTTTTGACAATGTACTTTTGTTTGTTTTAGTTGATTAACTTTTACATGATGTTTTCGTCATTCAAACAGTGGGTGTTTGACGCGAATTTATCTTCTGCAGAGACATCGCCTTCACGAATGCATCATGTTGGGCATAAGTTCCACGAGGTGTTTCAGTTGAAGCAAGGAGGTTACGCGGATCTTCCTGCTGCAAAAATTTCAGAAATGATGAAACCGAACAGTTTAGATGTAAGTCATCAATGGACCTTGAAACTGAATCAGGTTTTCCTTTTGTGATCTCTTCAGTTTAATGTATTTTTAATGCACTTCAGCATCTCTTGCTGCAGAACGCTCCAACGCAGTCACTTCTGAGTGTTGTAAATGGAATCCTTGATGAAAGTGTTGAAAGAAAGAATGGTGAAATACCTCATGTATGGAAATCCGAAAGCACATGATTGTTAAAAAATAAGTTCATCACGTACAATATTCTAGAAATATAGAGTTTGAAATCTGCTCTTACACATTGCGTTTGTGGCACAGCGCGTGTCTTGCCTTCTGCGAAGAGTTGTCCAGGAGATTGAGCGGCGAATATCAACTCAGGCGGAGCATTTAAGAACTGTAATATGCTTTTATGAATACTTTTCACTGATAGCCTTATTAAGAAGTGCATTGGGTTAATTTTTTTTTTTTTTTTTATGGTTTTGTGCAGCAAAACAACCTTTTTAAGGCTCGTGAAGAGAAATACCAGTCCAGAATCAGAGTGCTTGAAACACTTGCATCCGGAACCAGTGAGGAAAGTGAGGTATGAAACATTTTTCGAAAGATTAGATCAGGAGTTGACAGCTTCTCGTAAACATGTTTCAATGTGGTACCGATGTCTTATTTTCAAAGTGTGAATTTTCTGGTACAGCTTATGATGAACCATCTTCAGCAAATAAAGGTATATTTTGCAGACAATAAAAGATATATTGCCGGTGTTTAAGTGTTTAAGCAGTCAAAGAATACGTATAAATTTACTTGCAGACTGCGGTTACGAGGATTTGCTCATTATATAAGTTTATGAATATAATTAAGTGGGAAAGTTTATAATTGGCAGAATGAGAGAACCCGAATGGAAGCAAAGAAGAAAACCGATGACGAGGATGTGAATGTGATCAGATTGATGAAAGAGAGGGATCAAAGCAACCTTGAAATTTCAGGATTGAAGCAAGAGTTGGATATAGCAAAAAAGACATATGACCTGCGTTGCTTGCAAATGGAAACGGAAGCGAAAGGTGCTAGAGCGGAGCTTGGAGAGAGGATAAAAGAACTCGAACGTCTCTTGGCAGAGTCGAGGAGTAAGGTGAAAGAGCTCCAGGCAAATTCTGAGTCAAAACATCAGTCTAATAGAGCAAAACTTGAAGAGAGAGTAAAAGAACTTGAACGTTCTTTGGCAGAATCAAGGAATAAAGTGAAAGAACTCGAGGCAAGTTCCGAGTCCAAATATCAGTTTTCTAAAGTAGAGCTTGAAGGGAGAATAAAAGAACTCGAACGCCTCTTGGCAGATTCAAGGAATGAGGCGAAGCAGCTTGCAACGAATTCAGAGTCAAAATATAAAAGTTGGTGCAAGAAACTGCGTGTTTACGAGAACTCTATGGACCTTCAACTTGGTTCACTAAAGGTATCTTTAGATCAAATTGTATTTTCAGCTTTAATGTATATGATGAATAGTACGCATTTCAAATCAATTTATGAAATATTCAGGAATTAAGATTATCTTCGGAGTCCATGAAGCGAGAAGTTTTGACGGCAGAACACAGTTACTCGGTGGACTTTAATCACTTAGGTAGGGTTGTCTATTGGAAGCATTCGTCTGTTTCGTGCAGTTTTTGCTAGAAGAGTTTCACGAGTTACAACTTTGTTTTCCAGGAGTGAAGCTTCAAGCATTAGCAGACGCGTCTGAGAACTATCATGCACTTCTCGCTGAAAACAGGAAGTTATTTAACGAAATTCAGGATTTAAGAGGTGCTACAAAATAAATTAGCGTTACTGTGGTTACATCTTGCGGAAAATATTAGAGT
This sequence comes from Pyrus communis, assembly GCF_041283825.1. Taxonomy (NCBI): domain Eukaryota; kingdom Viridiplantae; phylum Streptophyta; class Magnoliopsida; order Rosales; family Rosaceae; genus Pyrus; species Pyrus communis. The sequence continues at coordinate 1,589,752 of NC_142570.1, read as the reverse complement.
TCACTTCTTAACTTTCTTGCACAGGAAACATCAGAGTTTACTGTCGAATAAGACCATTTCTTCCTGGAGAAAAAGAAAAGAAGACGTTGGTACAACGTATTGGTGAAAATGGGGAACTGGTAGTTGCAGACCGCTCCAAACCAGGGAAGGAGGGTCATCGATTGTTCAAGTTTAACGAGGTCTATGGTTCAGATGCAACTCAAGGTTCTCTATTTTGTGTCTTTAATGTCGGATAGATATTTTTCGATTCATCTGTTGATTCTCCTTGAACATGATTGTACAGTGACATACATTACTATGCTGAACTTGAGCAATTTATTTAACTGTGGCAGCTGAAGTGTATGCTGACACACAACCGCTTATACGATCTGTGCTTGATGGATATAATGTATGTATTTTTGCTTATGGCCAAACTGGATCCGGGAAAACATACACGATGGTATGGAACATCTTTATATCCTTTTCAGCACAGACCGATAATTTGAAAAGATGCTGATCTGTTGATGTTTTATGTCCGTTGTTTCCTCTCAGACTGGTCCTAATGGATCAACTAAAGAGAACTGGGGGATCAACTACCGTGCCTTGAATGACCTTTTCGACATATCTCAACGTAGACAAAGCTCCATTACGTATGAAATTCAAGTCCAAATTGTTGAAATATACAACGAACAAGTGCGCGATTTGCTATCCAGCGATGGTGCTCAGAAGAAATATCCTTGTCGTTATGAAATGCGCTTCCTATTGTGTTGTCTGAGTTAATTTTGGTAACAGTCTTTTGTTTGCCTTGACTTGCACACACTTGGGATTATGACTCACTCTCAACCCAACGGGCTAGCTGTGCCAGATGCTAGCATGCACCCCGTGGAAGCAACCTCAGATGTAATAAGATTGATGGGAATCGGATTTAAGAACCGAGCTGTTGGTGCCACTGCGTTAAACGAAAGAAGTAGTCGCTCTCATAGGTTTGTACATTTCATCTTCGTAAAACTTCATCTCATATATATCTACATGTTACACATTTTCTGGTGTGTTTGATATACGCGTGAATCTCTATGTGCAGTGTTGTTACAGTTCATGTACGCGGGAAGGATTTGAAGACTGGTTCCGCGTTGATTGGTAACCTTCATCTTGTAGATCTCGCGGGAAGTGAAAGAGTAGACCGTTCAGAGGTAACAGGAGACAGGCTCAAGGAAGCACAACATATAAACAAATCATTGTCTTCGCTCGGAGACGTCATATTTGCTCTCGCACAAAAGAGCCCTCATGTACCTTACAGAAACAGCAAGCTCACTCAAGTCCTTCAAAGCTCTCTCGGTACTTCTTCGCTAGTTAGTTTTGTTGTTGTGCGAAGTTTTGTAAGATATGTAGCAATGCTGGAATTTTTACGGTGTTTTACAACAGGTGGGCAAGCGAAAACGCTAATGTTTGTGCAGCTAAATCCGGATGCAAGTTCATTTTCCGAAAGTTTAAGTACTCTAAAGTTCGCTGAGAGGGTTGCCGGAGTTGAGTTGGGAGCTGCGAAAAGCAACAAAGAGGGCCGGGATGTAAGGGAATTAATGGAACAGGTTCTCATTACATACAACGTATACATATGCTCGGGAAAATATGTACAAATAATGTTCTACAAACAAAATTTTGTTTCTAAATTTCTCTTGCCTCTGCAGGTAGCATCTCTCAAAGACACGATTGCTAAGAAGGATGGCGAGATTGAGCGATTGCAATTACTTGATGGCCACAGTGAGAAGCGTGGGACGAGCTCATTTAGGTATGAATCTTCGCAGCCAAGCAGAGTTTCTAGAGGTGGAAAGTGAAACCAAACACCGTTAAGTGGCGGAATGAAGGCTTAGGGCTTAAGGCAGCTTCTGATCCTGAAAACTGTGTTCTTGTACAGTATCATAAGCTCCAAAAGTCCATGCAGGACATTAAACAACAAAATGATTTTCTTCGGCAATCATCAAAGGTTGCCGGAGGTGATGACATAGGTCAGAATAAATATGCAGATATGCTGAGTACTTGGCATCTGGAGATGCAGATTCTGAGGGGAAATTAAGTGACTTATCTGACGGTGGTCTTTCTACTGGAACAGAAACTGATGGCTCTGCTGACAGCATGAATTATCCCGAAAGCATGAAATCCGATCTCTTGGAAAGGTGAGCATTACTTGCATTGAATCTAATGCGTTATCCAGACACACCAACGAGGCCTATATGTAATGGCATTGGTAATACCTGCTAATGACTCATATTCTGCAGGCCTAAAAGGATTAGCAGGATTCCGCGGCCCTCGCTTAAACCAGGAACAACTTCTTCACCTTCGGCATCAGGATCAACGAGCGCTGTGAAGGTGCCATCAGGTATGTGAAAATAGAGCTCTCTGTACCACTTATTACTTCAGTTTGCCTTCTGCTTATCAGCAGTATTACGTCTCTCAACAATTCACAATCACTTTGTGCAGGTATGAGAAAAAGTAGCAGTTCTTCGTCGCTGAAGCCGGCTGCAAACAGTTGGAAATAATTAGAACTCAGTCACTACAAGAATTTCTCCTCTCATTTTTTTGATATACATGTACAGAGTTTTCTCAGTTGCAATTTTCTGAAAATTTTAACAGCTCCTACCCCTAGCTTTCTAATTACTCAAACTTTTTGTTGTGTGAGCTCTAATGCAATTATGTAATGTATACAATTAAACCAACGAGCCTTGTGTATAATCCTTATCCGAGACACAAATCTTATCATTAAATTACAATCAAATTAATCTTTGAAGCACAACTCGTATCATTAAAATTACGGTCATATTAATCTTTATCCAAAGCACAAATCTTCATCTGAAACATCACATTTAAGCATTTCAAAGCTCATTATATTGTGTCACTTTACAACCATGTAATAGTGTAACTGTAAAGCAAAAACACCAATTGATACAGTAACTATTTTCCACATGCTATATTTTTCCGTATTTTACTAGGGTTAGAATATGTTTAAGCCAATGCTCTCTTTGATAATTTTACATTATAACCACATACCTTCATCACTGCAAAATTTGTATTGTTCCACTTTGACTCCATCTACTGTTGCTTGTGCTAGCGCCACTTTTTCATAGATGTTTATAGATTCCTTAATTGCACTTTCCAGCAAAGTAACTTCTCCCACAGTTATCTCACCCACGGCAAGCCCAGCCTTGAGAGATTGTTCAGTGTGGCCGGTACACGAGGTGATACACCACTTGTCACTATACAAATGGTGGGATATGTGTGCTAAAATGTTAATAACTTAAAAAATAAAATTTCTCATCACTTCTATTAAAACATGTGGTGTACCATTTGTATTCCCGTTACAATGAAAAATTTCTCGCCTAGCCTCAACACTAGTATTAGAACTTGTTCCAAATGCAAATCCCAAGTTAGAGATCGTATCCAAGGCTGAGATCGAATACATTCAACCTCTGGGCTTAGAATCGTTAGACCTATCTAATTCCTTAAAGTTGACATATCTGCCATGGTTTCAAGTATCAAGTCTCCACCTGGTAATTGATCACAAAGATTGAACATTAGAAGACCCTCTTACCGTAAATCGATTTGAGAGCTAATTTCTTGAATTGCTTGTGGTCTCAGAATTCAAAGCATTGGCCTTGGAAAGTGCTTCATCTTTTTTTTTTTAATTAGGGTTTAGGGTTTAGGGTTTAGGGTTTAGGGTTTAGGGTTTAGGGTTTAGGGTTTAGAGTTTAGAGTTTTTTCATATATATTTTAAAAAGGTTGCTTTCTTAGCAGACAATGACTCTGTGGCCCAATGGATAAGGCGCTGGTCTACGAAACCAGAGATTCTGGGTTCGATCCCCAGCAGAGTCGTGTTGATGTCTATAATTTTTTTTCATGAATAGTGAAATTATTATATTCATTAAATGTTTCGGTCTTTCTAGTTTAGTTTTGCACCTCAATGGTTGAGGCGCTGGTCTGCGAACCCGGGGTTCCGGTTCGATTCACACAGTAGGCAGACATTTTAGTATTTTGTGGAATATTTTAGTATTTTATGGCATGTTATTGTGTGCCATAGCAAAATTATTTAAATTTTTTGTTGATACATTCGATTCGATGGTCCTATTCTAAATTATTCAAACGAGAGGAAGATAGTTTGAACTCTATGTTGAAAATGCTGATGGGTAGTAAATGTCCACAGTGTTTTGGTGGAGTTTTTCAATGCCCTCATATATTGGTGTTTAACATTGGCATTGTTTATAACTACACACATATTGTCAATTCCTATAACAGATTGAAAATTGACTTTGGGAATGTAGGATATCATATTGTCAAAAGTGTGTTGTAAATTTCAAATGTAGTAATACGAGTTGCTCTATAAATAGAGCACTCGATTGCAATCAACAGATACAGAAAAATATAAAAGAAGAGAACGAGAGAAAAAGATCAATAACATCATTTATTCCTCTGTCTTTTATTTGTTATCCTCTTGTGCTATAGTTTTAAGTGTGACATTTTACATCTACCTCGTACCTACTATGAAAAGGTTATCTCTCTAACTTTGATATATTTATAACACGTTATCAGCACGAGTCTTTAAATATAATTATTCTCTCATCTCTCTTCGTCGAACGAAAGAAAGAAAAAATGTTTCCTCTAAGGTTTTTACTGTTCATCTTCTTCCTTTACCTCAACTGCGCGGTATACCCTCGTGACGAACTGTTTGCTTCATGCCTGCTCTTAGTTCTCAACCTAACGGTTACATACATCTTTGATTTCTTGTTTGGTTTAGAGATCGATTACTAACCTAGTATTTATTTATGTTAATTTTACTGCAATCCAAGATGGTGCGATACAATCGCCCATCTTGAACTGCAAATTTATTCTTACCGTGATCCAAGACGGTGCGGTATCATCTCCTATCTTGGACTGCAGATTTAATTTTACTACCAATTTTAGGTGGAGCGGTATAATCGCCCACCCTACCCTGCATATTTAAATTTGCCTGCTGTTTAATTTCATTGCAATTTTAGGTGGTGTGGTATAATCGGCCACCCTGCTCTGCGTATTTAATTTTCCTGCTACTTGAATGGTGCGGAATACTCGCCCATTCTATGTTACATTATTTCAATGAGAATGGTGCGGTACAATCGCCCTCCTCATTCACCCTGAAAATCTCGAGCCAGAAGTTTCGAGTGCTTATCATTTTGGCCTGAAGATCAAAATGAAAAATTTGTAAGAACCAGAAGTTCTAACATCATATTCCTCCAGGAATACATATTATTGCAAGTTCATACACATCTTATTTTCTTTTAGAAAAGAAAATGACGAACTTGGCGAAACTTGAATTTGTTGCCCTGGATATTACCGGGAAGAATTACCTGACCTGGGTACTAGATACCAAGATCCATCTGGAAGCAGGGAATCTTGGAGATACCATCAGGGAAAAGAGCAGCTCATCCTCTCAAGATCGGGCAAAGGCCATGATTTTCATTCGTCGCCATCTTGATGAGGCGCTAAAGAGCGAGTACTTAACGGTTGAAGATCCGTTAGCTCTCTGGAATGTCTTGAGAAACAGATACAATCACAAGACAACGGTGATTCTTCCAAAGGCTCGCTATGAGTGGACTCATCTGAGGATCTAGGACTTCAAGTCAGTGGCAGAGTACAATTCTCATTTGTAAGAACCAGAAGTTCTAACATCATATTCCTCCAGGAATACATATTATTGCAAGTTCATACACATCTCATTTTCTTTTAGAAAAGAAAATGACGAACTTGGCGAAACTTGAATTTGTTGCCCTGGATATTACCGGGAAGAATTACCTGACCTGGGTACTAGATACCAAGATCCATCTGGAAGCAGGGAATCTTGGAGATACCATCAGGGAAAAGAGCAGCTCATCCTCTCAAGATCGGGCAAAGGCCATGATTTTCATTCGTCGCCATCTTGATGAGGCGCTAAAGAGCGAGTACTTAATGGTTGAAGATCCGTTAGCTCTCTGGAATGCCTTGAGAAACAGATACAATCACAAGACAACGGTGATTCTTCCAAGGGCTCGCTATGAGTGGACTCATCTGAGGATCTAGGACTTCAAGTCAGTGGCAGAGTACAATTCTGCGTTGTTCAGAATTACCTCTCAGATGAAGCTCTGTGGGGATATTATTACTGAGGAACATATGTTGGAAAAGACTCTCAGCACATTTCATGCCTCCAACCTGCTCCTGCAGCAGCAGTATAGAGCGCGAGGCTACACTGAGTACAACCAGCTGATATCTGTGCTTTTAGTAGCTGAACAGAACAATGAGCTCCTGATGAAAAACCATCATTCCCGACCTACTGGATCTGTACCATTCCCAAAAGTGAATGCTGCTTCCCTCGAAGTGAACGCCACATCCTCTGGTGGTGATAATCATAAACGAGGACGTGGCCATAAGCTAGGTCGGTGGAATAGGAAAGGTAAGAACCATAAGGTTTAGTTTCACAACCAGGTTGCGAGGCATAATTCATGCCCGAGCTTCAAAAATATGAATCGCCACAAAGGCAAAGCTCATATGAAGAATGCTTCCAGGAACTCTGAAGGAGCCTGTCATAGGTGTGGTGACAATGGGCATTGGGCGCGTACTTGTCGTACCCCAAAACATCTGTTGGGTCTGTATCAAGCCTTCCTCAAGGAGAAGGGTGTCGAGACCAATTTTCTTGACCAGGCTAGACCAATGGATATACCTGATGTAGTGTTTGACTTATCAGGGCAGTTGAACACAACCCACCTAGATATTCCAGACTTTATTATGGAAAGGGGAAATGAAGTATACCGGTCCGATTGAATCATTGATGTACTTTTATTATGTTGAACTTGTAGTATTTCAGATTCAATAAACGTGGCATGTAAATTTCTTGTTATAACTTGCTTTTAACTCTAATTCTCTTACTCAGAGAGTATGGATAAAAACTGTGGTTATTCTCAGAATATGAGAAATGGCGGAGATATTTGTCTTACAGACAGCGCAACCACACATACAATACTTCGTGATCGAAAGTATTTCTCAAGCTTAATACTTAAAAGAGTAGGGGTAACAACAATATCAGGACATTCAGATGTAATTGAAAGCTCAGGGAAAGTCCAGATTATGTTACCAAATGGAACAATATTATCCATACAGAATGCATTGTATGCTACTCGATCTACTCGAAATTTGTTGAGTTTCAAAGACATACGTTTAAATGGATACCACATTAAAACGAAAAGTGAAGAAAATATGGAGTATCTATGCATTACCTCCAATGATACCCAGAAGCGTACATTGGAGAAGTTGCGTGGTTTTTCGAGTGGATTGTATTATACATACATAAGGACAATTGAATCACATACTGTCATGAACCAGAAGTTCATTGATTCAAATGTTTGCATGCTTTGGCATGACCGTCTAGGTCATCCAGGATCCACCATGATGCATAGGATCATTACCAACTCTAATGGACATCCATTAATGAGCAGGCACATTACTATCTCAAATGATAACCCTTGCAAAGCTTGTTCTCAAGGGAAGTTGGTAATTAGACCATCACAACTAAAGGTTCATGCTGAATCCCAATCATTTCTACAAAGAATTCAAGAGGATATTTGTGGGCCTATTCAGCCATCATGTGGACCATTTTGATATTTTATGGTTTTGGTTGATGCATCTACCCGATGGTCACATGTTTGTCTCTTGTCTACTCGGAATGTAGCCTTTGCGAGACTTCTTGCTCAAATAATTAAGTTACGAGCACAGTTCCCAGATTATCCTATTAAGCCAATCCGACTTGATAATGCTGGTGAATTTACATCTCAAACCTTTGATGATTATTGCATGACATTGAGCATTGATGTTGAACACCCTGTTCCTCATGTCCATACTCAAAATGGTTTAGCAGAAGCATTGATCAAGCGGCTTCAGTTAATAGATTGCACTCTACTTATGAAAATCAAATTGCCAGTCTCTGCATGGGGACATACCATCTTACATGTTACATCATTGGTTCGATTGAGACCTATAGCCAACCATCAATACTTTTCACTACAACTCGTGTTTGGACATCAGCCAAACATTTCACATTTACGAGTTTTTGGTTGTGCTGTTTATGTGCTTATTGCACCGCCGCAACGCAGTAAAATGGGACCTTAGTGTAGACTGGGAATTTACGTGGGTTTTGATTCACCATCTATCATTAGATATTTGGAACCCTTGACATGTGATATGTTTACAGCTCGTTTTGTTGATTGTCACTTTGATGAAACAGTCTTCCCGTCGTTAAGGGGAGAAAAGACCATTCCAGAAGAACGGAAAGAGCTGACATGGGTTGTTCCCACCTTGCCTCATTTTGATCATCGCAGCATTCAATGTGAAAATGAAGTGAGAATGATCGTTCATCTTCAAGGCATTGCCAATCAAATGCCAGATGTTTTTAATGATGCTATGAAAGTGACAAAATCACATATACCAGCTGCAAATGTACCTGGAAGAATTGATGTCCCTGTTGAACAAAATAAAGTGGCAGTGAATGATTCATCTGGTGCATGCCTGAAGCATGGTAGACCCCCAAGTTCAAACGATTTAGCCCCTCGAAAGAGAAAGTCGAGGGCACAACTGAATCCAAATGAAATCATTCAGGAAGAGAAAATGAATGATAAATCCATAATTCATGATTCTGGACTTCCAGAAAAAGAAAATCTCATTGATGAGACACATGTCCCTGAAGAGATAGAAGTACATGAAAGCAAAGAAATCTCTATAAATTATGCATGTACAAATGAATTGTGTGATCGAAATGAAATAATCATTGATGATATGTTCGCATTCGCAGTAGCCACTGAAATCATCTTAAATGATGATATTGAGCCCCGCTCTGTTGATGAATGCAAACAGAGACATGATTAGCCAAAGTGGAAAGAAGCAATCCAGGCAGAATTAAATTCCTTGGAAAGGCGGAATGTTTTTGGACCAATAGTCTAAACCCCGCCTAGTGTAAACCCCGTGGGTTACAAATGGGTATTCACAAGGAAACGTAATGAGAAAAACGAGATCGCAAGATACAAAGCACGACTCGTTGCACAAGGCTTTTCTCAAAGACCTGGAATTGATTATGAGGAGACATACTCTCCTGTAATGGACGCAACTACGTTCCGTTACTTAATAAGTTTTATGGTTTCAAAAAGACTTGACATGCGACTTATGGATGTCATCACTGCGTATCTATATGGAGAATTAGATACTGACATCTATATGAAAGTCCCAGAAGGACTTAAGTTGCCTGAAACAAGTAACAAACCACGAGGTATGCTCTCGATCAAATTAAGGCGATCATTGTATAGGCTGAAACAATCTGGACGAATGTTGTATAATCGTCTCAGTGAGTATTTGATTAAAGAAGGGTATATCAACAATGTCATTTGCCCTTGTATGTTCATTAAGAAATCCAACTCTGGATTCGCTATAGTGGCAGTATATGTTTATGATATGAATCTAGTTGGAACTCCTGAAGAGCTCAATAAAACTGCTGAATATCTGAAAAGCGAATTTGAAATGAAAGACCTTGGAAAAACAAAATATTGTCTTGGCCTGCAGATCGAACATTGTGGTAGTGAAATTTTGGTCCACCAATCAGCTTACATTGAAAAAATTCTGAAGCGATTTGGTATGGACAAGACTTATCCACTCAGCACGCCAATGGTCGTTCGTTCTTTGGACATTAAGAAAAATCCATTCCGTCCAAAAGAAGATGATGAACTGGTCCTTGGTCCAGAAGTACCATATCAGAGTGCAGTAGGTGCTTTGTTGTATTTAGCACAATGTACTAGATCAGATATAGCTTTTTCAGTTAACTTGTTAGCAAGGTATAGCTCTGCTCCAACAATTCGCCATTGGAAGGGTATCAAAGATGTATTGCGATACCTTCGTGGGACAACAGACATGCGTCTCTTCTACTCAAAGAACTCCACAAATGACCAGGTCCTTGTTGGATATGCAGATGCTGGTTTTCTCTCTGATCCGCATAAAGTCCGCTCACAAATTGGATATGTATTTAAGAATGGAGATACAGCAATCTTATGGCGCTCAACCAAGCAAACATTAGTTGCTACATCTTCAAATCATTCAGAAATACTTGCTTTACATGAAGCAAGTCGTGAATGTTCTTGGTTAAAATCAATGATCCATCATATCCGGAATTCATGTGGTCTAACTTCGAAGACAGACAATCCAACTGTCATCCATGAAGATAATGCAGCCTGTGTTGCCCAAATGAAGGAATGATTCATCAAGGGCGATAAGACTAAACACATATCTCCAAAGTTTTTCAGTGCACATGAGCTTCAGAAGGCTAAACTTATTGAAGTCAGACAAATCTGTTCAAATGAAAATCTGGCAGACTTGTTCACCAAATCTCTACCAAAGTACACGTTTCAGAAGTTAGTGCAAAGTATCGGATTACGTCGACCAAACTGCTAAATTTGGAGAATGCGGAATCAGGGGGAGATACATATCAAGGGAAGCACCCATGATACATGCTTGTTGTACTCTTTGTCATTCGATTAGGATTTTTCCCACTGGGTTTTTCCTATCAAGGTTTTAACAAGACAACATAAGCATGCTTGACACTATATCAACGATCCAGGTAAAGTTGTACTCTTTTTCCTTCGCTATGATTTTTTCCCATTGAGTTTTTCCAAGCAAGGTTTTAATGAGGCAACTCATGTTGATATGTGGGCATCTAAGGGGGAGTGTTGAAAATACTGATGGGTAGTGAATGCCCACAGTGTTTTGGTGGAGTTTTTCAATACCGTCACATATTGGCTTTTAACATTGGCATTGTTTATGACTACACGCACACATTGTCAATTCCTATAACAGATTGAAAACTGACTTTGGGAATGCAGGATATCATATTGTCAAAAGTGTGTTGTAAATTTCAAATGTAGTAATACGAGTTGCTCTATAAATAGAACACTCGACTGCAATCAAAAGATACAGAAAAATATAAAAGAAGAGAACGAGAGAAAAAGATCAATAACATCATCTATTCCTCCGTCTTTTATTTGTTATCCTCTTGTGCTATAGTTTTAAGTGTGACATTTTACATCTACCTCGTACCTACTATTAAAAGGTTATCTCTCTAACTTTGATCTATTTATAACACTCTAAACGTTGTGGATTGATAAAAGTTTTATGATTTATTTTTGATATTTTATAGCATTCAACCTCTTTTATTTTTATTGATAATATTGTATGGTTAATTACGATAGTGATCTTCAGATTTAAATTCATGTTTTCACTTTAGTTTTAACCTCAGTATTAAATTTTATGACCTTATAATTGCATCATATATCCTGCTTCAGTCATTATGTCAAGTAAGCCTCTCCAAACCATACAACTGCTCGGCGAGCACATGCAAATGGTTCAAAGTTAACGTGAGTCACATAACACATTTAAGTTTAAAGGCAAATATTGTAATTAATTATATTTTTAATTAATTCATGTTGGTTTTTTTTTTTCATTTGAATAAAAAAGCTTGCTTTCATGTCTTAATTTCAAAGGTTGAATCTTTTCTTCCTGAAACATAAATGGTAGTTTAGCCAAAATGGTCTCTGGGATTGACATAACTCATCTATTTGTCCCTGAGGTTTGAAATTAATAGAACTGGTCCCTGAGTTTGTCCACCATTAATTATTTTCAACTTATTATGCAAAATATCTGTTAAATAATAATTGTTGGGGCCCAAAAATGTCACATGTAACCCAATCAAGTAGGCCTAATTGTTGTAAAACCCCAAGTCAAGCCTAAACACATGTCAAGGTACGGAATCAAGAAGGGAAAACATTCACAATCATGCCATTAATATAATGATGAACGAACCAGACGTTTGTTTAATCACGCAACGCCATGCAAATCCATTCACATTCATCATGCCATGTTATATCTCGCTAATTACCATTCATGCTAAAATATGTCCAATCCATATGTCCAGGGCTTGCCAAGTGAATCGTGGTGTGGATGGTTACAGAAGTTTGTCGGGCATACGCAGAGTCAAGATTATGGAAGACTTTGGGCTGCTTAGGAGCCCAAAGATCCAAACCCACAATCCTTGAAGTCTACGTAGGTGAGTTTGAGAGAGAACAAACCTAGTTCTCTTTTTTCCCTAGCTAGACAACTAAGCCAGTTAGAAAAAAGTCAAACTCAAGGCCTTAAAAATCACGTGAAAACCCAATAAAGCTTGCATTTAATGAAAAGAGAGGCAGACTTTCCCTTCCTAGTTCATGTAGAAGAATGATGAATGAAAGTCATGAAACGCATTACTAGAATTAATGCACGTGGAAGTTGACCTAGGAAATAAGCTATTTGGAAAGAGAGACCAATGCAGTCTTCATGAGAGCAATGGTGTTCATCTGTCTTACACTAAATGGGAAGGTTAGAGTTATGCTAGGAGAAATGGGAGGGAAGACGTTGCTATAACTAGAGCTTTTCTAGGAAGCCTAAAAAAGGAACCATTCACCTACAAAAGAGAGGTCAGAGGTTTTGAATAGAGGAAGACATAATGTTAGAGAGATAGAGATTTAAGGTTGTACTGCACCAAGCAAGGGAAATTGCTTTCTAAGTGCAAATAGTCTTGAACTTTTGAGAGGATCACCTTCCTGCAACCTTAGTATTTTCTTTAAGCTTCCTTCAATCCGCTCAGTCAAGGGGAGCCTTCTTAGAACCGTAGGAAACCTAAATCACCCAACTAAACACATCATGCAATCATGCAAAGTTCTCTCTCACACTAAACTGGTAAACTTCTAGCTTCCACACCATGCCTCACTCAAGCAAGTTATTATTTGCTTAATCATACTATCTTTAAGTCATTGATCCAACCGGGATATTTCCTAAGACCTGCTAATTCTTTCGAGATATTTCAGGACTTGGTATGAAAGCGAACCAGGGGAATGAAAAGGTACTCGCAAGCCCAAGTCTAGCTCGGCTTAAAAATCCCTTACAATGTCCAAAATGCCCTCAATTTAATAAGCAATGTGCCAAAGTAATTTGACAAAAATCGAGGGTATTTTTGTCATTTATGGCTTATTTAATTAATGGAGGTTATTTTCGGAATGACCAAAATGATTGACGGTGGACAAATTCAGAGACCATTTCTATTGATTTTAAATCTCATGGACCAAAATGAGAAGTTATGCCAATCTCAAGAACTATTTCTGGCTAAAAAGCCATGTATTGCAGCCCAGTAAATGCATGTTCAAGCTGGGAAACATCGAACAAAATCAATCGTGTTTAATTGCAAGAAATTGGTGGTTCAAAATTCATTCTTTTAAGAGGTTTAAGAGATTTTTATGTCTTCATGAATTTACAATTTTTCCCCTTCATCTGATAAATTTTTCTGTCATGATTTGTGCAGTGTAGTTTATGACTTAGGTTATGCAACACCAATAATGTTACAAAAATTACACCTTAAGATACCAATAATCCAACTTAGATATAAAATTTAAAACCAATAATATAATTAGTTTCCCAACTTAATTATATATACAAATTGTATCTTTGAAATCGAAAACGAAAAAGAAATGAAACAAAGTTTAATCAGGAAACATGACAATATGTTGTGTCCCTCATTGTTTATTTTTAATCGGATCCTAAGCTGTTGAAGAAGTTGATCGGTTGAGCAATGTTCTTCTTTTGCAGGCAAGGGACATCAGGAACATTACTTGCATTAGAAGTTCCGCTACTTAGGTTGGGGCAAGAGGCACGGATCTCCTTCCCAGCAATTGCCGATGTGATTTTTATCTGGTGCAGATTAATGTTGGCACAACCTGGATTCGCCGAGCAATCAAACTCGATCGCTTCTTCGGTTGCAGAAGTTCCATGAAAACCATTGTATGTCACATCGCTCACACTCACTGTCGAAGTCAGCAAATTTAAAAAAAAATGATAAGAACTTCGTTAATACAACTGATTTGTTTGAGTTAAAAATCATTTTATTGAAATTAACATAAGAGCAATGTACTAACCTTATTCCATGACCTAGTCCACAACTAATTTTGGTGATATTGATAAAGGTTGATTTGGTCCACGACTTTTATTCAGATGTGTAACTTAAATGTGCACTTTTGATGTGCACATGAGCTTAACATTTTATGTAAGTGGAATATGTTGGCTAGTCCATAACCGGTCAAGCCCACGTGAGTCGGGTTGTGATGGGTCGACCCATTTGACACCTTTAAAGCAACCTAATCATCTAGAATCCAAATAGTCATGTATCCTCCACAAACGAACGGGTTATATTTAGGTACACAATCTTATCCTATGAAGGTTTTCAATGTACTCGTTCTGATCAAATTGACTATACCTAAGTTTTTCTCATAGTGAAGAGCAAAATCTTGAGTTGAGGTATATCCCCCTCTGCCCACATAGAGAAAACATACGCTAACTACAAACCATAGTCTCTCATAATTAAAAAGAGTTGCAACAGTGTAACTGTGCTATGTAAGTTAATATCCGTGATTAGGGTGCCTTGCACAAATTTTATCCTTCACAAGTGCGTAGGCCAGCGTTTGCTACCAGACATTTCAACCACTGAAACTCATGTCCGTACAAAACTAGGGAAAGGGATTTTCTCTAGTTCATTTCCACCAAATTCACCAAGTCAACGAATTCGAACTCTTGAAATTTGATCTAATGACTAAAGTTATTATAACTTTTTAAGGAAACCCTTATTTTTAGTTGTTTGATCAAAATTTAAAGATCCGAATTCGTTGACTTGGTGAATTTGGTAGAAATGATCTGAAGATGATTCCTTTCCCAAAACTAGGAGCCCAAGGATTTGACTAGTCACCCTTTGGAGTTGGCCCATTCAAAAGTGCAAATCCCTAATAGCAATCCTCCACGCCAACACCAAGTCAGCCAAAGCCAGGCAGGCCAAACAATAACAAACAAACAAAAGAGGCCAAATCCTACCACATGTTCCGCGATGCTTCTAAAGACAGAAACCCCAGTACCCCACACTTGTCCCTCCAACCCTTCTCCCACCTACCTTCCTAATCCTGCTTTTTCCACAAAACAACTTGGAAATCTGATTTGATTAAGATCTCAACTTGATTTAGATTAAGAGGGGTCGTAAGACCACCACTTCTCAATTATGTTACTTGTTTTACTCAACTACGGACCCATCAATTTATTTGAAACTCTCTCTCGTCGTATTACATACTGTTATGTAATATTTGAGACGTTATACTTATGACTGTAGGATCAAAACACCACGTGTATTTTATGAAAAATATTCGCTACGTCAACACGTTATTATGTGAGAAAGTTTTAACGTTTAATAACAACACAATAACATCTCAAGAAGTTCTAAAGATGCAAATGTGACAATATTCTAAACCCATGGCAATTATTGTTTGAGAAAGTTAAAACATGTGTCAATGTGCGAATGACTTGTCACAATTCTACACAGACATCCACATACTTTCCGAGAAAAAAATTCTGAAGTTTGAATTGTAACAATATACATCCATCATAAATCGTGCAATAACACAGCAAATTCCAAATAGATCCAATCCTCATTTCCTCTAAAATACAATTACAAAGGGAGGATTAAACAAAGTCCTTAGTAGAAGATTACATACTTGTCCCATGAAACCTCCTCCCCCAATGTCACAAAACCATCTCCTAATAGAGATGGCCACTTCTATGAAGGAAACCAAAACAGACTTCTATCCACATAGAGTGAGAGAGAGAGAGAGAGACAGACTTTAAGCCTCCCACTCTCTCTCCTCTTCCCTTTTATTCCTCAAGATGGAAAATCTCCATCACCTTAATTTACATATACATCTTTTGAGTTTACACAAAAAGACTCACCATAAATTAAACATATTAAGATCAACTCACTTGACTTGTATGTACAAAAATTACATTCTCCATCTCAAAGACCCCCCAAAAAACATCATCTTCTTCCTCCTCCTCTTGATATTTTTCCCAAAGCACAAAGCCCTCTCCTTTTCTCACAAAACTCTGCTTCTTCCAAAACAGAGAGGGCTCTGTTCCACACCCTAACTCTGTGTCTAAGCTACAGCAGAGATGCTGCAGTTCCTGCGGTCCCTGCTAAGACAATCAAACCCTTCGATCCGCACTGCAACTGGCTTGTCCCCAGACTTCATCCGGACACAGCCTCCGTTGCGCGATGACAACATAGGCTGTGCCGGCAAAAATGGAGCTATATTGCCGCTGTTGCCGAAATGCTCGTCTTGGATTACGGGATTTGATGCCCTGCTCGGCGGAGACCCGCAGAAAAAGGGCGGCGATGAAGCCAATTGCTTATTACTGAATCTATCATCATAATTCCCCTGTTTTCATAAATTAACCACAAAACAGGAGAAAATAATTAGTCTTTGTTCTTGGAATTTTTTTCATAAGTGGAAGAGTGAGCTAAAACATGATAACAAAATTAAAAATCAACTAATTCATGCCAATAAAAACAAACTTGAAACCCCAAATTAGAAAATATAAAACGAAAACATGAAATGATTTCCGCACACCTTTTTCTTTACAAAACCAACAAACCACAGTTTATTTATGTCCCTTGATTCGAGTGGATGCTTCGACGAAAACGGATGCGAGGAAATCATTTCTCCGAATATTAGCTCAATAAATTTAGGGAACTTCAACGAAAAGCTTCCAATACTGTTTATTTTAACGAAAAATCACATTTTTACGCTAAAAAATTCAATCATGGTACTATTTATTTTACATTTTCGTTGAAGCTCAACGTTTTCAAGCTCTTTTTCATTAGTTTTACTATAAATTTAAGGGGAAGAGCGGAACCTTGGCGAGAATAATATCCAGAATCTCAGACCCAGCTTCAGAATCTCCATTCTCCGATTGGTTGTGACTGTTGCAGCAGCAGCAACAAAAATCAAACACCCAAAAAAAATACAACCTTTGACTCTACCTACGAATTAAAACCTTAAAAGAAAATACAAGTGTGAGAAGAAGAAAAAAAGGTACGTACTTGAAGTATCTGAAGGGTCTGATGTTGTCGTTGAAGGAACGATTTAGAAGGCTGAAACGACGTGGTTTTGGGCACACAACTGAATCCATCCCCTCGAAGCCTGCCGTGGCGCTCTGCTCGTAACCGCACCTGCTCATCATCTTTGCTTCCTCTGTTGGGTGATATCACCAACAACAAAGCCTGCACACCCACACACCCAGATTTCATTTCATCAATATCAACCCTAAAAATAAAATAATACAAACTTTTGCATGAAGATTTCATATAAAATATAATTTTTGTTTTTTTTTGGGGGGGGTGGTGGGGGGGGAGTGATTTTCGTACACCTTGTTTATTAAAATTTCAGGCCTTTGAACGAATTAAATCAAAAGAAAATCACGAGACAGAAATAAATTGAAAGACGTTAAATATAACAAAGCATGAAAATAAAACAACCCCAGAAGGAAAAATGATGCGAAATTAAGAGTTGTTCTTCATGATTTACATATAGTTTGCAGATCTGTCGATAGAAAAGTTGCAGAAACCCCAGGAAAAAAAGACAGGGAGGAACTAAGAACCTTGAGCTGCAGCCACAGGAGGCCCCTCAGGGAGGAGGAGATTTAAGGGGAAGAAGAGAAAGGGTCTGCAAAACAAAGATTTTCCGGGGCGTCTGAGAGGGAGAGAGAGAGGGAGAGAAACGAGCCGGTGGGCTGAGTATTTATCATTCAAAGAAGCAGGGGACAGAGAGAGAGGAAACAGAGGATTATCTAGATTGTGGACCGTTGGATGAGGTTGAGGTTGGTGTTGGAGGAGCCCGATTTGGTCCACGTGGTCGGGATCTCCAGCCCCCTTTCTTCTGTAATAATACTAGAAAATAAATAAATAATAATATTCTTGTTTTAGCACAAGCCTACAAAGGAAAATATCTAAAAAATTTCATTTATTTATAGTAGGGTTGATTGATTCCAATTTCCAATTGACCAATGACCTTTGGGGCTTTGAGCTTTGCAACTCGCAAGTGCACGTAAAGAGATCATTTCAAGATCTCTACTATTAAAGTCACAGGATTAAGTGATCTGAATTTTTGAAATTTCATTCAACAGACAAAAATGATTATAACTTTTAAGAGACCAAAATAGATGAGATGTTTGATGAAAATTTTAAAGACTCGAATTATTTGATCTGATGGTCTTAGTGGAAAAAATCCGAAGAAGATCTCTTTCTGAAATGACAACCCAACTATTTTAATTTTTAATTTTCCGGTAAACGAAGAGAAAGATTAGGATTAAGGACAACCAAATCTTTATCTAACTCTTAAATTTGAAGTCATGCAGATTTTTTTTCTTACTTGATAAGAACACGTTGAAATGGACATTCAACCAAAATAAGAAGATAAACGTCTCCATAGGATTTGAGCTTCCGTTTTTATTTTGAAGATCTACGAAGATTAAATGTATATTAGTCACAAAATTAATGTGATTAATATTAATTTAGATTTAAGGACTTAAATATTAGGAAAATTAATTAAAAGAGTTTGAAAACTTTGAGTTTTAACGAAAATTATAAAATAAAGGG
This sequence comes from Pyrus communis, assembly GCF_041283825.1. Classification (NCBI taxonomy): domain Eukaryota; kingdom Viridiplantae; phylum Streptophyta; class Magnoliopsida; order Rosales; family Rosaceae; genus Pyrus; species Pyrus communis. The sequence continues at coordinate 1,571,193 of NC_142570.1, read as the reverse complement.
TAAAATGAATAATACCAATATTGACTTTTTAGTTAAAAATGTGGTTTTACGTTAAAGTGAACAGTACCATGAATTTTTCGTTAAAATTCTTTTATATATTTGACAACTTAATAAATCAAAATAAGAAAATGAGTTTTTTAATGGTACAATAGCACAGAGTATGAACAACTAATTAGATGATGCAGTGAATCTTTAAAAAAGGCAAGAAATTTCAATAAAGTTGTCTTATTAGATCATCTTTTACATTGAATATGATCAACTTAGAATCAAGTGATATCAAAATACATAGAAGTTCCAAATTTTATAGAGTAAATTACATAAAATTACCTTAATTATTGAGCCAGTTACAGTTTCATACCCTATCTTTAAAAAATGTCAATGTCATACCTCATCTTACGAATTTATTATAAGTTCATACCTTCCGTTAGTTTGTCTGTCAAATTGATCGTTAAATGCTGCATGCCTTGAGGCAGGCCCCTTTTTATTAAAAAAATTAATTAAATATTAAAACTAAAAAAATAATTTAATTTAATAATTTTTTTAATGGGGGACCCACCCCTACAAACCCATTTAAAAAATTATTAAATGATTTTATTTTTAGTTTTTCATATTTAATTAATTTTTTAATAGAAAGTGGGCCCCCCTCAAGCCACGTCAGCATTTAACGGTCAATTTGACAGACAAACTAATAGAAGGTATGAAATTGACATTTTTTAAAAAATGAGGCATGAAACTGTGACTGACCAAATAATTGAGGCAGTTTTGTGTAATTTACCTTATAAAATATGTTATAACAATGACATGATCAGATTTTCAAAATCACATTTTTTTTCTTAAAGTGTTGCTACACCCAATAGGCCGAATGCAAGTTGATGAGTCATGAACGTGCCACAAATTAAACGAACGTGGTATGAGTATGTGTTCGTACTTTGCCAAACTAGAATTTCAAAAGGGAAAACTAATGAAAAAAATTTGAAAATTTTGAGTTTTAACGATAATGATAAAATAAAGGGTAAAGTGAATAGTACCAAGATTAACTTTTTAGTGTAAAAATGTGATTCTTCGTTAAAATAAACAGTACTGAAAATTTTTCGTTAAAATTCTCGTTTAAAAACTATAGCCAAAGATTAAGAAGCATGTCAAATTTTGAAGATAAAAGAGAGGGCATGAAAAAAACATGGCAGATGATCGTTAATTAAAGAAAAGGCTAATTGCAAAGGAGCTTCAATAATTCGGATCCAATGTGGAAAGCAGGGAAGGACAGACATGTTCGTAAACACAGAATGGAAGTGGGAACCACAACTCCGTTCCCTTTCCTTTTCTGTTCGATTCCTCCGCATGCCACTGCGGGATGTTCACATTGGTAACAGAGTTGGAAGAAAAACTTACATTTACTTGGCACATATATATTGTTATCACAGAGTTGGGAGAAAAACTTACATTTACTTGGCACATATATATTGTTATCGTTGACATCTTGTGTTAATAATATAAAATATATGTAATTTTTGTTTATATGGTATTGTTTTCTTTGTACGGAATGTTATGTAATTGTGTAGCTGTGCTATATATGTTGTTCTTTTTGGAAGAAAGGTTTAGTTGTAGAATCAACTTTCATGAATGATCTGTGTATGTTGTTCTATTTGAGGGAAAAGTTTAGTTGTTCAATCAACTCTGATGAATGACGAACTCATTAATATCATGAAAATTTCTTATAAGTGAGAAATTTTAAAAGGAAAGCTAATGAAAAGTCCTCAAAAACTTTAGTTTTAATGAAAAATGACAAATAGGGGAGCATTTTTGCTCACCACCATAAACTATGGTGCATGCTCACCATACATCTAATCAATTGACACGTGTCATTTTACTTAATCTTGGTTAATTTTTTTCAAAATTGAAAAACTAACATTTAATGTGAAAGTTAATTAGAGTTAGGTGAAATGACACATGTCAATTGATTAGGTGTATGGTGAACATACATCATAGTTATTATGGTGAGCAAAAATGCTCCCAAGTGAATAGTAGCAGGAAAGGTAAAAATGTCATTTTTCGTTAAAAGTGAATAGTACCGGGAGTGTTTCGTTAAAACTTCCAATCTTAAAGCCAACTCTTGTGAATATCAAATTTGAAATAATATTTTAATTACAAGTATAAAATGTCGTTGTATATCATATACCTGTATTAAATTTTGGTGGCCATAGTCCAAATTTCCAATCCAATGGAATTCATGGAGATTAATACACACATATATATGGCCCCTACCATTAGGTCCATTACCAACCAATTTTAATTCGTCCTATCATATGTGTATACGGTTCATTCACCACTCATTCTCAACGGTAGAATCATATAGTGTATATCCGATTATACCGTATATTAAAACGATTTTGTTTCCTTTTGTGCACTATTAGATAATAGATAGTGTGCAAGTGGCCTTTTACTACAGTGGTGGAAATGTGTTGTGTCATTGCATGACGGTGTGGATTCAAACTCTGTCGGTAGCTAATCTAACATCTAACTTATTAACAATATCGCATGACTCAAAAGATAATAGATAGTGAAGTGCTCACTAACTTGCTATTTATATTGAGAAGTAATTTCCATATATATTTTTTTCTTTTGCATGTCGATGTTTATTCTGATCATCAATTCTTCATATATTTCAATTGAATGACCAGAATAATACAATAGTGTGCAACTACGTGTGATAAAAGAATTGTGCGGAATTCACTTCCCCTATTCCTTTAGAACAACTAACTATTAGTGTAGTAATATACAAATCTCTGCGCTCTCCTTAATGTATATCTACATATATAAAGTGAAAAGGCAAAAAAGGTAAAGTTTTCAATATCCATTCAATGGCCTCACTTTAATTGGTGGGTGGTTAATTATTCTTTCTCTGTTTCTGAATTTTTTTATTAAAATATATAATTAGATCTAAAGCAGGAATAAAACTTAATTTTTAATTTAAAACAAAGGCCAATTAACATGGGCGTGAAGGAGGCTAGTAACTAGTTAGTGAAATGAATAGCTTGTATTAACAAAAAATAACTTTCTGATGAAAAATAATAATAATAATAATTTGGTCAGTATTTTCATAATTATTTAAGGGCCTGATAGGCCCGTACAATGTCTTGGGTAGGCTTAAGACCGGCCCACTAAACTAGATTAAGGGCCTGACAGGCCATGGGTTATAGGTCTCGCGTTTGAACTTGATCTTCTGCCCAAGTTTTACTTCTGTGTTTTAGAAGACTGAGAGGAAGATGGTGTGGCCGGCGACGACATTGGCAACCAATAGACTAGTAACTCGTTTCTCAACCTTTTGTTGTTATTTTTATTATTTCAATCTTCTGAAATATATGCGTAAATGATACGAGCCATATGGAGGGATTGGAATTCCCAACCTTAGTATATATTAGACTGTTAATTAGCAAACAAAAGAATTATTGATTATATTTATATGATGAGAAATGTTACTGACTCTCTTAAAGTGGGACTCCGTCACTTCACAGTTTAACGTCAATTCTTTTGTTAACATTATAACAAAAAAACTTGGGGCCGGGGGGGGGGGGTGCAGCACATGGAAAGTCTCATTTTTAAGAGAGTCTCCTTAGTATTTCTCTTTATATGATAGATTAAGGAGAGTGATAGGGTTGATGGCACAAATTTACAATTAGATTATTGTTGCGTATGAATTACAATTAAATAACAGTTACAAATGACGTCATGTGCACAAGACTAACTAGGTAACCCCAGTAGTTTTGATTGTAATTGATTAAGGAACACATTAATGTTTTGACGGTGCAATGATGAAATTTTCTTATATTATCTAAAATATTCTATACCATAGAATTTTGAATAGTTAATGATCAATTAAGTATACAATAATTAAAATCTACAAGGCACTATACAATTTTCAGCAAATGATATGTGACATTTGACATTTGAAATTATGTGACAGTTTCAAAAACCCATGCAATAACTGAGTACAAAATTAATATATTTCCTTTCCAATCACCATGATTTCCCAACTATAATAGTCAATAGGTCATCACCTTTAAAAAAGTCATGCAATCTCATTGTCGACCCACCCTCCAGATACAGAAATCTTTAAAAATGGTGATATATCAGACTTTATTTCTTTTTTCATTGCCCACCTAAGTGGGTCCTAAACCCTAAATTAACCACATATATATGATATAACCCTAATCCCTTGAGTGTACCATGTGCTACCTTTTTATTCCACTGCATCTGCACATGTGTTTGAAGCAGCCTTATTATTCTTCCTCTTTAGTCTTCTCCTCTTTTGATTCAGCTCATATCCCAGCTTGTAGATAAACCCTAATTTTTTTTTAAAAAAAAGCTAAAGCTAAAGTAACTCTTGTCTCTCTCTCTTGATGTTCCTTGCTTTGTTCTCTCTCTCTCTCTCTCTCTAAACATTATTTCATGGATTCGAAAACTCCAAAATCCATGTCACCTTCATGTGGTTTATTTGATATGTAGTTATAGGCCCTACCTCAGTAATATAATATTATATATTATAATGGTTTTTACAAAAGGGTACCTGGGTAGGATATTCATTCATTCTCTGTGAAGTCACGCATGAACATTCATGTCACGATGTCTAGTCATCAAAGCAACACAATGGTGGTACGTGGGTCATTGTGCTGGGAAGAAAAGTGGGGAGGAATCTCTTTGGTATTTTCTCCCATCCAGAACTCGCACTTTGCTCATCTTTGCTTCGCACCAATGCAATTGTTCTGCATTTAGGTCGGTCATTCTCAAAACCCTAGATACCAGTTTTAGGTCAATCAGACCCATCAGTATCTCCATCTCTTCCTCCACCTTCAACCTTCGCTTTCTCAGGCATTTGTGGGAACGTCGAAGATCTTTGATTTTCATCTTCTTCTGCTCATGAAATTGGGAGAAGTAGGATTATATCCGGAAAATGTTTATACATGACGTATGTTCTTTAACTTAAAGAATGGACGCGCATTGATATTGTCAAGAATGTATCAATCACATGTTTGTACACTTTGTTACAACAGTGATATTAGTAACTTGACATTACTAATAACATATCGACAATCAGTTCTTTAATAAAGATGGACTTCCGTTATGGATAATAATTTGGTATAGTAAAAAATAAATGATAACGCAACATAATTAAGCAATTGACATAATACATATATATATGAACTTACCTTTTGATTAACTTTCTTCATCAGATGGAGAAGAGTGGGATCAACTGAACCTTTTCGTTTTCTTTTGAACAAGGATACTAATTTCTGGCAGGGTTTTTCCTTATCAGTCTTGAGAAAATTCATGAACGTTCGGATTCCGTCTTCCATTATCATTAAAAATGCAGCTGACGAAATTTTTGAGCCAAAACCTTCATCCTTTTGATGGTCATCGTCTTCTGAAATTTATGGCATAAGATTCATACATTAGTTAATTAACTTTGTTTGATCCCTAGACCTCTTGCATTCTTTGATACAATTTAAAAAATTCTATCATGTAACATTCAAATTGTTAAAGAAAAAGGGTATGAATTAAAAGAAGTTAAAGTACAATTCTTCTGCAGATGTACCTCGATATTCTGGCACTTGAAGTAACTTTGGTGCCAAAAGCCTCATCCTAGCATAAATCTCTGGCCTCCTGCCTTGCTCATAAGGCTCATTCTCTACATATCTTTGTAGAAGCACTTGAAATTGCTGAAATTTCTGTGCTAATTCGCCAGGAACGCCGGGATCAAACTCACTTCGTGATGCCCTTTTTTGCTCAAAATTCTTGTAGTTCCAATTAAGTGCTTCCCATGTTAAGCAAATTTGTGCAACATAAGCAGCCTCCAGCTCATGATAAGGGTTGTGACGTACATCAGGCAGCCTTTTTGTTGCCGTAGAGATTCTATGAACAATCCTTTCCGAAATTGATCTTGGACAAACTTGAATAGACTTAAGTGATTCTAAAAACAAAAATATAGCATATATAATGTCAGCTTAAGATATTAATAAAAGAAATCATTACAAAAAGGAAGAAAATATAGCTAGATAATAAAAAATAAATAAAATTAAATTACCTGTTTCATAATTCTGTCTAGGAACATCATTTCTTCATCATACTTTTGGAAGACTGTGTAAGACTCCCATTTGGGGCAGCTTCGCCGGGATGAGGAAGAAAAGGGATCTTCAGTGGCAGAATCCCTGCAATTAATTGAGCTTCTCCATTCAGAAGAGCTCTTAGAAGTTGATCCAACAGTTGAGTCGCCAAAAATTTCATCCTCTTTATTGTCTTGAACTTGGAACTTCTTGTTCTTCAATTGATATGCCCCGAAAACCACAAAATTTTCGTCACTGGATAAATGCGTCTGATCTGCCCTATTGATTTCAGTATTATGTTCATCACAATTACCTGTATGATCAAATAACATAAGCAAATGTCAGGCTGCAAATAGTACAAGTATTAGAAGTACATCATGTGACTAGCTAGCTAAGTGTAACAAACTTTAGTGCTTGAAATAATGCGACATACCGTCACCATTTTTGTCACTTTTATGTAGCTCTATAGTTATCGGAGATGTGGGCCACACACGATCCTTCGCAACAGAATTGAGAACTGAAACTGTATCTTTCACGGGGATTTCCTCCGCACCTTGATCGTCATGTTCAGATTCTAAACCTTGTGGTGACTCATGCAAAGATTCATGCGGGCGGTCTTCAATTATTAAGCTCTCCCGTGCGCTAATGAATTGGTCTTCCGAAAAACATTTTTGATGATGATGCTGAAGGTTATTGTTAGGCAAAAACATCAGTGATTCGCCGCCGTGAATGATGTCAGCCACCAGATCATGATCATTTATGGTACTGCAGTATTGGTGACCAGGAACATGAAACTGCCTTTGTTCGTCTTCTTCTTCTTCCTCCTCCTCCTCCTCCTCCTCCTCCTCTTCTTCTTCTTCGTCCGAAAACACGTAGTCTTCGTATCCATTCTGGCTTCTGCAATCCAACAAATAAATGCATACAAAAGGGTAAAGATTAAGTAAATTAAAGAAGTAAAACACAAAACTGAGCATGCAGTTAAGAACTTAAAACATAAGGATATATTAAGACCTTGGGAAAATAGGGTTGCTACCAACAAAGTAGAAGAGTTTGAAAAGAAAAATGGAGGAGAGGTAGAGGAAGAGGAGGAGGAGGTGGAAGGCGGAGGAGGTGTTGTAGAAGAGCCTAACTAGTGCTTCCTCAGCTGAACATGGCATTTTCTTCTCCGAAAAATGAGTTTGCATGGAGCCTCTAGTGTCTCTCCTTCACAAAGCACAATGGCAAAGTGGGAGTATTACTCCTTGAAAAAAAGTTAAAGCGTGTGCTTTGGTTTGCTTTCATAAATACTCTCTTCCTTGTTGGTCGAAATAGTTTTTTCCCCAAGAAATGTTTCGTGTCCTCCAATATTGCAAGTGCCAACTTTACCTTATATATGTTTCGTATTATTAATTTGATATTTATAAATAAGCCACTTAAATCGTCTATTTTATAATAAAGGAACACGTATAAACTATTTTGAAGAAAAAAAACTTTTAAACTTAACTGTTGCAACTGACATTAATATAGGTAAGAGATAATTTTCTATAATTTGATTCCTTAAAGGTTTCTCACTACCACCAACAATTATTTTAAATATTTCACTAACTTCTTCTTCCTCTTCTTTTTTTTTTTTTAGGTAAAAGATATTGCACAGTCTTGATTAAATTGCTTATGAAAATAGTTCTTTTGCATGCGCTCACATTGTGTGAAACAAATCGTGAGAATCATTTCTAATGCAGTATCTTTGTATTAAAAGAACATAAACCTTGTATTTTAGTTTGTATTTGAAGTAAAAGAACTCCTTTTCCTGTTTCTTTTTATTGCTAGAATTAAAGTAGAAAATCCTGTTCTGCAAGAAAGGGGCCTATGCTATATCCAAATAAATAAATATAAGTATATAATTAGAAACAAAAATAAAAAGAAGAGACCAAAACCAAGCCACACGCATTGGTAGACATGTATGCATGCCACTTTTTAAAAGAAGATATAAGATAATATTATTTTCAAATAAAAAGAAGCTGAAATAAAAATAAATAACTTAAAGTAGATAATTAGAGGGAAAAAATGACATGACATAAGTTTCTGTACAAGGTTTTGGTCAGATAATTAGTGGAGGCTTGAAGGTATTAGTATTCTTTGCCTCCTATAATATATAAAGAACCTTTTCATAAAGCTATGAATTATGGGAGGTGTTGTCAATTGGATTTTGGAGCTTCTCTTTTGGAAATCTTCTTGGTTGTTTCTTCTCGTCTTTAATTAACTTTGCCATTAAGATTTCTGCATGCATGTTTGTCGATCCAATCAGCGGTTGATTACTTGATCAAGCACGAATCAAATCACCAGATTATGAAGCACTAAACTATGATTTGTATTAATTAATTAGTTTACAATGGATTGAGATTTTAACTACAACTTCGTATCTTTGCTTGATAAGCTTGAAAAAAAAAACCCCAAATCTTGGATAGCCCAATAGTAAATACATTCCTGAATATAACCCACGAAAAGTCCAATATTTTGCATAATTCTTTGAAGGGGGGAAAAAAATCGTTTGGTGCCACAAATTGGATTGAATAATCCACATGGCCAAAGAAATTAGAGTAAATTACATTTTAACTCTTTCTATATGGGTGCAATTGCAACTTATTCGTCATCTTTAAAACATTTTAATCTCACATACTTACATATTATTTCATTTTCATATATCTGTTAGCCAAATTGTCGATTTGACCTTTAAATGATGACATGACAAATGTAGGGCCTATATTTTTACTCACGTGAAAGTCAAATTTGTCTATATAGATTAAAAAACAAATGATAAATTACATTTTACCACCTCAACTTTGAGTCATATAACAAACTCATATTTTATTTTTTAAATATTACAATGTCATATTTCAACTTACGAATTTGTTACAATGTTAGACCTCCAATAATCAATTCGTCAAATTAGCCATTAAGTGATAATGTGGCAAATGCAAAATCCATATTTTTGCTGATATGGTAGTCAATTTTGCCATGTAGATAAAAAATAAAATTATAAAATAAATAATTTAAAAAGAAAATAATTTTCTGCACAGTTGACCTCTGTCCTCCTCACCTGAACCACCACGCTCACGTCGTGCTTCCCCTTGCCCAAAACTAACTACCAAGTATCTACCCATAATCCCACACCTCGAGATCAAGATAAATTCACATCCACATTCACCGAAATTAGAGAGCCGCCAAAAACCTACTCCAAATAGTTGAACTTGAACAAATTATATCCTGTTCATCAAATTAGAGGAGTAAATGTCTAGATGATGGTGGTGGTAGTAGGAAGCCAGATCGAATTGACATTCAAATGTTAAAAATAAAATTAGAAGTAGGAGTTTTCTACATATTGGGGATTAGGGTTGTTCGAGAGGGTTGTGTGGATGAGCTCATGATCAGGTTGGTCGCCAAGGGTTTTAAGGATGGAACGGATTTGGGTGACATCAGAGACAGCGTGTTGAATGGCAGAGAGGACTTTGGGGTCAGAGAGGTGGGGCATCTGGGTTAAGGATGGGGGTCTCACTACTACAAAAGTGGCTTATTGTGTCGGTGGTTGGTATCGGTTTTATATAATATACTGGCGGATAAGACATTTCCGACACCCTCTTTACATGGTGTCGGAATTACTGTCGGGTATAACCGACATAAACTGTCTATGTCGCTTATAACCGACATAGATTGTTAATGTTGCTTCTAATCAACATAGTTTTTAATCTTTTTAAATGGTGGTGTTGTATAAAAAGAAAACTGTGTCATTTTCAACCGACATAAAGTCAGTGTCGGTTAAAAAAAATCGTGTTGCTTCTACCCGACACTAATAATTATTTTTATATATTTTAAAACCCGATGTCGCTTGTAGCTGACACTAATAATTATTTTTAAATATTTTAAAGCTCGGTACGACGGTATGACATGTTGGTGTTCTTTATCCAGTGCTCCAACGAGTCACCACAAAAGGACTTGGATTGCTAGCATGTCATTAACTCACAGCCGTTCATCGTCATAAAAAAATAAGAACCATTCCCTTATTTGAAACCAATCCAACTGGCCACCCCAAAAGCACTTGGATCGCCAACATGGCAAACCCCACTATAAAACACCACGCACCAAAACACTCCAGACCAAAATTGAAATCCGAGCTCATCTCAGTTCCCAACAATTTGTTTTCCCTCGTAAACGAATAGTTTTCATTTCCCCAAAAAGTCAGAGAGAATGGAAGCCACGAAAGCCACCAAGGGCGCCGGCGGAAGAAAAGGCGAGAGAGGAAGAAGTCGGTGTCCAAGCCAGTTAGGTAGCGTTTGGTACGCAGACGGGACGGGACGGAACAGATGTTCTGTGTTATGTTTGGTACGCGCAGGACGGAACAAGACAGTTGTTCCGTCCTTCGTTTGGTAGCACATGGACAGAACGGAACCAAAAGATTAAAATGACTAAAATACCCATGTTTCGCTGTTGTTTGGTACAATTTTATGGGCGGAACGGGACATGACTCTTTTTTTTTTTTTTTTTTTTTTTTTTTTAATAAGTTGTTCAAATTTGAACACTATTATCCATTATTTGTTTTTCTTGGTCCAAATTTTAACAGGTATATGTTGTGTTTCACATGCAAACCCCTTTAAAATTTGTAATTTTTCCCGTTTTCTACACCTCCATTCGAATTTTCACCACAAACCCATTAAATTTTATTGTGCAAATTGCAAAACCCACACCCCAATTCAATTTTTAGTCCCTAATTTTGGTCCTTTCAATTGTGGGTTGTTGTTGTTAAGGATGGATTTATAAGATGTTACAATCCTATCACTAAGGAAATAAATAATTTACATAAAATCATAATAAACTACGAATCCCAATAATACAAGAATATATACACAAAAGTTAACAAATTGTTGAAGAGAGCTGGAGTATTCAAAGTAGGTGTGGATGGTTGGAGAAATGGCAACGAGAATTAAACTCTTCTAGTGAAAATTTGATGAAATGGAGTAGAAGAAAATTTAACAGAGGAAGGGAGGAAATTGATCATCTAATGCATTATTTGGGTTGCCTCCATGATAATTGGGAGGAACATGGTGAGCAGACTAAGGCCTTGATAAAGTGTATTAACAAATTGAAAGAAAGAGAAAAGACGTTTTAACTAGGTCTCGAATCAAATGGATGCAGGTTGGGATTCTAACTCAAAGTTCTTTCACTAGACCACCATATAGAATAGATGATTTAATACAGTTGAAAAATTGCAAAACATTCAAGGGGTATGGATAGAGGAGGCGAATGTTACATGGTAGACAGTGGAAGAGCATTTCATCAACTTGTTCATGTCTGGGGGTTAGCAAGATTGGGGGGCTATCCTTGACTATGTTATCCTAATAATATCAGAGAAGGTGAACAATGATTATACAAAGCCAATTAGCAATGACGAGATCAAGGATGATTTGTTCCCAATAGGGTGTTTAAAGGCTCTAGGCCTTGATGGTTTTGAAAGAGATTTTTCCCATTCCTTTTTGGATATTATCTTGGAAGAGATCAATGGCCTAGTTTAGGATTTCTCGAGTGGGGGAACAAGCCCCAAGCACCTTAATAGGTTCTACAAACATTAGAATTGGCCTTGTTTAGAAGGACACCTCTCTAAATATTCCCCATTGCAGGAACAAGGCAAACCACATAAGAGCACATGACAAATGTTGAAAAATATATAAGTTTAATGATCATGCATATCGTAAACATTTTAGGGTTTAAACATTTAGAACTTAAACAAAGAAAATGAAATATGCATAACTTAAACATGAAATATCCGAAATCAAACATTCGTCCTGACTTAAAAACAAATAATGTCTTGCTAAAGTAATAATGAAAACACTTAGAAGTTGATAAAGTTCCCCATGCTAAAACCACAAATACTAAAACCTCAAAGGCTCTCCATAAACACTTTAATGAAATCTGGTTTCTGTGAGTCATCCAAGGTGCTCCAAATACCCATCAGATCGGTATCTTTCACTAACTTCATTGAAATTCTTAACACCTGATCGTATGGGAGACCCATGGCCTGAAGCTCAGAAGGTAGTCTAGCTAAGAACATATATAAAAAATAAAATTTTAATCACAATCTAAACTAATGTTTCCTCTCCTCCTGTCCGTGTTTGTAACCCCCTGTAGTGTAAATCACAAAAAAATTTAAACCACAAGTATTCTCATTAATAAATTTTTGAGAGAAAATGTCCAGCATGCAGCAACCATTCAATGCAGGCCAATCCCAAGGCCAGGGCCAGGTATGAGATTGATGTTTTCAATTCAAGCAGGGTGCTATTATTTCCACCCACCTGTCATATTCTCTCACCCGTTGACTATTGAAAATGTTCATGACAAATGGATATAAAGTGAGTGGGGAAATAAGACAAGTGCGTGGGTGCAAGAGCACCTTTAAGCTGCAGAACGTAATTTATTAGATGATCATCGTACTCATGCTGTATATGTGATACAATGCCATATGTTTTATGTTGTTGGTGCAGGCTAAGGCAGAAGAGTGGATGCAGTCCACATAGGAAACAGCACATGAAGCTAGGAACGCAACAGCTGATGCAGCTCAGTCAGCCAACAAACTATACAACGCAAAATAGTTCACTTGGAGGGTTTGGTTTAGACTAATGAAGTAAGTCATTAGACTAATGAAGTAAAGCATGCCCTATAAAATACAAAAATCCATCACCCCTCTCACATTATCATTCTAACATATATCTTTCTTTTTTTTTCACTTTTCGAACATTTTTCACTTGAGCACAGTTTTCTAAAATTCTTAATGCTGATGTTAAGCACATGCAGGGCTCTATAACAGAGCAGTGTTGATTTAACAGCCACCAAGGAGATCAATGTCTCAAGGTGCCAGAAATTCAAAAGAAGCCAGCCTCATGTCTTATGTTTATCTTGTGTATGTAAATGTGCACCCTACACATGCTAGACACACAAGGTTCAATTCTTTAAAACAAATAAGAACAACGACGGTTCAATAGCGTAAGAGAGGGTTTTGTTTATCAAGTGGAAACACTATAAAACGTTAAACCAGAGGTCCGTCTAAAGAAAACTTGAGAGTAAACAATTAAATAAATAGAAAAGTTGCACATGGATGGACAAGCACAAACAGAAAATCCAATACCAAAAGCACCAGAGGAATCTAAAAAAACGCTACTTCCTAGTTCATTCAATAGGAAGAGAGTAATCTTACTAAACTGTTTAGAATGTAACAGAAATTTTGTAGCCCTTCATGGTTAATAGTTTAATTTCCTTCAATATCAAGTAATCCAGCAATAAAACTATCCACTACAATGTCGTAGATTCCTAATGCACTTGAAACAATAGACAACCAATCTATTTTACCATTAAATGATTAACGAGAAACAGATCATTGGAAGAATCTGAGACTTGAGACTTCCACTACAATGGCATAGTTCAGATGATTTGAGCATGACATCACGAAACTGTTTTGGCTTTCTAAGGGTTGTTTGAGTGTCAGTTAGGGGATCAATGGTTTGGAAAGCTGCAAACGAGATTGGGCCTGTTTTTCTCCAATTGCTATATTTACAAAAATATAAATCAATACAGCTCTGGAAACAAGATATGTTTGAAAGAAATGTTCACAAAGACAAAAATCATTAGTCATTACAATCCAATTACAGGCATGATTACTTCAAGCTAAAATTGTGGTTTTCAGTTTGATTAGCCATAAACAATTTCAAGAAATAAATATATCAAAACACCTGATACTGCCTATGCAGCCAAGATGCCCTTTATGCTTCTAGGTCAGCTCACCACGGATTAATCCTCGTCCAAGTCTAAAGACATTTGTGTGTTGGGGGGTGGGCGTGTGTTGGAAGGGAGTTGCAATTTTTTGTGTTTACAACCTATTCTACTTATCTATCTCTCCACCCAGTTCTATACCACTTCATTTTTAGCTCAAGCGAGACCCTTCTAATTTTCCATAACTTATATGCCTTTAAATGACATGACTTGTTAATTAAATCCTAAACCAAAAGCCCAGGACAATAAGATAAAAGGCATTTGCACATACATAATGGAGCCCTATTCTTTCACTGTTAACAAGAAACAATCAGAGTTATAACCTAGCAAACACATTTACGACTTGATATCCAATGATTATACCAAAACTAGAGTATTTGGTCGACACGGAATCCCAGGAGCACAAAGCAGCCTCTGTATTTTTCCAATATAAACAGGCTGCACTCTGCCATCTCACTTTTGGTAATTATATGTTCAAACACTACTATAAACATCATGCTTGAAAATAAGTCTTGCATAACCGACATCAACCTTTTAATGCTTATAACCGACATCAACTTGAATAGCTAAATCCTGAAATCCACTAAGACCTAAAGGCATTAACAAAACCAGCTCACTCACTTCAAATCAATATCCATACAAATATGATAAAGTCAACAAAACCCAAATTGCTTACCTTTCCTATGAGATAGAAAGGAGAAAGATTTATCTTTCAAGCAAACACCCACAGGAACAACAACCCTGTTGCCCAGAAAGCAAGAAAAGCACCTCAAAGGAGAAAACCTAAATCAGATCAAAGTACCAAAACCCTGATGCCCAAAAATCCCTTTTTTTTTTTTTTTTCCCATTTCACAAAATACAAATTACAGATTGATATGTATTTACTCAAGAAACAAAATCAGAACCATACAACTCAACAATCAAGAACACAAAGGCATCCAAGAAACACCAAATTGACCAAACTGACCGTCCAGAAAGACAGATTGAAAGCGGAAACATAAACCAAAGAAAAAAATGTACCAGACCCAGATGAGAAATCGCCAAAAAAAACTAGTATTTTGCTGCACTCTAGTTGATACAAAATATCAAACACAAACAGAGAACAAATACATAAACAAAGAACAAATAAAAAACATTTGAACAATCGAAGAAAGAGAGACCGAGAGCTACACGAAAACAGATCGAACCTGGAACCGAGATGCAGAGCTGAAGATGCTACGGAAGAGGATGAGGAGGAAGGTTCGCAGAGCTGCTACACGGAAGATGCAGAGGTGAAGAGGCTACAGGGAAGAAGATGAGGAGGAAAGGGAAGATGCAGAGGGAGGAACACGACGGCTGAGAAGAAGAGGGATAGTTTTTAGGGTTTGTTATATGATTTTTGATGTAAATTTTGAAAAAGACAAGGGGCATTTTTGTCTTAAAATTTTGGAAATTTCTGTCCCACAGACGTGGAACAACCCGTTCCAGGGTGGGGGTGTGGAACAGAAAATCATCCAAAATCTGTTCCATGGAACAGCGCGTTCCACTCATTTTAGGCGCACCAAACACGGGACAGAACGCCTCGTCCCACTCTGTTCCGTCCCGTCCCGCGTACCAAACGCGACCTTAAAGCCGGTCTCCAATTCCCCATCGGCTATATCGCTCGTTTCCTCAAAAAGGGATGCTACACCCAACATACTCGTACCGGCCTCCAATTCCCCGTCGGTTGTATCACTTGTTTCCCCGTCACCTGTATCACTCGTTTCCTTCAATTCCCCTTCTGCTTCTAGCTCTCATTTCATGTAAACTTTTTTTTAATTATTATTAATTAAAAACAAAGACAGATTTTTATTTTTTATTTTTTTATTAATAGTTTGTGGTGTCGCTTATGGGCGACAATATATTGGTTATTGTATTTATCGAATTGTAAGATGGTGTCGGTTGGGACCAACATCAGTCTGCTCCATCTGACAGTATTTGTGTACTTAGTGTCGCCTATATCCGACGTGAGTTTCGATGTCACTTTTAACTGACGCTACTATCCTTTTTTATTTTATATTGCTTTCCTTCTTCTTGGTGGATTAAGGGGACTAACCGACATCAAAAGCCTTTTCGTGACGCTATTGTTAGTGTCGGTTCTATTATCCAACATTGCATGAGTTTATGTCAGATTTTTACCAAATATCCGACAAAAATTATGTTTTCTTGTTGGTGTTTGGACCATCAGTTATAGGTAATTTTGTAGTAGTGTATGGCGGAATGGATGAGCGTCAATGCAGATTTTACAAAGGTCAAAAGAGGCGGTGGGACGGTTTGTTAGGCCTGGGACTTCAAGAAGGGATGCGGGACAAGACGTAGGAAAGCATGGGAAATTTGGAGAGGCTGTGATCCATTGGATGACATGGGATAAGATGGGAAGCGATGGGATGAAATTGAAGATATGGGGTCGGAAATATGAAGAGTGGGTGGTGGTTCTTGAAGAAAGTTGAGGTTTAACCATAAAACCAATTAGCAATATGAAGAGTAGCTCAACTTACTTATAAGCCCATGCAAGGTCCCTCCTCCCATCAATGTGGAATTCATTCTCAACGCGCCCCCTCACGTGTGGCGAATTTTTAAGCCTAACACGTGGATAATATAACGGGGTGACGTAGAGCGCGCGTGGCCGTTCCACACGTGGGACAACGTGCTCTGATATCAAGAAAAAAACTTGAGGTTCAACCATAAAACCAATTGGTAATATGGAGAGTAGCTTAACTTACTTATAAGCTCATGTAAGGTTCCTCATCCCATCAATGTGAGATTCATTCTCAACTTTGTCTGTGTGAGTGATGACTTATGCAATTGGATTGGATTTTGAAAAAGAAGAAGAAGGATGTTAGACTGAGTCTCAAAGTTTACTCTCTTTTCGGCTGCTATGAAGGTGCTAGATGTCCGCCATTACTTTTCTTCTGCTTTTGGACATCAAATTAACTTTCATATGTCTTCGCCTTATTTTTCAAACAATGTTTCTACTCATGATAAGGTGACTATTGGACAGGTTTTGCAAATCTGACATTGCCATTCCAGAGGTAAATTTGGGACTTCATAATGTGGTTTTTTCACTGGCGGATCCATTAAGGGGCATGAGGGGTCATCTGACCCTCCTAACTTTGGCAAACCTCCATGGAAAACCACAGTGCTGCCCCTTTGAGGTTCAGAGTTGTCCTTGAGATATGCCCTCCAATTGCTCGATGGAATGCCTCAATGAATGGGCAACGCGTGGCAGGGCAGGGAATTGTATACAGCGTGGATGAAGGTTGCATCGTGCCTTTGCCTCCAATAATACATCAGAGTTTGGTGTTGCAACCTCTGTTTTTCTACCTCTGGATTTCTAAACTTGCCTCAACCTGCCAAGGAATTTCCTAAAGAAAAGTGGATAAGTCTATAGCTGCCACTTCCACTCTTCCAAACCCTATTTGCTTTGAAGTAGTGCCATCACTCATTTGGAAGTGTGCCTTTGAAGCAAAACCAAGTCATTTTATACACTTTTAAAAAATAGGACCCAGCCACTCGAAAAAAACTTAAGCTTCTAATTAATCTAGACAATATAAACCCAAATCTTTAAAATCTTAATTTCTACCTAATCCCAAACCAAATTCCAGATTTATAAAATTTGAATATTCATTAATAATAGTAAAGTTCAATAATAATAATAATAATAATAAAGAAGCTACAATATGATATTTTCAAAATACAAAACCATGTCGTGAACAATTGTCGCTTGTAATGGACATTTGTAGTTTTTAATGTTATTTATTCATAAATTATGAATGATGGAGTTATGATTTAATTTTTATGGCTATTTGTTGTTGAAAAATGTGTATAAATTTTTACACTTGACCCCCTAAACAATTTTTCTTGAATCCGCCACTCGTTTTTTTAGGAAAGACCCTTTTAAGGCGAAAGAGCTCATTCTCAAAGTGCAACACAAGCTTGCAGGATGGAAGGGTACCTAACTCTCTTTGTAAACCGGTTCAAGCTTACACTTTAAAAGCCAACTATTTCTAGCATGCCTAATAATATTTTTCCTTCTTTCCGTGTCCTCCTAGAACAGCTAAAGCTATTGAGCAGGCGAGTCAGGATTTTTCTGGGGTTCTTCGAGGACTCATCCTCCTATCGCTTGGACATTCCTCTAAAGATAAAGGTGACCTTGGTGTTAGACTTGTGCTTCATTTTAATAAGGCTGCTCTTTACAAGTTGGGGTGGAAGATCCTTACTGGGGATTCTAACTGATGAGTGAAATTAATACGTGCTAACTATTTTCGTAATTGTAGTTTTTTTTTTTAGCCCCGAAGAGGGCTTGACATTCCATCGCTTGGATTGGTATTGTTGATTGTAGAAATATTCTCTTTACAAAAATACTACTTTCACCAACTATTTGTGTCATATCTCTAATAGAAATAAGACTCATATACGTTGGCGGACTCTATCTCTATGATAGAGACAGTAGGGCTAGCCAACATTTGTACTATCTCTCTAAGTGTAACATTACATTCATTGTATAGCTAGCAATGGTAGAGATTATGGGCTTTCAATTGGGCTTTTGATAGACGGCTTGCTTCATTTTTATTTGATTTTGAAAGGTAAAATATTGATTGGTCCATCAATATATTTGTGATCTTATTGCAAAGGGTAATGCTAGGAAGACCAAATTTTTAAACTAAATTTACAAACCAAATGATGTGTTACTAAGTGATGTGAACTAATTTGTTGCCTCGTAAGGCTCGTGAGGCGTGGCTTTGGGACTTAGCTAGCTCTTCTTGCCCTAGGGCTATTCCTTGTAATCTTTTTTACATCCCAAAAAAATAAAAAACTCACAAAGTCAAGGTATGTGTAGTTATAGGTGAATAAGTTTCAGACACAGGAAACTTATCCCCTTTAATTCTTACCATTTTATAGGGGTAGAAAGAATAAGTTTCCGTTATGATTTATCAGTCTTCCACTTTAAACTGGACAACATTTTTTGCTTCTTTCTTTGAATGAAGCTTGAATGGAGTGACTTTTCCAATCCAATTCAAAACACCTATGAGTTATGGTAATCAGTAAAAATGGAGGAAATTTCGAGCCTCTAATTAAAAGTCTCACAAAGTAAAATTTCAAACCAAAAGTCACCCATCCTTAATTTTTTTTCTTACAATCAAACGTGTAAAAGGTAATCATACAGTGATTATCGTGTAAATTTCAACCCAAACATATAATAATGAGCACCACCGAGAGAGAGAGAGAGAGAGAGAGAGAGAGAGAGAGAGAGAGAGAGAGAGATGTTTCTAGTCTTCTAGAAACCCTAGCATGTAGGAAACCTGGATGTAGTACTCCATCAAAAGTTGGAGTTAGGATTGAATTTTATGCGAAGCTTGGAAGACAAAAGGAGGTGAGCGTGAAGAAAAAATGTAACGGAAACGCTTACATACAGTCGTACGGGTTGGTCACCATTTTAACCACTCTTGGTAAACTTTGCCCACACTATAGTTATAGTAAATTAAATAAATTAGAAAAAGAAGATAAGCCACCTATAGCCTACAGCCAACCATTATATACGAATTAAAAGATCTTTGAACTGTCAATTATGCAATATTCTTTGCTGTAAACAAACAATCATGATCATACGCACTTCCAAACATGCAATCTAATTAATTAAAAATTTTGCAGCATATCAAGCAATCTAGCCATGAATGCATCCATATATATATGCTATATTTGATCTTATTTAAGACAATAACCAAACTAATTAAACTTCATATTAGAGTGTTAATCTCTTATCAGGTATATGTGTATAAAGAGCTAAGTCATTTCTTAGTTATATTGTAAATTGGTTTTATAGTAAAACCTCAACTTTCTTCGGTTTATTTTACGGTGCAACCTCAACTTCTTTTATGATATTAAAGTATGCTAACCTATGTGTTGAGCCCAACGGCTCATGTGCTCCCAATATGTGTTGCCTAATGCTTACATTTTAGACTTAAATAACGTCACGCATGATTCCATGAAAGGTGTGTTAAGAATGTGAATTTCACATCAAGAAATTAAGGGATCTTACGTGTATTTTTCTAAGGAGTTGAACTTCTCCTCAACTTGGTTGAGATGTCAATTGATAACAGTAATTTATGATTGAATGAAAAGGGATATACGCTGCAGATTACAATGTTCCCATTGTACTCACAGTAGTAGTAGCGTAGACAGGGTTTGGTGGGTAGAAATGGGTGAAGGTGGTTGGACTGGATCATGGAATTAGAAACAAAATACATGAAATCTGGTACAACAAAAACAAAACCTCGTGCCAAAATACTTGCCACTCATCTTCTACAAAATTTTATTTAAAATGACACAATGTCAAATCCACTTTGATTGAATCAGTCGTAGTCAATGCCATAATCTCAAGCCTCACAGACGACTACTAGAAAATATATATACCCCTCCCTTACGCTCATGTATAGTAGCTGGGGTGTTTTTGGTAATTTAATTATTTAATTCCATTAGAAAATTTGTACTTTTCAATCACCATCTTTGTCAAAGTGTTAGCTGTAATTATCAACATATAAAAAGACTAATGTGGCTAATGACTGGCTTCTTCTTTTTGAAGATCGAGTTTATACAACACAAAGTATACACCATTAATACCTGATCGCCTTGAGCTTTACTTTTAAGCTAGCCAGCATCAGATATCCGTACCAGGGTTTCTGCTCGCATCAAAATCGAATCCACTTGGTTTGTTTATCGAATCAAGAATGCAAGAGAGTCTTCCTCCAGGTTTCAGATTCCATCCTACAGATGAAGAACTGATAACGCACTATTTGTGCCCCAAGGTTTCTGATGTTAGTTTCACGTCGAAAGCTGTAGCAGACGTTGATCTCAATAAGTGTGAACCTTGGGACCTCCCAGGTATATACATATATATATATATATGGTCAGATTATGTTTATATATGTGCATCATGTTCAACCCTATTCTTCTGTTCCTTCTTCCTATAATATCATCTGATTATTCCTAGTTTTCTATGATATTTCATTCTTCTTATTCCTTAGAGGCTTTTAGTAACGATCTGGATGATGATCACAATCTGTCTTTCTTTAATTTGCCTAATGGCTTTGTTGAATTTATGTAAGTAAAGCAATCTTTCCTGAAAATTACATGTAATTCAAACAGGAAGAAAGGATAGTATAGGAGCAGATTTAGGCTTAGCCAAGTTGGCTAGAGCACTAAGTTTGAAGCTCTATCCCTGTTTAGATTAATTCAAGGCTTTTTAGCTAAAATGATCCATGAGATTTGCATAACTCCTCACTTTGATCCATGAGATTTAAAATCAATAGAACTGGTTTGAGTTTGTCCACCATCAATTATTTTCGTCATTCCGTGAAAAATCACGTTAAATAAGAAATAAAATGAAAAAAATGCCCTCAATTTTTGTCAAATCATTTTGCCATTTTAATCCTTATTTTAGCAGATATTTTTCATCAAATGACCAAAATGATTGATGGTGGACAAACTCTGAGATAACTTCTATTGATTTTAAATCTGAATGACTAATAAGTGAGAAGTTATACCAATTTCAAAAACTATTTTATATAAAAAGCCTTAATTCAATATGCTTGGATAAAAAAGAGAATAAAGAAAACTATGTTCCAATCTCTTCCTTCCTCTTTAATTTGTTTGACCAACCACACCAAATACATACTTCCCATGACATTTTTTCAGACTTTCTTAGGTTTACGGTATATCTTTTGTTAAGAAAGGATAGTACTATTCGCACACCATTTTTACCTCTCACATATTTATGTTAATTTTTTGTCGTTGATTTTTTAAATTCATTAGATTTGATGGCCGAAAATGAGAGGGGTGTCCGAGAAGTAAAATTGTAAAAATAGGTATGTGGATAACATTACCCTAAAAAAATGCAATCAAACCTTTAAAAATTGTTTCACAACATACATTTCTTATACTAATTTACCAACAGATATACTTGAATACTATTTTTCAGAACGTTCTTAATTAGCTTAAATATTCATACTTTTGATAGGAATATATTTTGACAGTAACGTATTTAACCGATATATACAACTTACAAACAAACTAAATTATTATGTGATTGGTGAAGGCAAGGCTTCGATGGGAGAGAAAGAATGGTACTTCTTCAACCTGAGAGACCGAAAATATCCAACTGGGCTTCGAACCAACCGAGCCACGGAAGCCGGGTACTGGAAAACAACTGGGAAAGACAAGGAAATACATCGTACAGGTGTACTGGTTGGGATGAAGAAAACCCTAGTTTTCTACAAGGGCAGAGCTCCTAGGGGTGAGAAAAGCAATTGGGTCATGCATGAATACAGATTAGAAAACAAGCATCCTTTCAATTCCTCAAAGGTACAAATTACTATAGAAGAAAACACTTGGATCGTTTGGGACTGCTATCTTAAAACCACTTCTACTGATAAAAACACTTGGAGGTTCTTCTAAAAAGGTGTTTTTCAGAGAGTTATTCTATTAAACATAAACAATAAGTTTTTTGGTAAAAAATAGTCAGATGCGCTTTTGGTTGTCATAAAGTGTTTTTAGCCATTTCAGAAACAATCTCAAACACTTGGCCTTGATCGATTATATTTATAATTCTTTAATTTGCTAGGTTTAATTTTTTTATTGGTTTCACAATATGCAGGAAGAATGGGTGGTTTGTAGAGTTTTCCAAAAGAGCATTAGTGCATTGAAAAAGCCACAGCAAGCAACCACATCCTCCCATCAGCAGCCGTCGACAGAATCTCCATGCGACGATACGAACTCAATAGTTAATGAATTCGGAGACATCGAGCTGCCAAACCTAAACAGCAATATTAACGCAAATTCATCCAGCGGGTTCAGCAACATTTCCTCACCCCCAAGCTATTACAGCAATATTATTGATCATAGCAAGAACAACATTAACGACGTTACCAACATGAGTTTGAACATGAATTGGGCAGCAACAGCGGCGAGAGAGGCAGCCGCGAACGCTGTTTCATGGCCGTCAAGCTTGTTAAGTCCCTCAAATCTTTCGGTGAATTCGTTGCTTCTTAGGGCATTACATCTTAGGAGTAGTACTAATAATAACGGTAGTAATTATCAACCAAGAGATACTAATCATGGTCAAGCTACAGCAGGCACTAGTACTCTAGATTACTCATCATATAATAATATGCAGCAGCAAGGAATGATGCCGTCAATGTCTCATCACATTGGATCCAGTACTACTATGGATCATATAAATTCAAATTTTCAAGCTTCTTCGTCGAGTATTAAAGATCAGATGATGGAATCGATGCCGCCACAACAACATTCGGAGCAACCATTCAATTTGGACTCCATTTGGTGAAGCTGTGAAGTGTACAGCCTGATCAAATGAATAAGCTA
Source organism: Pyrus communis (assembly GCF_041283825.1). Classification (NCBI taxonomy): domain Eukaryota; kingdom Viridiplantae; phylum Streptophyta; class Magnoliopsida; order Rosales; family Rosaceae; genus Pyrus; species Pyrus communis. The sequence continues at coordinate 1,547,905 of NC_142570.1, read as the reverse complement.
ATAACATCTTGTAAAGTTCGGCATCGTTACTGTACTAATCCTGAAGTACTGGTTATGAAACAAATGCAGTACCACAGGGAGAGTAGACTCACAAGCACGTACGTAAAGTTCGATAATGTTCCATATATTTATAACTATGTTAGATTATTATGTCGAAAAATAATAGGGTTCTTGCCCTAGTTTATGGGTCTGTTTAATTATGTTGAAGAGTTTAGTATTATGCTGGTAGGGAAAACTCCCTATGTTAAATCTGCACCCTCTCATATTATGAAAACATGTTTCTCATGATCAAACATCTCAACAGATTTCTCTCTCAAAATTCATAAGGTAATCTACACGATGAAGGTAATGGTTAAGAAAATGAAAGTTCATCAATCATCATTGACAAGAATTTTTTGTTATTATTTGTTGACCCTAAAAATTACAAAACCTACGTGGCGCGCAGGCCGAGTAACTAATAAGCTAACTACGTCCTTCGGTCGAATGCGGGGCGTGCCAACTCGTCGGCCGAACCTGGCCGAGGAGTAAAATTTGTTGATGTAGCTTTGAGCGCGTCGCTGACTTCTCTATCTTGCGATTGCGACCGAGGAAGGAACACTCTCGGTCTCTGGGTTCTACAGCCTGAAGACAAGGCTGCTAATTCTGCGGAGTTCACAAATCGTCCGAGCCCGATTCGGTCACTGTGATTATATTCATGAGAGTATAAGCACGTCGAATCGAGACCAAACTGTATGGGCACAGGTACTCGAATGTGATGTATGTCTTGATGGTAAACGTAGTTCGGCCGTCGGAATGCCGAATCCTGAAACTCACTTGTGAGTATCCAATCATAAAACCACTCGGCGACCAGTACGCCGAGCAATGTGATTCGTAACACCTAACTATGCCGAGAAGGCTAGCAAGGTGACCTCTGCCAACAAAGGTTCGAAGACCTTTCTCGACCGAGACTTGGATAGATAATCGGTCGACCTCGACGCAGTGCTGTTTATCCAAACTGAAGGTGCTTCTTGGTCGGCTGATTCTGCGGCAGCAGTGCTGTTTATCCAAACTGAAGGTGCTCGCCGGGTGCTTCCACAGTGCTGTTTATCCAAACTGAAGGTGTGTCGGCAGGAAAAGAAAAGGAAAAAATCTCAAGGTGCTGAGAGGTTTTGCGCAGGGCAATTGTATGCTGATTTGAAGGTCCTTTTTCTGTTGCATGATTTCTTGTATTTATAGTGCCCCATTCCCTGAAACCGACTCCGATTTGGATTGGGAGTCCTTGTCCCAATTCGCCTCTTCCTCAAACAAACCTACCCCTACTGGGATTCTGAATTTTCCTTCTTTTCGGGATTTCATTCCTTGCTGGTCGAGACTCCTAGTTGCACCAGGACTTCCTCGACCTTTCTATTTATCTGGACTACTTATGATAGGATTTGGCCGACCCTGCCAGCTGGCCTGGGCCTTATTATTCGGCCCATATTATTTGTCATCACCTTGGGCCGAGCGCATCCTGCTGCTCGGCCCAGCAATAATATTTTGGGTCCAAACATTATTATAACAAAATTCGAACCAAATTAGTAGCTAAATGCAGAGGTTCGAGATCTCAAAAGAAATATAGACTATTCAGATCCACGCAATGCCTTTCGTGGAGTTGATTTATGTTAATTATGTATGAACTAGATACTAACAACATTCAGAAAAAAAAATATATATATAATTATCCTTAAATCGACTAAAATATTGTCAATGAATATCTTTTTATATGGACTTACCTGAAATGAGTTGGAATGAGCATTAAGGAAAACTAATGAAAATGGTTTGAAAACTTTGAGTTTTAACGATAAGGACAAAATAAAGAGTAAAGTGAATAGTACTAAGATTGACTTTTTAGTGTAAAAATGTGATTTTTCGTTAAAGTGAACAATATCAGAAATTTTTCGTTAAAGTTCCCTAAAATTAATCCTATCCATGATTTCTCTACGTTTTATTAACAAATATGAAATAAAAAAAATACGTATATTACAACATGTAATCTTCCGACGGCCACGATTTTACTGATGGAAAAAATCCAGCAGACTTATAAAAAATAAAATAAAAAATGCAGCCCAAATCATAATAAACTGTCGTTAAAGCCTCGGCCCAGGCCTATTAACCGTTAAAACAAACCAGCACACCGCATAGGCGCGCACTCTAGTCTCCGTCTCTCCTCTCTCTCTCTCTCTCCCCCTCTCGGTGCACAATGGCGGGAAAGCAACTCGCCGGCGACAGCCGACTGGCTAACATCGCGGGAATGTCGAAGAACCAGCTTTACAACATCATGTCTCAAATGAAGGTATCCCTTATCTCCCTCGTATTTTCTACTTGTCCAATTTTCCTTCCGAAATTTTCTTTCCCTCCAAACACCCGGAAATTGACCTACGACTAATGTCGACGTTCGTTTTCTTTGTTCATTTGAATGCAGAATTTGATAGAACAGAACCATCAGCGGGCGAGGCAGATCCTTTTTCAGAATCCAGACCTCACCAAAGCTCTTTTCCAGGTTCCTGATTTTGTCGAATTTGTCCCCTTTTTGCTTAAATATTTAAATTTGTCTACGATGCAGAGGGTTTTGTGTAGTTAGGATTTAGTCTCTTGTCAATTTTGGTTTTTTTTTTTTCTTTTTCTTGATTTGTTGAGATAATTTTATATGATTAGGGTTCAAAGCTGTAACGGTTCGAACAGATTCGGAGGAAAGTTGTTCATTTTGGCTCCCAACGAGAAAACAAGATTTTACCTTTGTTAATGCTAAATTGACGTGTGATTTTGTGTCGGTGATGTTTGAGAGTTGATTGCTTGGAGAATATATTTGTTAGGCTTGGTCTCTGATCGGTTTGATTACGTAGTAGCTTTGGTTCAGGAACTATCGATTTTACCTTTTACTACTGATATGATTGCTGGCTGTATTTCTAGATTTTGTATTTGGAATGGCAAGCGGTATGCCTTTTCTTTCTCTGGAAGCCTTTTTGAAGTGTTTTCCTAGTTGTGCACTTATGTTATATGCTAACTTGAGGTTGTCTGTAGATTCCCAGCATTCAGCCACCGACATCACATAATTCTCAACAGTCGACACAACCAACTCAGCAACCAAACAGCTCCCTCGTTGCCTGGTCAAGTTGGTTTACAGGACCAAACAGGGCCATCGCAGGTCCAAGCTCCTCCGAGAAAGCAATACCAAAACCAACCGGCAATGCCTAGTTCATCAGCTTAGGTCTTAAATCTACATCCATTTGTTGTATACACAAATGCATAAATTAGAAAACGTTAACTACAAAGCTGTTGACCAACGAAATACATCAGAATTTTATCTATATGCTTGTAAAGCATGGGATGCGTGAACTACTTTCGGAGTTTCAATTGATAACATTCTGTTCCAATGTTTTGCTCCCTTGCTGCAAACTCAGTCCTCTCTGAACAGAACTCCGTTGAATCCATCGCATGCTCCGAGTCGAAGATAATCATTCACGCTTTTAGACAATCCACTAGGCAGGATAATTAGCATTGCAAGGCTAATTCTTTACAAGCATCCCATGCTTTGCCATTGTCAACAGTTCTTGTTCACGCGCGCAAGATGATCAGCGTTTCAAAAATGGACGAAAGTTTTTAATCTTCGTTTTCCCAATCAGAATCTTCATCATTGTCACTAACATCTGAATCCACGTATGAATCTTCATCTTCATCCTCATCCTCATTTTCATCCTCGCTCTGCAGATAAGAATCAAATATTTTACTCTCATTGCTTGATACGGGGATAGTTAAGGAAAGCCAAAATCTGTCCTAGAGGTGGCATGCTAAAAATTTATACTAATACAATCAATCTGATTGGAGCTCATGGCCACTTGATAGTAAATAGATGACAACGAGAAACAGGATATCTCACTTGGACTAATTGCAACGCACGATGAATCTGCTCGGGATCTCTCGAGCTCCAGGAACTCTCATCTACATCATCTTCAGAAATACCCTGTTCACAATCAACAAAGCTATGGTCATGCGAGTGAGCAAACACCCATACAAAAGCACAAAAATGTATCATGCATATTATTGGAGAAACCAAAGCTGTATAGCAACAACCGCCGTGCGAGAGCGTGCATACGCTTGGATTGCACAGTGAACAGATGAAGATGAACAAACATATAGTGATCACTGATTTTATCAGCAGTGCTTCAGATACGTGTTGAAACAAGAAATAATATAACTTACAACTTGAGATTTCATTTGCTCTATGTTCTTCTCTAGTTCAGATATGTGCTGACTGAGAGCCTGCATGGGACATAAGAGATCTAGTGTGAGGTGAAGAACATCAACGAGAGCGAAATATCCAAAAAACTGGGAAATGAAAATTTCTTAGAAACCTCATGGCGTTGCATGGCCACTGATCGTTTTAATGCTTTAGCCTTAGTTAGAAGGTTCCTTGGCCTCAAGGTAATGGGTCGCCGATAATTCTTTCCCCGATAGTAAATGAGAGCATATCCCTTTGGAACTCTTTCTATCGCCACAAGTATACCACCACTCTCATATTCCAATAACCTAGCTGTATCTTCAACAAAAGCAAGAGTCTTTTGCTTGCTTATTAATTTCACTAGTTCTCTGTGCTTCCAATGCAAATGCATGTTTTCGACGACACCATCAAAGACACCACGTATGCCTGGTAAAATATGAAATAAAGACCATTAGTGTTTCAGCTAAAAATTCTATCTTCACCTCAAAAATTAGAAGATTTCTTACCAAGAGGCAAGTACGCTTTCATTCTCAAACCAACCCGGCGAAACATAACCCGTTCCTCATCAGTGATTGTTTCCTGATCATAATCGGGACCCGCAGGAAGCATTAATGATTCTATCTTGGACAGGAGTTTCTCTGCTCTTAGCTTTTTGGCTTGGGCCTGCCAATGAGTTCAGAATGTCAAACTAAGGTACACATATGAATCTACATGTATACTTTCTTCCGCAACTAAGTTATGTCTAATGAATGTTAAATGATATATTCTGGATAAAAACATGTTACAAAAATGGCACCACTCTAGTACCCGGGTCTTTATACTTGAGTCGATTCAATTCCAAAACTATTGCATTCACAAGGAGTGAGAACAAGACCCTTACAGGCTCGTCCACTAAAAGAAGGATAGAGAAAATACTTACAACACCTAGTTTATGCTCGATTCGTCTGACAAGCTTAGCATTCTTAGCTCTCGAATCTTCTTCAATCATCCTTTCCCGTTCTTCAGCAGATATTTCTCTTCCCCAACGAGCTTGAGCCTCATAAAACTCAGCCAAAGTCCCTGCAAGTGCCTGTCCTTCCACTGCACCTGTAGAAGCCGCATCTATTGCTTTAATCCGCATTTTCTCTTCAACATCTTGAACCTGTTTCGTTAGTTCCTGTCTTTCAGCCAGAGCAGCAGCCACACTTGTTGGAAGAAAGTCCTTTCCACGGTAAATGACAATGTAATATTTGTTTCTGAGCAGTAAAACGCCACCTGTTAAATTCTGCAAAATAGAAGGAACTTTAAATCAGTATCCATTGGTATTTATTCCGTAGGTAACAATCAGAAGAAGATTACAAAAAAACCTTAAAACTATTTGACGAAAGAAGAAAATAAAATGTGCTGAGTGCCTCTTCAACCATAGATTTGGTAGAACATGCAAGGTGGAGGCGCTTAATGGCAAACTTATTAACAAGTAATAACAGATTTACACAGGTTCCTTAATTAGAAGGACGGTGTTTCGCATTTTTTCCTTGAAAAACAAATAAAAATGCAGAATAAGCTTGAGAAAGTTGTAGCAGGAAGAACTGAAAGTGCCACTAATGGACAGGAACGAAAGGTAAAATGTCACACGAAAAACACAAGGTTTGATGGTAATTAGGACGAGAGACAATGTTGAACAGACCTTTATCTCCTCAGCCATCAACTTGTTGTTTGTATTCTGGATACCTCGTTTGACAGCAATCTTTGCAACAGAGCTTTTCTCCCAAAGTTTAATAATAGCCAATGCCAACCCTTGATGGTTTCTATTTCTCCCTTCATTAAGAAAATAAGAACAAAGAGTTATGTCAAATATTGACACGGTAAGCTGAAGAAAGGTACACAGAAGGAGAATTATACCAAGGGCAAAATGACATGGAAGCGACTTGGCAAGTTTCCGTAAGGTAGTCATCTCTGCATTAGTCAGCCTTGATCGCATCCCCGTAGGGAGAAGCCTGAAAGGTGTTTTGTAGCCAGGAATTGTTTTGGGAAGCAAATCAGCATCAACAGGAAGTACTCCTGTACCCCACCACTCTTCGAAACGTGGACCTAAATCATCCAATAGGCTGTGAAACTCAGCTTCCTCCTCCGTCAAGTTATGAACACGCTCTGGAATTTTCAATGCTTGCTCAGTGTTATCTGGACCTGAAGTTGCATCGTTGCCACTTCTCGTCACCCATGTTTCAGCTGAAGAAACATCTGGGATAAAAAGACCACCCCTTTCCCCATCAACAGTTTGGGATTGAGAAGGTCCTTTGTAGTTACTCCCTCGGTACACAACCATGACACTTCCTGATCGCCATAAAACTAACCCTCCTGTTCGACGCTGACCAATCACTACAAGCAGTCAGTTACATTACGAAAGTAAAATGCTTCTACATGTTCATTTCCAAACTCGACATACAATTCCAAGCTGCATTCAGCAAGTACTGTAATTTACACTCAACACACATATATACAAATGTAAATTGGTCATAACACTGCAAAAACTGAAAATTCGAGAACTGAACAAACCTCAACAATCTCGTGAGCCGTCTTCATGTCCAATGCCAGCACCTCATGGAACTTGAGCCTCACCAGCTCCGTCTTTCTCCATGTATCGTGAATCTTCTCTAGCACCGCCTGGGTGATCCCGGCCTTGGGCACACTGATCCTTTCCCTAAGCACCATCCCCATTCTCCTCAGCCGCTTCAGCTCCTCGTCCTCAATTGTCAATTCCGCCAAGGACGGAGCTTTCCCTCTCCTCTTCCTCAACCCCTTCACCTCCTCCTTGTCATTCACCTCCTCCTCCTCCTCTTTCTCCCACGGCAATGCCACCTCATCAGCGCTCTTCTCCTCCTCCAATACATAATCCGGCCGGACCCACTCCCGCTGCAACAAATCCCCGAGCTTCTCCTCTCCGTTTGCCACCGGCACTGAATCCTGACCGTCCAATCCGATTCCATCGTCTTCCCCCTCATCGTCCGACCCTAACCCTAAGTTCCGCAACCGGAACACTATTCTCTCAATCGCGTTCTGGCCTTTATCCTTGTCAAAGTACCGAGTCGAATCCGCCTTGCCATCTTTCTCTCGTCCCTGCGACTCTTTGACCTTGTCGTTGACATTATGGCGGGGTAATTCGGCGGGAGAGCTGCTATTGGGCCACTTGTTGAGCCAAGGAGCGGGCAAGGCGGGTCTGGATTTGTGCTGCGGGGGTTTGGCGTTCGGATTTCCGCCGTGCTCGGTGGTTCTGACGGAGGAGGAGAATGTTTTGACGATGCGAAATGACGGTTTTGGGGCCGAGAAGAGGAGGCTGAGAGAGGAGGGCGAGTGAGAGGTGAGTGGGAGTGAGTTCCTCAGTGGCATTTCGGAAATTTTCGCGGTTGTGAAGGCCATTTGCGGTGAAGATTGAAGTAAATTGTCAGCTTACTGTGGCTGTTGACGGCGGCGCGCTGTCATTGTCTGATTGGTCGGAGCCTGGAAAGCGGTGGAGCGACGGGAGGTTGGAGACGAAGACTGTATAGTTTTGGAGGAGACGATAAGATTTTCCTGGGAAGATTTTCGGATATTTTTTCCTGTATATGTACTTATGGAATTTTATCGGGGGCACATCTGTAATTTTAGGCGGGGAAGAGCTCTCCCTCCCAGGCCCTAATTTTCAGAGGATAATTGTAGCAGAGGATAATTGATGTTGGTCTTGTAAAATCGACAGCGTGTGCAGTGAAATAAATAAATAAAACATAAAATTTATGAGGTTTCTTTACAGTCAATGTGATTGGAGTACATTCTCGGAGAAGCAGTGATGCTTTCATTTATAATATGAAGTAATAAGATTACAAAGATAACTCTCTCTATTCTCTCCTCCCTTTTTCTTCTCTATGCCATGAGCCTTGTGGCTTCTCTCTTCTTCCTCTCTTCTTTCTTCTTTCTTTTCTCTGTTTTCACCCGTAAGACTTGTTTTTGTGTGTGATTTTATATGAAAGGATGAGGCAGCAAGTGGATTAGTGGACAAACATGTAAAGTTGTAGTGGGTTGACCATCCGCACATTAAATGGCTTATAAAATTACAACATTTGGAAGTTTTTTCTTAAATTTTTATTTTTTTAACAAACGATATTTTACGATAAGGGTTGGGGTAGTTTTTGAATTTTAATTCTTTTGAAATGTAAGAAAAGTTTCTTATAGTGTGGGAATTCTCGAGTATATCAATGGATGACATACATTACTGATTATAACACTTAAATTAAGAATTAATTGGTCGATATGAACCACTCAGCAAACATTGATGCACAATAGAAGCCATCATTTAGGTTCTGATTGATTTCAAAAACTAAGTAAAGAATTCAAACCAATTTAAGGGATTCTTTGATCAATCTAGAGATCTTTTTGATTCCATTCGTAACGAGGACATGCTATCTTCACCAACGAAACAGTATAAACTAAATACCACCAGGGTGTATGTATCTCCCCCGTCACGTGCTAAATGCTAGCATAATGTAATACATGAAAGTCGAAAGGAAAAATACTAGAATAATTTTATTATTATTATTATTATTATTAATTGGACTTTGAATTGCTGCAGAAAAATAGATCAAGCATCATTGACCATATACAATTACGCAGCATGAAGATGGACGTGAACTGTTAGAACTCCATGTAGATACTCTATCCATAAACGTATTTCTGTTAATCAACTGAATTATATATGCACCGGAAAATATAACCACCTAAATTAAAGCTCAAAACTGAAAAGTGAACGGCTCAGATTCCGGAAGATCTTCTGCTACTGGAAGGAGATGAGTTCAGGATTTCCTGACCAAGCTCCTTTATCTTGTTAAGAAGTAGTACTTGCTCGGTCTCGAGCTGAAGCATGTACCCTTCTTGCGTATCCTCTAGGGCTTCTAGCTCGCTCATAGCCGTTGAGAGCCCTTCAATATTTCCGTCCTCGATCAGAGACTGAAACTTCATCATCGTTTGTTTCATCTGAACAAACTCATGGTAAATTGCGTGTCAGAAAAGAGTTGGAACTTGATTAAAACATTTTTCGTAAGAACAATGCTAACAATGTGGCACAGGAAGAAAAACTGGAAATGAAAACGAATCTTCTCACCTCACTGGAAATTTTGTGTGCTTTGTTTATGGATGGTTCAGAATCGAAACTTGATCTTTTCTCCAACCCCGGGACTCTTCGCGTGACCTGAACATGGATCTCCCCCCTTATTACATTCTGAAGGGGGATCCACTTGTCTGCCGTCTGGTTTGGAAGCAATCTCTGATATTCCACGACGCAATCACCTATACTTGATGATGGTAACAAGGCATTGTGGTCTTTAACATGCAAGAAAAGGGGGCTGCCGTCATCGGGGAATTCCAAGGTTTGATGCCATTGGGGATTCAGAGTTTTGTACATAACCTGGAGCGCAAGACGTCCAGGTAATAAGGGATTGAAAGCAAAGTAATGGGAAATTAACAAATGAGAGGAAAACGACAATCACTACAATATTTGAACATAAATGTGACTGCTCAAACCTTTGTTTGTTTCTTCAAGTTCCCGTATTGAACCTTCACATATGGATCACTTGTGCCTCTGATATCAGCAGCAATAAGATCTTTTCCTTCGATGAGAACAAGTTCAACCCAGCCATTATCTGCACCCTTTGCTGAACCCTGAAATATTCCAAGAAGAGGAAAGGAGGAACAAAACCGTATTAAACAACACAAAATAAGAGCAGAATGATTCACGCGCATATGAATGAACATTATTGAACATACACATGCGGATGACCAAACAGACTGAAACAAGATTCCGTACCCTTGACCCGTCAGAGCCTTCAACTCTGACTGCTTCTATTTGAAGCCTTAGTTCTCCGGAATTCACTTTTTCTAGGGGGATCCACACATCCCTGACTAACCCTTCAACCAGTCCCTCTAAATTAACTCGTGCGCTGCCAATGTTGTCATCGCCAAATGTGTCTTCATTGAAGCATTTTATCATCAGGTATTCACCTTCTCCAATCTCATCAAATTCAAACTTCTGATTCCAGACGGGATTCAAAGCATGAGCAGTCCTTGTTCTCTGGAGAATCTGGAAAGAAGGTTACGGCAACATATGGTGTTTATAATGTTTGTTTCTGCAATATATAGACTTTAATTCACACGTGAGAGGAAACTATTATGGGAGGTAAAAAATCCTACCTTTCCATATTGCAGTTTAACATATGGACCGCACTTTCCATATCTGTCTTTTGAGACGAGATCTTTTCCCTCCATAACAGATATGTTAACTTTCCTTCCGGTTCTAGGTAGAAAATTCGATGACCCAAACAGTGATCTTTGGGAGGTAAGAAGAGAGTTGTCTACATGTGAACCATCAGAGAATTGCCATTCTTTTAGGACAAGCTTCACCGTCAACTACATGATGCATTGAGAAAAAACATATACTGTTAAAATTAAATAAAAACAAGGGATATAAATCGGTCATAAATCTTCAAATGTGTTACCTCCCCCGAATTGACCCCCTCAAATGGAACGACCAATTCAACTTCTTTTCCACAAAACTCAGCATGTTTTGCTATCACACCAGAATGAGGTCCTACTGCCCAGAATATCGTTGAATCATCCTCAACATACTTCACCTGTCCACAGGGAAGAAAACTTCAACTTAGTTCACACTCAACAAGTTGATGATAACTTCTGCGCAGAGAATATATATTATCAAGTGTTTCTTGTCATAAACGAAAGAAAAAAAAAATCTGTATCGTCACCGTGACTATCATTTCAAAAAATTAAGTTTTGCATCCTAGAAATAGTACCTTAATTTCACAGCTCGCCAGATAGTCATACTTCACATTGTTTGGCGTACACTCATAAAGATGAAATCGAAGATTTCCTGTTTCTTCATGTAACACCATATTAAACTTAGAATTCCAGCCAGGGTTTGAACCCAAACTCACACCTGTTTTTCTAGTTAACTCTTCAAGTTCAACTTCCACAAATGTCCGCAGATCTTTATCAACAAACTGCTCATCTGAACTTCTCTCGAACTGCTTTCTGGACGGGCTTCCTTTCAAACCATTCCTTGAAAGTTTACTTGCTGAAATGACAGTCACGTATATAATTCCTCCAACGGCCTTTTTCCTTAGGTTTACAGCTGGCATAGTGTGACAACGTCGGCGAGGTTCAACCATCGTCTTAACTAAGGTGTCAGTGAAAATTTTAACCTGTAGAGCAAGCAATATATTATTTCTCGAATTATCAAGATTTGCACGAAAATGTGGCTAGATGTATGGTTTTGACCAGTTAAAATTTCAATATTATCTAGTTGAGTGATTATTTACAGAGACTATTAGCTCGTTTGGATGTGCTTTTAAAATGACTGAAAACGCTTTTGGTGAACATGTTTTAGAATTAATTCTTAGTAAACATGCAAGTAAATCTTGGAAAAGCACTTAAAGTGCGTCCTAGAAGAAGCACATAATTGGTGCTTCTTGCAGAAAACACTTTAAGTGCTTTTGGAATCCAAAAATATTTTCTCTAAAAGTGCTTTTAGTCATTTTAAAAGCACATCCAAACGAGCAATATGAACAATTCCAGAGTGATAAGTCGGGTCAACTTAAGTTAAAGCAGTCTCAATTAACTTTCAGGCTTAGGAGTCAAACCAGCCAAGAAGAAACGCCTGGAAGCTCTGTAGCAGGCAGTGACTGGCTTCCACCACTTCCAAAGGCAATTCCTATCCTCACTTCCGGAGCTGACAGAAATGAGTACAAAATTGATTTCCCATTCAAGACCGGCATCAGCAGAAGCTGCAAAAAAAAGCAATTTAATGAATATACCGACCAAAAATATGAAAACCACACAGCTTCTAATTTCTTTTAATAGAAACCGTTCAAGCTGAAGCTTATGAGAAATTGGAAAAGGAAACGACTTTACATACGTCGCCTTTGATGTGAAGACTATTTATAACAATCCGTGCTGTCCCCATCAATGGCTTGGCAAGCTTTGCTTGCAACAAAATACTCATATCATTTGTATCCCAGTCAAAACCCAAACGCATAAGCCGCTGCCAAAATTAACATAGGCAGTGCACATGAAGATGTCAGGAATTTAGTAGTCATATATCAATTGCTTCAAGACAACGCTACCAAAGTAGCGTACGTAGTAAAGTGTGAGAACTGTAAACAGAAGCCAAACCTGATCACCTGAAGTTGACCAACGAGTCCCATGAAGGCCCAAGCTAGGCGGGGATGAACCTAGTGAAAACTCCAGCAATTCAACTTTTTCCTACATGAAAAATGTTTACTCATTAATTACTCATAAAAAAACACCATACAGTAAGAATGAATTCAAATATTGAAATTATTATAAACAAGAAAAAGGGATAGATCGCTCACTATAAGCCTTGATTTTCTGTGCTTCAACCGTTTCTGCATAAAAGAAACTTACGCAAATTAGCATGATCCATTACCAAAACTTGTGTTCGTGAATGTTTGTTTAATGGACAATCTTAGACATCCTACCGAAATCAGAAAATAGCAAAGATAATGATCAGAACTTCTTTCAGCATTATAAACATTCAGTTAGTAGATTCAAAAGTAATTTAGTAAAACCGACAGTCAGTGAGTATCTGAAACTTTAAGATGACTGTTCTAGCATTATAAGAAAGCCAGTGGACGGCCAAGGATGACATGATCATAGAATGCAAGTGGGAGACATTAAGTTGTTAACCTCGTACAGAAAAATTAATATAACCGGTTGATACACAAGGACACATTCTCACCTCAACAATGGACGAAAACCTTATTGATAGCTTCGGGTTCATATAGTTGGGCCATATTTCCATCACCAGCTTATTCAGCCATTCGCAGTGTTCCAGAGGAGTTATAGGCTATATAAATCACAAAGCGAAAATTCAGCCTCGATAAAGCTCAAATGTCATACAAGCCAAATAAAATTCCGGAACAAATATGGTACCGAGGTGTTCAGTATGACTCTCTTCCATTGCTTGTTCAGGTCTTCAACAAGTATCCGACGTTGATAGTTCCCGTACTGCAAACACAATCAGTGACAGCTTATGTTACATGTCGGTATGATTTCGATAGTTAGATCCTTAAACATTGTGAAATGCAACAGAACAGGAACAGTTTCTAAATTGAAACACAAACGAAAACGATTGGCACTCGTCGGTAGATAATCATAACCAATGAATAAACTAAAACCAAAAGTAAATTAAACACCATATTCTCAACAACTGGAAACAAAAGTAAAACAGTTAAAAGTTCTCCAAACCAAAAATCACATTGACCAAATTGACCAATTGAACACTAAATTCTTCTTCCACTAACATTTATGTAACCTACAGATATGGATCACCCAGAGTCCGCACAGTTTGAATCTCGCCCTCCGTAGTTTAGATGAATTTAGCGTAGACTATTGCTCTCGAATCGAAAAAACTACAAATACATAACACAATTACACAAGGAAGCAATTTTACCTGTACGGTTGCCCAAACGACAACAGCAAGTGGGACCCAGTTGGAGAAGGAGAAAACCCATCTCTCAAAAGCCCAGGCAAACAAAACCAGAGGTATCAAAAATGGCAGAAAAGGCTTCTCTGCCATCACATAGTTGAAGAACTCCACTGCATCCTCAAAGCTCAACCTCCTCCCTTTCCTTCTATTCATCTGAGCAGGCATCTAAATAAACCAACTTTAACAATTCACTTTTCCTCTAAATATATACAAATATATATATGTGCATATATGTATAGATGATAACTAGAATCTCCAAAGTTTCATGCTTTACTGAGGAACATAAAGAACCCAGAAATAAAAACAAATTCTCAGGTATGAGATGTGGGAAAATGTGAGGAATATTTATGCGATACTTTGCCGGTTGAAGAAGTTTAAGACGGTGAAATAATCTGACAAAGAAATCAGAAGCAGTTGGCTGCAATGGTTTTCCAGTTTTAGAGAGGGAAACAAGAGAGAAGAAAGGTCAAGCTAGAGAGAGAGACGGGGAGGAGAAAAGATAAATAAAATCCCCAAGTCTTTTGTTAACTACTACGAAAAGTGCTTCAATTTAAGCGCTTATCTATGTGGTGGGCCACACTGGAACCCTTCTTTTAGCATTCGGCCTTTGATGGTGGAGGGATCGTGTGCTCTTCGATGGACTCCATCTGACGGCTGAGGATCGTCTGTGGGCGTATGCCGTGTGATCTCATTTGAAGCGCGGGTATGTTTTGACCGGTGACAATGTACATGTCAGAACTTGTTGGCGGTTGCCTATTGAACGTTGAAGCTGGACTCGTTCCACTAACTACCAAAAAGCTTTTCAAGGACATTTTTGTCTTTTAATGTAAATTTTTTTTGTGTGACTGTCACACCAAATAATTAATTTACTTGTTTTATAGACTCATGCATTTCTTTTCTTTTTTTGAATGAGGAGGATCTCGGAGATGTTATAATCACATTTGTTCATCGTACATTATGCATTTAGTTTTTATCAGATACGGTTCATATTTAATTTAAAATAAAAATATTTATAATGATTTTTGACCGTACAATATACGATAAACAAAAGTGATTGGAAGATTTTCGAGATCATCGTAAAGAGGATCCGAAAAAAATCCTCATTCATTTTTCCTTTTTTTTTTTTGGTGATAGTTGCATTACAAAACTTGCGCATTATACATAATTAGCTCTGGCAGACAATTTTATGTATCACATAACATAATAGCACACGTCACTAACACACCGACATGTGGTACTGCGGTAGTACCAATTCATATGCTTGAATTAGTTTTGTTCGTACAGTCTAAAATACTTGGATCCAGATTTGGTGTCTCTTTACATTAGACAACATGTCTCTCCACTTTTACTTACGAAGGTTTATTTCGAACTTAGGACCAAGTCGTATTGGAATCTGATTTTTGTGTAACCATTGACCAGCACAACCATGGTCTCATTTGGTCGTGGCTTTTTTTACATGTTTATTTTTTACACTAGTAAATTAGGCGATGGTGATTAGAGCACTTTCAATGTAGGAAGGTTTTCTGGGCAATAGACAACTTAATCCCCTTAAATGAATAGTAAGTGACTGCAATCATGAATAACTACCCAAATGCATCTCCACTCCTAAACTGAATAGTTATGGCAATTGGTATTAGAATATTTGTATTTTTTTTATTTTATAAAATAATAAAATATAATTTTATTTTTAATTTCGGATAATAATAAAGATTGGTTTAAAGTATTTGAAAGTATTGAAATGTAGTGTAAGGTGGAATAACATAATTAGGTATTTATAAATAAATAAAATTATAATTTTTTACATTTTTAATTAGTTTTTAATAAACTTTTTTATAATTTCTATAATTTGTTTGATAATTAAAATTGTAACTGACATGATACCATCACATAGGCAGGGTGCTAGGCTATGTAATTATTGCCTGACTTCTTCATCAGACTCATCTTGGGTCCAATTGGGCTGGAGTGTTTTGGGGAGAGAGAGAGAAAATGGATTAGGTTGCCTATTCCGAAGACAATAAGCAAGAGTATAGTTGCTCTTAAGGAGAGCTAAAATATCTTTGTGGATTTTTTCTGTCCTCGTAAAGAATTGTCTGTCATGAAAAACCATTTGGTCATTTTATAAAAAAAAAGATTAACAAAAGAAAACAAAGGAGGAAATAATATGGTTCCAAGTTTTCTTTTCAATGTCCAATAGAATGTGGGACGTCGACAATGTCGACACACCAGGAATCATGAAAATGATCGATCTCACTAATATTAATGGATGGTGGTTGTTTGTGCAAGTGAAAAAGACAAGCAATCGCTTACGCACCATATTTCTTTGGTATGGTTGAAGGATGAAGCTATCGAAATTGCTTTCACTGTTATCTTCATTTTCCTTCAACAACAATATATATTGCTTTTCATGCACCGATATAGCCGAGCTAGTTAGAATATTGTGCTTGATCATCTACGTTTAAACTTAAATCCCTCTTTCTACTAAATTTGTGTATTTTATCCTATTATTTGCCCAAAATAAAAAGTCTCTTTTTCACTTCAGAAAAGTTTATGGAGAGATTTGCTAATCTAACCATCAGCGACAAGATAATACTCACAACCTCAAGCTGGAAGGATTTACGCGAGAAACTTAATTACCAACTTTCACAGGTATGAATTTACGTATAAATTTACAAATCGTGCATTAATGAGAAATTATGGCAACCGGAATCAAACTTAGATTGGGAGTTAACCACAAACCCGTCCTTACCAACTAAACCAACCCTTATTGGCAATAAAATATTGTCTTTTCAACTTAAAAAGTAAACAGTAAGTTGTTTTACATTCCAAAAAGAGTAATTTAGAAGTACTTTTAAAATAACTGAAAATGTTTTTTGTAAAAATATTTTTGAAACCAATCCTTAATAAATATTCAAGTGGATCTTGGAAAAACACTTTAAGTGTTTCATACAAGAAACACATATCACAGTGTTTTTGAAACCCAAAATCAATTTCACTAAAAATGTTGTCAGTCCTTTTAAAAGTACTTCCAAATAAGAATATATTTAAGTCTAGGAGCTCCTTCTCCTCACCTCCTTTGTAATAAACTTTATTTTTTAATTTTTGGATCAAATACTAGATTAGCTAAAGTGGTTAAGGATGCAATAAAAATTAAATAACAACGATTTTAATATATATATATATATAGAGAGAGAGAGAGAGAGATAGAGGCTTGCCATTACGGATCATGTTCCTAATTAATTAAACACCCAAAGACCAAGACTTGTTTTTCAAAAAAAAAAAAAAAAAAAAACCAAGACTTGCCGTTTAACAGTTCTACAGAAGAAGCACATGTCGCATTAAAAATTAAATAACAACGATTTTAATAATATAAACTTTTCAAGAATATTTACCCGACAACGACCCTAACATTTGTGTTCTAATTAAATTCAGATCAATCCAATTCCATCAACGTAATGACATAAGATAAGAGTAGGTCAGTGGTATCCTTTTGCTTTCACACAAATGTCCAAGTAAACATTACCATCTGCTAAGATTGCTATTTAATAAATTAATTAATTACTCATTATTGTTGCAGTATAATCAGGCCCTTTAAAATGAAGGATTCTCATTTTTTGAAAAAGATGGGGATTTGTTGTGAGACACAATTCACATCGAACTTCAATGATCTGAATCATCTATTTTGTAAGTCTTGATTCATAGATCATCTTGGTAAAAATTCAATTTAACCCTAAACATTTCTTCATTTAATTATCACGATGAAATTTCAATGTTTCTTAGAATATAGTATTCGTCAATTTCTTTTAACTCAATTAGATGCCTCAAATATTTTCAATTTGGTTAATATGTTGCAAGGATGACCTATGAGGTATAACTTGAAAAATAGAAGGTTTAAATCGTTAAAATTTGATTGTGGAGTGGACCTCAAAACTAATCCTCATTTTTTTAAATGAGAATTTCTTTCCTTAAAGGCTTTGCGGTGGTATAATAGTATTCTCTCAACTAGTAAATGAAAGTTTTAGTTCTGTGTTCAACTCACAAGAACAACGAGTTTGATATACTCCGCTATAGTCAACCTGTATAATTTAACTCAAACCTCGCCCGCCTTAAACTAGAGCATATGACATATCAAATTAATTAAAGAAGAACCAAGGGAAACTTCTTATTCATCAATGATCATCATGTACGATTTATAATGAAATATGTCATTGACTATAAGACGCCACTAACATATTTTGTCTTTTACTTTTAGATATTTTGGTGGTGTCACTGTCACGTTTATCATGCATAGATACAAAAAAAGAAAAAAAAAAAAAAATTACAATTATTAAACTAAGCACTTAAAACGCAAGGATTAAAATAATCACTGCTAAAACTCTTGGGGCAACTAAATCAATGCCACGTTGAGTTCGCCGAAGAAACAGAGTATTTCGGAAAATCATTCCAAAAACATCAATTTTTGATAAGATATGTGACGTTTCATCTTAAATTATTTGACAATGAAAGAAATAATTCAATTTTTCATAAGTTTAGTTTTTACACTGTATTTTAATTTTTTGATATGAGATTTACACTCCCTACGCGCTCTTTCAACAATTCACATGTAAAATTATTTGAATTTAACACATAAAAAACACTTATTGAACCGACGTGGAAGCGCGTAGACCATATATCAACTAAATGTAGAGGAAATATATCTTGAAATCTTAAAGAAAAGGAAGCAGATCAGATGAAGTTTGTTGATGAGCGGATCACGTATGTATTAATCATGCCATGTTCTTGGATTTCTTCCCGGCCGGCCGGGGCCCGGGGACCATACATCAACTAAAGTGTACATACAGCTTTATGGACCACAGCTTGGCACTCGAGCTTTCGCAAGCTTACATGCATATTCCTTCTGCACTTAAACTTGCTAAATCACAAGAAGTACAACGACACCAACAAATCAGCCTTTTTATCGAAAAAAAGAAAGGAACAAATTAACTTTAATTTCTATCCATTGCTTTCTTTTTTTTCTTACATCACTCACTCGTCAACCTAGCTCATTACTTCATGTACATATTGGAAGCATGCATATCCAGTTGATGTGCACTTTTAGGGTGTGAATACAAGTATTATATAGTACAACTATAAGGATCATTAGCTTAACATGTTGGCTACAATGCTAGCAATTTTTGCGTCTAATTTTAGCATTTGGACCTTTTTACTTCTTTAAATGACGCATGTCGTTTTTTTTACACACAATGATTGAAGAAAATTAGAAAAAGGCATTAAAGGTCTTGGTTTTTGTTTAAAAAAAATAATATGTCTTATGTGAAGAAGTTAAAAGGTTCAAATGCAAAGGTTAGTGCAAAAGTTGATAATATTTCTCTATATGTAAACTGCGTACATGAATTCTTTTAAAGATAAAGCACAGTGTCAAAGTGTACTCTGGCATATATGAATATTTATCTTAGCATGTTAACCACCTTTTAAGTGGGCAATACATATATGTAAACTAAAAGGTCATTTGATAGTCATTTCGTTTTCCCAATCTCTAAAAATAAGCACATAAAAAATCAATATATAATGTGCATAATAAAAATGAGTAATGCTAGGATAAACAACTTTTTAAACTAAATTTACTACTATATGATATGTCACCAATAGGAAATAAGCACGTTAATTAACACTTAAGTAATAATCTAATCATCAACAATCACGTCATATAATTTACAAAATTTAATCTCAAAAGTTAGTATCCATAGCATTACAAAGAAAAATGAAATAAATTTTATCGGTTTATATATAACACTATGCATATGTTGAACATTCCACTCTCCATTAACGTGTAAAGGCTGCATATATATCAGCATAAACCGACAAGTTTGGGACCATCTCAACTGAAGAGAGCATAGAATATAATTATGATATATCCCACTTTCACATCTTGGATGGTCAGAATGTTCTCCAATCTAATTAGAGATGTGTCAGTTAAAAATTTCACAGCCTATCGCTAACTCCAGCCCTTTTAATTCAAGGCCTTAGGGTTTGCGGCATGCGCGATTGATTTCAGTAAAACTCGTACGAATCTGATATCAAAAGATGTAATGTGCAGCGGATTGAGTTTATCATACAGCATGACTTGTTTAGTCAAGGAAGTAGCAGTTGATATTTGCAGACTAAAACCTTTATAATATTACGTAACGATGTGAGTTTCGTGCCGAATAATTTTTTTGACATTAAGAGCTATATATAGTGCATTCCATGTATCTTGAGTAAAGTGGGAGATGAGAGATTTGAATGCATGGAAAGCGTGCAGATGGTTTAGAGAAGCATGCAATTGCAACTCATAAAGAAGTGCCAAGACGACAATATCCTAGCTGCCAAGAAATGTAAGTACAAAAATAATCAAACTACTTCTCCGATGAGCCCTCAAATTCCACCACCGCACCCCTTCCCCATACAAATCTCAACGGTCAGTCCACCTGGCACATCCCTACTGGCCCAGTTCGACAATTTCGGAACCACCTCCACCCTCCTATATCCACAATCCAATTAAAATCCCCATACGTGGCACAATACGACTCGAGAAGCCCACCCATCCAATCGTAGGGACGCCTGCACTCGATCAATGAACCCTAATACATTCCCCATATTACACCATACTTACATATTGTAGGTACCTTCAAATTCGAAAATTTTCTTATTATCTACATGCACATGCACTGAGTGCTGATTTTTTTTTTAAACCGTTAGATCAAATTCAATGGTTGTCGATGCATTTAGTTCTCAAGAAACATTGTACATTTAAATTTAATACCTTCTAAATTTGTTTCAACAAATCCCATGCAAATAGGAGCAAAACTTGTCACACGTACTTATTTCCACCTCTATATATATTTCCCCTTCATCTAATTTCTTGTACTTTTGAGAGGCCCTTGCGCGCTTCCCTGCGCCCAAATAAAAGTGTCCCCACAAGTGCCAATATTTACAATGAGCCCACATGCAAACGCAAACAAAAGGGACGTGATCCGCACCAACAATAATCATGGGACGTCGTTTTACCCTCCGCCCTTGAAGATCAACAGGGACTCCCATTTCATCAAGAAGTCCTCGTCCTCGTCTTCGGCCTCGCCGTCCTCGTCAGCTTCGTCGTCCACATCTTCCCTCGTGAACGCTGTGGCTGGGGTGAAACCGCCCCAGCAACAGCGCCACCCGGTGATTATCTACACGCATTCGCCCAAGGTCATCCACACGCACCCGAGAGATTTCATGGCGTTGGTGCAGAAGCTCACGGGGCTATCGCGCTTTGAGGATGACAGGCGAGAGCCTCATCCGCAGCCGCCACCTCCTTCAGCAAAACGCGAGGTTAATGTGGAGAGTTTGTTGGAGGAGAAGATCATGAATAATAATAGGATCACCGGAAAGGTTATGATGAGGAACGAGGACAACGATTCGTCGTCGGTTATTACGACGGAGGAGAATTGTAGCAGCAAAAACATTACTAATAATAATAACAACAACAATAACAATAATAATGTAGGGAGTGTCGTAGGTGTAGGAGGAGGAGGAGGAGGGGATGGTCAGGTGAATTCCTGCTTCGTGCCGCCTAATCCTTACCTCGGAAACATTCCGGTTTTTACGCCGAACGCCACCGATTTCTTGTGCTCCAATTCCATCAACCACCTCTTCACAGCAATATGACGATCATCCTGGATGGTGATCATGATTCATGATCATGCGGCGGCGGAGGAGGAGTACAACTTTGTGATGGAATGGCCCTGCCTACGCGACTAAATTGAAGGCCTGCCTACGTGACTAAATTGAAGGGAAGGATTCGCCGTTTTTGTTAGAATTAATGTTTGATTATTTGTTGGTTTTTGTTTTTCATCAATTTTTTGTTGGAGTTAATGTGGATGCCTGCAAGCTGCCAATAAAAGTTCTAATTTTCTGGGGTAGAACTTTTTTTCAATTCTTTTTGTCAATTAATTTGTCGGAAACACGATTGAAATTAGAAAATCTGTTTGTTCGGATCACTTCATACTTAATCGTTGTAATCTGATAATTAACTCATGTTTCTGACGGCTTGTTGTTTATCAAATCGAAATGGATGGATGGAGGAGGAAAAAGATAAGGCCAGACATATTGATTAGAACAGATGTGCTACTTTATGAATCCTAATTAAGGGGTGTATTCAATTGGGAATTAAGAGATTTTAATAGATTTATAAATTCAGGAATTTTTATAAAGTTTAACTAATATGTAGAGATTTCATATAAAATTTTGATTCAATTTCCTCGAAATCTCATGGGAGATGTGAGATTTGTGGATGCTTAAAATACATAACAAAATATCTCCAATTCCCTCTAATTTCTCAACTTTTCCAAATTCTTTAAATTCAAATTCTAATTGAATACACCTGAAATATTATAAACTTCTTTAAAATTCTAATTGAATACACCCGGATTTCTAAGGATTTTAATAAATTATTTTAAAATCATGATTGAATACACATTGAATTTTAAAGAATCACTTAAAATCCTGATTGAATACCCCTAGATTCACTAAAAGAATTAAAACTCCTCAAAATCCCGATTGAATACATCCCCCTAAAATTTTGTTCTTTATAATTGAGATTAAATTAATGTAGTAGGTGTGCCCACCCTTATGCACCCTTTTCTGGAAAAATGAAAATTGATGGACTTTAATCGATCCAAAAATGGCAGCAGGACGCAGGCCACCTCTGTTAGATCATTTGAACTGCGCCGGAGAAGCAGCTTTACGATTTATCCTGGCGGACTGCGCCGGAGAAGAAGCAGATAAAAAAATTAAGAATTAATTGGACAAACAAACCTTTTTATTTATTTATTTTCTTTCTTTTTTCCTTGAATCTCATACTATATAGGAGCTTATTTCGACTTCCTTGAAAAGATATACACACACTTTCTCTCTATGTAGTACAGAAAAACGTTACCTGGACATATATAATACATTTCGCAAATAGTTACATCATCATTTCTTCTTCTTCTCTTCCCTTTCTCTTTCAAGAATAACGGGCGCCGCTGGTATGCTGAACCACCACTCTCGCAATCTTCTCATCCATCTCTCCGTGCTCGATCTCCTCATCGGCGAATAACACGTAAAAGTCTCCAAAAAGATATATAGCACAATATATTTGACGGGCATGAAAGCCAGAGCCAAAGCCATAACTAGAAGAGCTATCGCAAATCTTTGACTCGCCTGATCATCATTACACAGAATCATTCATCATCCACGGTCAATGTGCTAAAAGTATATATAACTGAAGTAGAAAGGTGGAGGAACGAGCAAGGAATAAGAGAGTGGAACCTGAGGAAAAATGGACAGCAACAAGGCACGTAGCTTGAGAAGAACAACGTTCCCATCCTGGATGACCTCTTCAGCTTGAGAAATTGCATTCTGAACAGCCAAAAGCTGCTCCATCGTATTCATCGCTGGAGGTGCTAACACCTTAACCTCGTGAGTGGACTTTCCTTGGCTAAAATATTGAGTGAGAACCATGAAGACCGCGATAAAGACGAGCGTCAATGCAAAGGCATAGCTCAGCCATCCCCTGAAAAGTACGTGTGTCAGTCTACAGACAAAATTCATACCGGTTTGATGTGTGGAAAGAAACGCTAGAGAATCGAGACCATGAGAAATCCCATTGAACTGTATTTTTTTCTCTAGCTACCCCGTGTTCTAATTTAGGGAGTTTCCAAAAAATTTAGTATCTACGAATTTTCATTTGGAGGGCTTGTTTCTGTCACTGAAAACCATGTTACATTGAGTCAACATCAAAGTTTGACTCTGTTATCATGTGCGATAATCATGCTTTTTAAATATTCATTTTTTCCTGCACTCCCCCTACGTCTAAATTAAAGATCAACCAGTAAAGGAAGAAAATGAAATTTCACGCAGTTTACCTGCAAATGATGTAAGTGAAAACACAACAGAAAAGCAAAGACTTAAATGGATCCTCCCAAAATGCCAAAGATTGCAGGCACTTCCCTACTTCCGTCATTGGAAACAGTAACTCCTGCAATTACTCAACAAATTTAGACAACGTTGCCAGAAAATGGAGTAACTCATAAGCTATGTAAGAGAATATAGGCTAAATAAAACCTTAAATAACATTACATTATAACCAAATACCTTCATCACTGCAAAATTTGTATCGATCCCTTCCACTTTGACTCCATCTACTGTTGCTTGTGCTAGCGCCACTTTTTCATAGTTGCTTTTAGATTCCTTAACTGCTTTTTCCAGCAAAGTAACTTCTCCCACAGTTATCTCACCCACGGCAAGCCCAGCCTCAACAGAATTATTAGAACTTGTTCCAAATGCAAATCCCAAGTTAGAGATCATATCCAAGGCTGAGATCGAATACATTCCACCTCCTGGCTTAGAATTGTTAGACCTATCTAATTTTTTAAAAGTTGACAAATCTGCCATGGTTTCAAGTATCAAGTCTCCACCTGGTAACTGATCACAAAGATTGAACATTAGAAGACCCCCGTAGCATAAATCAGTTTGAGAGATAATTTCTTGAATTGCTTGTAGTCGCAGAATTCCAAGCACTGCCTTTGAAAGTGCTTCATCCTTTTTTATCCCCTTGATCTGGTATTTATTTATAAATTGATGAACGTATAAAATCTCCCGTATGATTGCTAGCCAGTAATCACGACGTGTATGCCCCTTCAGCTCAGGAAACTCTATTATAGCTGGTTCTGATCTACAGAAAAGACACTACTGAAAGTTGATAATCAAGTCCTAAGAAGACGACTTTCTTTTATAGCTACATGGCAGATCAAGTGTAGAGACTAAAAGCACCAAAAATAAAAGGTAATGCTTCACTTACAATGAAATTGATTTATAAAAGACTGCCTTGTCAAACAGTCTAGTACCCCATGGGCCAGTCAACTCAGCTTTCACAAGCTGTTTTAAGTCATCTGATAGATCATATCGTTTTGCCTTGTCATAAGATACAACACGCAGGGCCTCGAAGTAAAGTGCATGATCTGTCAGAATTAACCTTCCTGCTAACATCACAATTAATTTGGCATTAATAATCTTCATGTGTAGTAAATCCATAATACGAACTGACAAGGACATGAACCAACAAAGATATTTGAATTGTTTAACTATCCATTGACATACCAGGCCATGTAGAAATTCCTACATGCTCAAGAACTGGTTGGGTAGTGACTGTTCCATCCACTTCCAGAATCTTCTCTCTTTTTGATGATCGCATGGCAGAAAGAAGTGATGACTCTGATTGGCTTTTCATTTTTCTTATTGCTCTGTACGAGAAAAATTTCAAAATCGTAGGACAAGATATGAGCGTCTGATACGCGGTACAAGAAATATGCTTCCAGAAATTCCATAAATTTGAACTTTGAAATTTAAGAAAAGAAAATGCAAGTTTGAAGGGGAGAGAGGAAGAAAATGCAAACTCAATAGGAGAGAATGTACCTTTCTAGTCCACTTAGGTACTTGTCATATGTGGACAACTGAAGTCTCCCATCGCTTGAAGACGCAAGCACCTCAAAAAGATTTTCACTGATAATCACATTTGCAATAATAGGAACTGCTGGAGCTATTCTACAGAAAGCGTCTAACCCAACGGATAAATCCTCATCTAACTGCACAAAAAACGAGGACATGTTGACATTAATAGAAGCATTACAGTGCAAAGAATCACTTGAACCCCAAACTATAATTTACACATAGTCAAAACAGGTCTGATAAAAAAAAAATTTAACATAAGATTAGAGATTGTATACTGTATGTACAGTACTGATAGGAATATCTAAGAATCTACAATATAAGAAATAAGCTTCTAATGAAAAAGAAAAAACAAAATTTACATTTCGTAAAGGTTGGCTAGAAACAGCCGGAGCCTCCCAAGCTATCATCATGTCATATGTCAAGCGTCGAAACTTTTTATCAGCCAGATGACCTGTTACTTGAGTGGACAGAGCAAGTGCTCGGAAACAGCAGTACTCCAAAAAGTTCCTAGCATAACACGATGGATGCTTTATAGATTCAGAAGCCTCAGAATTGAAGCCTTCACGAAGCTCAGTTGTAGGAACACCAAGGATTCTGCATCATTTGTTTGTTATCATTAGAAAATCACTTCTCGATACTAATTACCACATTTTGTTTGTGATTCATATGAAGTTCCCAACAACAAAGAATAATTTCCAAAGGAGCGAAAAACATAAGTTGCACATATTTCATCCAGTTTTACCGTGATAATATAACAGTTGACAGAGTATCAGGTGAACAGCTGAAAACTTACTTTGAACATCTTCGGACAACTATGTTTGCAATTGGAGATAGCTCTGGAACCCAATTCGTCTGGGCAGAAGGAGATTTTTCCATATCCTCCAATTCTTCATCATAAGCGCTTCGATCTCCAAGCAACCATTTGAAGGATCCATCTCTAACAAAATTCTCGAGCATATTTGCCACAGCCATCCCTAGTTTTTGCCCTCACTGTGTGTCTAAACTGTAAAGGAGCAAATTACCATATATGTCACAGTTCTTAAATTTGATTGAGGACCCCAATTTCACAAACACCACTGTCCAAATATTGCACTTCTCAAACTAAAAGAACATAAATCGATGGAAGGAGCGCTACATAGGCTGCTCACTTTGGAATTTTTGTTCATCAAAACCTCAATACCCCCATCACTTTATAGCACATTCAACCAGAATGACATTTTACAATAGTAAAGTAAAGTTTACTCTTTCAATGTATTATGATTTCACTTATCATAAGTTCGCAACGAAATTCAGAAACTACAAGAAGCAAATTTTAGTCAATTAAGTTTACTCTTTCAATCTATTAAGATTTCAGTAATCATAAGTTCATAGCAAAAATAAGAAACTTAAACAATTGCAACACCAGCAAAAGTTCACAAAAACCACCAGATCAAAAAATCATTTGCAATCCGAAAACCCAACACCAAAATTCTACCAACAACATCATCAATCTCTTCAACTTGCTACAAACCAATTCTAAATTACTCACCACAATACCAAAATTAATCAAACCTAATTCTCAAATCCCACTACCAAACTAAACCCAGCAACTAATAACACCCAAAAACAACACAACTTGCCGTAAAATGCACATTCAAGACCGCCGCTTTCTCAGCAATCTCAGCTTTTGCCGATGAAATTCTTCAGATTTCTGCAACATTTCCGCAAACCCACCTCAGATTACACGCTCGGAACCAAAATCTACGAACCAACATCACCAATTTGCGAAATTAATTGAAGCAAAAGAAGAATTGGTCCGAGCAGCCACGTATGAAGGTGTGGAAGATCATAAATGTGTCGTGGTTCGGGGGTTTATTGTATTATATTCGAAGGGAAACTGAGATTGTTAGATAAGTACAGAATTCGCGGCAACTGTGACAAAAGAGTTTTCATCATCCAAAATACTCCTCTGGCTAGTAGGAGCAGGGTTGTGATTCCCTGAGGTAAGGTGCAGTAGATGGTACAATGCTGTCAGCGCATGTGTCAGCTTCATAACATGCCACGTGGCGGTTGTTGGGATCAAAATAGTAGACAGTGCAACCATTTGCATCATCACTTGGTCTTTTATCTTGGAACGGATCGCTTCCACAAAGCTATTGGATTAAATGATTTGAGTCTTTCAAATTTTATCTAAAGGCTAAAAATTATTATAGCTTTTAAGAGATCAAAACAGGTGGGCCGTTGGATGAAATTGAAAGATCCGGATCACTTGATCCGGTAGCCTTGGTGAAAGAGATCCAGAGAAGATCTCTTTCTAAGATAAAAGACCAAGTGATGATGCAAATGGTTGTACTATCTACTCTTTTGATCCAAACAACCGCCACGTGGCAAGTTATGAAGCTAACACATGCACTGACAGCATTGTACCATCTACTGCACCTTAGAGTAAGTCCACCCCAAAGGGGTAGGCCGGCTCACAGCCTTCAAAATAGCCCGACACCCATAAAAAGTGCTCTAACCCAGCCTAATAGGTTGGCACCCAGCCTAAGCCGTCCCATAGGCCGGCCTAGAATGTGCGAAGCCATGGCCCTACCTATGTGACGTCACAAGCGATTTTAATTTTTTTTTGCACCAAGCGCATGTGAAACACGAATGAGTGGCCGTTTCGACAAGAAAAAGCGGGCGGGGGCCCGCATGTGCAAGCGCAACAAGGGTGAGGGTTCGGATGCCACGTGGTTCATTATGGATCGTTGGATTTCCAGCGACTAGTTTTCTGAGCCGTTGGATTTCTAACGGTAAAAAAAAAATTCATCGCCTAGCCACGTGGCACAATCTAGGCTGTTGGATTTGAATTCTTTTTTAAATCTAGCGGTTCAGATTAATTATCTTAATAAAAATTAATAAAAAAATGTTTAAAAATTCAGAAAAAAAAAATTATTTATTTATTTTTTTTCTATAAATACCTAACCATCATCTTTCATCTTACACCACATTTCAATATTTTCAACACTTTCAACCAAAATAGTACCTTTGAATAATGACATGTGGTGTGACAATATTGGTTAAAAATTCTATCCGAAATTAAAAATATTTTTTTATTTTATAAAAAAATTAATAATATTTTAAATGGGTTGGGTGCCAGCGCATTTTGTAGGATGGAGATCGTTTGTGCCAACACATTTTTTATACTTTGTGCCAGCGCATTTTTTAGGGATGGAGAGCATTTGGCCAATTTATTTTTTATGGGGTCTATTTCTGTTCACTTAGTGGATTAAATAGGTTGAGTACAACGCATTTTTTAGAGGTAGACTTGCTCTTAGCTCTTCGCCATGTTATTAGGTTTGACTAATTTTTTTAGTTTGACAAGTTTTTTTAGTTTGACAAATTATTTTAGTTTGACTAATTAATTCGAGTCTTTCTTTTAGGGTTTAGAGTTTAATGCTACTAACTTTATATTATATAAAACAAAACTGGTGCATCATAATTTGGAACTGGATCCCTTTGTACCCAAAGGAACTAAGTCTAAGGATCTAATGATCCGGACTATTGAAATTTGATCAAACGACTACAAATAGGAGGTTTATCTAAAAGTTATAATAATTATAACCGTTTGATCAAATTTCAATGGTCCGGATCATTTGATCATTGGACTCAGTTCCTTTGGATCCGGAGAGGATCCGGTTCCTCATAATTTAACTGTTGTTCTGTGACCCCCTTGATAAAAAATCTATTACTCGGTCTTTACACGGCTGCACAGTGCACACGAGTGCAGGATGTGGGAGAGCACAAACAACAATCCCCTCAGCTAATCACCTCCAGCTTGCTCTAAAGTGTTGTGCTTCTTTTCTACCTTTCATCTTCCACTAACTTTCTACATCGTCGGTACTGAGTAATCTCATCCTAATTGGACAACATATATCAATAGTAAACACTTACTGTGATTTATACGCTAAATGCAGCAAGCAAGCGAGATTTACTTCTTGAGCAGTATGTTCAAGGGACGTGTGTCGTACTGGTCATGCAAAATCAAGACAAAACGGTTCATTCTCTATCACATTGAAGGACTTAAAAAGTAAATTAGGTAAAGCCAATACCAGCTAAACGGCATGCGTGCATGCATATGCTATGAACACTGGTATTCCCCTTTCAAGGCTTTGGTTCAGATAAACTTGGATGTTCCAAATACAACTGCACAGATAGAGGTTGGCTACTCACTGACTTAATAGGCCTAGGGGTTATTAATGGAGGTTGTTGCCACTGCTTTGTGTCTGTTGGAATCCATGACTCCGAATCCTTGTTTGTACTTGCCTCAGGGAGGGATCGAAATTACGCAGTTGTCTCCCACCTGCAATCTGTTGTAAAAGAAAAGCTTACATGCCTACCCCTGATCGATCACTAAAGGAAACAAGATATTAATCCAAACCTATAATTAACGAACTCAGAAACTACGTAAGTATCTGGTCAATATCCAACCAAAATGATAATTATATTAATTTCAAATCTCAGGGACTAAAGTGATGAGTTATGCAAATCTCAGGAACCTTTTTTTAATACATTCGATACTTGTACTCTAAACTACTCTAAGGAGAAGAAGAGATTTTGAACTCCAAACACGGTGGATTGAGGAGAGTTCTATGATTTATTATTGATATTCATAGCATTCAACCTCTCTAACTTTTATTGATATTATTCTAGGGTTAATTACTATAGTAATCTTCTGATTTATACTCGTGTTTCACTTTAGTTTTAAATTTTATGACCTTCTAACTGTATCACATCCCCACTTTAGTCATTATGCCAATTTGCTAAACTGTTTCATTGTAGTAAAGCTGGACATTTTAGTTGACAATCAAATAAACAAAAGTATGACAGAATGGTTAAAGTGAGTCACATAACACAAGTGAAAAACTATTAAATAGATAAACTAAATTGGAGATAAAGTGAAATACAAATATAAGTTTAAGGACAAATATTGTAATTAATTCTATTTTTAGTTAATTCCTGTTGGTTTTTTTTTTTCATGTGAACAAAAAAGCTTTGCTTTCATGTCTTAATAATGTTGAATTTTTTTATTCTTGAGAAATAAAATGCAGGCCAATATCGCAGTAAATTGGGCGAGGTGGTGAGCGCAGCAGCGAGCAAGGTGGGCGAGGTGACAGAGAGCGAAGTGGACGAGCTGTCAGGTGTGCGACGTCTAAAGGATGATGTTCTGAGCTTGAAGGGTGAGCGGCAAGGTCGGGGTATCGAGTTTGAACTTTGGAATCTGGAGACTGGAGGCAAGGTATCAAGTTTGGAGTCTGAAGAAAGGAAGGGACGAGGGGTGTGTTAGTTAGGGTTAGTGTAAAACATAAAACAACGTAATATTATGGGTTTAAATGTTTGGTTTTGTTCGGCTCAGTGGGTGTCCTAACATTTGAAACCGAAACTGAACCGATTGAATTCGATTAAGTTCAGTTAGAGAAATTCAATTTGGTTATTTTGATTTGATATTTTGTGCGATATTTTTTTTTTTTTTCCTGTTTTTTCGAACACACCCCTAATTCTTCTTGAGTCCTTAATCCATATAGGTCAACATAGTTTCTCTCATGCGCATGGGTTGCTCATCAACATATTTGATTAAATCTCGACCTTCCAATTTTTTAAATGAAAACGAGTGGCAGAGATTTCATCAATTATGTTGATGCACATGTAGGCCATGTGCATGATAGAAACTCTCATTTGATCAAACTATACATATCATCTATGTAGTCTAGTTTTGTCCATGTTCATAAATTGCATGTGAGGCTCACAAATCGGGACAAAAACATCCTAAAAATTACTTTTGTTGACCACAAAATGACATTTTGACCATGCATGTGATAATCATCTACGGGAAAGGATCCTCTCCAGATCATTTTCACCAAGTCCACTAAGGCAAACAATCCGGACCTTTGAAATTTGATCAAACGGCTAAAGTTATTAGAACTTTTAAAGTGAGCCCTTGTTTGTAGCCATTTGATCAAATTTCAAAGATCCGGATTGTATGCCTTGGTGGACTTGGTGAAAAGAATCCAGAGAGGTTCCTTGCCCATCATCTACAACCTTCAAACATAATTTAAACATAGATCTCGATTTTGATTAAGATTGATACAAGCATTACCATTTGAGTATGATGATGCTTCTTTACCACATCACCATAAGCCATCTTGAGACACTCGACGATGAGATGATTCGTGATGAATCATATTACATTGAGGTTTATGCATATTAATATTATGAGATGCATGCACATACTTAGGTTTCCTTTTTGTGCTATTTTTTAGTTTTGCCATAATTTAGTGGGTATTTTGACAAGCTAACATCTTCCACTCCAAAAGCTTCTAATCTAGGTGCCTTGAACTTGCCCATATTAAGTTATTGGTACATTCCCAACTCCACCTAATATGTGATCTCCTCAATCCAATTTGGGAATATATGGCACTATCCATTTTCCATTACGCTTTGAGGGGGGACCCTTGAGTCCTCTTCCTCCTCTTTGTTCATGCATACTGCTTCAATAGACTTGGTCCAAGAGGGGTCAAAGAAAAGAAGAAAGATTGACTGGGATATGAGGAGAAAACAAATTGGAAAAAAAAATTTGCTTTTGAGAGAGAGAGAGAGGTTCATAAGCACTTATCCTTTTAGAGAAGTTGGGAGATCCCACACTGCCCCCATGCTCTTTAGGGCATGCTTTGGCCCATTCTTGCTGTCCTATGTCCCTCCAAGTTTCATGGATGCATTGCACCTATCTTTCCCTCTTTTCAAAACAAAACTTGAAGACAAAAAACTTCACATTTCTCTCTCTCTCTCTCTCCCCCCCAATCATTCACCTCATGAATTGGCAACCTCCATGAGATTTCATGGACTCCATGGGTTACTTTCAGTTGTCATTTCAAGCTTGTGACATTTCAATTCGGTTCATGAGTCATAATCAATAAATTAATGTCACTTAGTTGCTTCCAAGTTTTGATATTTTAAAGCTGATATAGAAAGAGAAGATAAAACGCTAAGGTGAAAGTATCTCAAACCAATCACGCAATGTTATGTGAATAGTTAAAACACTAGACGGCGCACGATAACCTTAACGTCCATGTTGCATCTACGTTGCTCTTGATATTAGAAGAAATATGTCTAAATTTTCCAAATTTCCCATGATCTTATATGTACAAGTTGATGGCAATTAAATGTTGTTCTAACACATGAGACAAGACAACATGTATCATCCAACTGTTGTCTTAGCATTCCTTTTAACTGACAGCTTAGTGTTTATCCACCCCTTATGTTTATGAGTCATGACTTTACTACGTAACATAAAGTCGGTTTTGTAAACATGAAATAGGTCATTTGATTATCCTAGTATGTCCGGTTTCTTGTAGCCGAGTTTGAATCTCTCTTTTGATAAATTAAAGTACGTAATTAGGATTTAGTGCACAGCCAATTTATGCATCATACAAATAATTACTGATTATAGTTAGAGAATCACAACTAGGGAGAAACTTTTTTAACTGTGTGCATTGTATTAATCTCAATAAATTTCCCCCAACATATAAATTAGGGTTTTACAAGTTTTGGTTTTCCACTTGTGGCAGACATATTTAGCATGAAGCGGGGACAAAAATCATAACATTAGAACCGTAGGAGGAGTAGGATATGGGAGATAGAGCATCTTCAAGTCTCAGGGGGACCAAGCTGAAGATGTTGAGTGGAAGCTAGCACCAAATCCTCCATATCCTGCAGCTTCTCTCTTCAATCTCTCCAACTCTCCTGCTATCTGCAACATAACAAAAAAAAAACGTTACTACTTTTCGATCGCGCAAAATTAGAATTCCATCCCTCGTCACCAAAATTTTTTTACTGAAACTTTTTCATATTTTGTACCTGCATTGTTTCCGTAACATCAGTCTCTGAGTTGGAGTCATAGAAAGAGCTTGCTGTGGCTAGCTTCATAGATAGGAACTGAAATATTCGACAAAGAACAAACATTGATTTTCCAGAGAAGATAATTAAGAACAAATTATTAACAAGGAAAATTTGATTATTGTTAAACTAATTACCTCAATCTGGTTTTGTAAGGACTGAACATAATTAATTATCTCGTCCAACATTACCGCCATTCCCATCGTCTGTAATTACATTAGCGCGTTTGTAAATTAGACTTATGGTTCTTGAATTTACTAAGTTAAACACATATGCTTAATTACGCTACCAAATTTCTTAATTACCTTAGAGCACCCTGGGACAATATCTTGCAAACATGTCAGCCTTTCATTAATTTTTCCTCTTCTAACCTGATTGACGACATTCAATAAACATATATTAAAACCAAGAACTAATGTTTTTAACAAATTTATCGGTCACTGAATTAGAATATCGCTCGAAGAAAAAAAACGAAGAAGCACAAGCAAATTTAAGTACCCTTTCTGCTAGACTGTGACTGTGAGTTGCTTGGCCTCTCCTGGCTCTAACATGAACAAATTCCTTTGGTTTCTCATCTTCCTTCTCATTGCTCTTGACCCTCTTTCCTCTTTCTGCGCTCTGCGAACACACGAACAAAATCAAACTGAGAACTATACAAGGCAAAACAAATTAAAAAAAAACTGAGAAAAAAAAAAGATTTAAACAGTTACATTTTTTCGCTTGACCCCGGTTTCAGAAACTGGGGTAGTAGAGATTCCGGAGCTGCTCTCTGTTGCATCATCCACTGCTATTCTCTTCTTGCTTTCATTTCCATCTGTAACAATGGAATGAACTTGTAATTTTGGAAAGTTTTCGATCATGTTTCCGGCGGTGAACTCGGGTTCTTGATTGCTGAACAAGTAAGTGTCATTTGAGAAGGGCATGTAGGTGTGGAAATTCAAGCTTGGATATTCCACGACACTTGGAATATTGAACTCGTCTGCATACTGGTTTGTTGGTTCCATGTTTTGGTCAATATCTAAAAATGGAAGTGAAGGTTTATTGCTTAGGAAATCTTCTGTGAATTCAGACATTGGGTTTTTTTGTTTGTGTTGGATTTGCAGAGTCCCCTGCTCGAAGGTTTCAATTGAGTTTTTGGATAATGTGGGTGATGAACTACTATTTAACATGGATGAATGAGGAAGTGGCCACGTGGCAGAGCTGTGTGTCCCCTGTGTGCCCCGTATCAGGGGTTAGCATTGTAATCATCTTTAACTTGAAGCGTATGATCATGTTTGTTAATAATTTAATATATGAAGTGGTTGAACTTTAAAGAAAGTATGAATTAGTTAGTTATTCAATTCTTGATCTTTTCGATATTTAATTAGGAGATTTTAGAAATTTTTGGGATTTGAGAATCCAAGCAATAAGGGATATGTAGGTGGGAGCAATTATTGCAGTAAGAATTTGTGAAGGACATATTAAAGGCTTTTCTCATAACTAAAGGGTTATACTAAGGCTCAACTTTATATTCTTACATTTTTGCATTTGTAATAGACGAGTTAACAGAACATGTTTAAGATGATATCCCTCGATGTATACTTTTTTGCAGATGATATAATATTGATAGATGAAATGCATGAGGGAGTAGATGCGAAACTTAACCTTGAGCGGGAAATGTTGGAAGTTAAAGGTCTTTGTTTAAGTAGATCAAAGACACAGTATGTGGAGTCAAGTTCAGGGGGAATGAGGGTCCAAATGAGATAAGGATGAAGATTGGAGATCAGGAAGTACCAAATAATGAACGTTTTCGTTATCTTGGATTTATCTTGCAAAATAACTGAGATTAGATGAAGATCTCAACCATAAAATACAAGTTAGATGGATGAACGGCAATAAGGCAAACGATGTTTTATGGCACGGAATGTTGGGCGGTCAAAAAGCAACACGTGCCAAAAAATTATTGTAGCGGAGATGATAATACTTCGTTGGATATGTAGGCACACGAGAATGGATAGGATTAAGAACAAGAATATCTTAGGTAAAGTAGGAGTGATAATTGGTTAAAATGGTTTGGACACATAAACCGAAGACCTAAGATATTTCGGTTAAGATGAGACTATGATACATAGTCTCAGGACAAAAGAGATAGAGAAATACCTATGAATACTTTAAAAAGAGACTGTAGAAAAAGATATGAATTACTTTGAGCTAACTAAAGACTTGGCGCAAAATCGATCACAATGACGTTTTAAAATTCATACAATTGACTCCACTTAGTGAGATAAAGTTTGATTGTCTCCGCTTAGTACTTAGTGAGATAGGCTTGATTGTTGTTGTTTTTAAGGATTCAATTACTTCCTAATTTTCTAATTTAGTCACCAAGTGACTTAAGCATGTACACTCATATGCATATATGCCGAAATTTCAAGAGAGAAAATTGTCTTAAAATTCAGCTCACCTGAATTTCCAATCCTGAATCCCTTTCTTTATCATATGCATAATGCCAGATGACTTTAAACTTTTCTCATGCTCTCATAACTGGGCTATCACCACGCATAGACAAATAAAGCTGGTCTCTTTCTTTAAAGAAAAATATTAGGAGATCACATTTTCGTACAATCTAATGTGATATCTTAATGAATGTTGGTTATATACATCACTTGCCACATATGATGATACCCTGAATATGATATAAATAGGATAGCGCTATTCACACAGTACCCTTTTTACTTCCCACACAGCCTTGTTAATTTTTGTCCATTAATCTTTTTCATTTTATTTGATCCGAAAGTCAAAAATTGAAAGGATGAATGAGAACTAAAAATAAGTGTATAGATAGCACTACCCTATAAATATGTAGTCCCCCCTACATTTACTCTTCTTAAAAACGGAAGAATGCCTTGCTATGATATCCCTACGACAAGTCTTTGGATTGGGCTTAAATCTATGTCTTTAGATTGGGCTTTTTATTTTGTTACTAGGTGGATGGGTTAGATCTATGTCTTAAGATTGGGCTTAAATCCACGAACACTATGATCAAGTAGAGTTCGGATTTCCTCAATTGGGGGAAGCCGAGCAGCCTTTTCCGTTAACAACAACCAAAATTCAATAGAGCTAAGTCCTATATTCCCACATTCAATTTCCTACATAGTCTAATAGCAATAGTACATTATCCAAATTCAATAGAGTTAAATCCTACATTCTCACATAATATCATTAATTAAATTAAACACATCATTCATTAAACATAATCCAACATCATTCAGTTATGAATAAGCCAATTAAACATAATCCAAAATAAAATGAACAAAAAAAACCTAATGTATCATGAGTCATATCATTTCAAATTATAGCGTATCCAATTTGACCACTCTTCCAGTGACATCTTCAGAAATGCATCCTTTTTCGTTTTAGTATCGAGCAAAGCGACTGCTTGATAGCAAGCAGTTCATCCAAATTTGGGGTTTCCTTGATGGCATCCCGTATAGAATTTTGTCTCTCTCTATCTTTATCCCTTTTCTCCAACAAACTATGGACTCCTCGGAAGTCAGTGGCAATTGAACTGAGAGTAAGCGAAATATTTTCCATAATTCTAGCTTGATTAGTGGTCTCAGATGATCTAGTATTCCCTTGGTATTGGGTTCTGTTTCGTTTCCTACGGTTGGTGATTTCTAGGGAAATCTCTGAGCTAGTGGCTTGAGTGGGTAAGAATGGGGATGATTGATTGAATAATTAAATTTGGTGTGATGCTTGGTTTTGATTTAGTACAAAGCCCCCATTTTCCTCATCGTAAAACAAGTTCTCTATTCCAACTTGTTCATCTTCCTCTGTTCCCCCTTGTCTATCTTCCACTACAAAAGTTCTTGCATCAGTTTCCTCACCCAATCCCAATGAGTGTTTTCCAATGGCAGTTGCATCCCCAATACGATTTGCAAATCTTCAAAGTCATCACAAGATTTTTTACGAATGCTTCTTTGGTCTGGGTGGGTCTACAAAATAAACAAGAAAATCACAATTGTTCAATAAACTATAAGTATACATTCAAGTTACATATAATATTTTAAATAAAAGCCAATAAGTTCACCCTAAAGTATTCTTCCCAAACTTCGTCATCAACA
Organism: Pyrus communis; assembly: GCF_041283825.1. Classification (NCBI taxonomy): domain Eukaryota; kingdom Viridiplantae; phylum Streptophyta; class Magnoliopsida; order Rosales; family Rosaceae; genus Pyrus; species Pyrus communis. The sequence goes on along the minus strand of NC_142570.1, from coordinate 1,510,620 downwards.
ACAAATCTCTTTGTGTTTGCATCCCACCCAAAGCCAGAGTTGCTTCCCATAAGTTGACTATATCTTCCATATTCTTTCTTAAAATATCTCATTCGACTAGTGTAATGCTTATAAGTTTTATTACACTTTAGTCTTTGATTAAGTGCCGGAAGTATTCTTGTTGTCACAATATCTTTGGTTAGCAAGCCATTAGCATCACGCCATCCACGCAATGTAGCTTCAACGAGCAATTGTAACAACACTTTGCTCTCTTCCAAAGTCCAAGCTCTATGATTACTTTTGGCCTTCACTTTTCCAATTTCTTGTTGTTCGTCTCCCATTTCTAATTACTAGTGTGATGGAAGCAATAGTAGTAACAAAAAATCAATTCAGGACATACTTAACAAAAACCATCCGAATCATATAATATGCAATGCATTAATATAGCAACAAAGTACCTCAATTAACCAAACAAGTACAGTAAGCTCTAGTCTAATCATAATAACCAAATTCATGAAAAAATGCTAATCATAATAACCAAATTCAATACAACAAACAAAACTAGGGGAAAATATTTAATCTATACTCTTAACAAATGAATAGAATAATGCGAATGACCTGTGAATGATCATTTGCAGAAACCAAAAATCAACGCACCACATCAACAACAGTCGGAAAGAATTTCTAAAAGTTGATATATACAAAAAGAGAAACAGTTTCCTCAAGCAAGAGAAACAAGAATTTTCCCAACCATAAAGGATTATATAATGTTGAAGAAATCTCGTTATGGTTGAAATCATACAATAAAGAAAGGCATCAATTCAAGGATTTTCCCAACCATAAAGGATTATATAAGAGATTTTAGAGCAAAGTTCCAGTCCACGAAACCTTTGAAACTGCCCTCTTTTTTTATAGCGAAAAGAAAAATGGACCAGTGATCAAAAACTAGAATTTTGATCCTTAATTAACCAAACAAGGATAATGGAGAACTGAACACGGATTAAGAACTAAACCCAAATACACTTCTAATAAAAAACAACAATTCTTGAATTCTCACAGACACATATATTCAAGAAATAATAAAAACCCATCAAATTTATTCAATCCCCTTTCAATTATTTGGAGTAAAATATCCAAAGTTCCTCTCGGCTGGTTAAAAAAACATGCATATTAGCTAATCTATTGCATGTATATTAGGTTTTCTCTTTTCATTGCATTAAATGTATCAGTTTTTCAGCTATCAAACAGAAAAACAATACAACTGAAAAATAATCAACACAAAAAAAATGAATTCGAAGAAGCTAGGGACATGTGGAACAAATGATTGAAAGGAATGCATATATATATATATATATATATGAGAAGCTAGGGATATATGGATTTGTGGAACAATTCGTATAAATATATATATGTATGAGAAGGAATGCAGCAGTAATCTGTGAAACAAATCAACCATACCAGAATCATACAAGTTGGGAAGAGAAAAGCAATACCTTGAGGGGATAGAGGGAGACGGTGTGAGAGGAAGACTATTCCACTTCTGTGATGAACTTGAAAAGAAATCACATGGGGTATGGTTGGATTCTTGATGACCCTTTGTATTATACCATTCACTCTCAAATCCCTCAAAATCTCTCAGCCATTAAAATCCTAATAAATCTTTGACATTCTCACTACCCCTTGAGTTGAATGTATTCTTTAAACTCTTAATCGACTATCCCTTGATTTGGGTGTATTATTCGAAATCCTCTTAAATCCTAATTTGACTACATCATGATTTCATAATCTTTTAAAATCCTCTTTTAAAACTATAATCGACTACACCCAGATTTTAAAGTCTATTAAAATCCTACCAAATCCTAATTTGACCACACCCCCCTTAGAGTTCTAGCTAAACAAATTGTTGAAGTTCTGCTGATTGTTAAGCATCGAAATCACTAGCTAATTAGATCATATCACAGTCCAGAGAGTAGTTTCTTGATTTTTAACATTTGATTACTGAGTGATCACTGTTACAAAGTCAAAGTCCTTACTTATGCAAACTAGCGTTAATGTCGTTTGTAGGTAACTCATACTATAACATCTGATTTTGTAAAACTATGTGATAGTATGACAGTCGTCGTAAAAAATACAGTATCTTTCTAAAGTCAAAATTAGCTGCAACTAACAAGTTCTGCCGACTTTTCAGCACATATAGTTCAAAGCTTGAATGGGGTGTTGAAGGAAAAGGAATCACATAGGAAATGGCAGTGTTACAATAAGCAACCGTGGATAAGATTTTAACTGTTTGTAAGTGCTGGATAAATATATTTTAATATACTTTGGGATAAATATATTTTAATATACTTTGGTCAGTCAAGCACGTATCATATATAATTATATATTGACAGTGTTGTAGATCATCTAGAAAAGAAGAAGAAGAAGAAGAAACTATGACCCTTTGAATGGAATTCACCCCATTAGCCAAAATTTTTTTTTCAAGAAATTGTTGAGGATAAATTTTTTAGTGTGCCGGAAACACGGTCCAGCATACCAAGTGTAATATAATACAAGTGATTGATACTTAAAAATTTGAATTTCTAACCACTTGTATTATAACACTTGGTGTATCGGACTCTGTTCGTGACACATTGAAAGATTTCTTCTTTTTTAGGGTCTAATCTTTACGTGCATGATATCTTTCGTTTGAGTAAATGAACAAAATTTGTATCTTTTTTCTTACAGCGATACGAGAGCAAGTTAAAAAAAAAAGTGTTTTTTTTAATATTTATTTTTGTGTTGCGAACTGAACAAAATTCGTTTATTATTCATTGGAAATGAACATAAAATAAGCGAGCACATGATGAGCTACAAACAACCACGAAGACTAAAAAAAATTTTGTTGTAATTAAAGTCGGCTCGATACAAGCAAAGAACGATGTGAAGAAAATCCTACAGCGAAGAAGTATCGAAGGTTTAAATATAGTTTAAATATAGGAAACTTTAACGTAAAATTTTCCGTACTGTTTATTTTAACGAAAAATTACATTTTTACACTAAAACGTCAATCCTGATACAATTCCATTTACCGTTTATTTTGTCCTTATCGTTAAAACTCAAAGTTTTCAAACATTTTTTATTAGTTTTCTTTTAAATATATAGATGATCCTTGCCCTAAGCCCTACACCTGATGTCTAGTCTTAATACAACTAATTGTATTGGGAAAAAAAATCATTGCCAGATCCTTTTCTTGAGGATTCGGAAGATCTTGTGATCGTGTTCGTTCATCGTACATCGTGCAATCATAAATTATTTAAAAATTAAAAATTAAATATAAATAGTAATTAATGAAAACTGATCGCATAATATACGATGAATGAATACGATCATAGAATTTCCCTGATCCCAGAAAAAAGATCATTTTCCATTGTGTTGGAAACAAATTATTAAGTTGGGAATATAATATCGATTCATGAATTGCTTTTAGCGAACACTTGCGAAACCCATGACACAAGAATTAGCAAACGTCATAAACCCATCAATTTCGTCTTATCTTATGCAAGAACAAAATTAAGGTTAATCAAGTGTTCTGGCAGAAAACTACATGTTGCAACAGTAGCTAAATCATCATCAATATTTTGACAGTATTCAGTTGTAGATCCAAGATTTGAACATTGAGAGACTTCAGCGTCAAAGGCTTAAGTTTTTAGATAAGAATAGGACATGAAGCACGCTAAAACAAATCAGCTTATTCACTTAGCCTTTTAGTTGAATACTTGATGAGCTTGTTGTTATCAGTCGAATCATGTTGCACACATGTCAACAAATATCGACATATGCTAAAGAAATCTGATGAGTGCGATCGAAAGAATTTATCGAGTGATCTTGACACAACCTGCCTATTGCTACCAATATATGCTTAACATACATTACATCAAGTACTTGGTGAGTACAACAGAGACACGTACTGAACATTTGAATCGAAAAACTTTCACATATCTATTTTATGGACTCTTAATAGTCGTGAGGCCACCTTGACCTCAAATTGCATCCACCCTTTAGCTGTATCCCTCTCATATATGATATATTTGTGCATGGATTCGTGGACTGCTTAATTCAACGAGTAATTACGTTAATTGATTTAAGGAATATTTTGGATGTGGTTCCTAATTACCAATGTTATTTGATTGAAACCTTTGTTGTTTTTAGTTTTTTATCGAAGTTCTTGACATTAATGTAATAATATATTTCTATGTAGGTTATTATATTTTTAATTTAAAAAATAAAATTTGTAGTTATTTATATTAATGAGATTTAAAATAAAACCCATAATTTATGGGATAAAAAATATCAAAGATAAATTATACTCTCTAATATATTTTGTGTACACACACACAGAGGTATGTTCATAAAAAAACTAACCAAAAAATTATTGTACCAAAACATGGGTACATTTTAAAAAAAACACAAAAAAAGAAGATATTAGGCTTAATAACATTATTAAATTTCTTCTATTTAACTTGACATAAATACTGTGACATCCCACATCGCCCATGGGAGTAATCCTTATATGTTTATTCTCATCCCTACCTAGCACGAGGCCTTTTGGGAGCTCACTGGCTTTGGGTTCCATGGGAACTTCGAAGTTAAGCGAGTAGCGCGCTAGAGCACTCCCAGGATGGGTGACCCATCAGGAAGTTCTCGTGTGAGTTCCCAAAAACAAAATCGTGAGGGCGTGGTCGGGGCCTAAAGCGGACAATATCGTGCTACGGTGGTGGAGCGAACCCAGGAAGTGATCCGCCCCGGGTTGGGATGTGACAATTTTGGTATCAGAGCCTAACCCTGGTCGTGGTGTGCCAACGAGGACGTCGGGCCCCTAAGGGGGGTGGATTGTGACATCCCACATCGCCTAGGGGAGTGATCCTTATATGTTTATTCCCATCCCTACCTAGCACGAGGCCTTTTGGGAGCTCACTGGTTTCAGGTTCCATAAGAACTCCGAAGTTAAGCGAGTAGCGCGCTAGAGCACTCCTAGGATGGGTGACCCATCGGAAAGTTCTTGTGTGAGTTCCCAAAAACAAAACCGTGAGGGCGTGGTCGGGGCCCAAAGCGGATAATATCGTGCTACGGTGGTGGAGCGAGCCCGGGAAGTGATTCTCTCCAGGTCGGGATGTGACAAATACATTCTCAAAATGTACCCATATAAGTTTAAAAATGGATTAGAGAAAAGATTGAATGAATTTTATATAAAAAATGGGTACATTTTATATTAAAAGAGGGTACATTTTTCATATAACAAATTTGGTACTTTTAAGAATGGGTACATATCAATTTTTTATAAAAATTTAATGGGTACAAACTTATTCTAATTTTATTTTTTTATATTTTGGAAATGTTTGAATTGAAAATTAATTAGGAGTTTAATAAGGGTGTAAGTATCTCTAAATCAATTACTAATTTTTATTATAAAAATTATGTAACTTGCATTTCACATCCCGGCCCGGGACGGATCACTTCCCGGGTCTACTCCACCACCGTAGCACGATATTGTCCGCTTTGGGCTTACCATTCCCTCACGGCTTTGTCTTTGGGAACTCACGAGTAACTTCCCAGTGGGTCACCCATCATGGGATTGCTCTAACCCTTTTCTCGCTTAACGTCGGAGTTCCCATGGAACCCAAAGCCAGTGAGCTCCCAAAAGGCCTCGTGCTAGGTAGGGATGTGAATATATATATATAAGGATCACTCCCCTGGGCGATGTGGGATGTCACAATCCACCCCCCTTAGGGGCCCGACGTCCTTGTCGGCACATTTCCGGCCAGGGATTGGCTCTGATACCAATTTTCACATCCCGGCCCGGGACGGATCACTTCCCGGGCCTACTCCACCACTGTAGCACGATATTGTCCGCTTTGGGCTTACCATTCCCTCACGGCTTTGTCTTTGGGAACTCACGAGCAACTTCCCAGTGGGTCACCCATCATGGGATTGCTCTAGCCCTTTTCTCGCTTAACTTCGGAGTTCCCATGGAACCCGAAGCCAGTGAGCTCCCAAAAGGCCTCGTGCTAGGTAGGGATGTGAATATATATATAAGGATCACTCCCCTGGGCGATGTGGGATGTCACATTGCATGTATAATAGGGACTTTGATCAAAATATAAAAATTAATAGGATTTTAATGAACATTAGAAACTAAGAACTGGATACTAATTTTTGCTTAATTTATTATTTACTATAAATCTGATTCATGCATTGCGTACATACAAATATTTCATATTATTTTTGCTGACAGCATTGCACGCAAAGAGCAGTACCTCATGTTCTTGTTTTTGTTTTGAAATTCATTGAATTTAATTTAAATATTGTTTATGATGTAGTGGTGTTATATTTATCTTAATTACTACCAAAAGAAGCGTGTTGGTTTATCTTTTACGATGCCTACACACAGGCTGTTTTGAAATAACTTAAATCAAAATAAATTTTAGGACTAATTAATTATAAGTTCACAATTATCATTAAATAATAACAAAGAGCTACAAACATAACGTTCACTGAATAATAAAAAACAGTTCAATCTTAAACAATCAAACAAGAAATTTTTTTTTCAAAAACTCTAACTTTAAAGTTTCACTTAATTATATAACATTATTATATAATAAGATTTTTTTTTTCAATTTTATTATTAACAATTCAAATATCTCATTATACACTCTCAATTTTTATGTTTCAATTAAAAAAATTTACACTTACAAAAAATGCACAATGACATTTTGAAGTGCTAATTAGAGAAATTTTTTTTTTAATCTATAGCATTATCACATATAAATTTTAGCTGACAAATTTTTGAAGCCGCTCAAATCCAAAGTCCTGTACGATGCGCCTTTCGTTCTCTAGAGCCGCCACTGCCTACGCAGCTATGTATACTAATCAAGGGGCGACTAAGATTAGATAGCAACATTCTGTTTTATTTGCCTTTAATAATAAGCATAAATCCATTTGTAGTCTTATGAAAAAAAGTCTAACATGTCTAAATCCATCAAATTAACATCCAATTAAAATGAATTAAGTGCATGTGAGGAGGCCCACCTGGTTTATGCTTAATGTATAAATTTAATTAATTAAAGAAAAGCCTTAATGACTTAGTTAAGTTTTTAATTTATTTTTTAATTTTTTGATTAATTCAAAACAGTTATATGATCTGTTTGACCAAATAGTTACATATGTTCTGAAAAAAGCATTAGAATGCCTATATAACTTAAACTTTGTTTATAAATAGTTGGATCCTGGTAGAGAAAACATTTGTACATAGAGTTACAAACACTGAGTAAAGACAAAATTTTGTTTCAAGGACATTGCAAATCCGTAAGGCTCTATCTGCAAAATTCCCTTAGGTCATTACATTTTTATAATTTTGTTTTATGTGATTATATATCATATATATTTGTATAATTTTATTATAGTAGAATTTATATTCAATAAAATTAATCTTACTGGTTGTTATTCCCGCCAATATTTACTTCCAGTGATTGTCGTTTTGCTTCTCCTTTTTCTTTTCCTACATAAACCATAAACTAATGGAAGCTCAATGGAAGCTACATGCATGTAGAATCTGCAACTCTACTAGTCTTCTTCTTTGAAGTTTCTGGCTTTGCCCTTAGAAATTCTCAAGGAGAAAAAGGGTTTTGGTTTACTATATATACTTATATATGTGTGTGTGTGTTTACATGTTGCATATAAATTTCTAGTCTGGCTTTGTTTTAACTCCTCAAAAGCTTGCCCTTGTTTCTATGAATGAGAGCTGGTATGTCCACTAATACCAAAACCCTAAGTAGCAATTGTTCCGGCGAAGACAACAGTGAGCTTAGGAGAGGGCCATGGACTCTTGAAGAAGACCGTCTTCTTATTCAGTACATAGAGCGCCATGGCGAAGGCCAGTGGAACTTGCTTGCCAAACGTTCAGGTAACCGTACGTAACCAATTTGCATGCTGGTGACTATGGCTACGAGTATTTTATGGTTTTTTTTTTCCCTTCTTTTTTGGTTAATTATATTTCTTAATTTGTTGGTTAATTATACAGGATTAAGGAGAACTGGCAAAAGTTGCAGATTGAGATGGTTGAATTATCTGAAACCCGACGTTAAGCGAGGCAATCTTAGTCCTGAAGAACAGCTCTTGATTCTTGACCTCCACTCAAAAATGGGCAATAGGTGAGCTAGCTACCCCATTCAACACCCCAAATTCATTGCCGCTTTTAATTCGAGCGATGTTCTAATCTAATATAAACAAACGCGGAGAGGCAGTCAGTTTCTTTACATCTTAAAGAAGCCTTTTTCATGCAGAGTTTATTAAAACTTACCATTTATAGTGTGGTGCTTTTTGGTCTTAAATTATAGAAAAATAGTTATATTTCCTTTTGTGATCGCAGGTGGTCGAAAATCGCGCAGTATTTACCGGGAAGAACAGACAATGAAATCAAGAACTATTGGAGAACAAGGATGCACAAACAAGCCCGGCATCTCAACATCGACATGAAAAGCAGAGAGTTTCAAAATATGATAAGGTGCTTTTGGATGCCTAGGTTGAAGCAGAAGATAGGAGGAGAAACATTGATTTCTTCAGCTGTGTTAAACCAAAATCCTACGATTTCGCAGCCTCTCGAAAACAACACTGTCCAACATCTAACGGCAACAGTATCCCAGCCACCACAAATCCTAGTGCTGGAAGAAATTAATATGAGTGGAACAATGTACAATTTGGATGTCGAAAAGCAAAACACAGAGGCAGATTACTGCACAAGTTCATGCATTTTCCCTTCAGAACCAGTGGACATGTCGAAGACTGCGCAATTTCCGGAATGCCCTCCTTTCTATTGTGGTGACAACAGTGGCAACGACATGGAATCCTTCAAACTGCAGGAATCTGTGTCAGCAGACTCAGCACCAAATTTCCCTGGAAATTCCTCCGGCGATTGCTACGTGGCAGAAAACAACTGGTTTGACAGTGATTTTTTCATGTAGCATGTGGAACATGGATGAAATGTGGCCAAATAGGAAGTTGTGACTCACACAAATTAGTTTATAGATCATTTCATCAAGTGTTAAGCAGCTAATTTTCTACCCAACACACAAAATTGTACAAATACTGTTAGTACTGAAAATGGTATGGTTATGAGACAAGCACTAAGGCTCCGAGTTCACTTTGTCTTCGAGTGCAGTTTCATATATTGTTACAGCTTCAACCTACTTGGTTCTTGTATAAAAATAAAATAAAATATATCTGCCGCTGGCCCGTCTTTGGCGTTGGGTTTGGGGCCGACGACAATCTTCTTGAAATCATTCTTGGTCTCTTTCCTCTCAATTCCCGTTTACTTTATTTGGTGTTGAATTTTCGTCCTGAAATGTTGTAGTTGTCGTGATAGCCATCACATTTTGGCCCACACAAGACAATTAACACAAGACTTTGGGTCCAGTTATCACCTTCAATATTAGGTTGAAGCTGGGAAAGATATCAAATTGCATCAGGCTTGGTTTAGCCATAATGACAATTTAGGTTTAGTCGATGCAGCGATATGGCTTTCCTATGTCCGGAGATTATAAAGCGGTGACATAATTTTATCTTTTTATTTTAGTTATGTTTAATAATTTCCAAGAATGGTTTTGGAGTTTGGTTTGATTTCTTTCTTTAGGAGTGTGTGCTTGTTTGATTGCTCTCTACAGAAGAGTTGCTTGATTTTCCTTTTCGTTTTAGTGTGCAACCTCTTTTGGATCCAAGTGTTAAGGATGAATCTGTTTGATTTGCTGGATCTATTTCACTTGTATTCTGGGATCATGGCGGTGAATAGGTGGTGATCCACCTATGGCCATTGTACACTGTCTCAATATATGATTTGAGATTTTGTTCTCACATGGTCTCCGTGTAACACGAAATTTAACGGTTTTGTTGATCTATATAAATTTTGTGGTTCCTAATGTGCTCAAACAAATGCTTCAAGTCTACCCATTACTTTGCGATAAGTAATGTTTATTGTAATATGTCTAGATCTAGTTTGCAAGTACCCTTTTAAAGCCGAGTTCTTCATGATATATTTTTATAATGTCATTTTATCAATAAATAAAATATAGCACTCTTTCTTAAAAAAAAAAGAGTTTTAACGAAAAGTCCACGGTACTGTTCAATTTAACGAAAAACCACATTTTTACACTAAAAAATCAATCATAATACTATTCACTTTATCTTTATTTTATCCTTATAGTTAAACTCAAAGTTTTCAAACTCTTTTTGTTAGTTTTCCTTAAAAAAAAACCTACATGGGTTTATAAATGCAAAAGCAGCCAGGCTTCAAATTTTCTTCCTCAACCAATTAATGGGACGGTGGAGAAATCGTGACTAAATTAGTCAATTTGAGGAAGCAATATCTTCTTGCAGCAATGCTTTGATTTAAGACTTGCAAGTCAAGTGGGTCAAAGAGACCACCAACCATGAAGCACTAGAAAATTAATGCAACTGAGAAAAAAAAAAAAAGTTGCAACCTATATTAAAAGGGAAAGGAACTTTTCTACGATTGAGATGACATTGTGACGGTAGTCTATAATAATAATACCGAATAATTAAAAACACATGTCAGTGCATGATTGACTCGAAATACTTCCACATATTTTAGCACAGAACATGCTAATATTTGGTCTTCCCCTCTCACCATTGATTATAGTTAATACAAAATGGAAGGGGATCCTTTCCGGATCCCTTCCACCTAGTTCTCCTCATTAAACAATCGGGACCCTTAAAATTTAATCAAACGGTTAAAGTTATTATAACTTTTAAAGTGGGCTCGTATTTTTAGCCGTTTAATCAAATTTTGAAGGTCCAAATTGTTTGATGAGGAGGATTAGGTGGAAAGGATCCAGATATGATCCCTTCTAACACAAAACTATGACAAGTCTTCTTATTGATTAACGTATAGATAGTGTAATTGGTTTATTAGTAGAATATATATTTTTTTTTTAATTCAACAAATTTGAAAAAGACTACTAGGCATGACAATTTCCATGATCACCAACTGGAAAGTTAGTCAGAATATATATATTTTTTTTAATTCAACAAATTGGAAAAAGACTACTAGGCATGACAATTTCCATGATCACCAACTGGAAAGTTAGTCAGAATAGAACTTCCAAAAATTATGTTGACTCTTCTCCTCTTAAAATGTTCGTCCAACTGTTAAGTTCAGACTTTTTTTTATCAAATTGAGTGTTGTTTTTGTGCAATTTGTACAATATAAACTTTTACGACGACAGAAAAAACAAAAATATTTGAATTTGATGCAGATCAAGTACCAAATAATTTTTCTTATATGTCCCTAAAACTTGATCTTGTGCATTGGAAGTGATGAACAAAAATTGTGAGAACGCTAACGGTTGGGGGAGAATTAGAAATATTAAAGTTTAGGGCCTCAAAACAAAATGATAGTTCCGAGGGCCTTTTGTAAAAGCCCGTTGGGTTAAGTTTGTCGTTTGTATGTTGGGCTTTCAGCCCAATATTTTACTATATAGTACTCCAGGGCTATTCGTAACCGTTCATTTATACGATTCATCATCCAACCGTCCGTTCTATCTCGTTAAAGCTTTTTTATTCGCCATCCTTAGGGTTTCTCTGAACCCGCCGAAGCCAGAGCTGTAGGGTTTTCTGTCACTCAAACGTAGAAGTCGCTCCGGCTCTCGATTCTCCTTGAGGTAGACCCTAAATCTCTAATCCCCATTTTATCTTCCTCAACTCTTTCTCTTACGTTCGATTCACTGCTCGACTGACTGTTTTGTGTGAGAAAGTTTGAGACTTTTAGCTGTAGTAAGTCTATGCATCTTAGATTTCTTATGCTGCTTGTATTTCACATGAAATCGAAGGGGTTTTAAGATGTTTACGTTGTCTCCAAGCATCAATTTTTGCAAAACTTAGCGACCCATTTGCTTATTTTCTCCATTTTTTCCCTTAATTTGGATTGTGATTTGTTCGAATGCAGAAAGATTTGTATTTTGTAATGTGGGTTTTGAGTTTTGTTCAAAAATATGATCCCAACCCTTTATTCCATGTTTGTTTTAAATTTTCTCTGATATATAAAACTCAAATGGCGTATGATGGATCGTAATATAATTCTTGTTTTCGTGCCGAATATCCAAAGTTTATCAGTTTTTTCGTGTCTTCGTATGCATGAAATTTTGATTTTGGTTCATGCCTGTATTGTGTAGTCAGTTTTTGCCAAGATGTATACTTCAAGGAAGAAGATTTCCAAGGATAACAATGCTGAGCCGACTGAATTTGAAGAGTCAGTTGCTCAAGTAAGTGATGCAGCTGTTTACTGTGATTTTTAGTTACTTTGTTGTTGTAGTTTTGGGTTTTGATCACGCGTTCTTATCTGTGCAGGCAGTGTTTGATTTGGAAAACACAAATCAGGAGCTGAAGAGTGACCTGAAGGATCTATATATTAATTCAGCAATGTAAGCATTGTTTACGGAATTTGTGTGTATTATAAACTGTTGCCTACTGTATGAGTTGCATTCTTTTTTCTGCCGCAGTCAAGTTGATGTGTCTGGAAGCAAGAAGGCAGTTGTTATCCATGTGCCCTATAGGCTTAGGAAGGCGTACCGCAAGATTCACGTTCGCCTTGTGAGGGAACTTGAAAAGAAGTTCAGTGGAAAGGTGATTAGTAATTTATGATGTTCAGTTCTGTATTGTATGTGAACCCATAAATAATTGAGACTAGTCTATCATTGTGGTTATGTAGCATCCTCGTTTCTAGGCATTACCTCTTGCGCCTAACAGTTTGGAACAATTTATCTCTTTGTTGCTCTTTTTATCTGCTCAGCTAGTTTTTCATCTTGGTTTCTTGTCTCTCTAGCGGGTGACCTAGTTTCGAAATTTAGTTGTCTTATTACATTATTTATCTATAAATAAGTGATTCTTATATGCATATCTATATCCATATGCAAAATTTCTTTTTTGTTTGGTAACCTCGTAGTGGCCTTCTGGTTTTTCATTTGGTAGGACGTGATCCTGATTGCCACACGTAGGATTGTGAGGCCTCCAAAGAAAGGGTCAGCTGCTCAACGCCCCCGCACTCGTACACTAACTGCTGTGCACGAGGCAATGTTGGAGGATGTTGTGTTGCCTGCTGAGATTACTGGAAAGCGCATAAGGTACCGTCTTGATGGATCCAAGATAATGAAGGTAAACTATCAAGGCTTGGATGAAATAGTAAATTAAGTTGGATGGACATTCTAATAGAAAAACTAGAATATTGAAGTCTCCTTTATCCTAATGTTGGGCAGGTGTTCTTGGACCCCAAGGAACGTAACAACACCGAATACAAGCTGGAGAGCTTCTCTGCTGTTTACCGGAAGCTTTCGGGAAAAGATGTTGTGTTCGAGTACCCAATCACCGAAGCATAGAATTATTTGGTTTACCTTAAGAACTGCAGTTGAGCAGGCAGACGATTTAAAATTTTGATGTTGAAGACCTGGTTTTAGGATAGCCTTTGAAGGATTTCGTTCTCTACATTACTAGCTCGTATTTTTGTTGATGTGATATGGTTTAATGTCGGATTTTTATTCTGTTCTTTGAATCGAAGGGTTTTCAATCAAGTGTTTCGACTCTTCAAATTTCATGCATGGTTTTCGACGTCACTTGTTTCGTGACAAACTATTTTCCATTTTGCATAATTAGTATTTTCTTAATTTGGTTGCTGAAAAGATTAGTTTTCAACTAGTCCTTGATATTCCTTCTCTTCGTGGGAAAAGGATATCGGGATCTTGTGATCGTGATCGTTCATTGTATATGTTGTGCGGTTAGTTTTCGTTAAGTAGTATTTATATTTAATTTTAAATTTTAAATAATTTTTGACCGTACGATATACGGTGGTTGTATGATGAACAATCACGATCACAAGATCTCCAACATCCTTTTTCCCACTTCGTGATCAATGTCCTTGAGTCGGGGAATTTGATATTGATTACTATGTCGTTGATATTTAATCAATATGTAGTCAATGTTTGATTTTGCGTTTGTTAAATAATTGATAAGTGAGATCCTTATTTAGAAAATTCCAAACAGATCCGTGGTTAATAGACTTTTAGCAAACAAAATTCATTGGGATAAATCGCCTCTGTCAGATTCAAAGCGTTTGAAAGAATGAATCTATAGAAGCTTAAGAATGACGAAAAAATCTGCTTGACAGTATTTAGATGGCGCTCGTGGGCGGTGGCAGCCACGGACCATTGCCGGCCACGGACATGGTGCTGTCGGAACTTCGCAGCAGCCAAATAATTTTACCGGATTTGGTAACCTGCACAAATGCAGCGAGGGTGATTGAGGGGAGACATTTACACGATGAATCTGTTCTATGTAAGTATTTCTCGTGATTAAGCAAATAGGCGATAACAATAACAACTTTTCCAAGCAAAAACTTACCTCTAAGACAAAATCACAAGACCAAGGTACATGGCTCCGCAAAGAAACCCGAAAGATATAAACCCCCTACAAAGAAAGCTCTTAGGAGTTGGAAAAAACAGCTGAAGTAGGGCACAAGAGCATGCCTTGCACTCGGGCGCAATTCTTATTAACGATAAGAAGCTCACCAGATGACACCCCATCCACAGCCAGTGCAGCAAGGACACTCTTCTGCAAATTTCTCAGCGTCACTAGAACGAACTCTACGGGATATAAGATCGTCATAGATATCTGCATTGTTACAATTAGACATTAAACGGAGTTGACCAATGCAACAATTGACAGGTTAACTTGAGGATCAAATATTTTGTTTCTTCCCCATACCATAGACTGAAAACAAGCTGTTCATTACACCTGCATTAGACAAAATAGAACCGGCAGCGATTAGTTATTCCCGTAGTTTTGGAAGATGACCAAAAGAAAGGAACTAGAAGAGATTCAATTACCAATAAATAGAATAATGTACCGAAGCACACGAACTGTTGTTGTTTCTTGCAGAACCCAAATTACGCCGAGAAAAACAATGAATCCTGGCGGTGTAAACATGAGAAACAAACGTCATATTGCAACCTTTGCCAGTCATAGGAAGATATACCACTGCAACAAGAATACATACCTATACAGAGTCCTCGAAGCATCCACTGCACATCATCAAGCAGAACAAACACAACAGGATAAAGATGAAATCTAATGTTAGGCAAACATGTCGTCTATTTGACAAACTTATGCATTCAGCATCGATGAAATCCAACGTTAAACTGTTACATATCCTGACGCTTCAAGTAAAAGCATGCCTATTAGCACTTACATTTTTAGCTATGCACAGTACAATCAGTAGAGCAGCAATAAAACACCCAGCAGCTATTCGAGCAGTAAGGAGATTTGTGGATGCAAGAATCAAGAGCATCCCCCAAAAGGACGAACCAAGATCTGGTGCGCAACATAAATGGAAAAATGAAAAGGATAACAATCGCATCAGACTGAGAAACAAACCAAACCATATTTGACCCGAAATGTCCAAATGGTAAGTACAAAATATCATGCATTTGGAAAACAGTTCCCAACGGAGAAGAGGTCAATGATAAAAGGAATTACATCCAGCGGGCAAAATCAACCAGTATACACCACCCCGGGTTTGTGTGGTTCCGCCCTCATCTGCATGAACTTGAATCCCTTCCACCTGCAAACTAATCTGTATCATTACCTGCTTCTAAACGCGTTTTCACTAGGACATCTCAGCAAGGCAGACTTTCCAATGTCTAATTTCATCAAAAGAATACAACGAAGTGCATACAGAACATATACGAAAGAGCGTTATTACTGGAAGCAAGTGGCATTTCTCCTGACCTGAAGTATCAGTCACTAACAAATACACTATTGATTCAACAAAACTAGAGGCAGGCAGGCATTCTGTTCCAGTTTATCAACGTAAATTTTTCGATGAAAATATGGAAGAGGAGGGGTTCTTACATGACCACATGTAAGTTTACAAGCAATAGCATGGCTCGCCTCGTGAAGAAACACAGTGACAAGCTTGAACGGTCTCAGAAGTACTGTCCTCCAAAGCTACAAGGAATGAAGAACGATTCACCATTCATGAATTGTAAACGGTACACCATATTTACAAGATACAACATAAAAACAAGTTGAATAATTGCATTTCTCCTTGAAACTAATTTGGGAAATGAGCTAAAATTATCAGAAATCAAATCCCAGATGAACTGATCAAAATTAAATATCGACGTAGAAATCAAACGATCGTTTCAGCAATTGGGGATTGAAAAATGACCACTTCGGCCAATTTAACTTTAAATTAAGCACTGGCAACGATCCCAAGCCCCAAAATTTGTTAAGAGCAGAAAACAAATCAACAGGGAATCAAACTGCTCTTCATTCCACAGCTAAAGAACATATTTTATGAACCAAAGAATCAATCCAATTCTCCAACTTGTCGAAAAACAAATCTTTACCCAGATCAAAGCGACACTCCAACTTCTCAAATATAATATCAAAAGCCATGGAAAACACTGGCCAGAACCAATGTAAGTTAGAGAGAGAGAGAGAGAGAGAGAGAGAGAGAGAGAGAGTTTTACAGCAAGTATGACGACAGTGCAGACAGCAACGGTGATGAGGAAGACGACTTGCTCGTGGTTGCAGCAGTTTGTGAGTTCCCAATTAGGCCTCATCTCTGAACCCAAATTTAGAGAGAGAAGTTGCTGTCCCTCTCTCTCTCTCCCCGATCAAAGAGAGAGTATAAAGATTGAATTTTTTTTATTTGAAGTGAGAGTGAGGAGACTGCAGAACAAATTTTGAAGACGGGCAAAAACAAAAGAGAAGAAGTTTTGAAAAAGTTTGAATCTTTGGTGACCAATCAGGAGACTAGAACATGTCCGGAAAGTAGTAAAAATCCCATGACTTTTGTCTCGCCAGGTGCACTGTTTCTAACGCTACTTCCAGATCCAACCCATTTCAAAATCTTCGAGTTAAAGTCTTTTTTTTTTTTGTTTTTTTTGGGTATATTTGGGAATATACAACGGAACAAGAATCATTCTGGAATCCTTTAATTATGTTTATTCATCTTATATTTTGCGATCAGAAATTATTTTATAATTTTTATTTAAAATTGAATACAAATAGTACTTGCCAAAAATTGATCGCACAATTTATAATAAACAGATACAATTAAAGAATCATTTGAATCTTTACACAGAGAATCTGAAGAGGATTCTCACAAAGAGGATTCTCACAAAGAGGATCCAGAGAGGATCCACGGGGTATACAACGTATTGGTTCTTGAAAATTTGATTGATTTAATTTTACCTCCCCCAACTATCATGTGGGGCAATTTCCTACCTAGACTATTTTTCAGTCAAATTACTTTTTTTAATTCGATTATTGTTAATTGAGAGTTTAAACTACATTATTACTAATCTATTATAAGACTAAGCTCACACTCTTATCTTAATGTAGATAATATTATTTGTTAAAAAAAGAAACTATGTAAAGGTGACAAATTGTAAATGTAAACACAAAAATTTCCTTTGATGTTTTTGATGAATTATTTATGTATACCAAACGAGGTATTATACATGCAATTATTTTTCACAAACTTCAACTTCTTGTTGAAGTATTGTCACTTAATACTACGATCCAAGACCATCTCCAATCGACCCGGCCAAAGGGCCATAGGGCTAAAAATAACTAAGAATGACATGAAAACCATATCCAACCAAGGGCCAAGCCAAAGGGTTTGTGGCCCCCACCGGGCCCAAACCCCTAAATCAGGCCAGCCCTCCAGCGCAAGGATGTCAAGTTTGACATTTTGCCAGTCTTCCAACGCCATAATGTCAAGCTTGACATTTTGCCAGCTCTCCAGCTCAGCCTATTTGAATGCCAACGACTAGCTAACGTCATGCTGTTACCGTTGGAATTTGATTTTTTTTTGTCTGAATTAAAAAAACAAAATTCTAATTTTTTTTTTCCTATAAATACCTACAACATTCCTACAACATTGAAAGTTGAAGATAAGAAGTGCCATGTAGATAAGAATCCAATCTAAAATTTGCACAACCAATTACATCTTGACACGTGGCACTCTAAGATTGTAATGATACGAAATTTGGAGAGTCACTCACTTTAGCTACACATGTTACTCGAAATCATATCCAAAAAATTATTGAGATTGCATAAAGATAAGAAATCTTGAGAGTTACTCACGTTATCAGCACGTGTCACTCGAAATCCTATACAAAAAATTATTGAGATTATATAAAGATAAGAAATTTGGAGGCTTATTTATTTAGCGACAAGTGACACTCAAAATATGTCTGAAAACCTTATTTTAATATGGTAGTTTAATTTAATTAACAAATTAAACTAACCATATTAATTTAATTAAAATAATAAATTATGTTTGGCTTATGACCCTTTGGCTCCCTTGGTTGGAGATGATATAAAACATGGTTTAGCACTGTTCATTAAAATATAATTTCTTGCAGGGCTATAGGGCTAAAGGGAGCCCTTTGGCCATCATTCGGTTGGAGATGGCCTAACAGTATTCATTTTCACTTGTAAGTGAGAGGTCTTAGGTTTGATTCTCACCAAAGGCGAATTTGAACCACATTATTACTAGCCCATTGTGAGGCTTATCCCACTTTCCCACCCCGTTGTGTAGATAATATCGTTTGTTTAACAAACAGAAAAAAAACTTCTTGTTAAGGTACTAGATGGCTTTCGTTGGATCTCATCGAACACCATAATTAATTGACAATATGAACAGTAGACCAACTTACTTATAAGCCTATGTAAGATCATTCCCCCCATCAATATATGATTTATTCCCAGCACCGACCACAGTCAATGGAACATGGCAGTCCTTAGATTAACCCACATCTCCTAAACATTTTTATTTGTATTTTTATAGGTATACATTATGAATTAATTGAACAAATTATATAGTATTGCCATGAGATTTAAGATTACAAAAATAGCTTTTGTATCACATGAAATGGAGGTAATGTACCTTCATCAATGGAAGAATACGAGACAACGAATATCTAGAAAAATCCTCAACAAAACTACTCCCCCAGAAGCCTCCTCGGCGGTGTTTTCGTCCTCATCCGGCCAAATGAAACGCTTGAAAGCATGCGACGAACGGAGTTCATGTGAGGCCAATTTGCAATGCAGTCACAGACGTGGAGACAAGATCACAAGAGCAAGGTACACAGATCCACAGAGATATGTGAAAGATATGAACGCCCTACGCGTAAAGCTCTTCGTAGTTAGAAAACAACGAAAATGGATAAAAAGAAAAGAACGGAGAAGAAACCATAAAGGCTCACCAAATGACACCCCATCCACATCCAGTACAGCAGGGACACTCATCTGCAAATCTTTCAGCATCACTCGTATTAATTCTCCGCGATATAAGATCATCGTATATATCTGCATTGACCGTTACATGTATACGTTACAAGGTATCTATGAGTACAAAAACATGCAGTTAAAATGACGATAAAATAGAATCGCTTCTTACCATACACCGAAAACAAGCTGTTCATCACACCTATCATTAGATAAAATAAAGCGTCAGACGAAATGAAGAATATATAAGCTACTTTCTCAAGAAATAGTTGAACGAAAATAGCGGAGATGCAATTACCGGTGAACAGAATCACTTCCCTAAGCATATGAACCGGCGTTGCTTCTTGCAGATACCAAATTGCAGCAAATAAAACAATGAATCCTGGTAGTTCAACACCGTAAAACATAAACAAAACCCCAAACGTCAAATTGCATCGTGTGCTAGTAGTAACAGGACGATGTTTTGATGAAATACGGAATCCATACCGATGCAAAGTCCTCGAAGCGTCCACTTGTACGATGTCAAGAAGTACAAACACAACAGAAGTTTTTAGTTAGCAAGTTTTACTTCCTTAGAAATCAAGTAAAAGATGGGTTTGCTATGACTTACATTTTTAGCTAAAAAGAATACAATAATTAGGGCAACGATGAAACAGCCAGCAGCGATTTGTGTAGTGAGATGCTTCGTAGATGCAAGAATCAATATCATCCCCCAAAACGATGAACCAAGATCTGGCGTGCCACAAAATCGAAGGATGATAAACGTAACAGATGCAATGTGCATGTTAATTGAACATAAAATATGGCCAAGGATAAAACGAAATTACATCCGGCTGGCAAAATTATCCAGGATATGCCGCCACGGGTTTGTGTGACTCCACCTTCATCTGCCTGAACTTTAATCCCTTCCACCTGCAGACTAATCTTATCATTACCCGTCTCAAACTAAACGTGACCATTCTTAAAAATTTAGATAGAAGTGAGAAAGAATTTCTTACCTTACCACATGTAAGCAGACAAGCGATTGCATGGCTCACCTCGTGAAGGAACACGGTTATAAGCTTAAAAGGTGTCATCAGCACTGTCCTCCACAGCTACAAGAATTGACGAAACAAGTTGACACACAAACATTAGCGGATTCTTTACATGTTTAAAAATTAAAACAAATTTGATTAATTAGATATATCCAAGTACCAAAATTTTGCCAGGAGGTAAAGATCGTGAGAGAGAGAGAGAGAGGGGTTACCACAAGTATAACAACAGTGCAGACAGCAACGGAGATGAGAAAGATTACTTGGTCGTGGTTGCAGCATTTTCTGAGTTGCCAATTTGGCCTCCATTTCATGAAATTCAAATTCAACTCCATCTCTTCTCCTTTTTTAGGAAACCAAATACTGCAAGAAATTTTCATGTGGCATTGGCGTTGCCCCATAGCAATATGAATAATGAATATACAAGAAATTTAGACAGGAAATACATGAAAGTATTTGAATTGCAGATAAAACTCGTCTTCATATACAATTCAAGAAATTTGTAAATGTAACACAATGTGGGACCTGCAAGTTGAATTCGAGGTTAGCTTTTGCGCGAAGCTAACAGCGCAACAGATTGGTTTCCCCACAAGCCGGAAAGAAGGTGAGCTATGAAGGTCAAGGTTCTTCAAGACCTGCCCTATGTGCTTCCGATTCTGAATGAAGACGGCCTTCCAGGCCCCCTGGTGATGAACCGAGGGAGCGCAGGGCTTCTGGGATTTGTTAATTGAAAATGTTGTTCTCTGTAATTCATGATTTCTGTCTGTTTTGATTTGTATAAGGTTTGAGGTTTTTCTTTCTTGTACGTGGTTGGCGTAAAACACAGGTTTGTGTTGTTGCCTAAAACAGAGGTTTCACTTTCACCTTAAAATAGTAAATCTTTTGACATTTGGATAATCAAAGAGTTAAACAAATTAAATTCATGACTAAAATTAATTACTTTATGTAGAATTACAATTGGATTGATTTCAATTGATAACACAAGGTACAAATATATACTAGTCAAGTGACTTGGTGTACAAGTAAACCTAATTCCACAAGAATTTACGTAACCTAGCCCAACAGAATCCTAAACCGATTCTCCTACACTATCATTTTACATCACAAAAATGGAGCTCACAACACAATTGAATTACAAATGAAGGTTACTATTAATCATCTACCTTCGTCGATAGAAGAATGAGACATCGTATTTCTAGAATGTTCCTCAACAAAACTGCTCCCGCGACTACTGGCATTAGTAACGTTGGTAAAAGCGGAGGTAGGGCTGGTTGTCCAACATCCTCTACGGCCCTGAAGTCCAGGTTTACCTGGGCTCGGCAAAGTAAATGAATCGCTCGAAAACATGAGATAGATGGATTTCATGTCTGGCCTTTCTGCAACACTTGCTTGACAACATAGAAGTCCTAGCTGAATGCACATTGCTGCCTCAACGGGATTGCACCTGGCCAGATTTGGGTCCAGGTCCAATGCTTTCCCTCCTTGATGCAGCATCCATGTCTGCGGAAGAGAGCGAAGGAAAGTGAGGGTTATATGAATTGACTGAGCACATATTTCAACAGAAAAAAAAAAAAAAAGGAAAAAAAAAACTGCATGAGCATTGGACGATAACACCTGTAATGATTACTTAGGTTAGAGTTCGTTAAGAAGTAGTCCTATTAGATAAACTGCGCTATGCATTACACGCTAACTAAGAATCCACAGGATCATTCGATAACAAGAATCAGTTTCGGTATTCCCTAAATTTGCAGGGGTATCAAGTATAGTTAGTAACTTAGTCACACTATCGAGGGATCATATTTTGATTTGTGGTTTGCATAATTTGCAACAAAACTTTCCACATAAGTAACATACATAGCTCAAGAGGTCGGCCTTTTCTCTTTCGAGCTGCCCATCGTGGTTCTTTCTCCCACTGATGATCTCTAACACCAAGACTCCGTAACTGAAAACATCCGTCTTCACTGATAAATATCCATGCGTTGCATATTCAGGAGCCATATAACCACTGCATTCAACAAAAGAATTCACTCAATTCCGTTTTTCATTGCTCTTGGACGAGTGGGATGAAATGGTTAAAACTTTGTATGGCATAAGGGGTAAAAGAAGCGAAGAAAAGAGACTACTCACTGAGTGCCAGAAATCCGAAATGTATTGATATGAGTGTCCTCCCCAGGAAAGAGTCTTGCTAAGCCAAAATCCGAGATTTTCGGGTTCAGCTTCTCATCTAGTAATATATTACTAGCTTTGATGTCCCTGTGAATGATTCTTTCCGGGGCCTCTTCATGAAGGTAGAGAAGTCCTCTTGCCACGCCCATAATCACCTGAAACCTTGTCGTCCAATCCAAGCTTCCAGATTTCTGTTTATCTGAAAGTTTCGGGTTTAACCAAATGAAGTAATCCATTCAAATTCACTCTGATGCCGAGATGAACACATATAAATTCAAAGTAGGGAAGAGCAACAAACCGAAAAGAAAGTAATCGAGGCTTTTGTTTGGGAGATACTCGTAAACCAACATCTTCTCAGGCCCTTCTACACAACATCCCAATAACGTGATCAAATTCTTGTGTTGAACTCTCAGTAACAGTTTCACCTCGTTGGTGAATTCTCTAGCTCCCTGCCGGGAACCTAACGAAAGCTTCTTTACAGCTATTTCTTGACAATTTGGCATCAAGCCCTGCATAGTCCATACAAGGAAGATAAATACTCAACAATCCGAAGAAAATAGAAATAAGTGGTATTTTAAAGATCACAACTTTTTTTAAGGACGATATTCAATTTAATGTAATATAAACTACGGGAGATGATTCAAATTATGTGCATAGGGGAGCGCATCCACTTCTAATGTTAGTACGCTCATGTCTGCGTTAAGCTCCACTTACATCTAAACTACGGGTAGGTTTACTTCTCAACTCTTATACATTACAGCAAACATGAGCTTAGCAAAGCTTGCTCGAGCAATGTGGTACCCTTTGCACTAAAGTTCGAATTCTCTATCCTATAGTTAATTTAGTATAAACTATCGCTTATATTGGAAAAAAAAAAATACTCATACACTTAGCAATCTACCATTTGAAGAAAAGACGTGATTTACTTAAACTTCCAGGATTGGCCCTGATCAAGCTAGCGATTTACGAGTCCGTACGTACCTTGTAAACGGGGCCGAATCCTCCGTGGCCGAGTTTGTTGAGCTCGGAGAAGAACCCGGTGGCGATTTGCAGCGCCTGGAGGTCGAAGAAGAGGTTGAACGAGTCAACTCCGTCTGCGGCATCGTCGGAGCCGGCTCTCAGCCCCTCTAGGCAGACGCAGAAACTGGAGCAAAGTCCCATGAACGCATAAATTTGGAGCCAAGGAAGTTGTTGGCGCTTAGTTTTAGTTTAAAACAGCTGCCTAGGGATATAAAACAAAATGTCTTACAAATACCAACTCAAACTACTTGTAAAATACAAGGTCTTAGCTAGAAGAAGTACGCTGATGATGTGGAACTCGATAAAAAAAATAATTACTTGAGACAGAACTTAGATATAAAAAAAACAGCGTCACGGATGCTTAAAATTCAACATAAACAAACATTTGAATTAGCCTTCACCACCCTCGTCATCTTTGTAATAGTGAAACCAAGTAACGACATCGTCAAGGATAACTCCAAACTTAATTATGCTTGAAATTTCTCAATCCCTTCTCTCTCTTGTTTAGCCGGCCACCCTCTCTCCTTTGTCCCTTCTAAAAACGAAGTTTACAACAGTTCCTTTCGACCAAAACTTAATTTTTACAACAAACAACTAATTTTTCAAGAATTACTTGAATTATTAAGAGCCCGTTTGGTATTCGATTTGGATCCAATATTTTTAAAAACAAATGAACGGTCTTGGTAAAAGTATTATAAATATTCTATGTATTTACTATAATAGATTGACTAAACGATCTTAGTTTTAATTTTTTTTTTTGTAGAGATGATCTTTATAGTGTGATTCATACTATAAACGGTTTTGATAATAAGCACAAAGTTCTGTGATTAAAATACCAAGAGTTTTGAGTAAGAGTTCCTACTCATTTTTTAGTAGTCAAGTATTGTTCAACACAAAAAGTGTCTTTTAAGACTTTTTATTTTTTTGGGATTCACCACCCACTCCCTACCATTCACTCCCCCCCCCCTCTCTCTCTCTCTCTCTCTTGATGCTCTCTTCTCTATTGCTTCTTCAATCTCTTCCCACTTGCATCCACCATAGTCACCACCTTAATCCTTTTTCCTCCGGCCGAGATAAATCGACAACAACGAATAGTCATTGGTTTTGGGGGTCATTGGATCTCAAATTTGAGATTGCCGACATGACCAGCCTTGGTCTGTCAAAGCGAATTTGGAGGAAGGAGTCGATAAATAGCAAAAGGGGTTGCCAAGGACTGCTGCGGTGGTTGGGAAATTGGTCTGGCCTGGGCGTTTGATTTTTTCCTGTTTTGAATTAGTTTTGAGAAATGAGTCCGAATCCTCGTCGGATTCTCTTTGTGAGGATCCTTGGAATCCGTAAATTATGTCATTTTATCGTACATCGTGCAGTCAGAAATCATTTTAAATATTTTTATTTAAAAATAAACATAAACAGTACTTGATAAAATCTGATCGTACGATGTACAATGAGGATCCAGAGAGGATCTTGTTGGTTGAGAAGTTGCATGTTAAACAAGGTTTTGAATTTAAAATTTTTAAATCAAAACACATGTTTTTAGGAAAAAAAAAAACAAAATTTTGAGTTACGCCTCAAGTTGGATATCAAACAGACCCTAAATTTTTAACACATTTCTAATAAAAATAATCTTACACTATGTTTGGACGAATAAATTTAAGATTATTAAAAAATATTAAAATGACGGAAATTGAAATGATGAAATTTTATTTTTTAAAATTTGTGAATTTTCTTGTTTGGTTAACCTAAAATAATAATGGAATTGAATACAGAATTTATTATTTTTAAACTATCAATCAAAGAAATAGTCTTTTCACTCTTTTTTTTTTTGTTTTTTTTATTTTTGCAAAATTTTGTTCTGTCGAATTACATTACTGCCCTTAATTTTTTTTTATTGTGATAGAAGACTAAATAGTCTTTTTACTCTCTTTTAATTGATAAAGAAAAGAGAGCTGTTATTCCCACCCCAATGTCTTATCTTCCCACCCACATTTTAATGAATTTTTTAATTACAAATTTGTCCATTTGTAAAATAACTAATAAGGACCTTAGTTATCCCTTTTACATTACTATTTTTTTTTATATAAAAAAGAAAAAGAAAAGTTTGGACGTGATAACTCTCACGCTTAGAAAATTTGTCTCCCTTAAACCCTAACTCATCCTTCCCATCTCCTTTCATTCAGAGAGCAAAATTATTCAGATAAAGCAAAAAGAATGAACTTAGAAGATGACGTTTTTATGGAAGAAGTAGATGATTATGTTTTTGTCGAAGACATAAAAGATAATTTTATGTGGGTCATCTTGATTTGCTGACATCGTACAATTGAAGCATAGCTATGTGACTTTTTATTTGAATTTGCATTAGATTAGGGTGCAATTTGATTTTTAATGAGAATTTCTGGAATTGAAGCATAGCTCTGCTGACATCGTTCATTAGGTAAGGGTAAATTTGTTGCATACTGCTGTAGGCGTGGTTGATTTAGAATTGAAAACCTAAACAGCGGTAAGCGTGGTTGATTTTTCATTAGCCCGTACTTACCACAAGCACCACCTCTCTCTCCCTTTAAGTTAGAATTGAAGCCGAATTAACCTTCAATTGTTGCATACTACTGTCATACAGTAAATTTGTTTTTTAATGTGTATATGACAATACAAAAAGGCATCATCCTGTTCATACCAAGTGCAAATCGACTTTTAAAGACAAACATATTGCAAGACAAAGTAAACTGCTGAAAGAAGTTAAAACATGGGTTCGGACTTGAGTAAGCTTCTCCATTTTCAATCCTGACCAAATGTGTAGGCTGAAGATTAGAAGACCTCGGTTTATTTTATTTTATTTTTTTTTCTGGCTTTTAGAAGAGAGTAATATTATTTGTTTATATTCTTTTCTTAAGAGAAATTTATCTCTAATTATATATAGGGTTATTTTTGGAATAATAGTGGGTGGGAAAATAACATTTTAATTTTTTTTAACTTTTTATAATGGATGTAAATATAACATGATAGGGAAATAAGATAACGGGGTGAGTCTAGCAACTCTCTAAAAAAAATTCTATTATTAGAGTAATTTAATAATTAAGTTCATTAATTCCTTTCAAGTGAATCATAAAACAACTCATATGGAACTACATCATTCTTATTATGATTCTAAATGGATTAGTAAACAATTTTAACATAAAATCTAATTCTGTTTTATAATGAATACAATTCTTCTTCGATACATTTTCGCATAATTTTATTACGGATTAGTATAAGAGCCTCAATAGTTGGCTTGTAATTCAATTCCCTCAATTTTTTTCATGTTTCCCAATTTACACCCGCGAAAGAGTTAAAATTACCTCCTTGTACGCACCCTTTCTCGGTTTTTCCACCCTCTCTTTTCTCTGGTTACGAAGCCGCCGTTGCCGACCTTGCCCCGGGCTTCCATGCTCAGAACTCAGAAGCAGGCATCGGAGCGAGTAAACCCTCGATCGCAGAGGATGTTGCATGTGTAGAAAGAAAGAAAAAATTGGTAAAATTAGAAGATGAGGTCGTCGTCTTCCTCCGATAGGATCAACGTTGCCGCGAGTGCCCAGCGACTCGATGTCGACAATCGGATTCCGCTGCGTATCTACTTTCGGATCGCCAATAATGTCCTCAAGCAGGTTTCACTTCACTCTCTCCTTCTCCTTAATTTTTCAGCAATTTTGTTAATTAAAGTTTCATTAATTTTGAATTTATGATGGGAATTTTGAATTTATTTGTTAATTAGCTTATTTTGGAAGTGGAATTTTGACTGTTGGTGCTCTGTATGAGCGCGCCTTTTTATATGGATTATTTAGATGGAATTATTGGTAATTTGAGTTTCACAAGCTGAAATATCTTGTATAGATCATTAGGGTTTACTAAGGATTTCAAGAATTCAAATTGGTAGCTTGCGATTGATAGGACCCGAAGGATCAGTACGATTAACAGAAGAAGAACAAACACAACGAATTTGATCACTTGTACGGATCATCATTATCATTCAAGTAGGAAATAACTACATAAATAAATCGAATGCAGTAAAGCAAAAGCAATATTTTAGACAGTTTCGGTGTTTAACACAAAACCGGGCACAGTGGCGTCCTAGAATTCGTACAGCTGACCCCACTTAGTGGGAAAAGGCTTTGCTGCTGTTGTTATTGTTCGGTGTTTGACTCACTCAAATTATAGGAATGTATCAGTTGCGTCGTGAATTGCAGCTAAAGGGATGTGATAACTTCAGCTTAATTATATAGAGCTTGCTATTCTGGTGCCAATGCATCTCATCTTGTGCATTCATATTCTGATAACATAACAGATGTCCTCCTTACGTGCCATATCCATTGCCGCTATAATGTATATTGAAGTGTATTTTTCGCTAAATTTTGCAGTTACTTTTTCGTAATACATTGTGATATTGATGTTTAGTTGTTCCTTTAACATCGTTGCCTCTTTTATATTACTAGAAAATGATTAATATGTATTTTCCCCCTAGTTTAGTTTCTTGTTTTTGTTTTAGAATGTCGTTTCAGCTCATAAAAAAATTGTTCAATTGTAGGCTGACATTTTCCGACAAGAGAAGAATATTATAGACCTATATATTATGCTACTAAGGTTTTCAAGGTACGTACGTAAGCACCAGTCAATTAATTATACAGTCAGCTAGGTTATATGAAGTAGGTCAAAAGTATACACAGAATGTGTGTGTGGAGATATGCAAAAATGTTTAAAAGTAATGGTGAAACTTTTTGGTTTTCTACGTCAGTTTGGTCTCTGAGACAATACCGCGTCATCGTGACTATAGAGCATCTGTTCAAGGAGAGAAGGGTTTCTTGAAAACGGTAATGTTGTCATTTCATCTTTAATTCATAATAAAAGTTGTTTTTATTATTCTGTTTTTGTGCACAATATAACTTTTGTTTTTTGCTCTAGAAATTGTTTGATGCTCTGAATGAGCTCGAGGAGCTCAAGCCAGCAGTGAAACAAAAGCTTAAGCCAGCTGCGATACTTAAGAACAATGAATTTAACAGGATAAACGGAAAATTTAACAACGGGTGGAGCCATAATAACCAGATTGATTTTGTGGTTTCTCCTCTCAAGAAGCAATCGTTGATTAGCTATGATGCAACCAAGGTACAGTTAGTGCTTACTGCTTTGTCATGCTAACGGACATTAGACGTATCATATGAAAAAAGTGGAAACTACTGATCTCAATTTTCGTTCTTTGACCTTGTTGCCTGCCAGTGTCATTTTTTCCTTATACTTTGCTTCTTCTTTCATTTTCCGACTGCCACTATTATACGTGTACTGTTGAAACAATTTTTCCTTATGCTATTCTATGTATGACAGGCGGCAAGATCAGCTGCAAGAGAACTTGTCTATCAGCCTCCGAGGTCTCATCAATTTTCCTATGCCAAGCCTTTGGAGGATCAATTTCGCAAACTGTAAGTATTTATTTACTTTACAAAGGTGTCTCCTATATATTCTTATTAAAAAAACTAAGAATATGCCCTACATGCTTTACGCACAAACTCTAGTTTACTTCCATGAGAGGGTAATTTGAGGATTTCTTGAATTGAGATAATTATAGTATTATACATACACTGCTTCCACCCTTTTATGTACATGTGGATTTTAAAAAACATTTCTAGCTGAATATTTATTAGAACAAAAAAATTTATTTTGAGAGCCATCTTGTCTGAGGGAAAGATTATTCTGCATGTGAAGTTTGCTACTATGTCATTGTGTTTGAACCTTCTTTTTGTTTCTGCTTTCTGTCTCGAAACTTGTCGCATATTTACCACACACGTACTGTATGGGACAGTGAGAAAATGAGTTAAGTTTGGTATAATGAAAAGCTCCTGGTCTTGATTGCCCTTGCTTGTTTGCTTTTTGTAGATCCATAGTTCCACGTCCAAATGAGGAAACTCTTTCCAGACATTCTATTTTGGGCCCAAATGGCCTTAGTGGACAGTGGCAGCCACCTAGAAGTGATATAGGGGTATGATGGTATCTGACTATTGTTTTTGGTTCAAAGTAGAAAAAAAAAATGTTCACTTTTCTCTTAAATTGCAGGTTCGCTATCCAAGTATATTAGACTTGACTCCTATTGAAATCCCAAGGTATGTCTCCTGGTCAACTTTCTGAAGTTCTTTTTTGGTCCTGATACTAAACAATCCAGGCAGTTCTCATTCCATGATATATTTACTTCTGTTTCGTAAGAGTTTGTAGCTTTATATATGCATCTGATAAGTTTTCAGGGCAAACAGCATGGGACAGTCCATAGAAGATGAACATACAAGTAAAAAAGAGGAAAAGACAGATATAAAGGATGCTAGCGACTTGGAACCTGAAAGGTCAAGTTTGGAACCAATTCTTACCCAGACTACTGATGGTGGCCAGAAGGATTTTACAGAGGAACTTTGCTCCCTCATTTCTTTCGATTCAACAGAAACTCCTGATCATACAAAACTTATCAGACAGCCTTCTCCTCCTCCTGTTCTTGCGGAAGTACAAGACTTGATTCCAGCAGTTTCACCTAAAGTGTCGGAGGTAGAATGTGGACTAGAGACTCTCTCATCGGATGAACTTCTTCGTGCTGAATCTCCCTTGCAATTACACATTGTAAGATTCATGACAAGTTCTTTAATGTTTACTGTATTTTCTTCCTTTTTGGGCATTCAGCTGTTTGTCAGGAACAGAAACTAGAAACTTTTAAATGCAAGATCTTTCTGATGATAAAAACTTTTGATAATTATTCGGTCATGTACGCGGAAAATCAATCACATTGACAAGAATCTGTAGGTGCTCCCTTTACCTAATAATTTGTTTCTTTTTGCAGTCAACGACAATGATGGAGCATTTCATGAAGCTGGCTAAGTCAAATACTGATAAGAGCTTGGAGACGTGTGGCATCCTAGGAGGCTCACTAGTAAGACTGCATAACTAATTTACCGTTCAAAGTCTTTGACTTCTTAAGATGCTAATGTTTTAATATTTCCATTTGTCAGAAAAACAGAAAGTTTTATGTTACGGCTCTCATCATACCTAAACAGGAGTCAACCGCGAATTCGGTATGGCAGTTTTGTGCCTTTTGTACTATTTCATGTTTTTGCCTCACATATATCAGTATACTTGGCCTGGTGATATAACTCTTGTCCAATATACATTTTTTTTAACAGTGTCAGGCCACGAATGAAGAGGAAATATTTGAAGTTCAGGATAAACAATCTCTCTTTCCTCTTGGCTGGATACATGTGAGTAATTTGTGCTTCAATCACTGATTAAAACATCATGCTTTGATCTTCCTCTGATTCATGGATGAAAGCTAGTTTCATATTTGATTTGGTTGTGATTTTGCAAAAAGAGTTACACTTCTGTAGCTTTTGGTTTCATTTAAAGGATAATAATATGTAAATGTAATATGCTCAAAAGCATGTCTGTAGTTGCATCTGTTTCAATGCCTAATCTATATATGCTTAAAGTTTACCCTGGGATTTTCTTTATTTCCAATCATTATGCTGACCATTCAATTGTTCATTATGGCACAATTTTCAGACGCATCCTACACAGTCCTGTTTCATGTCGTCGATTGATCTCCATACCCATTATTCATATCAGGTGAATGCCTTTTATCATCTACGCATAGCTTTCTTTGTGTCAGTTGGAAACCATTTTTAAGTGCTTAGAGGATGTGAGTTTATTTTGATAGACAGAAGCTAAGATGTTAATGTACAAAATTATAAAACCGTGGTTTACACAAATGCTTATTCCATGTTCAGATTATGTTGCCGGAAGCTGTTGCAATTGTCATGGCACCACAAGGTGGCTCAAGGTAAAAGATCGATCACATCTCCTTGAATGTCTTGCATTATTGGTGGTGTGACCGTAGGAATGATTTTTGCTTGCCGTACATTATTTTTGGTACATTAGCTTTTGTTTTTTCACATGTACAGAACCCATGGCATTTTCCGATTGACAAACCCAGGTGGCATGTCGGTCATTAGACAGTGCCAGCACCGTGGTTTTCATCCACATGATCAGCCACCTGATGGTGGACCCATTTACAAGACCTGTGCAGATGTTTATATGAACCCCAATCTAAAGTTTGACGTTATTGATCTTCGATAGTTAGACAAACGGTATTCAGATGGCTCACCTTCATTCCTGCAATTGTTCATACCGTCGTATGTACAAGTATTCTTTTCTGTGTGTAAAGAATGAAATGTTGCCAGGCATGGCTTGAATTGGGAAGACTTGGGAACTGTTTTTATCATTTGTCGATTGTTTCCCAAGGACGGATGACTAAGTAATTAAGCATTGAGTCGAAGAGTGTTGCGAGAGTGACTTGCGTTTTACTGGTTTTGTTATCGATATGAGGTCTTTAAGATATGCTCGTCTAGAGAGCTATAACTGTTTGTCTTTGATGTACATGTTCACCTGAATTTTTCGGTAACCCTAATCGTTTTCATTTTATGTGAAGGAAATAAGGGTCACTGACGACGATTAGGGTTACCGGAAAAACGTCTTTACTCTCTAACTCTCAAGGAATGGGCCTTGAGGATTACATTATCTCCCCTTTTTTTTCTTGACCATTTTCAATGAAAGAAAAGCATCTTGAACTGGGTACCGGCAAACCATACGATACAAACGATTCCTCATAAGTCGGTCCCTTTATAATTTCCTTTTACATGAAGCTGGTGATATGATGATTGCTTAGTTGTGGGTCCACAAGCAAACATAACTTCGATCACATGTTATTGTGACGGTATCACAAACCAACATACCTAAATTACATAGCAATTTGTGATGGGATAAGGTTTATGTCTATACCCTTACCTATAATTTGATCATCAATCAGGACGGCTTAAGATGAAACCGGGATGCCTAAGTGCCATTGTCCTAAACCAATCATGCGACGTTATGTGAACTCGCTAAAAACGTCAACAATGCTTGATAGGTTTAGGATACCTTGTCTATGTTGAAGTAGCTCCGTGTACCCATCGAGTATTCTAATGTCACACACCATTGTTGAACACTGATCCAGCAACATACCAAGTCCAAGTGGGTCAAGTTGGTCCCATATATATGCACAATGAGTGGTTTATCACCATTGTGGTAGTTGTGGGCAAGTCTCTGCATCTTAATCATCCACCCTAAAGAGTGACAAAGGAGACTGGTCACATGGCCAGTTACCACATATGGATTGTATGTCCTCTACGAGGTGGAAAGAGTTCGAACCTTATGGGTCCCTACTCCCAACCCTCCTCCATGCCTTAAGGTTTTGCTCATCTAATCTACTCTTTAAGTCACGGAAAGCGAAATTCGAACTTGACTTTAAGAGAGCGGCTACACTGTCTTCACTAACTCAACCTGTATTTTCAGCCTTAACTAAACAATAGCATGTTGCAATTCATAAACTATTAGGTTATTCAAAGTATAAGAAAATTGCTCGAATGGACCTACATGGACAGTGAGGGCTTAGCTTAAAGTTTGATCTTATCCATAATACCATTTTTAAGCTAACCCTTTTACTTAAAAATGGAGTCCTTGCTTATTATATGTGGAGTCGAAGGTCAATAATGTTGAAAAAAAATAAAAGGTCAACAATGTCCAACAAACATGTTTATTCAAGAATATCCTAATAGAAGCTCAAAAATCTGATAATTTTAAACGTTACAGCATCAAGAAGCAAGAGAAATTAAACGCTTTCTAAATGCATGGTGACAAAAGGTCTCACTTGAGCACACAACAAACATTAACTCTCACGTCAATGAAAACTTTTTGAGAAGGACAAACACATCCTTGCAAGCAAAGGTGTATTAAACTATTATATAAGGATTAGCGGATGCAATGTTTAATTAACTCTCAATAATTTATGAGAAGATTGAGTGCATGTCTACAAATGAGAGTGCAAGACTATTGCCAACGAAGGTTGGTTAAGTTAATAAGGATCGTTCTCTTTGTTAGATTAAAGTTTAGGTTTAAGTCTTGCTGCCAACACTTTCTTAATAGGCGATCTATAAAAACTAAAAAAGAGGTTAAAACACCCTCTGTAAATCCTCAAAGAGGTTTAGTATATGCATTGACCTTGAAATGGGTAGCCTCTTCTCCTCCTTAAACTTTTTAGAATCGAAAGAGTGCATGAATATTATGTGCACCCAAACCTAACCTAACCTAACCCAGTCAATTGTACTAGGCCATGGTCAATCCAAAATCTTTGATCGTAATGGTATGGCATCACCACCTCAATAATTTAAAGTATCTTTCGATCTCAAAGTTTCAACAAACCCTATTATTCTTTACTATTAATGCTTAGTCAGTCCTGTGTACCAAGTCATCGCCTACTCTCTGCTTTGACATAATTACAGCTCATGCTACTAAATAAAATTATGGGCCCATCTGAGGTAAATATATAATCATCCTTGTCCTGCTCATATGAGTTTTATTTTAAGGATTGTGTTATTCGTACATTTTTTTTTTTTTTTATCTTTCACATTCTTATTTGAATATTCTCGTTCACCTTTTTGATTATTATTTCATCACGTGTTATGGCATGATGATCTGAATTGTCTGTTTTCTAGGTTACATTTAAAGCCCAATTTTGCCAACAATCAACTAAATTCAAAAGCGTTTAGTCATTTAACGGTTATTTAATCAATAGACAAAACATGTTTTTCGTATAAATTTGAGATTTGACAACATTAAATGAGCGGTTAAACGATTTCAGATTTTGTTTTTTTTTGTTTTTGCACAACTGATCTTTAAAAGATGAACTATAAAGTAAATGATTCTAATCACCGAGCAACATTACAGAATACAAGATAAAAGGAAAACTAAAAAAATAGAGCCGAGAAGGTCGGTAGCATCCCAATCCAATAATTAAAGGCAAAAAATGAGGCAATTATCAATTTATCATGCAAAGATTGGAGGATACCAAATACATTTTGTTTCATGAACTACTCAATGATTAGCAAATCTGTTTTGCAATTGCCAAACCAATGGTGGAAGCATCTAATTTTAAGTGTTTTTTTTTTTTTTTAGCAAAAGATTAGAATTTAGATTTGGTTGGTCGGTCGGTCGGTTCTTTCGTCTGATGTAAAGTTGTAACCAGACATTTGTGCAGTAATAAGCATTTAATCCTACTGAATAAATTAGAGTTTCTGAATTTCGGGAATATCTTTTGCCAAGTTTTTGGCTTACCTCAGTCACACTTGTATTGTAAAACGTAACAGAATCCTCTTCGAATACGAATCTTTTGAATTTTGGGATTAAAAAAATGACCATTTTGGTTCCGATTCCTAATCATTCTAATGGTCAGACTGAAACTTTGTTTGTTTAAATATTTTAATCGAGATCCTTAACATCATTTAAGATATTTAACTCATGCATTTATGCATTTAATGTCCCACAAATTATGAAATTTAAACAAATTCAAACAAATTTTTTAAAAGATAATATACTTAAAATAAATATTACAGTAATATTGTTCTTCACAAAATTATAGCAAAAAAATAATGTACCCACATAATTATTCTTTTTTAAAAAATAACTACTGATATATTTTAAAATATAAAATAAATACATATAATTAGGATGGGTACATTTAGCAAAATTAAAAATGGGTACAAATAAATTAAAAATATGGGTACAATGGGCACAAAAAGAAATTAATATATGGGTACAAATGAAAACTGAAAAGAAAATTGGTACAATTAAAAAAAAAAGTTGCAAATTAAAAATGGGTCCAAACTAAAAAAAAATTGATAAAAAATTTAGCCATAAATATAAATATACCAAATGTAACATTTCTAACACTAAATGAATATTCCTTCAAAA
This sequence comes from Pyrus communis, assembly GCF_041283825.1. NCBI lineage: Eukaryota > Viridiplantae > Streptophyta > Magnoliopsida > Rosales > Rosaceae > Pyrus > Pyrus communis. The sequence continues at coordinate 1,475,251 of NC_142570.1, read as the reverse complement.
AACACTAAATGAATATATTTAGAAATAAAAAATATTTTATTATTGAAATAATTAATGATGTTTATTAACACCTAAGAACTTTGATCAAAATTTAAAGATGAATAATGTTTTAATCAATCGAGTAACAAAAATAAAGAATAAGAACCTAAGTTCTCCTAAAAAAAAACACAACCGTTCTTGTAAAATTATGCGGTTGAGATCGCTCTTCCTCTTTAATTTTCTAACCCGTTCTCTTTCTCTCAATATTGTCACCTTCTTCTCCGGTGGCGATTAACAAAGCAGATTCGCGAAAGAAAGAAGAAGAAGAAGAAAATGGGAGGGGTTGAAGGTCGGAGAAATAAGCAGTGGGAATTGAGGGGAAGGGAGGTGAGTAATAATAGGGAGGTTTGCAGGATCCGGATAGTTTGGATTCAGAGAGGATCTGTTCACAAAACGAAACTACCTTCAACACGTACGTCACGGTAGCGTAGCTGCCATGTTTTATCACGATGCTATATCCCATCATCCCATCTAATAACAAAATTTAGTCAGGACCTATCTTTGCTGGGTTGAGAGAATCTGTTGTGTCATGACTTATGGGAATGAATTTATGTACAATCACGACATCAATGTGACAATATTTTCAGTCTATTATACAGTATTATGCATTTTAACTTACCTATTTTTTGAGATAATTTGTTGTGTCACGACTCATGGATATAAACTTATTTACAATCACGACGTTAATATGACAATATGACACTTACCTACATGCCGTTGAGCAATGAGCTTGGAATATCATAACCTTGACGTCCCAATTACATGTAAGTCATTCTCATGCTACGAAAATAAACTGCATTATGTTTACTAAATAAATTGTAAATGAGCTTCCACATGATTTATAAAGTCTTTTGCTCGAGCAAGATCTCACGAAAATTCATTAGTTGCATTTTTTACAAAAAAATTGAGCAATTACTAATTTACTCACGATTTTAATTGGTTTTACAAATTGCTATGAATATCATGCAGTATAAAACCTAATTTCGTAAAGCATGAGGATCTCAATGAAGTTGCAAAGTCCCATTCACTAGCTTCCAATTTGTACCAACAAAAATATCTTCCGAGGTTACATAATATTTGAGATTTTGATGTGATTGGATGAGGAGAAATTTCAAGATTAGTGGTGGCAAAATGTTCTTTTATCTTATTAATGATGTAGAATAAATGGTCGAGTGGATAGAAGAGGAAATGGACTGACGGAAGGAAAAAGGGCACAATAGAAATTTTCAGATTTGGCTGAGCTCCGATATGCGCCTATGATACCTTTTTGAAAAGAAAAGGATGTTGCCGTTCAAACACACGGCTTTGTCGTGACATATAATAGATTTTAGCCATCTGATACTGTTAGGATTCCAAAGCAGTATTTGAAATTCTGTAATAAAAATCAGACATTTCAATTACCGTCTGAATTATATATGTTGTTTTTAATTTTCTAAGGCCTTTGAGTTTTCCCAGAATTGCGTTAGTGCCTTTATAAGTCGTTTGACTATTTATGTAATCTCATCAATTCAATCTTTAGACAAACAATCCTTTAGAATTTCTCTCAAAAATTGATGAATTTCAGACTTTCAATTCTTCAAAGAATTACGCTTGTAATCCTTAGCTTTGTGCTGCGTCAATTAATTTGCTTATTGAAACTTTTGATTAGCTTTTCTTTATACAAGAAAGGTTATGAGTGAAAGAAACTTTGGAAAACAAGAAGAAAAGGGCCTACTTAGTGGTTAGGATGGCAACCCCAAAAGTCTACACATGGCAACACCAAGAGGAACATAGACCTTGTCCTTATTTTGAGAACAGACCTCACATTTTATCTCCATCTCACCACTTTAATCTTCCCTAACTTCTGGCTTTTAAAAAAAAAACTACTAGAAGCTAAAGAAATCTCATAGTCTTGGCTTGGCTTCCTCTTTTTCGAACAAGAAACTTACTTTCCACCGGATTATGAAGTGTCACTGTGTCATGCGTTCGGAAATAATACTTGATTAGTCTGAACAACCATCAGAATTGCATTCCTGTTGCATAAAATCTTTCTTCATTTTAGAGTCATTCATTTTCTCAGTGTAATAGTAGTTTCTTGCAGTGTAGTTTCTCTCTTCCCACAAGTTATCCAACGCTGCAGAGATTTTTTTCTCCTCAGTCATCTTAAAAAAGAACAAAATAACATTATATATATATATATATATATTTTTTTTTTCCCGGTCCAATACATATATATATATATATATATGTATATATAGAAAATTGTTATTATCATTTTACACTCCAAACTTTCTATATTTGAAAAAAAAAAAAAATACATTTGTGAGGAGTGTAGAATGAAAATTTTGAAGTACCAATAACACTTCCCTATATATATTGTTGAGAGTTGTCCCACATCGGTGAGGGACAAGGTTTGCTATGTGCTTATATGATCTTGGGCTACTCCTTATATTACTAATTGGTTTTATGGTAGAACCTTAATTTCATCATGGTATCAGAGCGGGTTGCCCTCGTGTGAAGCTAAACGGTCACACGCGCTCCACGTCACCCTATTGTTGTCCATGTGTAGGCTTGAAAATCCGCCACATGCGCGGGGACGTGTTGAGACGCGCTCCATGTCACCCTATTGTTGTCCATGTGTAGGCTTGAAAATCCGCCACATGCGCGGGGACGTGTTGAGAGTTGTCTCACATTGGTGAGGGACAAGGTTTGCTATGTGCTTATATGATATTGGGCTACTCCTCATATTACTAATTGGTTTTATGGTGAAACATTAATTTCATCATGGTTTTATGGTGGAACATTAATTTCATCATGGTATCTGAGCGAGTTGTCCTTGTGCGAAGCAAACGGTCACACGCGCTCCACATCACCCAGTTATTGTCTACGTGTAGGCTTGAAAATCCGCCACACATGCGGGGACATGTTGAGAGTTATCCCACATCGGTGAAGGACAAAGTTTACTATATGCTTATATGATCTTGGATTACTTCTCATATTAACAATTGATTTTACGGTGTAACCTCAATTTCATCATATATATATATATATATGTGACCGTCTCCTTTTGTTTCCACTCTGTAGAACAAATAACAATAGCAGCACTAAAAGCTGGGAAATTCATCCTCTAATCTTCGAAATTTCCAAGATTTACTCACTGTTCTTGAAATTTGTGCAGCTCCAAAAGCTGCCTTTGTTTTTTACTCGTCCTCTAAAAGAGTCGCCCTTTTTTTTTCTTTGTTCGTCTTTTTTGACTTCCAAGTCCAGCCCAACATGTCAAGTTTGAATACCTCATCATAAGTTGAAACTTCTAATCCCAGTCCATTTCCACATGCCATTGGCATACCGATATTAATTCTTCAACTTCAAGTAGCTCTTAAACTCTTAATGTCTTCTGAAGATTCTTGAGGTCATAGTGTTTTCTTGCAGGTACTTCTCCTCGTTCATTGTTGGCAAGCGAAGGTTGGTGCAAGTTGAGAATCGGAGTATTTTCTTGCAGATACCCTCTCGCTCATCGTGTTGGCAAGCGAAGGTTGGTGCAAGTTGAGCATCAGAGTATTTTCTTGCAGATACCCTCTCGCTCATCGTGTTGGCAAGCGAAGGTTGGCGTCCGGCTTCTCAACGTGTGGATTGAAGATATTTGTTAAAGAACTCGAATTGTTTTGCTCCAACACATCCTCACCAGTTCCTTGATCAATCAAAGATAATCAACATGTGCTCAGAAACTAGTCCTCCCAGATTATCTTTCTCCCATGATCTTGGACAACCAGATGTTCTACCAGTTGGTCGGAGAGACGCATCACTCTTGGACATGAACTGTGACTTTGAGTTCAGCTTCAGCAGAAGCAGCTTCGAACGTCAGTCTTCCTCCGCCGACGAGCTGTTTTTGCACGGCGTAATCCTCCCTATGCAGCCGAAAGAAAAGGTTTCGAACAGCGAAGTCAAAAGTTATTCTTCTCCTGCTCCTCTTCCGAGTCATCTTCCAATCTATGACAATCAAAATCCAAAGAAAGAGAGCAAGAACTCGAAGGAAGATATAGATTCGAGTTCCGATCATTTCGAGAAGAAGCCTCAGTCGAAATCTTTCTGGGGAATCAAGAGAAGCACCAGCCTCAATCAAGAAAACAAGAAAAGTTTATTTTGCTCATTGCAACTCTTGTCAAGAAGCAACTCAACCGGATCAGCTCCGAATCCGAAAAAGGCTATTTTTAAGGATGTTCATAAACAAAAACAGACGTCGAATATTTCAATGTTGAAGTCAGCATCATGTTCATCATCTTCTTCTTCATCGTCGTCGTTGAACCCGCATGCACCGCTGGTGCCGAGGCCGCCGTTGAGGAAGGGATACAATGGATCGTCTTATTACGGCAACGGAGTTCGAGTTAGTCCTGTGTTGAATGTACCATCTCCTTACATTTCTAAAGGAACTGCAAAGCTCTTTTGTTTGGGTTCTTTTTTACACCCCGGTAAAGATAAAAAGGGCAAGAAATGACTTATGTTCGACTACAAGCGATATTACCATTCTAGACTTTTGTTCACTTGCTTCCTTGTCAAATGTTTCAGTTTACTTGGAAAGAAGGAAGCATTGTTTAGCTTATAGAAATTCACTTGCAATACCGATACGGTTGGTAGTCAAATTTAGTATACGTGATTAGATTAAGATATCGAGTTAATAATATTATTGAGTTAAAAGAGTGGATGAATAGAGGGGCTTGGAAGGGTTTAACGTGTTAAAATGTCATTAGTTAGGAGACACGACATGTATCCCTATTATTAAGGATTTGTCTTCATTGTGGTGGGATAATTGCTGTTGTTTATATTCTAGGGGTGCTTTTGGTCCATGTCTATAATGCTAATCAACATACACCCTTTTTGAAATTGGTAGTTCATTGTTGTTTCTTTGTGAGTGATTTTGTTTGTTATTTATTTTATTTATTTATTTTTTTTAAGGGGGATCAGGTAGTAGCAAAAACTATGGCAGCCCATCTTTTCAGGGATCGAAAAGAATCATATAAGCATTTTAGTCTTTCTGTTCATTATTGTGTGATTCACGAGTCAGGAATCAAACCCATAATCAGCTGTATGAATAAGAGTCTAGAATTAGCCCCAACTACTGGGGTACCCCTAGCCCCTTGGTTGTTTGAATGATTCTTTCTCAGCTAACCTTTTTTCTTTTTTCCTTTTGTAGCTCAGTGTGAAATGAATCAAAAAAATTTATTGGGTAGTAATCACGGCACTCCAAATTGAATATTTTTCTAAACTCAAAAGGATATAAAACTAAGAAGAATGGGCAACCTAACTACATGATTGATCATGTTACTCTTACAAAGAAACATGCTCTTTTGTATTAGAGTACCATCCGGTCTCGTCACGTAGGTACAACCTTCACAATTTTACTTAGAGTGAGAGTGTCCGATCACTTATTATTTATTAACCGCATAGTTAAGCTGCTTTATTGAAAATTTCTCTATCAAATGTGAAGTGAGGATTGGAAAATCACTAGAATTTCTCTCTCATCTGTTCAGATTTGTGATTGAAGAGACAAGGGAAGCTGGTGGGTCGGAAAAACACCAAATCCTTGTTTGAAATGTCATAAACTTTATAGATTTCTTGTCAGCATTAAACCTTTAGCTGTTGAACTAATTTAATCACGGACCATGTCTTCTGGTCGTCACCAAAACTTTTATACATATTGGCAATTGGGGTCCCAAGCAAGCAATTGCTAGATGCCTTTTCCCTGTAGCAAAAGACTTGGCTGTCCAGATCTGTGCCAAAGCTTGGAGATTACTCTTTGGTTGACGTTGGATTGACACAACTATGATGGACATGTCATTCGTGATGGATGGAAATCACACCCTTGTGCAATAGAGTTTTCCGAAATTTTACTATGCTTATCTTGTTACAACTTAATCATTAAATTCTTAATCAAAAATTTAAGAATTAAGTACTTAAAACCGCTCAACCTTTTAGTATTATTCCAATTGGTCTTAACGTTGTTAAGCATTCCAAACAAGTACCCAATCATTGAAATGTTACATCCGTTAAATCTCAATTAATTTTTCCCTTAAATGTACAAGTGAAAAAATGAGTCCCACTTTTTAGCTTGCTTTGACACTAAAATAATAATAAAAATAACTTTAAAAAAGACAGGAAGATGAAAAAATAAAAAATAAATAAACAAAATCTCAAATAAAATTTAAAAAATGAAGATCGGGAAATATCAAGCCCAACCACCTCCAAGCTCAACCTACGACCATGGAAACCCAGTCCCAACCTTTATATACAAAACCCACCAACTAGTTTAGCTTCCAGTTTTTCTTTGTGACTAGTGAAGATGGTAGTGGCCGCAAATGACAATCCATACCATTTCAGCAACCTCCTTGGCCTTTTTCTCAATCTTGGTGGCTTGAGTTGTAGGGTGGAGTAGGTGGTTAAGCTTTAAGTTTGGAGGTGATAGCCTGATGGAGATGATGGTGACTGTTAGTGAAGATCCATGACCTTCTATTGGCCTTGGAGATAAAATAAGCCTAACACATATAATAGGTTGAATACTTGTTTGAAATGTTTAAAAAAGTTAAGATCAATTTAAAATGCAAGATTAAATGAACAACACCGTAGTGTATAAGATGCTCGGAACATCTTTCTCAATCAATATGATTTTCATTCAAGTTTCGTCCAAAGTTGCATCTGAGGCTTACAATTAATGGAAGTAAAAATGCCCTTGCGTGTAAGTCTCAGGTGCAACTTTTGGACAGAGAGTGAACGAAGCGTGGTGAAAAAAATTACAGTTCGAGTAAATAGGACCGAAAACGTTAACGTAAGAAAGGAGGGAAAAATCCAACGAGATCATGGATCGAAAAATTTACATCACCAAAGAAAAAGCGACACTAGCAAATTTATATACAGATGGCTTTCAATGCGCTCTGTTTACTTCCTCCGTCTATATGTTCGAAAAACGAATATCTCGAAACCAAGGCAGGATGATGTTTGCCAGGCTTCTACAAAATTGCTGTGTCGGATGTCAAGTAACCACTTTCATGGTCACGGGAAAATTGAATTGCCTGTACAAATATCTACAAACCAACATGTATACATCTCTTTGTCAAAAAAATAAAACCTGTCTTTAGTTCGATGTTGAGCAGTCGGTATTTGATGTCTCCCCCTTGATCACCCTGGTGTTGTAAGATCCGCAGTTCCCGCACTTGTGATAGAGCCAGTGAAACCGTGAGGTACCCTTTCGATCACAGTCGTTACATAGAATGTCCTGGTTGGAAAATTAATTTGTCAGATGGTTCCTTTACTATTATGCCTCTAAATTTCGGCAAAGTATTGCATCTATCGCGAGTGAAGACATGCCCCGTCTTTAAGGAAATGAAAAGTAACAGAACAAATAATATCGTCAAATTAAACATATGAAGACCAAGTCGCAAGTTTGAAGGAGACGGAAGTAACATAACGTAGAACCTGTAATCTTCTTTGAGATAGGAGACTTACTAATTCAGCATGTCAAGACGACTAACTTTGAGAACATGAATATAGTAAAATGAGTAGAAGCAATGTACCTGACAACGGTTCCTGTATTCCTCTGGAAGCTGCTCGGCAGCCAATAATGCATCAAGCATGCCAAAGTAAACCTGAGTAGGTATAGAGATTAAGAAAGATCTCACAGTTCGATTTCATAAAGGATCTCAAGAGATAATGACAAAGCTTCTCCAGTAACGATAAAAGAAGAAGAAAAAAGTTAAAAACAAAACGAGAAATCCTCTTACCGCCATATCTCCCAAAGATTTGCTGCAAATTGGACAAGTATAGTGACTGGAAGTGTATGCCTAATAGAAAACAACACAGTAGTTTAGTTTTACTTTCTTTTAAAAGGAAAGGAGAAAAGCACATGGCAAATGGATTAAAAAGAAGCTTTATAAAAACAGAGACCTGAAAGCAAGCAGAATGCATGTAGTGGCCACAAGGCAGAGCTCGAACCGTTGCACTTGATGTGAATAAGAAATCACAGCAGATGGGGCAATTTGTTTCTAAACTCTTCTCCAGGCACTTGTGGTTCACTAACTTTATCCCCAGGCAACAATTGCATGTCATGCAATGAAAGAAGTCAATGCCAAGACCCTTTCCGAGTCGGCATAAATTGCAAAATGGGCAATGATACACAGTCCTGAAATTGTAAAAGGAAGATGTAATTTTGCACATAAGAATTCACTAATTATCAGAATTAATGATTAAATATGTACAAATTTGAAATTTCAATTAAGAACTCATATACCTTTCATCGTCAAAAAATTTACATATATTGCAATAGTACTTTGCCATGGAGAGTCCATTGCATGAAGGTGTAGTGCATATTGGCCCAACGGGCTGAACGGTCAGGCAGCGCATGCACATCATTTCAGATGTTGCTTTCCTGCAATGGTTAAGAGAAAGTCAGAGGTATTACCCCAAAAAGAAGAATAAGAATAAAGTTAATGTGATGTAACTTGAAATATAAGTGTTGATAATTGAGAAGTACCTATCCATTGAATGATCGCTCACATTGTCATGGCAAAATCTACATGTAAATAACTTGCCACAGCAAGCAGCTCGGAGTTTACAGTTTCTTTTATAGTGTTCACACCCAAACTCTTTTTTCTCAGCATCTCGATACACTGGTGAGTGTCCAATCATGTCTTCACCATTAGACGATTCTCCTGCTATTTCTTGAGGTAATTTCTGCTGAGTAGCTATCCAGCGGCTGAAATAAAAGAGTCGATCATTATTTAGGAATTTTGGCCAATAGGGTTATGTTTTTTAGACGTCATGATCTAGTTTTTGTGTCAGAATAAGATAGTGTAGTAATCTGAGAAATTCTAGAAGGTTAGTATAGCACTAACCTAGTCATAAGATTCTGCACAAGATATGCCTTTCTCCTTGGATCAAGAGTCGCATCACGATAAACCTTTCTGATCTCTGACTCAAGTTCATTTTGATTCATACGGAAAATATCCTTCCAACCAGGTTTGAACATCTGATCAGTCTGATCCAAGCTTTCTTGAAATTCAATCCCTAAAACAAAATAAAAGTTGAGATAAGCTAAATTAATCCAGTTAAGAGGCAGCTTTTTAGACATTAAATTCACTGAAGCTCAGAAGTATAATTGGGGTCCAGCTGGTACTTGTGTTCCCAAAATCAAGTTGGGCATTCAAAAATTAACTTGACGGTACTAAAAAGTCTAATATCTCCTATTAGGAGTCAGGACAAAGGCATAGCCCTCATTCGACATGGTGGATTGAATGCCTTAACTGTGTGTTTATCTTCGACAAAAACACCTGGATCATGATACAAACCTTTTTGAGGAGTGCTACTTTCCGATGTTTCAGTCTGTGAAGTTAATTCTGAAATTCCTTTCCAGCATTCATTAAGCCACTCATTGAACATTGTATTTTTAGTTGCTTGCTTCCACGTGTCCATCATTTTGTTCTGTTCATCCTGAGTAAGTGCGGAAGTCACCCATGGTAACATTGATTGGAGCACCTCAGCACCCGTGGTCCCAATAATGCGGCCAACTATTTTGTCTTGCTCCTCCACAGTGAAGTGTCTGCCGAATAATGGCCACAGCTCCAGTTCTTCCCTGAAAATATGCTGATCAAGTGTAACTTTGATTGATTTGCACATTCCTTGAAGCTTCGTAGCTAGCTCGTCATACTTTTTAGAGTAGTTACCATTAGCAGCAGAAAAGCTAATGCTACTTCCAGCTGAATCCTCGTCCATGTGATCCTTTTGCAAGCTTTCATGAAGTTGAGAAAGCTCCGACAGAACACATGAGATATCTTCAAATAATTTCTCCTCCTGTTTATGGTCTAGTGTGTATGAGTGACTCACATTATGAAGCGCCTCTTTGGATTCCAGCGCAGGAAACACTATATCATCCTCCGCATTACTATGCGCTCTGTATAATCCCCACAGTAAACGAAACCTTCCTATGAACTGCCGGAGAGTGGTTTCATCACAATAACTAAGCTTTCCAGATTCACTATCTAAATACTCCAAATCTTTGCGTATGGCTTTATGAAATTTAAAAATAGTATCAATAGGGCGTTCCCCACAGCCAATATCAGAAGAAGAATGATCCGTTTCCCAGACAAAAAGACTGGAATTCAGTGATGGGGCACCAGAGCTGAAAGATAAGGATCGCAAAGACTTGGCCCCAAAAAGAGAACTCGGCCCAAGATTATTTCTGTTCACTCCTAAACCTGGGACACAGCAGGACTGGTCACTACCATTGCATGACATAGAAACATTTCGTTTGGCTGGCCTCTTCACATTATTTGCTTGAGCTGGTGTCAGGCTGTCTCTAGCAGACGATGCGGAAGAACACGCACATGCTGAACGAACAAAACCTTCTTCAATATCAGTGAAGCTTTTAACAGGACAGCAACCAATTGCACTTGACGACAAGCATGAACCCTGACTACGAGCCTTGCATGCCCATCCCGAAAAGAGTGTTACTAAAGCAGAATCAGGCACTGGAGCTGAATCATAAACAAGATGTCAGAATAGAAAGTGACTAGTAAACTTTTTTATTAATATTTTTCAATTAAAAGGTGAACATAAACAATAAATACAGAACCTGCTAACTGCATGTTTTTGAGAAAATTCTTTGTTTCATCTTCAGTCAACGTTCCAACCAGCCAAGGCAAAACACGCTCAATCAGTCTTAAGGGCATCATACACAAAGATTGATACAAAAGTTCACGCTGCCTTTTGAAGCTGAAGTGCTCTCGAGCAAGTGGAAGAACCTAGATATGCAGGGAATGGAACAATTACCGTTAGGAATTAGATGGGATATTAATTCTATAGTTTCTAGTATCTATTATCTAATAATTATCAAACATGCTGTGTTATCAATTTATTATCATTTAAATATAATTTCTATGAGGTAACGCATCAACTTTCCACAACTTATAAAAGCACCCAAAAAATCCAGAAGAATTATTGTAGCAATAAAGAAACTTTACCTGAACTTCTTCATTGCTAAAGTGCCTCTGGATAGTTTCCATTATTTGATCAGCATGAGAACATAACTTTGCATAAAAATCAGCAGAAGTAGAGATGGCTCCTGCACTTTGAATATTTTCAATCAAACACCTGAATTCATTGAATTGACTTTCTTCTTCTGCATGCTCTTGGAAAAAGGAAATTTTTCCATCAACCGCTGGAAATATGACCTTGTCCTCAGCAATACTGAAATCAGCAAATAAGTGATGTTAAAATAAAAAGGAGAGAAATTAAGATATAGTCACAAGTGCAGGCTAGGAATTCATTAGGAGCAGACTCTAAATGATACATCAAGTGACATAAACAATTCAAAGAGTAGAGAACAGGGAAAAACTGGAATTATTAAAAATTTAATACCAAAACTGAATCATACCCTATGACATATTAGCTTTAACATGTTGCAGTACCAATTCATGCAAGCATAGTAGAAAATTTTTACTAACCACACGTTATTCAAAATGGAAGAAAAACTAAAATCCAGCAGAAGTTAAATGAGTTGACTTTCCATCAGATACATGATAGATATGTAGACATACCTGTGAAAGATGCAAACTTCAGCAATAAATTGCAACCTCTCATTGAAGGCCGATATATTAGTAAAATCTCCACAACGTTGTATCTTCCTAGCCTCCTCAGCTATCTCATTTAACTCCCCTTTAATGGCATTATGCCAAAGAAGTATTTCATTTATTGGGTGCCCTGCAATGTTATCAGAAACATCAGTACTTGACTCTAAGTACTTCCTTTTCCCAGTCCTGCACTCGCATGCAGAATTTTTCTTCTCCATATGTTGACTTGATGTGCTAGCACCAGAATCCACACAACATTGGAACTGAGGGGCATCTAGACAGCTTTCGAACATGTCAACACTGTTTCTACCTCCCATCCAGGTGAAAATGACCTTCAAGTAACAAAGAGCTGTCAGTTATGTGCATTTGGAGAGCAATACTAAAAAAAACTGAATTCTTTGACCAACTCTAAACATTACTTGTTGAAGAAGCTTTTCCTCTGGAACAATCTTGCTTAAGCATTTTCGCAAATCCTGATGTTCATCAGGTGAAACAGATGATGAAAGCCATGGAAGGAACTCGGCCATCATATTCACAGGAATGCTGCATAGAAACTGCCAGACCAGAGCTGCCTGCTCTTCAACTGAAAATTTCTCAATGAGCAAGGGAAGGACCTGCCAAAAAATAAAACTGAAAATAAGTTCCGATCTCACTGTCTAAGTTCAGCATAAAAGAACATTTCTGAAATATGAATAAAGACCTCCAAGGAGGTCCCTTGGTTGACAAACGGAAGTTTTCCAAGAAGCATAAGTCTTCACCTCTTCCAGTTCGTAAGGACAGCTATTATGGTGCTCATACTATATGAAGAAAGATCTCCCAGGGGGTCCTTTAGTTTACCGTAGTTCCTCCATTCCCCTCCTACTGCAGATGTGTGGGGTTTCCTTGTCGTTGATGTGTGTGTGTGTGTTTGTATGTGTGTGTGTGTGTGTGTGTGTGAGAGAGAGAGAGAGAGAGAGAGAGGAGTCAATTATGTGTACACGCTAACAGAGACAACTTGATGCACATAGAGAGGGGATTTTGTGTGGAATACATGTGCTTGCTACCAAAAGTGATGTTGATCAGACAGTTTTGTAGCTCCTAATAGAAAACATTCCAAGGCAGAAACTCAACTGACAGTATATTAGTGGTTGAACTTTGTCGGGAAACTTTGTGTTCAGTACCTATGGTGATCATCAGATTTTCGAACTTGTCATAGCCCCTAATGGACCAAAATTGCAAAGTTGGATTTGCTTGGCCAGTACATTTAGTTATGGAATTTCATGTGGAAAAATAAGTAAACTACCAAAAGTGATGATCATTAATGGTTATTATACTTCCCATAGAACGCCACCAGGAGCTTATCACAAACTGACATAGTAGAACCACATATGCAGCCACATCATAGTATTACCACTAGAAAATATTATACGAATACCAACTATTTTAAAAACTCTCTTTCCATTTTTTTCATCTATAAAAAGCAATTACAAATAACATGTAAGTGATTAGGAATAACACGTTGGCCCAACTGGTGGTATATAAAAAAAAGAGTCAAGATTCAAACTTCAAAAAATGAATCAGCACCTGTTGCTCCTCCTTTGCCAGGTGTTGGCTAACTGATGTTTGTAGGGCTCCTGTACAAGACGCTAGCTCTCTTGGGAAATTTTCATCATCTTTCGCATTCGAACTTAGCAGCTCAAATAGATGATCAAAAAGATTTGTTTCGCCCTTATGCTCAAGGGAGTACGTTTGTGCTACATTCTTCACGCGTATATCAAGAGCTGGAAAGATTACCTGAATTTCCAAAAACAATCACTTGATCTGGAAAGATAGAAAGAAGCTTGGGCCTTTTTATTAATTTTTTGTTCTGATGGGACTACAAGTGTTAGAAACCATAAATAGAAGAGAAGATGCAGCGGAAAACAAAATGTTCGCGTGACGTTGCATGGCCAAGCTGATAGAAAACTTAAACAAGAAAGAAAATTTTGAAAAACAGAATACAGTTCAAGTGCAGCCATTGAATATTAACTCTACTTTGATGATATAAAACGAAACACTATCTCGGTTCGGAAATTGAACAAAGCCATATCAACACATGATCATGATATCTTAAAATGCTAGAAATAAAATTGCAATCTTTACCAACACACATGCAATTGCAGCAAAACCTTCACTAATATTAAAGATTATACACAAGAAACCAAGACATACAGCTATAATTCAGAAATCAACAATTATCAAAATTCAGAATAAACTAATTTCTTCGAACAAATTGAAATTCCTGAATGCGATTTCAAAACTCAACGAAAACGAATCCAATAAATAGAGAGAAAAATCAATGACCTCGTCTTCGGCATTGGAGTGGTGCTTGTAAATCGATCTCAAAAAATGGTAGCGCTCGAGCAGCGGCCGAATATCAGTTCTTTTTCCGGTGGCGAAGGCCATGGCCAATCGGTGGAGCGCATCGAGCTCCTTCCGAATTGCCTTGTGAAAGAACAGGAAAATCAGAATCGGCCTCCTTGTCGGCTCCTCCGTGCTCGCCAAGCAGCCATTGACCGACGAAGATTCCACCTTGTTGACGGAATTCGACAGAACCACCAGTCCTCCGCCTCCGTCCGTTAACGGCGCCGCCATCCTCGTCTTCCAGGAAATCGGAGAATTCTCTCTCTCTCTCTCTCTCTCTCTCTCTCTCTCTCTCTCGCTTTATCTTTCTCTTTCTCTCTCTAAAATATTTTTATCCGAATTTAATTTTTGTCTGTTATTTTCGTTGACGGAGAAGAAGGGGGGCTTGGAGTAGGTCGATAAGGAGAGACTGGTGAAGGAGGACGATGAGTTTTTATAGTCCGCACGGCGCCACTGTGGACGGTGATGTCATTAACGGCTAGTCACGTGAGGCACTTGTTCATGTATGGTAAGGAAATTACTAAAGAATTTTTTTCATAAAGAAAATATTTGTTTCTTTTCTCTCAATTAATCCAATTTTTGAAAATAATTTGTTCCTAAATTTATATGTAATGGTGATTTTTTCCTTCTTTTCTTATTTAGAAACATTTATAACTAAATAAAAACGAAAAATTATCTAATGCAAGCTTCTATTAAGTTTTTCAAAAAAAAATTCGATCACAACTGACAATCTTTCTACTTCAACTAAAGAAGAATGGAAGCGTGATCACAAAGGAAAACCCCGGAAAAGAGCGAAAGTAGTTCAAATTCAATTAGCTTGACGTACGAGTGCTTAAAATTCTATAGAGATACGTATGTGATCAGATAACTATGTAGATTTGGGATAGAGACATTCAATCTTAACTTTGCCGATTAGAGTTAAAACTTAGTTCGTTTTGGCTCATACCTAAAAGAGTGCTTAATAGTATTCGGTGAGTTAAGAGTTTTACCAACTTAATCAATTATTTGCACATCAAACTATACATATGCATTATTATATGTTGAAGGCAGACTAATTTAATTCTTGTGATGTAATTAAGAAAATGAAATCAAATAATTAAGTGAGTCGTTTTCGAGATGGTTGGAGATTTAAAGACTAGAAAGGGAAAGACATTTAAGGTTGAAGCTTTGAAGGCACACAGGGTGCTCGTGCCGATTGTGCTGTGGTTTTAGTAGGCTCGTGCCAGCCCACGCCCTCACAAGTTACACCTCAGTTTTGTCAAGTTTTTTAGTCGTTGGCAATTTCTTTCAGTACTGCAAACTCTGTTTTTATTAATTTTTTTCTATTTTAATATCCCGTTGTTGTACGATTGTATCTTTATTTGATTAAGCATAAAACAAAATATTTTTAAGGTTAGACCTAGGAAATGGATCGATTGGGGAGATTATTGTTTGAGGGTTCGGTGTATAGTGAAATTTTATATAAATGAATAATGTTAGAAATTTAGAACTAAGAAAAATTATTAGTTAAAGAAGTTATTATTATATCGATAAATGAATAATTTATTAATTTATCGATAATTCAGAATTTTATGGTTTTTGTTTTTTTTTTTTTTGGTGATTAAGAATCAAAGATGCATGTATATAATAAATAAATAAAACAAAAATTCATGTATCTTATTGAGAAAACAAAGATACAAGTAGAGGGTTTAGGGCTTTAAAACAAACGTAAGAAAACTAACGAAAATCTAAAAAAACCTCTAGTTTTAATGAAAAAGATTGTTAAAAGTGAACAGTACCGGGAGTGTTTCGTTAAAATTCCCTTAAAACTTTTAAGATAATTTAAGAACAAGAAGATCAAGTGTTTTAAAAATAAATCCCCAAGAAGATAAAGTGTTTCAAGATGTTTTATGTACAAGAATCTAATCTCTCTATATATACACGTAATCTCTTAGACTCCACAGCATATCTTGTTTCTCTACGGGGTCTTGCATTGACTGGATAAGAACTCTAGAAAAGGCAAAAAACTAGAGATGAGGTTCAGTTCTGTTAGGTACAATGAAAAAGCAAACCGGCTGTGGACGCATATTTGTAGAAACAGCTGAATTGAGAAAATAGAATTTGTTAAGCAAAAAAATTCTAAAGTATTTATTATGAATTTTATGTGTTATTTCTTTCATGCATTTCATCAATTATTATATATATTTACTGGACCTTAAAGGATTTTTAAAAAAATATTGTCTTATGCATTTAGTGAAGTTATTATCTACACTAGTCCATGTTAGGGCCAGAAGATTCTATTATTTAACTGAGCTAATTATTTTATCGAACATTCATTTATCGAGATTTTGTTGTATGAAAAGAACTTGCACGACACATGTATATTATTTTTCTTTGTTTCTCGTCATATAGCATGAGAAGAATTTGCATGTATATGTACTTTCAAGTCAAGAGAGACAGAAACAAGAGATATTTCCGCTCCAGAAAAGTTTTTTTCGCAATTAATGAACTCTTCGCCCTGCCTTCTAATAGCACTGTACGTGGGGAAATTGTTCAACAAAAAATCTAAGTACCTAAACAAGGACATAAGATTTTGGGACTTCGGCGCTCTATCCAAATATATGTGTGTGAATTATTGAAATGAATCCACTACAAACTTTTTTTTTTTTTTTTTTTTTTTTGAGGTACAAAGTTTTAGGGGAGATTGCAACTCTCACCATCAGTGTCAAGACATATCCACAATTTCAAGCAGAAAGGACTTGTGTGTGACATCTAATTAACAGTTGTCACTAATATAAATTTACGTAATAATCTATAGATCGCGAACCAACGAGAACTGCAGGTAACGAGATCAAACTTAGATTGAGATTAACCATAAACATACCTTTACCAACTAAAGCAACCCTGTTTAGCTCACTACAAACCTTTCATTAGAAAATCTCCTCTTTAGTTGAGATGTTTCATCAACCTCTTATTAGCGAATATTAATGATATTTTAACCTTTCTTTATGTCTGATCAGTTAGTCAATCAGTTCATTTCCCTCTCCAACTCCTCCAACTTGGCCACTAATATGTTTTCTTTTCCTTTAAGCACTTTCCTATGTACAAAGATATTGCAGACCCACTTCCTCGTTTGTTTTTTTGTGCTTTTTTTTCAAAGTGGTCTTTGTGTTTCATCAACACAATAATTTTAAAGATAACTAATGAAAATAGTTTGAAAACTTTGAGTTTTAATGATAAGGACAAAATAAGGGGTAAAGTGAATAGTACCATGATTGACTTTTTAGTGTAAAAATGTGATTTTTCGTTAAAACGAACAGTACTAGAAGCTTTTCGTTAAATTTCCCATAATTTTATCGATTAGCTTCTACTGACTTTTGTTTTCTGGTTTGCGGCTTTCTATGTTAATCAACAGTTTTGAGTTTATTGAGTGTAACTGAGCTAATTTGTAAAAGGATCTCCAAAAGAGATGTCAATTTTTAAACATAAAATTTAAATTTGGAAGCTTATATAACACTTTGATCTTTTTTTAAATTTTGTTATCTATCCATTATGTCAAATTAAATTATTATTTATCACATTATTTACTTTTTCATAATTGTAATAAGAGTAATGCTAGGGAGATGAAAAATTTTCAACCAAATTTGCAAACTAAATGATGTGGTTGTAGATGATTGGATTATTAACTAAGTGTCGATTAACGTGTTTGTTTCTTATTGATGACACATTATTTGGTTTATAAATTTGGATTAAAAATTTGGCATTCCTAACATTATCCTTGTAATAAACATTTTTAGAACAAAAAACAATAGTAAAAGTAATAGAAAACATTAAAAACATTTATTAATCAATTTTTGAAGTCACGGTCAAATTTTATAGCAATCACATTTGCTGTCATGCCACATAATAATTGACATTTTGACTGAAAACACAAATGATGTCTTTCTTTTTGTTTACTGTTATTGCTGGTGTAGATTGTTTAACATCTTCTTTGATGATGCTCTAAGCTGTCTAAATTACTGTCTGGTAAGTACTTGGTTACAGTCAACCTACCAAAAATCTAGGCCGTCTAAATTACTGTCTAATAAACTGGTAAGTACTTGGATTACAGTTAACCTACCAAAAAAAAGGGACTTACTTCAACATTAATGAAATCGCAATGCAGATGTGATTGCAGGTTCAGCAACTTGTGAATGTTTGAATCATCAAATCAGGAGCTGCTTTTTTGTTTTTCGTAATTTTCATTCTTTTGGAGTAACGACGTTAATTATAACATGAGAACTGCAGATGAATTATGTAACCATCACTTCCTGCTGGTTGAAAACCATCAAAATTTTCGAAAACCCTGCATGCAAAACCCTAGCAATTGCAATGTTTAGCCAAGCTGCTGTCATGCCTGAAGACAAAATTAATTAACTGTGCTTAATTGATTTTTTGGTAATTCTTGAATGGATATTGGGATAATATATTATCCAAAGCATGGATAAAAGTTGGTTTATCAAATTAATTAGTGTCAAAAAGGCTTTAAGCAATCAATCATGATATCTGATATTCTACTTTTATGAAGTGGAAGAAAGATAATTTCCCTACTGTTATTATCTCATGAACACTACTGCATGGTGAAGTAGCATTCCACTTGCATGCCTCTAACAAATTAAAGAGAGTTTAGCTGCTTGTCGCTCGTTGTGTGCGTGCTCCGAATTATGACAAATACTAATATTAGGTACGTGCGTGCTGGCCAGTTTTCCGGTATGCTGTTCTAAGTTTCTTGTGTGTGTAATCGCAGCGTGTTGGTTGAGCACTTCACATAGTGGTACGGAGGAGATGAATATGTGTAGAGGACAAGTGAAAATGTCGGAGAAAAAGTATTTCCCAGAAGATTAAACCTCTTTTTTGAAGTGCATGTGACTAAGAATGCATATGATCTGGTCCTTCCTCAGTGAATCATACATTCAGGAAGTGACACTCATATATATATCTTTGAAGATACTTATACAAGCAGATGGAGGATGAATGGCCACTCAGGCGACCCATTGGTGTCATGGATTCCTGCCTTTTTCATTCAAATATGGGGTGGATGAGGAGGTCTGATTTAACCCCACTAGTATCATGTCACCCAAAGTGAGGCAACCAATGGCAGAAACACATGCTCTCAAGGGCATAGTACGTTTCAGATTATCGGGGTTCTAGAGTAAGTTGCAAAATGGGTCACAAGGTTTTAACTATAGCTTTCTCTAGTTGTAATCTAATATTTTGACATTCGACCGATTTACATATTCGGTTAAGTTGACGGTTCATATATATATGTAAATTGGTCAAACATTAAAACGTTGGGATAATCGTGATCCGTTTTAATACTAATCCCAAACTTCAATGGATACATGGTATTTTATAAAAGAGAAAATTAGAATTAGATGCCTCATTTTAGACTCTTGTAGATTAAACATTTATGCTTTTTGAGTTTTTGATTAAGCTTTTGAAACATTTGATTAAGATACTCAGACTTGAACTACTTCATATTAATTTAAATTAATTTATATTTAAATATCTGCTATATATTTTAAATAATTTCAATTATATTTAAGTCTAAAAATTTAAACTTTTCAAATCTAAATGTACACCCACGCCAAATGGTAACGTACCAACATTAAATGAAAACGTACCAACGTCAAGCGAAAACATACCCACCCCAAATTAAAACGTACCCAATTATAAACTATATTAAAATGAATATTCATCTTTTTGTAATGTTTAAAAATATGTTTGATTCATACACAATACTCTAGATAGTCTTGTTTTTTGGTAGATAAGTCTCTAAAACAACTTTTAGTTGATCGGAGATAAATCCTTATTGTGATATCCCACATCGCCCAGGGGAGTGATCCTTAAATGTATATTCTCATCCCTACCTAGCACGAGGCCTTTTGGGAGCTCACTGACTTCGGGTTCCGTAGGAACTCCGAAGTTAAGCGAGAAGAGGGCTAGAGCAATCCCATGATGGGTGACCCACTGGGAAGTTGCTCGTGAGTTCCCAAAAACAAAACCGTGAGGGAATGGTAAGCCCAAAGCGGACAATATCGTGCTACGGTGGTGGAGCGGGCCTGAGAAGAGATCCGCCCCGGGCCGGGATGCGACATTTGGTATCAGAGCCTAACCCTGGTCGTGATGTGCCGACGAGGACGTCTGGCCCCTAAGGGGGGTGGATTGTGATATCCCACATCGCCCAGGGGAGTGATCCTTAAATGTATATTCCCATCCCTACCTAGCACGAGGCCTTTTGGGAGCTCACTGGCTTCGGGTTTCGTAGGAACTCCGAAGTTAAGCGAGAAGAGGGCTATAGCAATCCCATGATGGGTGACCCACTGGGAAGTTGCTCGTGAGTTCCCAAAAACAAAACCGTGAGGGAATGGTAAGCCCAAAGCGGACAATATCGTGCTACGGTGGTGGAGCGGGCCCGGGAAGTGATCCGCCCCAGGCCGGGATGCGACACTTATTATTGTAGATAATGCTAAATAATAACAATAAATCATATAATTTTGAATTAACAAAAAG
Organism: Pyrus communis; assembly: GCF_041283825.1. Classification (NCBI taxonomy): domain Eukaryota; kingdom Viridiplantae; phylum Streptophyta; class Magnoliopsida; order Rosales; family Rosaceae; genus Pyrus; species Pyrus communis. The sequence goes on along the minus strand of NC_142570.1, from coordinate 1,454,708 downwards.
GCTATTGTCCGTTGATTAATGACTCTTTCTATAATAAAATAATAAAAAAATTAATTTAAGTAATTTAAACTTTTACATTGTTAACGATTCTTTCTATAAAAAAAAATTAATTAAAGTAATTCCTCATTATTAGGACAAAAGTAATAAAACTTATGTTTTGAAAACAAACGTACCAAAAATTCAAATGTACCAAAAACTAAATGTACCAAAAATTCAAATGTACCAAAAACTAAATGTACCAAAAATTCAAATGTATCAAGAAGCCAAATGGACCAAAAATTCAAATGTACCAAGTAACTACATGTACCATTATTATCAAACGTACTGATATAACCAAATGTACCTAACAACGAGTCTTGTTACATTCTATTTAATTTACTAAAATAAATATTTTAATAAAAAATATAAAAAAAATCTTAAATCATCATAATAAGAGATGCATAAAAATAGGAGGAAAAAAAGGGAATGCTAACGTGAATAGACTTCTAATGAAATAAAATTAAAGTACTAAAATTGTAGGGAAAATGTTTAATCAAATTTGCAAAAGGAATAGATGTTTAGTCTATGACATTTAAAAACGAGGCATTTATATCAAAACGTCCCTTTATAAAAATTCGTTGATAATAAACGCTTATGCTAAAAGTATTTTGATTAGTTGATATTATACTATATATTTTATCTTAATTTTAGTATTAATTTATTAGTTATTTTTGTAAGAATTTTGATATTTTGAATTATATTTCCAATGTAGGATTGTTTGTGTCAAAGTTTCAAATTTTTTTACCAAGCGATTTATTTATGGCGAAGAAATAAAAGAGCAGCGTACAATGCTGTCAAAATGACGTTTTGGGCTTATTTGGGCTTTTTGGCATCCAAGATGATATTTTTGGATTCAAGGCCTTCTTGCAATTATGTTCGTGATATCCTAAGTTTTAATTCAAGTTATTTTGGGTCTGTTTTGGAGCATTGAAGATCTAGAAACGTGGGATTCTTTGTGGTTGGGCAAATTTCCAAAAGTTAGAATATGAATGTATTTCCTAGTTATCTTATTTTATTATGTTTCCTTATTTTTAAAAGGCCTTTTCTAGTAAAGATTTTTATTTTGTAGTAGTATAAATAAGGCTATTTAGCCATTAGGGTTTGGGGGAACGCATCAATTTGGAGAATTTGGCTAAACTTTGACGATTTGTATTCTTCTTTCAAGGTGTTTTCTATCATTTTTATATTTTAATAAAATTCCTTTTGTTTATGGTTGTGCGTAACTAATTTCTGTTTGCTAAGGTAAGGCCACGAGCCTTAGCATGAATATGTAGTCTTTATTCAATTGCTTATGATATTATGCATACATACTTTGAATTATTAATCATTGTGTTTAAACTATCTCTATATCTTAATGCTTCGCTACCATTAGGATGTTTAGATAAGTAATCGGATGCAATTCGGTCGGAATATCACCGAATGATTGAGTATTGCTTCTTGCGATTGATAATTGTAATTTCACCTAAGGCGAATATCATGCTCTTAGGGGTTGCATGGTTTTTCAAAGTGTTTTTACAAAACTTAATGAGTCTTGCATATTTACATTTTATCTGAATATCATAGACATATTGTAGGTTAAATATACGTTCTTGCATGAATATCACAAGGAGAATATGCATAAGGAAAACCTAACCTTCAAAGTTGCATATATAATTCATAAGTAATTAGTAAAATTACATAGGATTGTTAAGGTGACGGCGGAACCCTAGTGTTTTTATAATTTGGTTTTCAAAACTTTTTCTTTACTTTGCTAATTTCTTTAATAATTTTAATTAAATTCGTTTTTAATATTTTAGGTCATAAAATCTATCTTTTCTAAAACTTTGTTTTAAGTAGTTAATTAAGAATTAGGGTTGATACAAATTATTCATTCAATCCGTAGCCCTGTGGAGAACGACTTTGCTAGAGTTGATTATACTACAATTACCTTGTACTCTTGCAAGTATTTAAGTGTTTTTATCCCTACTTTTGCAGGTGGTCAAAATCCTATCATATTTTATAAAAATATATGTCAATTTTTTTATTAAATATACTAATGCGTTTACAATTAGAATACTACCTATAAAAAACACACAACGAATGCTTCTCCATACACAATCTTTACAACCAAGATGTACTTCATTTTTTTTCAACCAAATATAATCATAATACAGGGCCCTTTTATAAAAGCCCGTTGGGCTAGTTGTCTTTCTCCACTACATTTAGGTACTCAATTAGACTTTCAGCTCTAATACATATCCGGTTAAAACCATCCATCTGTCCGTCTGTTTCATACAACAATAACAACAATCAAACCTTATTTCATTCCATTAAGTAGGATCGGTTGTATGAACTCTAGAACGCAATTGTACTCGTTTTGCACCAAATCTCCTGTTAGCTTCAAGTACTCGATATCATATCTTTTCTTAAACTATCTTTCAAAATCTTTCTACGTCTTCTTCTACCCCTTTTGCCTTGGTTATCCATCTCATAGTCGCATCTTCTGACTGGAACATATATAAGTCTTCGGTTCATGTGTCCATATATACTTAAAACCTTTTCCACTCCCAATCCTTAGGGCTTATTCTTTGTCTGAAAGTGCCAAAAAATTTTTTAAATTTTTTATTTCAGTCACTTTGAGAAGAAATTGGTCTCAGATAAAACCCTACAAACTAAAATATGGGACTAATTTCTTCCCATGGTTGGGGACACAAGGGACGACGAAGCCCTCGAACCGCTACATGAAGCTAACAGTGACAATGGTATGCTCGTCCGTCATCTAGATGGAGGTCCAGTAATTCATGGCAGTGACGATATGCACTATTTCCCTCCTCACTTGGTCAATCACTTCGAGTTCTTGGATTATCTCTGTGAGGGCGAGGGGCCATCAAATCCATTGTTGTCAACCATGTATACGATCATCAACGGTGGAACTGGCCGACAACAGCAGATTTGCCTTCCCATCGCCCTTGCAGACATAGCCCGAAAGTCGAAGTGATTGACCTAGTAAGGAGGGAAATGGAGCATGTCGTCACTGCCATGAAGCATTGGACCGTCATTTGGCTTACGAACGAGCAGTCTATCGTCATCGCCGACTTCATGAAGCAGTTTAAAGGCTTCGCCGTCCCTTGTTTTGCTGACGTAGCCATTCAAAGAGAAGATAGAGAAAGGTTTATGGAGACGGTGGCAGAAGAAGGTCTGGGGGAGGTTCAGTTCATCAATCCCGAGGATTTTCCTGGTGAAGGACCTCGCAGATCAGCGCCAGCGAAAGCGGCTTAAAAGGACATCGGAATAGGATTTGGGGTAGTTAGTTAGTAAGAAAATAAGAATTGGTAGGATAATTGGGAAGACTAATTAATGTATTTGTAGGTGTTTTTTTTTTTTTTTTTTTTTTGGTTAATAGCTACTTTTATTAGAGCACTTCCACTGGGGGTGGGATAGGCTGGCACAGAGCCAAAAAAATGGCCTGGCACCTAAAGAAGTCTCTCCAGCCCACGGGATTGCCTGGCACCTAGCCTATAAGTTGGTCTCCAGGCCAGCCCAAAATTGAAAGACCTTGGGACTGGCCCGTATGACACCATACTGACGTCAGGGATGGAAGGAGCCACGGAGGGAGAAGGCAAATGCCCTGAAAGTGATGGCCTGAGTTCGTCAGAAAATCTGAAAAAAAAAATGCAGTGACATCATGTTTGCATCAACACAAAGGTTTCCAACATGATTTATATGTTAGAAACCATAAGAATAGGATTGAGAACTTACCCAGGTGAAATGCAAGAGATTTCATCGAGATTGGACCTTGAACTCATCTGAGTTGTCCGTTTTCCTTTGTCGGAATCACATGCAGGGAATTAAGCCCTCGAATTAACCACAAAAATTGCAACACAACAGGATTTAAAGCTCAAGAATACAATATAGTGATAGAAACATCACCTGGGTTAGAGATTGAAAGCTCAAGCTCTTGGCTTCAATGGTAGGACACCATGCACCAATGCCGCATGCAAGGCCATAGTTGGGTTCCTTGAGCTCCAAGGATTACAAAAATAATATTTTGTGTTTGATTTGTTGAAGGTTTTGAAGAGGAAGGAGAATGAGAGCTCACGGGAGTGAGCTGGAAAAGAGAGAGAGAGAGAAAAAAATCAGTTGGGGATGTAGAGGGAGTGTATAAAGGGTTCTAGTGGAACTGTGGAGGTTCTTGACTTATCTTTCTTTTTTTATATATATATAATAAAAATAATAATATTTTAATAAAATTGACTAGGCTATTTTTTGTTAGGGGTGGAGATGCATTTGGTCTATTACTGTTCACTGAGTGGATAAATGCGCTGGGTGCTGGCACATTTGTGTTAGGGGTGGAAGTGCTCTTACAAACACAAAAAACACAACCAAAAGCCTAAAGCTAACATATGGACAAGCAAAAAGTGGCCCAAGACAAATAGAGTACAAAAGGGCCAACCAGCCATTGAAGCCTAAGCACACAAACGAATTTGCAGACTCTAGAAACATCCACTGCATCCGCCACCTCCACATAAACCTTGATCCATCCAATTCCTCGTCCACATCCCAAGCATCGCCTCTTCAAATGCAGCATCCTACCCCGATCTGCTTCATGAGCATAACCACAAAGAAAGGATAACCAACAACTGATTGAAGGAAGCCCAACTATTGGGATGAAGTCCGTGAAAGCCCATGAACAACAATGCTGATAAAGGTAGATAACCAGGAGAATGTGTTGGTGTTGGAAACACCCGAGTTGGTGAAAACGCCGAAACTCTACACACGATCTCCACGATATTCTTGGTTAAGAATCGGAATAATGATGAACAAAGATGAGGGATACCAACTGGGCAAGAGGGAGGGATAAAATATATTAGAGTAAAAGGCAGGAAGAGAAAGCAGTAGAAACAAAGAGCAGAGAATTGAAATAGAGAAGGGAGGAAACGACAACTGACCTTGACTGAGACTAGGGTCGGCGCCACTGAGTTTTCTTAATTTTTGAAACCTCACACAGAAGGTGAGAAAGACTTTCAATAGAAGAGAAAAACTCTCACTCGGAGAGAAAGTTTTGTTATTCTTCCAGAATCAGAATTTTAGACTTATATTTGTAGGTAGTTAAGTAATGTGTTTGCTATGTATTGTGGTTATTTGTGTTTTGGCTTGGTTTGCCAGGATGGATAACACAATGTAATTCAACTAATTATATTGTTTTAGGGAAAAAATTAAAATGCCCCTTCAGGCCTCAGCTTATGAAAAAACACTTGGATTTGGACGCTTGACCACGTGGCCGTTAATGAGTGAGGGTTGATGGAGAGTCTTTGCGTCTTAGGTTGTTTGCCAAGTGGAACATAAGAATTTTTTCAACTTGTAACATTCATTCAATCAGTCGTTTTTAGTTTAGTTCTAAGGCATTTTGACATGTACAATTTACAATTTACCTTTATATGTCAAATTTATCACACTTTTTATTTACCTTTCCATATTTAACGAACTAAATATGACTAAATTTAATGACAAGTTAACAAAATTTAATAATAACGGGTAAAGTGATACGTCTACTGTTTAAGGGATAATTAGCCACTTAGAGCATTTCAATGGAGTTCCTAAATGAAGTCCCCACAACCGTATAGTCCCTATATATAGGGACAAATGACTTCTAATGAGTCAGAATTAAAATCCTCAAAATATTTCAATACATAGGGACTCGCCAGATACCTCAAAAGAATTCTCAAATATGAGGACTACATATAGAAACTCAAATAGTGGACTCCATATTAATTTTGAACGAGAATAGTGCTGCTCTTTATGTTTTTTTCCTTGTCCAAGGGGGGCAACTTCTCATTTGCCTTTTTTTTTTTAAATTCTTGAAAAATCAATGGTATAGATAGTTTTTTATTTTGGGTTAATATCAGTTTACTACCCTGAAGTTATTGACTTTCAACATTGGATACATCATGTTTTTTTTATCCCAGAGTGGTATCTAAAGTCATACTTTTGGGACACTTTCATACCTCTGTTAAGGTTGCTGTTAAATCAACCGTTAACTAGTGACGTAGCGCTCACGTGAACAATGATTGGGTGCCACGTGTCAATATACGGCCCACGTGGATTAAAATTTTTTAAATAAATAATAAAATAATTATTATATAAAAAAAAAGGTCGCCTTCTACCTCCCTCGAAACTCCATCCATTCTCCCTCCCTTCTTCTATTTTCTGCACCCACCCAACCATCATCTCCTCTTTGATAGCCTCGTGAACTCAAACCTTCGAGCCCCACCTTGGCAAAAGACTCTGGCTTTTCCTAATTTTTCGACCCATCTGCATCTGTATCGTCTTCTTCTCCGACATATGCCTCGCTGTTCTCGATTGGGTTCATCCTTCTGGTGAACAACGTCAGTTTTCAGGTCCACCATGAACTTGATGGCATCCATTCCAGAGAGAACCAGTGTAAGATCCTACATCGCCCAGGAGTGAGGATCATGTAAGTCTAATATGTATATTCCCATCTCTACCTAGCACGAGGCCTTTTGGGAGCTCACTGGCTTCGGGTTCCATCGGAACTCCGAAGTTAAGCGAGTAGCGAGAGAGCAATCCCATGATGGGTGACCCATTGGGAAGTTCTTGTGTGAGTTCCCAGAAACAAAATCGTGAAGGTGTGGTTGGGGCCCAAAGCGGACAATATTGTGCTATAGTGGAGTCGAGCCTGAGATATGATGGGGGCCAGGCCGGGATGTGACAATTTGGTATCAGAGCCAATCCCTGGCCAGAAGTATGCCGACGAGGACGTCGGGCCCCTAAGGGGGGTGGATTGTAAGATCTCACATCGTCTAGGGGTGAGGATCTTGCAAAGCTTATATGTATATTTTCATCTCTACCTAGCATGAGGCTTTTTGGGAGCTCACTGGTTTCGGGTTCCATCGAAACTCCAAAATTAAGTGAGTAGCGCACGAGAGCAATCACATAATGGGTGACCCACTGGGAAGTTCTCGTGTAAGTTCCCAGAAACAAAACCGTGAGGGTGTGGTCGGGGCCCAAAGCGGACAATATCGTGTTACGGTGGAGTCGAGCTCGGGATGTGGTGGAGGCTCAGGTCGGGATGTGACAACCAACGACGGGATCTTGACCAAAGCGGAGGAGAAATAGACGTCGCCATTGATGCAGGCGGGCCACAACTTCGATCTCGTAGTAGATCTGGCGGCGCACGGTTAAAGATGGAAGGGGAAAGGTGGATTTGCAGGGCGTGAGAAGATGATTGGGTGGGTGTAGATGAGAGAATAGAGGGAGGGAATGAGGGTCGAAGGATGGGATGAGGTAGGAGACGAAATTATTTATAATAATAATAATTATATTATTTTTTAATTTTTAATTTTTTTTAATTCACATGAATCCTATATTGACACGTGGCACCCAATCATTGTCCACGTGGGTGCCACATCACCAGTTAACGGTTGCTTTAACAAAAACCTTAACGGAGGTATGAAAGTGTTCCAAAATTATGACTTTAGGTACCACTCTAAGATGAAAAAAAAATGATGTATCAAATGTTGAAAACCAATAAATTTAAGGGTAGTAAACTGATATTAACCCTTTTATTTTTATCAATGGTTACAATATTTCAATGAAATGAATAATAATTTTTAATATTTTAGTCCCTATATTTAGGGATTATACTATACGGAATTTTCATTGTAGACAATATTCTTTAATGACTCGAATATTCTCTAAAGCTCTTAAGTGAGTCCTAAAACGTGGTGGTGGGAGTCCCTAAGTAGGGACTAGTGGTATTCCTCTTCACTTATAAGTGAGAGGTCTTAGGTTCAACTCTCATCAAAAGCGAATTTGAACCAAATTATTGCTAACCCATTGTGAGGGTAAGCCGACCCCCTCTCCTATAGTGTATATAATATCATTTGTTAAGTCCAAGGCATTACCAAATTTTCTAAGAAGTTAGCCGAAATGATCAGTTTGCAGGTTTTATTTGCTGAAATGATCACTTCTCAACATTTCATCAATTATGTCCCATCGTTTTGTCAATATATCGTCAATATTAAATCGATAATGTTGTTAGTATTCAACTTTTTTGTTCCTTCAACAATTGGATTTGTAAAATGAATTTCAATCAATTTCCCAACTTTTTCTTATGATGCGCTGGTTTTGTATTGTTGTGCATTGAAAAAAAAGAAACAGCTTCTACTGTGCTGTGAGAATAAGCTCATTTTTGTTGTTTCACGTTTTTAGCTTTTTTCACTCAAAACTGTGAAAATAAGCTATTTTTAAGTGTTTACCAAACAACTTTTTGAGCTCAGTTTTTTATTATACTCACTTTTTATAAAAGCACCTTAGTACTAAACTAGTACTTAGACCCTAGCGATGTTCAATCTCTATTGACCTTATTGTCTAACCCACTAAAAAAAATTTATATTTTATTTTGAAACAAGATCAACTAGATAGAAACCAGACTGTGAGGTATCTGAATGAGTATCCTCTATGGTTCCTCTTTGTGAAGATCTTGGAAACCTTTCAATCACATCCGTTCATCGTGTATCGTACGATTAGTTGTAGTTAGGTATTGTTTATATTTAATTTTAAATAAAAAATTTACAATAATTTCTAACTACATGATGTATGATGAACAAATATGATTAAAAGATTCTCGAAATCTGAAGAGAATTCTCGTTCATTTCCCAAGTCCAAAGACAAGCCCAAAGCCATCACCTTTCCATAACATGCCCCACCTCGTACGGAGTGTGTAGCGCCACCGTCAAAAATTACTAAATCTCAAATCCTCCGCCGCGCATGGCGGGTTCCTCCCTCATGGAAAACCTCTTCCAGCGCACGCTGGAGGACCTAATCAAAGGCCTCCGCCTCCAGCTCATCGGCGAGTCCGCCTTCCTCTCCAAAGCCGTCGACGAAATCCGCCGCGAGATCAAATCCACCGACGCCGACACTAAAGCCAACGCCCTCCACAAGCTCACCTACCTCTCCTCCCTCCACTTCTTCGACATGTCCTTCGCTGCCTTCCACGTCGTCGAGCTCCTCTCCTCCACCCGCTTTTCCCACAAGAAGATCGCCTACCACGCCGCCGCCCACTCCTTCTCCGACAACACCCCGGTCCTCGTCCTCATCACCAACCAGCTCCGCAAGGACCTCACCTCTACCAACGAGCTCGAGGTAAGCTTAGCGCTCGAATGCCTTTCTAGAATTGCTACTGTAGATCTTGCTAGGGATTTGACACCAGAGGTTTTCACCTTGCTGGGTAGCGGCAAGGTTTTCGTCCGAAAGAAAGCAACCGGCGTGCTTTTGAGGGTGTTTGATAAATACCCAGATGCTGTGAGGGTGTGTTTTAAGCGTTTGGTTGAGAATTTGGAGAGTCCTGACTCGCAGATTGTGTCTGTGGCTGTTGGGGTGTTTTGTGAGCTTGCTTTGAGAGAACCCAGGTCATATCTTCCGTTGGCGCCTGAGTTTTATAAGATCTTGGTTGATTCCAAGAACAACTGGGTTTTGATTAAGGTGTTGAAGATATTTGCAAAGTTGGCTCCTTTAGAACCTAGGTTGGCGAAGAGGGTTGTTGAGCCGGTCTGTGAACATATCAGGAGGACTGGGGCCAAATCATTGTTGTTTGAGTGTATTAGGACAGTGGTGACCGGTTTGAGTGATTATGAATCTGCAGTGAAGGTTGTCGTTGTGAAGATTCGGGAAATGCTAGTTGATGATGATCCGAATCTCAAGTATCTTGCATTGCAGGCACTTTCGGTGGTTGCCCCAAAGCACTTGTGGGCAGTGTTGGAGAATAAGGAGGTTGTTATTAAGTCTTTGAGTGATGTGGATACAAATATCAAGCTGGAGTCTTTGCGTCTTGTTATGGCAATGCTGTCTGAGAATAATGTGGCTGAAATTTGCAGGGTGTTGGTCAATTATGCTCTTAAATCTGATCCCGAGTTTTGCAATGAGATTTTGGATTCCATTTTATCAACATGCTGCAGTAATGTGTACGAGATTATTGTTGACTTCGATTGGTATGTATTACTTCTGGGAGAAATGGCGAGGATCCCGCATTGCCAGAAGGGGGAAGAAATTGAGAAGCAGCTTATTGATATTGGTATGAGGGTCAAGGATGTTAGACCAGAGCTTGTCCGGGTCAGTCGTGATCTGCTGATTGATCCTGCATTACTTGGTAATCCTTTCTTACACAGGATATTATCAGCCGCTGCTTGGTTGTCAGGGCAACATGTTGAATTCTCGATAAACCCGTTTGAGCTCATGGAGGCACTATTACAGCCTCGTACAATTCTCTTGGCACCATTTATAAGAGCGATATATGTACAGTCTGGTCTTAAAGTTTTAGTCTTTTGTTTAAATTCTTACCTTTTGCAGAGGTGGAATACTGCTTCCTCCTCAACTTTTGATGGATTGGTTTTGGAACGAGTTGACCCAGAGAGTTCTATTTTGGCATCATGTGATGCTCCTGTGCATTGCATACAGGATGAAGGATTCAACCCGAGGGTTTTAAATCAATCTTTTGAAGGTCTTTCTGTGGAATATGATGGGGAGGAAACTGCTACTCTTGGGCAGACATCTGCATCGTCTTCATTGAAGGACAGTTTCACACGTGAATCTATCATAAACCTTTTAAATCGAGTTGAACTGGCTGTGACTCCATTAATGGGAAGCTATGATGTAGAAATACTAGAGAGAGCACGGAATATACTTTGTTACATCCTGTTGATTAGGCAAGAACTGCTTGATTGTCCAGTACACAGGGAAGAAAGTTTGGAAAGTGAAGAAGCACAAGCGTCCCAAATCATCAGAGTGATGCATGATGCCTTTTCAAGTGATCTAGGTCCTGTCTCGGTGAGTGCTCAAGAAAGAGTTCCTGTACCAGATGGGTTAATGCTTGCAGAGAATCTTGAAGACTTGGAAAAAATCTTCGGTGATGTTCAACTACCTTCGTTAAGTTCATTTTCTCTTGGAAGCCCACAGTATGAGGAGAGAGCTGGTTTTTCTATTCCTATCCATGAAAGCAAAGAAGAGCCAGTGCCATCGAATGAATCCACGTCTCTGCTTGCAGAGCACCGTAAGCAGCACGGTTTATATTATCTTCCCTCTGTGAAGGAGGAAGATAATTATCCACCTGCCAATGATCCTAAATTACAGGTTGATACTAATGAGGATGATGAAGATCTAGTTAAATTACTTGTTTCAAAGAAAAAGCCATGTCATGCAAAGCCTCGGCCTGTGGTGGTGAAATTAGATGGAGATCAAGCACCTATTGCAGCCAACCCTCGCCCGAAGGAAGATGTGTTGTCTGGTACCATGCGAGACGTTCTTTCAGGTAGCGACACCAATCCCACCTCATCTCAGAGTAGAGTATCCACCAAGTCATCGAGTAAGAGAAAAGGGAAGGAGAAACTAAATGTTGATCCTGCTAAAGAAAATTTGGGTGATGTTGAAAAGCATGATCTAGGAAACCCAAGTTCGAGAAATAGCAAGCACCATAGTCATAGTAAAGGGAGAAGACATGAAAGCCCGGGGAAGAAGGGAGATGAAAGAGAAGAAAATGGTCAGAAAGTGAAGCAGAAAAGTAGTCATAGACATAGTAAGCACAAAGCTCGACAACGAGCGGAAGTGCCTTTGAATGTGGTTGCACAAACAGCGGTCGTTCCAGATTTTCTCTTGTAGTGTTAAAAAGGTTTGAATTTACTTTTTACTCGTCATTTTCACAAAGCTTTTCCTTGTGTACTGTTGAGGATAATCCTGCTGTACATTTATACACTTTTGGCTTTTCTGGTCTTGGTTTGTGTTTGCACAACTGTTGGGATTCCCCTTGTTTACGTTTTTAAGCGAGACGATGCTAGTGAATTTCTTTCGAGCTATGAAGTTTAAGGTTCTTTCTGATTTCTGTTCTGAGTATTGACCAATATAGGTTGCAGCCCATGTCCGGTTTAGAAGATGGTGAAGTTTTGGTCAAAACCGGAGACAAGGAAAAGGGTATGATAAAACAACAAAACGACGACAACAATCAAGCTTTATCTCATCAAGTGGGGTTGGCTATATGAATTTTAGAACGTCACAGTGTTCAACTTTGTGTCAAATCTTCCGTTAGATATAAATACCCCATGACTTTTTCTATAATCTCTGTCCAAGTCTTCCTGTGTCTTCCTTTATCCCTTTTACCCTAAGCCTCACATCATCTAACCGAACATCTTTAGGTCTTCATTCACGTGTCCAAACTATTTTAACCGATTTTTTCTCATCTTAACTGAAAAGAGTGTATGATATTTTTATATAATCCTGAGAAAGTGACATGCAAGTTGTTGACGTTTCTGCTCTATATCTTATTGGAGTAGCTATGTACGTGGAATCTGTGGCTTCGCCACATTAACAGAACTCTTACTGTTTATACTTTGAGAACAAAGTCCATTGGTAATAGCTAGGTTGCTAGTGTTGGAGGAAGTTTGAACTTTTAAGTTGAGTCCTCTGACGGCAGCGAAGATGACTCCTCTGATCGATCAGGCCAAGGCATGCATCATGCATGAGGAGCAACTACTACTAACGTACGTAGCATCTCTTTTCGGCATCAAATCACTTTTGCACCAGATTGTATGAAGCTTCATAATTCCATTTCATCCACACTCACATTCGGGTTTCTCGACCTTCTCTCTATGACAACCCTATGTTCTTAATCATGTGAGCATTCAAGTGACGAGAGAGATAAAAAAAAGAGACAATGTCTCTCCAGTCTGTTATTTTATGTTTTAAGTTTTTTTCCTACTTAATAACACTGCTCATCTCATGGAGAATTATGTCAATGCTCATCTTATGCACATTGTGCATTTTAGAATGTACTTGACCATGCCCATAAAACAATGATACCCTTTTAAAATATGTTCTAGAATCCAGCCTAATCGTTCCTTTTGCTTTAATTTGGTTTTGACTAGCGATAACTAAATGAGCTACAATTCTATTGCAACTATAAATTCACAGTAGTTTGGTAACTATTTTATTTTCAATTTAAAAAAAATTAAAAACTTCAAGCCAAATTTTAAAAACTCTATAAACTAATTTTTCATTTTTTATTATTTTGAGAATAAAAAACTAGAAGTAACTTCGTCAAAGCAACATACATGCATAGTTCTGTAGCCAGGGCAACTTCGTCACTTTCGTGTACCCATTGGACGGCAGCCCTTTTGGGGGTTCCTTAGTGACCGATTCACTGAACCCAGAAAGCCTTCCACTGGCGGGAGATCATGTTATTCAAGAAATGCTTTGGCAAGAAATAAAATAACGAACATCAGTCCTCATGCAAGTATCCCATGGCTTGTCACCGGCGACTTTAATGAAAGATTGGGAGCTACCGGAAAAAGGAGAGGCCCGCTTTAAGCTGCAGTAAGGCTGCAGTTTGGATGAACTTTGTACATTAGTTCTAATCTCTAATGCATTTCGATTGCTAAGGTGGCTCTTACGTAGAGGGTACGAAGCTCCAATGATGCTCCTCCATGGCATGGATCATGGACCTAGCAGGAAAGAGAGGTGGTGCAGCACCATCGTACGTAAAAGATTCCTTCTCCATACCCTCCATCCTAAAGGCATAAATGCATAAAAAAAAAAATTAAAAAAAAAAAGGAGAAATTAGATTGTGGCCTGATGTCCGGTACTAGGATGCCTCTCTTTGTACATGCCGATTTGAATTTTTTTGTTTTCAAAGTGATATGCAGTGCTAGCAATTGGAACCTTTTAACAAGCAAGGGTTTTTGTTTTTGTTTTGTTTTGTTTTGTTTTGTTTTTTTTTTTTTTTGACGAACAAACAAAGTTTTGTATTGATACGTTGAGGTATATATTAGTAGAAGAACATATCAAGTATGCTAGGTTTTATAATTAAAGACTTTTTGCTGAAATTGAGTACTGGAATATATATCTACTAAATTGTAGGAACTTTGGATAATAATTTGAGAATTAATTGGTCCATTAAATATGATGGCAAATTATGTAATTTTACGTTATAAACTGACTAGTTATAATACGCGTGGCACCTAAATAGTAAGGAAAAGATTAATCAAAATTTTAAAAGTAATAGATGTTTAATCAAGGAAGCAGTTCAACAAGGCACTTAAATCAAAATGCCCCCAAAAAAAAGCACGAGAAATGCTAAGGAGAACTCTCTCAAAGTGAGAGACTCTTCATGGACTCTCTGGCAACTCACAATTTAACATAAATTCTCGTGCAAACATTATAAAATATTATGTGAAAAACATGAGATGATAGAGAGTTCATAGAGAGTCTCACTTTCAAAAGTCTCCTTAGCATTTCTGAAAAGGCATAAATAGCAAGTGATTCCTCTTCTACTCTTCTAGTAGATCCAATCGAGACAGATCTAGTATTTTTGCTTTGGCACGAGCTCCCAGTAGGGTTAGCATGGTTCAACACTTCTCAGGGAGTATTTTTTTTGACCATTTAATTAATTGGCTCAATTGCAAATGACGCTTTACTACACTAACAAAAAATAATGATATATATGCATCCTAATGCAGATTCGTCATCGATTCTCTATCCCTATAACAATATGGTTTGTCAAAAGTGTCACATCCTGACCTAAGCTCCACCACATTCCTGGCTCGACTCCGTCGTATCACGATATTGTCCGCTTTGGGCCCCAACCATGTTCTCACGGTTTTGTTTCTAGGAACTCACATGAGAACTTCCCAGTGGGTCACCCATCTTAGGAATGCTCTTGCCCGAACTCGCTTAACTTCGGAGTTCCGATAGAACCCGAAGCCAGTGAACTTCCAAAAGGCCTCGTGCTATAGGAGGTGGGCATGTACATATAAGGCATATCACCCCCTCTCTGTTGGTCGATGTGGGATGCCATAATTTCCAGGTGTCGGCCATAAAGTGTAGTGATGTGGAAATTGTGAATAAATTTAAACCTAAAAATGCCTAAATACAAGAGTGCGCGGTGAGCGGGAATGAACTCATTTCATATATGATGACAGAGCATAAGTACAATACAGTAAAATAGGATGAGAATTATATCATTGATGGTAATCGTCTACACCAAGATTTGCCAATAATCCTCGTCGACCCCGGGATGTGGTGGAACCCGGGTCGGGATGTGACAAAAAGGCTTTTTATATTAGTACCCCACAAAATGTTGAATGCACCCCACATTAAAATTTAATATTAAATGCTTTATTTACCCTACTATGCAATGACAATTTTGACCTTATTAGGTTTTTTTTAAAAAAATATTTCTAAATACATCGCAAATCACTTTTATCATATTATTTATCTTCTTCAACTATCAAAATCCCTCTGACCCTCCATTGTTGAACAAAACCCTAACCAATAAAACTGCAAACATGTTGATTGAGAAAAATGATTTTTGACGAATGAAACACGAAATCAATGTTTTGGAAACTTCACATGAGGTAAGACTTCATATTCTTTATTGTTTTACTGATTTTGACGACATCTATAATGATTTAATTTTGCTTTTGTTGTGTTATGCAAGCTTCTATGTTCGTATTCATCTTTTAGGGATCACAGGGATTACATAAAGAATTAAATACTGAAAATCACCACCAAATATTAAAAACAGACGACATGGGTTTTAATGGTGGAATTGAAAACAATCCACATATGCTTTAAATCCCAGGCGGCATCTTTTGTCAAAATTGCAATCGGCATTTTTTATCCAAATTAAAAGCTTTATAAGATTTGAGAAATGTGGGGTGTATAGAAAATATGGGGTGCATGTAGAAAATGTAAGGTGTATAATGAGAATGTGAGGTGTGAGGGTATTATGGAGAAGTACGTTAGGTGTATTAAGATAATATTTCATTGAAAAAGTAAATGTGAGATGTATTAAGTATGTGAGGTTTATTCAATAATTTGTGGGGTGTTAATATAATAAGCCTTGTCAAAAAGAAAAATTAATTGGCTCATTTTAGAGATAAGTTGATTAACGATTATTTATGGAAAATTACGGTAAAACTTGAAACACCAACGAGAAGGCTTGCAATTATGATTTTTTTTAGGGAACTTTAACGAAAAGCTCGGGTACTGTTTACTTTAATAAAAAACTACAATTTTACACTAAAAAGTCAATACTGGTAATATTCACCTTTACCCTTTATTTTATCCTTATCGTTAAAACTCAAAATTTTCAAGTCATTTTCATTAGTTTTTTATTTTTTATTTATTTTATTTTTATAAGGAAGATTTGGCATTATAACAATAGAGATAGATAAGTGAAGTTTATTTATTTTTATTCTATTATACATTGAAAAAAAATGACATTTTTATTGGACTACCTTCTACCGGATAATGTTTGTTTATTTATTTTGTAAGCATCTTCAATCATGCTTCATATTTTACAGAAAAAAATTTATCTAAAATTATCAAAAAAATTATTCTAACTAGAAGTTAGTTGTACTGTAATAATACTCTGAACTTCAGAGAGTCATAATGACTATGAGTCAAAATTTAATTAACACCATGATTACAAAAATTATACCCTTTCATTTGATCACTATATTATTAGGCCTAGCAAACGGGCCATGTTGTTGTGTTCATTTCATTCTCGGCACGGTCGTTTTCTTAATGGATCGTGTCGTGTCAAACTCGTTATTTCAATGGATTCTTCATAGGTGACTCGATACGTTAATGAGCTGTGTCGTTTTGTATCGAGGTCATTCAAGAGATTAGCATGTCTAATGTCCAGATTTGAAAAATCTTATCGAGTTCTTAATAAATGACCCGATAATGACCCAACTTGTTAACGGGTTTTCAATGGGTGACCCAATAATGACCTAACTTATTAACAAGTTGACCCACAACCTGTTATTTTCTTATTGTGTTTGGTGAATGAATCGTGAAATGAATTGACAGGATTATTAATATCAATCAAGCAATAGAAATCAAGATTGCAAACTTCAACATAAGGCAATATGTATAAACAAAAAAAAGATGCTTAATCTGGCAAATGAAGCATATTCATGGCACAAAGATCCGTTCATACTAATAAATAAATAATCTACCCTTGTACTGTTGAGCAGATACAACTCAAAACTTTCGCATATAATAACCCCCCACCCCCAAAATTCCCAAGTACAATAGGTTTATTCCCTGTCTGGGCTAAATCAGGATTTGAATATTTAATAAGCCCTCCCCAGTAGTAATTCAATTATGTATTATCTGTTACTATATTAAAAAAATTCTTTGGCACTTACTAACCTCTGGCAAGAGGAATAAACCAGTAGGAATCAAGAACGATAACAAACCAACTCTATTTAAATCCGAAAAATCTAAAGGTTTTATGAGACCATGAGGCATGAGCCATAACTAGCCAAGAAGCCAGTGTCACCATTTATTAGCATATTTGTACGCACCTAGGGTTAATGGAAATTTCTATTGGGGTGTGGCTGGGTTTGGCTTTGGGTGGTTTGCCACTATTGGGGTTACTCTTGTGGTGGTGGAATGAGCTTTGGTTTGTGCTACCTCTCAAACTGTGGCCTTCCACCTCAATCGCCAAACTGCCCCCAGGTCACATGGGATTTCCATTTCTTGGGGAAATGCTTACATTCCTGTGGTATTTCAAAATTATTCGCCGTCCCGATGAATTTATCAATGCGAAGCGACGCAAGTAGGTTTTCTTTCTCTTTATAATATACGTGAATGAGTAAAACGAGATACTTAGACTTGAGATCGAAATTGTTTTCATTATGAAATAAAATATATATTTTTAAATTGTTATTTGTCTATTATCTTTGTTTTTATTATTTTCAGGGTCGATTGATTAGTACCCAACTTAATTAACTTTTTGGTGGTAGTACCCAACGTAATCAATTTGATCCCATGTCCTGAAAACACCGAACTTAGCAATGACTTTGACACCATGGTTCAAATAATCAAATTATTGAACTTTTTTAAGAGATTCAAGATATTATACGTTGCAAGTTAATATTCCTAATTTGTACAGATAACAGATTTTCCATAAGAACTGCGGCCTGCGGGTACGTAAAAGACGAGATGTTGGGGAATCCTTCAACTGTTTCAAAATATAAGACATTGGTTTCACCCTTCGTGGCGGAGAAAAATTCTACTATTTAGTTTGATTGTTATTAATAGTTCTTCTAAGACTCA
Source organism: Pyrus communis (assembly GCF_041283825.1). Lineage (NCBI taxonomy): Eukaryota > Viridiplantae > Streptophyta > Magnoliopsida > Rosales > Rosaceae > Pyrus > Pyrus communis. Next base: position 1,436,555 of record NC_142570.1, on the reverse strand, counting down.
AATCCAAACTAGCTATCTGAACCTTTTTTATTTACTGCTTTTTTTGTCATATTAAGCGTTGGTTTCTATCAATTTTCAGTTTTTTTTTTTTTAGTTTTTATTTATTTATTTATTTTATAACCATTGTAAACATCTCGCACAGATGACCAATTAAACAAAAATGAATAACTAGTCATATTATGCTATTGACTAACAGAACTACTGACCAAAATACTGATAGAATTAACTGGTTATATTTTGATGAATAGTTAACATTTTTTTGTCATGTGTATGCTCAGGCATGGCGATGGAGTTGGAATGTTTAGAACCCACCTCTTCGGAAAACCTTCCATCATAGCATGCTTTCCGGCGGTCAACAAATTCGTGTTTCAAACAGATGACATCTTCATGCTAGAGTGGCCAAGCGTTGAGCTTATGGGCTATACTTCTTTGGTGGCAGTTCATGGAAAGTCTCATGAAAGACTCAGAAACTTTGTCACAAATGTTATTAATCGGCCAAACTCTCTAAGAAACATTGCCCCCCAAGTTCAACCGAGAATGGTGGCTGCACTTCAATCATGGGCTCAAAAGGGTAGAATCAACGTGTATGACGAGTTTAATAAGGTAAATTATCAAATAAATTGATTAAACATACAACTATGTGTGTGTGTCTTGATTAACATAGCTAGCTAATTAGTATTCCATGTCTCATATATATACTTGCAGGTAGCATATGAAAATATTGGAAAACTATTTGCAAGTTTGGAGCCAGGACCGCTCCTAGATACCATTGATAACTTGTTTGCCGGAATACTGAAAGGAGTTAGAGCTCTACCATACAACATTCCTGGAACGTCTTTTCGCCATGCTAGTCAGGTTAATCTTATTATTAATTCCAACCTGAAATCCTAAAGGTTTCTAATCAGTTATATGATCTCTGATTATATATACTTAATTATGAACGTGAATGAATTTACAGTGTAGGAAGAAGCTGGTGGCCATTTTCAGTGTGTTGCTAGAGAAGAAAAAAACCCAAAAAGAAGTGACAACTGACCTAATGGATGGGCTTATGCAAATTAAAGACGATGAAGGCAATAAATTAAGTGACTTAGAGGTGATAGATAACATTGTTAGCCTTACCGTTGCTGGATACGCTTCTACTGCCATTTCATCAATGTGGGCCGTATATTATCTTGCCAAATACCCTAATGTCCTCGAAAAACTTAGGGTATGTACAAATTAAATATAATGAGAAATGAATCATCTTCATTAAGTTTTAGTATCTTGATAAGGTTCTCATGTGCAATTATATATACAGGCGGAGAATATGGTTTTAAGTCAGAACAAGAAAGGAGATCATATTACATTTGAAGATATCATGAAAATGAAATACACAAACAAGGTATTGTTTATGCATTAATGTTAACTTTTTATTGTTTATATTGTTGCTTAAAAAAGAGAAGTTGAAAGTAGTGGATTGCCACAATGAATATAATATTCTATTCAATTCGTGTTCGGTTTCAAATCCTTCCCCTTCTCCCGGACCGGCCTTAGGGTGAGCACGGACTGCTACGGCCATGACCCCCAAATCGAAAGGGGCCCAATGATCCAATCTACGTTACCTTTACTATATACAACACTATATATCATCTCTTCTTCTATATGGCAAAATCACACGCCAGCCTGGAGTCTGGCATATAGCCAAGGAAGAAAGATGTTAAATATTATATCTCCTCAGAAATAGAAGATCAGATAGCTAGATGATGACCTACTAACCATGTTCATCATTTCATTTCCATCATCATTCATATATGTGTCTTGCAAGCATTCATATTGTTACAAGCAAAGTTTAAATATCAAGCCAAACCTTTTGTATTTACATATAGGTGGTAGAAGAAACAATAAGAATGGCAAACGTTTCAGCATTTCTTTTCCGGAAAGCTAACAAGGAAGCTGAATATAAAGGTACAACGAATCCATTGTGCAAGTGTTGGAGTTCCAACTAGACCATTAATTAGGCCTCGTTTGTAATCAAGTTAGTGGTAATAAAATTCTTGCAGGTTACAAAATACCCAAGGGTTGGACTGTGGTTCTCTGGGTCCGATATCTCCACACAAATCCTGAGAACTTTGATGATCCTATGTGCTTTAATCCAGACAGATGGAGTGTGAGACTACATTATTCTTGCATGAAACAATTATAAACTATTTACCCTAGGGATAAATGATGTAGAAAATGTACTTAATTACACAATTTTGCAGGAATCGCCTAAGCCTGGAACTTACCTAGTTTTTGGTGGTGGACCAAGAATATGTCCTGGAAACATGCTTGTTAGGATACAACTTGCAATCTTCTTACATCATTTGTCTACAGGATACAAGTAAGCCATTTCAAGAAGCACATCACAATAGCTTATTAAAACAAAGGATCAATATCCAATTTTGTTCCATAAAGTACCCTAGAATTTCCCTTACTTTTGATAGTGGAATCTTTGAAACTCAGTTTTTGTCATAATGTGATTTATACATATATATGTTTGCTTTTGAATTCTAAACTCTAATTTATTTATAATTAATGAAATTTTCAGGTGGGAACTTGTCAACCCAGATGCCGAAATCATTTATCTATCACACCCGACTCCAGCTGATAAGGTTGAAATCACGATCAGAAAAATTTAGAAAAAATGAATTTCAAATTCTGTTTCCATTTGTATTTTGGATTGTAAGCATGTCACATGCAAACGTTGGGTCCCTTTATTAGAAGTCATTAATGTATGTTTTTTGTTCATTACTGGCCAGTCTGGCATAACAAGGACTTTGTGTCCAGTTTTTCTTCTCTATAATTTGGATATTATCAAGCAACTAGTGGGATAAGGTTTGACGTAAAGACAGTGATGCTTTAAGTTTTATACAGTCAACCTTATTTAGTGGATAAATCTTTATTGTTGTTATGAGATATTATCAAGCAATTGTTCCTTTGAGTTTTTTATTTGAACACAGTGGTCCCAGCCGTATGAATTCACTCCGTTATCCTAAACTCTGAAGTCCATTTCAGTTTTTAATTGAATTCTCACTTCTTCTAAGAAAAACCCCAGCCAAACCCTAAGGACGTAATCGGCCAATGACTTTAGAAATTCGCGCTTTTGCACTGTTTGGACTGTTTCCCGATTTGAACTGTTTACTATAAGAAAACCCCAGCCAAACCTGCTCTATAATCTGATTTGGACTGTTTTCTTTCCTCTTTCTATCAATATATTGAATACACCCAACTCTCTTGTGTTCATATAGGTTTGTTGCGTAGAAAGAAAAGAGTTGTATACAGTATACGATAGGTGTGTGTCAACGAACTAGGGTTTAGGGTTGAAGTGTTAAATTGTTAATAATTAAGCAACGTTATTGAATAAAATATAATTAAAAAGATCTTAAGCACCAGCAAAGTATCTGGTTAATCGTAAGGACGCATATTGTTTTTGATTTGATGACTCAAATCCTCAATTTATCTGTCATCAGTAGCTAATTAAGTATAAAAAACTAATAAAGATTCGGATTGTCAATTAGCTAAGACGGGTGTAAGTGCAACTTCCTCTTTGGCACATAAGATCAAATTTTGAACATAAAATTTAAATTTTGACAGCTTATGTGGCACTTTGACATCTTTTAAAGTTTCGTTCTCCAACCGATATGTCAACTTAAATTATTATTTTATTATTTTATAAAATAAATTATTAAACTAATTAAAATTTAATAAAGGACATTTAAAGTTTAGTCAGTAATCTGTTCACCCTCCTTTATTGAAATGAAGAAAAAAGTATGATAATTGCATCGGTCAACTTAACATTAATTATAATAAGTGATTAAACTAATTAAAAAATAATAAAATAAATTTAATAATTAATAAATAAAAAAAAAGCGTTTGAAGTTGCTGTCAAATTTGACAGCAATCTCTTTTGTTGCCAATCCATGTCATTACCACATATGATTTGACACTTCGGTTGGAGAATATTAGTATGGTCTTTTTTTTTACTATTATAGCTTATGTGTACATTTTGGCATCTCCTTTAGAGATGCTCTAAGGCCAACAACTAAATTAAGTATACAACTAGCCAAATTTGGCATAAAGGAAATTTATTGTGTAATATTTTCATTGGAGAGGAGAGTATTAAACATAATCTTTCTTAGTTGAGGAAGTTACTACAATGAAGAGTCTCTATAGCGAAAACTAACAACACTAGCTCACTAACAAACTTAAACCAACACTATAAACTGTTTATAAGTGGCACAATCTGGGCCATACAATTATCCTAACATGTCCACGCAAACTCATGTTTGGATGAACCAGTATGAGGTTTGAGCAATGAGTATGGAACAAAGGAGCAGTTAGTCCTTTAGTGAGAATGTTTGCAAATTGTTCTCCGGAAGGAACAAAGGAAAATAAAGCTTCAAGGACTTTCTGTCATCTCATGTTTTTCGAACAATGTTATATAATGTTGGCACGGAAAAATTAACATTAAACTGTGAGTGACAAAGAATCTATGAAGATTCATACTTTAAGAGTTTCCTTAGCATTTCTCTAGTGACTGTATATAGAAGTTTGCTTGTATTTATTTTTGGTCAAGAACCAGTATGAGGTTGAATACATGATTGACCAAAACAAATGTGTTCTATAAAAATAACCCCAAATTTGACGACAAAATCGATAAAATTGTCGATAGGGGTAAATTGACACATTATAATATATTAGGTGGTTCAAAATAAAATTGAAATTGTAGTGGCAAATCAGAGCATGAGCATTGATAAAATTTTAACATATTTTTCATTAGCCACACTAACAGATTTTTCTTGAGTACTTAGAGGCACAAAGAGTAATACTTTTTTTTTTTTTTTTTTTCCGTTGAATTTGATCTATTGACTTAAACTGAATGACCGAGAATTGTAAAATCAAATTCAACAATCAAATTTCAAAAATCTACATTTAAGTTGTATTTCTGAGTTAGACCGTTAGATCATTTAACGTAACAAAATCTATCTAATGACTTTTATTGAAATGTATAACTTAAATATGCACTTTTGATTTGCACCAAAGAGAATTCTTGAGCGTAAATACCGAAGATAAAATTGCACTCTAATCCTAACCTGGTTCGAGCAACTGGTTCTAGCCCAAAATATCTCAGCTTACAAGCCCACAAGAACAAAAGACCCGACCCAACCCGCCCAGTCATATTAAATCACATGAATAAATAAATAAATAGAAAACTGACACCAAAGAGGAAAAACCGATCACTCACCTCCCTCCTTCGACGGACCACCGTCGTCTCTGCGATTGCGCCGACGACCCATGGACGAGATGACGAAGAAAGAGGCGGCCACCGCGTGGGGCTGGCTGCTGGAAGCACTGGCGGGATTCAAAGAGGTTGGGTTGCCGCTTTTGCACGATTTGATCGAAATGGCTCCCGATTTACCCGATGATTTGGAGAGGAAAGTGAGCGAAAGGGTCGCTCTGAGAACTTTGGAGGACTTGTTTCCTCCTCGCAATGATGTTCTTGCTCTTCTCCCCTCGGCTTCGGCTTCTTCTTCAACCTCACCTTCGAAATTCAGCTTCGATTTTTCGGAACGATGCGAAGATGTTCTGCAGCGCATTATCAATGAGGTATGATTTGAAAACCCAAATTTTTTTTTTGTGTAATTAGTTCAAATTTTTTCTGGGTTTTTTGTATGTTTAGATATTAAGTGTAAAGTTGGATTTTTTTTTTTTAGTTGTTAGAATTTGTATGAGGATTGTTGGCATTCTGGGGGTTTTGTATGTTTAATTGTTGAGTGTGAAGTTGGAATCTGTGTTTTTGTGTAGACGCCGGAATGCGATGTGAAAACGGACGGGCCGGGGTTGTTGAAATGGGATGTTCAGGCTTTTATTTTGCACAAACGGGCTTCTATGCCGAAATGTGTTTTGGGGCAGATCAAAGATTCGATTCTTGATGGTACGCATCCGTATGCTGATTTCTTGATACGAAAGAGCGGATTAGCATCAAATATGGACGGTTGTAATGATGGAGTTTCTGTGAGTGGTAGTAATAGGAGGTTTAAGGGGAGCTGCTCTAATGCTCGAAACACGAGAGTAGAAGGGAATGATGCAAATGTGTTGCCTTCAAAGAGGGTCAGGATTTCTTCAGATGGAAATGTGGCTGGTGGGAACTGTGTTAGGGTAAATGATTCTGATGATTCACTTAGAATTGCCATGAAGATGAATCGGGTGCAAAACACAAGAGTTGAAGGAAATGAAGCAAATGTACTGCCTTCGAAGAGGGACAGAGTTGCCCCGGATATTGGAAACCTGGTGGATGAAAACCATGTTACCGTGAATGATTCTGACAATCCACTTAGAAATGCCAAGAAGATGAAGGGGGGTGCCTCTTCTGTTTCGCAGTGTGTAGAACACAACCCAGTTTCTTTACCTCAAAGAGAGCAGTTGGAAGATTTGTCTGAAAGAGATGTTTCAGTTATTGAGGGTGAAAGGTGTGTTTTGGGCCCGAATAGTTGTGGACTGAATAGGGAGGACATAATCCCTACGAGTCAGTTGGAAAGTCCTTGTGCTGCTGAAGGCAGAGATGATGTTGAACATTGTCTTGAAGCAACAACATCGGGTGTTGTTCATCCAGTTGAAACCCAGCATACAGTTTGTGCCAAAGACTCTGATTGTAATAGGGAGCATGGTTCTCAGGTTAAAGTAGTGCATGCTGTGTCTGCAGATGGATCCCCACGGAAGACAATTGCTGATGGAGCCACAGAGATTATAGATATTCATTCCGAGTCAAGGGATAGTGATGAGCATAATAATGGGGAGATTGATGTCACCACAAAGAAGCATGGTTTTTTGACCCCTCAATGCACATTAAATCGTGCTTACTCAGAGACAACTGATTGGATGGAGGAAAATATTTGTGTGAAGTGTAATGAAGGTGCTCAGCTGTTGATATGTACTATCATTGATTGCCCTTTGGCATATCATGAAAAATGTCTTGGTTCCGAATTCATTTGTTATGAGAAGGGTAACTTCATCTGCCCCTTATGCTCGCACTCGCTTGCTCTTAAGAAGTACCTAGAATCTAAGAAAGAAACTTCTCGCTTAAAGAAAAATCTAGATACCTTTATGTGTTCTGTTTTGGAACAGCAGCCAGTGGAATTTCTAGGAAGGAATTCTAATGACGATCTTCTTGAAAAAAGACTTCGAAATGGGAATTTGGGGGAGAAGCATGTGTAGATGGAGTCGATGACCTTCAATTTCAGAATATGGTGGTAACCAAGTACCATCTCCTATATATATTGACGTCAATAGGTTTAGAGACAATGGGAAGCAGGAACTGCATTGTGTACAAATACTATCGGATGGTAATCCTCCTCAAGAGGCCACAAAACTTTTCTCTGCCTTAACTTTGGAGTTGCCAGGCATGTGCAAGGGCGTATTCTTCAAATTCGTAAATGGGAGAAATTATAGTTTGTGAACTTGAAATTGATTCAGGGCGTACTCCTTAAGATGACTATGAAGCTCTACTATTTCCTATTGCGCCAAAGGAGAAAAAGCCCGTGTACATACCTGGCAACTCCTCAGCCAAGGCGAAGAAAGGTTGCGTTGCATGCTGAGGAGGAAGCGTCTCTCAAGATCAGGTAGCTTATTTCGTAGAAATCATTACGGAATGTCAGCCATATGTAATCTTTTGGTAGCTGGGATGACTGTCTTAGTAAAAACCAGCTGTGTGTATATACAGTTCTTGATGATATTTGATAAATTTTTGGGGACTTTTTCTTTTTCCTTCTTTCTTTTCTTCCAGTTATTCATTCTTTAATTCATATATTCTTATAAAGAACTCTCTCTGCTGCTGTCTGAGTCTTTGGTCGAAGCCATTGAAAGCGACCGTGGGTAAAAGAGACCATTCTAATCGTTTTGCACGGGTACCTGCGAAACCCTTTTCCTGCCCTGATCTCTTGTGCAGCAGCCAAACTAGCTCCGTGTCAACGAAAACGGATATTAGTCCTGCTTCCTAGAGAATCGGGTTCTGTTTCGGTTTCTGCTGAACTTGCCCTTTCGTCTTCTCTGAAAGTCGGTTTCATATCGTATTAGTATGCATGAGCCTCTTCCTATGAGTAAGATGGACTTTCTCTATCCAAGAACGAACAGGGGAAACAGCATTAATGTTTTCCTTCTTCAATCATTGTTGCCCCAAACCAAGGAGGTTGCTTGCTCATACCAACTTGGTGACATTTGCACCCTAACGTCCAAGTTAAACGTTAATTAAAACAACTTGGAACGAAGGTTAAAATACTTTATGTCTGGTAACGTTTTAAGATTTAACGGTTAGAAACTTCGGAGCATACTAAAAAAAATCTTCAACTTGCGATTGCAAATTTGGACGTACGAATGCTCCAACTGGTGGAAGAGTGGCCATGAAATATCAACTCTTTAAGAGATCAAAGGTGCTGAGCAAGTCCTAATATATGCAGTTTAGCCACGCCTTTCTTCTTGTGTTTTTGTGTCATTGGTTTGTCCGTTGGAGTCATGGTCAGTTTATACTGCAAGACCTTCTTCCTGTTCACCTTACAAACCACTTTAAACTCTTCCTCCTCGTCACCGCTATTGCCGCCAGCCTCAATATCACAGCTTCTGCCGCAACCACCCTCACCGCCGCTTCTCCCTTTGCCGGACAACGTTACATCTGATACTTAGGTACTTTTGATGCACAAGATGGATGATGATGGTGGGTTGTTTTGGAGGGCATCGTTTGTTCCAAGGATTGGAGAGTTTCTATATAACCATGTGCCTAGAGTTGCCTACATGTTCTTGACAAGGGGGGCCCATAACTTTGGCCCCATTATAGGAAATGTTCTTCAATGGCCATGAAGGACTTTACAAGATATATTTCCACCCTCATCCTTCATATGTTGATTCATGGCCTCCAAATTCTGTTTTCTATGGAAGGAGAATTCCAAGCAACTAGTTTTGAACCTTTTGTTGATAAAAATGGTCAACTCAATTCATGTAATTTGTCACCTGTATATAAATTACGGCTGTTGTTATTTGTATCACATTTACTGATTACATTGTTGATCACTTCTCTAATACAGGCGGTTGAATGGGGAAGACCTACAATGATCGATGGTGAGAGACAACTACTAGCAAGTGCCCTCCTAGACTTCACTAACGAGAGATTTGTGTTACTGTCTGAGTCTTGTATACCATTGTTCAACTTCACCACAATATACAGCTACCTCATGAATGCCAGTGAAAGCAATATGGGTTCATACGAGGAACCGTGGAAGGTGAGTCGGGGCAGTACAATCTGAAAATGTGGCCTGAAATCAACATATCGGATTGGCGCGAAGGCTCCCAGTGGTTCGAGATCAATCAGAAGCTGGCAATTGAAATGTACCAGATAACAAGTACTACCCCATATTGAAAGAGCATTGCAGCCCTCCTTGTTACATGGATGAGCATTACATCCCAACCCTAGTAAACATTCTTGGCCCTGAAGAAAACTCGAATCGAAGCGTTACTTGGGTCGATTGGTCCAAAAGTGGACCTCACCCTGGAAGATTTGGGAGGAATGATGTTTCAGAAAAAAGTTTGAATCAAATAAAATTTGGTTCTAATTGCAGCTTGTTTTATGTGCTTTTTATTCCCTAGGAAGTTTATGGGAGGGGTGTGATATCCACATCATCTTTTTTACTTCTCACACATAGTTTTAATTTTTGGCCGTCAAATTCGATGAATTAAAAAAGATCAAAGGTCAGAAATTAACAAGGGGCGTGTGAGAAGTAAAAATGAGTGTGTGAATAACACACCCCTTATGGGAGACGCTCTGCGACATCTCTAGCAAATTGCACCCTTGTTGTTAAGGCCACTTTCATAATGCTTTTTAGACAAAATAGTTCATGAAATTGACATAACTCCTCATTTTGGTCCTGAGATTTGATATCAATAGAAGTGGTCTCTGAGTTTGTCTACCATCAATCATTTTGGTCCATTAAATAAAAATAAAATAACAAAAATACCCTCAATTTTTGTAAATCGTTTTGGCCCATTATTATTAAATTGAGGGAATTTTGTCATTTGTGTTCTTATTTAAAATAATTTTGCACAGAATGACCAAAATGATTAATGGTGTACAAACTCAGAGATCACTTCTATTGATTTCAAATTTCAGGGACCAAACTCAGGAGTTATATCAAAATCAAGGACCATTTTAGCTAAAAAGCCGTTTCATAATTATAATGTGTTTGTTTTGTGTATCCAAATAACATTACTCAATTTATATTACTTTTGTACAAATTTGATAAATTAATATGTATTTATGTATCTTACATAATATTAAAAAAAATTAAAATGAGCGTTTTTATTTTAAAGGTTAACGAATGAGCATTGAAAATGAGAATGTGAAAGTAAAAGAGTCTCACATCCGTGAAATGAGTAACTTTGTAAGGGATGTATAAGAGGTTGAGTTACTTACTATATTGCCAATTAATTTTATGGTGAAACTTCAACTCTTTTCATATTATTTGAGTAGGTTAGCCCACGCTTAAAGTTCAAAATGTCACACGTGCACCATGTCAAAGCTAGCCCACTCTTATATACATGTTGTTACAAGTTTACAACCTATTTTGAGTGCGAAAATAATTGAATGGTTCAATGAATTCCACCCCAATAATATATGGATGTTGCAGTATAAAATGTTTTTTTTTTAATTTTTTTTTAACAAATGATATTATATATCTACACTAAAGAGGTGAGGAGGGGTTAACCATCAAATTGGACCAGTCATAATAATGTGATTCAAATTCTCATTTAGCGATAATCGAACTTAAAACCTCTCTTATAAGTGTAGAAAAATATCACTAGACTGTAGTATTAAATAGCATTGACCCTTGTAATATTTAGATGTATAGAAGTGATTATTCTTCGACAGAGAAACACAAGTGATTATTCTTCGACAGAGAAACACTTTAGAGTTTAGAGTTGTCATTGCATATTTGTATAAGTCATGTGAGGAGAGAAATTAATAATACAGCAGCGTATCAAGCTATACATGTACCGTTACCCCTTGTTTTTTGGTAATCTGATTAGTAGAAGGACAAACATGGGGCAAAAAGTTCAAGCATAAAAAGGAAATTGCAGGCGTTTTGTGACTAAGAAGCCATTTGCAAAATTCGTTGTTCTTGGACCCTATATTTTATTTGGCTTCATCACTTTCTATTTTGTTATAATAATCTAAATATAATATTGGAGAGGGCAAGTATAGAGAGATTTTTCAGTTTGATTGGAACATGGAGTGGTACATCATGTGTCACTATACAAATGGTGGGATATGTGTGTTAAAAAGTTAATAACTTAAATATAAAAAAATTTCACCACTTATATAAAAACACGTGGTGTACCACTCGTATTCGGTCATAATGAAAATTTTCTCCAAGTATCATTCTTAATTTTTTAATCATTCGTTTCAACAGTAAAAGATACAAATTTATTAAATAATTGAGCGTATATTTGGAAAACAGTTCTTTCCCATCATAGATTATAATAGGGTAATGCTATCCACATACTCATTTTTACTTTTCACATACTACTCTTAATTTTTGGCCTTAGGATCGAATGAATTGAAGAAGATTTATGAACTAAATTTAACAAAGTTGTATGAGAGATAAAAAATAGTGTATGAATAACACTATACTTATAATATATATGGTAATTTGCCACCAAAAATCTTCCTTGTTTAATCAGATTTATATCCTAATTAAGACTTAATTTCTTACACTATTCAAGGAATCCATATTTCCCATACAATCCCCCTCTTTTACATACGTTGTCTTCCCCACGACCAACTATACAACTTCATTATTTTTAGCCCGACTCATTGTTCTTAAGGAAAAATGAAACCCAACTCATGTTAATTTCCTCGGTTTATACCGTCTTTTATGTAAACCTTCTGAGAAATTTTTCTATATACTTAGAACACTAAAACCCACTTTCTATGTACTTAGGAATTAAGATTTATTGCTAATTAATGATGACGGTCCTTGTTAATCTTACTTGTAATTCCATTTTTAGGTTAATTTAATGCTCTATGACCTTTCATGTTAACAAAGAAAAAAATAAAAAACTAGTGTGACGAGATCAATTTAAGGAGAAATTTTTAGTTGTGACGGGAATACGAATAATATATCATATGTTTTTATGTAAGTGGGAGAAAATTTAAAATTTTAAGTTATTAACCTTTTAACACACATATCTCATTATTTATATAGGGAAACATGGTGTACCACATCATATGACGATCACACTGAAAATCTCTCCAATTTAAGAATCATTTAAGAGAGAGAGAGAGAGAGAGAGAGAGAGAGAGAGAGAGAGAGAGAGAGAGAGAGAGAGAGAGAGAGAGAGACCAGCCCCAATAGTTCTTTGAAGCTTGCAAATTAGATTTAAATGCCTCCTCCTCCTCTCTTTCTCCCTCTTTAAGGTTACCACATTTTTCGTTTGTATAATTTCAAAAACCAATCAATCAAAACACTTATCATTTTCCAAAACTCTCTCCCAAAAAAATGAAGACTACGCAGCAGCAACACCACCCACCACCTTCCTTTCCAAAGCACTTCTTCAATGCCCAAATCCACCTCCATAAAATCATCTCAAATTTTCTAATCTTTGCTTTCGGTGTAGCCCTAGGCGCTTCCCTCAACATCTACCTCAAAGATTTTCCCTTCCAACTTTATTCAACACAAAACAAATACTCTCATTTGTCAACAAATAATCCACCATCTTCTTCTCCACCACCACAATCTCTCAACATCCCAACAAATCAAACAAAAGCCAAAACCTCGGCTGCCAGCCCGGCACCACCAATAGGGTTGAAAGAATACACAAAGTCGCCGAATATCTTGCATGAAATGGACGACGATGAGCTGCTGTGGAGAGCTTCGTTGGTGCCGCGGCGGCGGGGTTTGCCGTTTAAACGGACTCCGAAAGTTGCATTCATGTTTTTGACGAGAGGGCGGCTGGCATTGGCTCCTCTTTGGGAAATGTTCTTCAAAGGGCATGAAGGGTTGTACTCCATATATGTTCATGCCAATCCAGGTTTCAATGACACCATGCCTGAAAACTCGGTTTTTTATGGCAGGAGGGTCCCGAGTAAGGTCAGTTTATCATATTACAATCCTAATTTCTCTTGATTAATTTTGATCAAGTTACAAGTGTTTTTATCTAATTTACAGAAAAAAGTGGAAAGATATGTGATTAACTTGTAGTAGTTCTAAGCAATGCTGACTTTGCGTGAATACATATATAGCAAATTGAATTACGCCACACCAATATTTAGAACTTTACTTTGGATTCGTTAAAAAATATAATTTAAATGATGTAAACTTTCAAAGCCAACGTCTGGATGTTCTGGTTAACTGATGGTAGGCAGTCAATGCGTTATGCTAGCTTCATTAATTTGTGTGTACGCAATATGTTCTTTTTTTTTTTTTGTTACAATGATATTCTACCTTGAAGCGGAATTGTTTGAGTTAAGTCGTACAATGAATTATTTATAATTAGGTCTATATTTGAAATCTCTTGTTTATAAGCTACATGTGAAGCATAAAAAGTCATTAGACAGGAGTACTACACAATATTGCTTTAATTCAGATATTCGAATTTTCTCCGTAATCAAAGTTGTACAAGAAAGTAGTTGTTTTTTTCTTTCTTTTTCCTATTTCAGTGAAGTTTTGCAAAACTATTTTAATTTTCTAAACTTTTATATTTATATTTTACAGTAAATTCTAATTAATTAATTCTTTTCATATTAATTAGTTAGCCATTTTTAGACACCACCTTTGGGAGAACTTGTAAACTCGAATTGACTTTACTTGAGATTTTGAGGCCATTATCTGTATATGGAAAAGCCATCAGCCTTGCCTCATAACACGCCTCATACAGTGGAGAACTTCATGCCCATGTTTCCTTTTCAATTCTATCTTGTTGGTCTGTAGTGTTGTTACATTACTTAAATATTCATTCTGCATAACAAGTCTTTGGAAGACCAAATCATCATTTGTTTATGAGCCTACGTATATGTGTGATTCTGCATTCTGGCAGGTTTGTCCATAAAAAGCAAGCTTCTCTTAATTACTCAACCTTTTCTTCAGAAGTTACTTATATTTTTTTTAAGGAACTGAGTTATAATATTGATAGTTGGCATTCTTTTCCATACATTATGTTTATGGAATGAGATGTATAATACCTAAGTTCCATAATATATAAATTTCAAAACTTAATTCACTTTATAATATATAGTATGGAGTCTAAGCAGATCTTTTCATTCTTATAATAATTGGCATTACTGTTACATGTGTTGATAAAAAAATTAGACATAAGAACATGGGTAAACAAATGAGTTTTGAAGTCGTGGAGGCATGAACAAATAACAAATGAGTTTTGGGAAATTATTTGGTGGGTGATTTATTTTTTTTGGTCAAAATAATCCTTACACATGAGTACTTTATATGTACCAAAATGTCACACACCGCATATTTTTCCAAAGTCTGTTAATTTACATTTTAACTTCCCTTAATTAATTTTCTTCTAATTTTTACATTTCATAAAAATATTAATAAATTTGGCATATGGATTGAGTGGTGGACTCAATTTTGTTGCATATGCATTGCTTGGATTCTACTCTTTTTGTAACTCCCTAGAAGACCTTAATTTCCAAATTCCTTTCGTATTGTTTGTCTCTTTCTCATGCATGCTCATCGTATCAAAGTGAAGAAAGAAAGCAAAAGTGGCCATTAGTTTCTTTCTTTATGTAGTTAGCAAGTAACAAAAAGTAAGTATATAGCAAAGTGGAACATATCAAATTCCAGAAAGAGCCAACTTAGCTAGGGTAGCCAGTCCCTCTTAACAAACGTAACATATTAGCATAACATGTCATATTTTTTTCCCAATATCGAATGTCGAACATATTAGGTTATGACCATGCTTTCAATTTGTATTAGCGACTTTCTAGTGTTGAACGTCAAACATGTTAAGTATCAGACTGTCAATTTCTATCAATTATGTACATAAGAATTTAATAATGTAGCACGACAAATTGTAACAAAGAACATTTTGTTTAGTGTAATAATGATCGACTACTAACTCCAATTGTTAATGCGTGCAGAATGTGACATGGGGTGAGCCTAACATGGTGAAAGCAGAGCGTCGCCTATTAGCCAATGCTTTGCTTGACTTCTCCAACCAACGTTTCGTGCTCCTCTCAGAGTCATGCATACCACTCTTTAACTTCAACGTAGTCTACAGTTATCTCATGGACTCAAACCAAACATTCGTGGAGGCCTACGACCTTCCTGGCCCGGTCGGCCGCGAACGGTATAGGCACAAAATGAGACCTCAAATCACTCTCGACCAGTGGCGGAAGGGCTCACAGTGGTTCGAAGTGGACCGTGAGATCGCAACCGAGGTGGTTTCCGATGAAAAGTACTTCCCTGTGTTCACAAAGTATTGCACCCCCTCATGCTACTCCGATGAGCACTACTTGCCCACATATGTAAGCATCAAGTTTTGGAAGAAGAATTCTAACAGGACGTTGACTTGGGTTGACTGGTCCAAGGGTGGGCCCCATCCATCTAAGTTTATGAGAACAGATGTAACGATTGATTTCTTGAAGAAGCTGAGACATGGAAGCAAGTGTGAGTACAATGGGAAGCGAACCAATATTTGCTATTTGTTTGCAAGGAAGTTCTTGCCAAACTCTTTGGATAGGCTGCTGAGGTTTGCTCCAAAGATCATGAAATTCAATTGATTTTTAGGGTTTAGATGTTTTTTTTTCTTTTCTCATCATTCATTTATTAGTAAACTAAAAAGGTTTATGGATGTTTTTGTCATTAGTTTTGGAGTTCTTTTTGCGGGTTTTGTTTTCTTTATTTGTTGGGATAATTGGAAGTGTATAAGTTAATTTTTCAAGATAGTTGTGATAGTGTGATATTTGTGACATCCGTTTTTTTGTTTTCTATACCGTAAACTACTTAATAGCCTGATTTAAACATATATCGCACAACTCTCCAAATAAAGAGAAACTTACTGATACTCTTCAGGATATGACTTTTTAAGGCAATGATAAAATGATGTGTTAAAATCAATCTTGTAAAATTGAGTAATTGAAGGCCTAGATGAAGCGTTAAAAGTTAATAAGCCCTTAATAACAGTTTCTAATAGAGTAGGGTAGGAACAACGTTATCAATTTAGCATTATCCACGAATATAGTCGAGGACATATTTACCAAGCCCTCCTCGCTTGTGGCTCAACGCGGATTCTGTTCAAAACTTGACAGACCCTGACAGGCCCAGTCTGCACGTGAAATACGAGTTGGGTTGCTTAAGCTGGCAAATTACAAAAATAAGTAGATGAAGCCCAAATCATGTGGTGAAGATTCTACATAATTATGAAAGGCTACTGAATAATGTAAATATTCAATCGTAAAGAAAAGAGAAAAAGTATTGTATATTCAGTCAAACTAAGTACCTTTTTCCTTTCTTTTTTTTATCAGAGTCAAACGCAGTGCTTATGGTGAGGAATTAGCTTGGTTCTTTCAGCAAACTTTCCTCCGACATTTCGTGTTGAGATATTCTTGGCTTGTTGTATGTAAGAATTCATGTTCCACGACAGACAAATCAGAGTTTAAAGCTTGTGTGAGATCATACAAGTCTAATATGTACACAATACATATTGAGTGATGTGAGAGCAGATGGATTATAAAGAAATTTGATGTTCTATTATAAAACCAATTAGGTTTTTTTTTTCATCAATATGAGAATCTTTTACCTTCACATCCTCACATGCACCCTTAAGTGTGATGAATTTTCAAACCAAACACGTGGACGGCACGAATTGGGTGATATAGAGCATGTGTGGCTGTTCGGCTTCATACATGGGCTAACTTGCTCTAATGCCTTGAAGAAAACTGAAGTTCCATGAGAAAACTAATTGGCAATATGAGGAGTTACCCAACATCTTATCAGACATTGCAAGGTTTTTTCTTTCACCAATGTGTGATTTGTTTACCTTCACATCCTCACATACTGTTGGGCTCAACACATGTGATCACGTACTATGATAGCATAAGAGAAGTTATAGTTCCACTATAAAATTAATTGACAATATAAAAATTAACTTATTTAATTGTTTTGTTCAACAAACTTAATTTATTATAGGTGCATAAAAAATCACTTAATTCCCTGATGTAGATTCACTCTCAACATCCAAAAGCTCTGAAACTTTGGTCACCTAACTAAGCAGAGATAAAGCTCCCTCTAACTGGCAAGGGAGCAATACGTGTCTCTTTCCTTTATTGTGCTTGTAGTTATAAGTTTATGGTATAGTCGTTAATTAATCAAATCATTACAATTTAGAGGCCCTACATAGAAATGAATTAGAACCTTCTGAGAAATGTAGTTATTGACCACAAGTAACATTGATGTACTTGTAGTACACGGTATCTGGGACCCGAATATTTCCACATATAAGTTATTTTTAAATTTGTGCCGTGATATAGACATATATGTTATCGCATAAATGCAATGTTAATTTGATATATATTGTAAGTCAATTTTTTGAGAACTGAAGTTTTTGAGGTTTGGTAATTGTTTGATATGGTGCCAAAGTTCTAGTGATCATGTTCATTTGTCTCTTTATTTGCTAAATGACCTTACACGTGCACGTAAATGAGCAGCGTTTAAACTAGTTTGATATCGATTTACATTGTTGATTAATTCTCTAACAACCTAATTAAAATTTCCAATCGTAGAGATTTTCTAACACTTAAATCTGATGGTTGATATGGTTTGACGGTGAACCCTTCCATCACGATGCATGCATCTTAACCGTGAGACTTTGTGATGAGTAGGACCAGATAAAGAAGACCAATACCAAATAACGACAGACAGAAGGGGTTGGTTTTAATATGAAGCAAATTATAGAAGTTGACGTCAAAGTCGATCGTCATGCGTGGCTAAACCTAGGTCACCTTGTTTCTCTCCTACCTAGCTGCTTCCCTTTGCCATTCCACGAAACTTCATTTTTTTATATTATTTAATTTAGTTTACTAACCCATCAATTGTTCCTCATTCTTTATGTATATATTTACCTTGTATATATATAAAGCTAGCCATGGCTGCATGACAATCCCTAAACCCTCAATACTAATCATCTTCGTCAATCACCCTCAATACTAATCATCTTCATCAATCACTCTGTCTCTCTCTCTTTCGGTGTAATTCTTTGGAGTTATATATTTTGGAGAAATGGCCGCCAAAAGGTTTTTTAATGATGCAGAATCCGACCAAGATCAGCCAGATGACAACCGGAAAAGACCTAGGCCTTCTTTTGCTTCGTAGGTCCCCAAACCTTAATTATCAACTCTATATATACATGCAAATACTTTGCTTTCTTCTTTCGTTGTTATATTCTTTATCTTTTATTTTATGCAAATCTAGAAATGGAATAAAATGTTTTCTGATCATAAAGATTTTTGAACTGCTTTTGATTCTTGACAGTGTAATCGGGGAAGTGGTTTTGGTGAACTCCATGCAAAACCTTTTCGCATCCCTAGAGCCTTTGCTTAGAAGAGTGGTACGTAAACCCTAGCTATATATACATATTTTCTCTTGCAAATCCTGCTTAATGATATATTATGTAGTTTTATATTACCGTATTGTCAATCAGTTTTATAGTGAAACATCAATTTTCTTTAATTATATTAACATTTTCTTAATTAAAACAATCTATAATTAAATTGAATTTTTCAGGTCAGTGAAGAGGTGGACCATGTTCTAAGACGGTGCTCATCACTGCGCTCATTGACAAGGCAACCTTCACTGAGAATCAAAACCTTAGAACAATCCAGCTTACAACTTGTCTTCGCTAAGAGCCTCTCACTCCCAATCTTCACAGCAAGCAAGATATCCGATGAAGACAACAACCCAATTAAAATCTTGGTCGTGGACAAAAGTAGTGGAGCTAATCAAATGGTGCCAATTAATCTTCCCAATCCAATCAAAGTCGAAATCATTGTTCTCGATGGGGACTTCCCCACCGGAGACCGTGCCAATTGGACCAGCGAAGAATTTGATAACAACGTCTTGAGGGAGAGAACTGGCAAGAGGCCATTGCTCACGGGCGAAGTAAACGTGACGGCGAGAGAAGGGTTTGCTACTGTTGGGGAGATCGAGTTTACAGATAATTCGAGCTGGATTAGGAGCAGAAAGTTTAGGCTTGGAGCAAGAGTGGCTCCAGGCACAGGCTATCAAGGTGCAAGGATCCGTGAGGCCATGACCGATGCTTTCGTTGTTAAAGATCATCGCGGAGAATGTAAGTATTATATGCACGATCTTCGTACTTTCTTTCTTCTCATAAACCGCTAGAACTTTTTCATGATCATTACCAAATCATTGTTACTACTTATTATTAACTAATATTGTTATTGTGAACCGATCTTTTTGTAAAACAAATTCATAGTTTCTACCCTTTTACATACATGAATATGTATGTCACATAAGTTTTTTAGAAGAGAAAAATTGTTGCGTCACCGCATTTATTGTTTCACCTAATCACCTAAAGAGTATTGTAGACTTAAATGAACATCGATTCCAAGGCTTATTCTTTCATTTTATAGAGGTGCTCATCTTTAAGTGGAGTCAACCAATACAAGCACAAAGCAATAACATTCGCTTGTTACATACTTTGATCATCTTATAAATATTTTGCTTTTTCTCAAGGATTTGCGAGGAAAGATCATGTTCATACCTAGCGATGATACCATTAGTTTTAGAAATATTTGATCATCTTATAAATATTTTGTTTTTTCTCAAGTAAATATTTGAGTCTGAATTTGGTATATTCATTAGTTTTAGAAGAAGTGATCGTGTTCATGATCAGCCTATGGCTCGAATTAAATTAATTTTTTTTTTGTCCAATTTGGTTTTAAAAAATACTTGTCTGGCCTGCATGACTCTGGGTCAGCGGATTTGAGTGTCTTCTGGTCAATGGTATTGGAAGTGAACCAATCATGAATGTTCAAGTCAAGTCAATGTTCATGCATGTTAAACGAATAATAGAGATTTACTTTGATACTTAATTTGTCTTTTTACTAATGTTTATAATTGTTGAAATGCAAAATGAAGCAAAAAATCCAGTTATGAAATAGAAGTTGAGTCAATTTTGTACGTTTTAAGTTAGAGGAAATTTTTTTTAAGTGTCACAATCACATTATCGCATAGTATTATCAATTCTCCCATGTCAACATATAACTAAGTAAGTTTTGATGTGAAGTGTACAAGAAGCATCACCCACCAATGTTGGAAGATGAAGTTTGGCGCCTGGAGAAGATTGGGAAGGATGGAGCTTTTCACAAGAAGCTAGCCTCAGAGAACATTCACACAGTACAAGACTTCTTGAAGTTGTTTGTTGTTGACCGGTCAAAGCTAAGAAGGGTACATATAAATACTTTCATACATACAATTATTTATAAACTTAATGCTTATGCTAAATAACTGGCTAATTAATATCAATTTATTCCAAATGCTGTTTTTAAACCAGATTTTAGGAGTTGGAATGTCAGAAAAAATGTGGGAAGTGACAGTAAAGCACGCCAGAACCTGTGTGATGGGTAACAAAATGTTCATATTACGCGGTTCTCATTTCTTGATTTTCCTAAATCCTATATGTCAAGTATTGAGGGCTGTGGTTAATGGCCAAAATTTCCCCATTCGAGACCTCAGCAATATCAATAGGGTATGAACTAATTCATTTAATCAATCAATTGCTATTGTGCTTTTTAAAAAATATTAGTATTAAACCTAACTTGTGTTCTTCAATTCTCTCTTAAACTTTGCAGACCTACATTGAGAATTTAGCAAGGGAAGCCTATGTAAACTGGAATTCGTTGGAAGTGGTTGATGGAATGTTGAATGAGACTGCTTTATTGACACAAGGTAAAGTAATGTTTTTGAAAACTAAATTCTAATTGAATACACTTTATCTTCGGAAAATCTCTTTGCCCGTAACATACTCTATGGTTGGATAGTTTCAACCGCATTGACCAACTTAAAAAACCACTTACATACGCTTTACGTCAAATTATTCCTTAAAACACTCGCACCATCCTACGAATTGCATTCAACTATACATCAATTAAGGAGCTGATAATATACAATATATATATTCTCTATATTTCATGATACCAATAGGCAATAGCTAACACTATATGTTCAATGTTTAATTAACAGGTGATCATGTAGTGGAGCAATATCCGAACCATCATCCTCATGCAATGGTGAGAGCATTCGATCAACAAAATGGACACCTGGGCGCAGCCGATCATCATCATAAATCTGTCAATGTCGGGTACCAACCAAGCAGCATCGACTTTGAGTGCACTGCTACCACTACTGGTACTAGTGAGAATACTTGGCAGATAAATACACCACCGTATCTATTCAGCCCACTGCTGGAAAGTATCAAGTGTAGCATCTCCGACTCCTCGTCAGATGGCGATCTAACGTCTCAAGGCCTTTGATTAGCTATCTAATGGGAGTTCATGAAGGGTTGACTAATCTATCCGCATTTACTTTACCTTGTTGTGCATGTAAATAGTAAATACTAAATCCCATGCATGTATTTCAATAAAACTAATAATATCATGAAAAGGTTTTGTGTGTCATTAGATTGTGCAGATGTAGCGCATTCATCAACCAAAAAGAAGTGTCTGTAGATTGTGTTGGTTTTCCTTCTTGATCTCACCTCTTCTCTCCAAACAAAAACAGAGGAAAGAAAGACTGCTAAAAACGAATAGGTAATGCCTACCAGTTTTCTTTTGAACAATCATGAATATTTTTGTTTAGAGAAAGTTGAGGTTTTACTATACGTAGCACTACTTATAAGCACGTGTAAAATCCATTATTTTTAAATATAAGATTCATATTCTCAACCCCTCACGTGGGGCGAATTTTCAAGCCTAGAATGCAGTGAATACAAATTGAATGACATGAAGCCGTTGGACTTATTATATGGGATCACCTGCTCTCTGGTACCATAAAAACATTGAAGTTCCACCATAAACTCAATTTGTAATATGGGGAGTAGCTTTACTTATAAGCACATACAAAATTCATTTGCTTCCCGATGTAAAATTCATACCATCAACATTATTCTTTGACTCTCATCCATTTTATTATATTTAAAGGTCCTAAATGTAAAGATGTGCTTGAAATTATTACCCAAAACGAACAACCGACTAGATTAAAATTATGATTCGGGGTTCTATTTCCACTGATCTCCTTTTCTCTCAACAACTAATAATTTAACCAACTAACTCTATCGTTTGTCCCTTTATCCCGTTGAGTTGAGCTATGGACCGTTACTTCCCACTTTTGCAATCACTTTTGGGCTACTCCTTATGTAGTACCCGTTGTGTTTTGGGCTATCTTTTAGCTTTATCGGCCCAAAAAGTAATAATAAGTGAAAAAAAATACAGTTTAACCTTTTAGCAAATTAGGAATTAAATACAGTAAATTTTCTCTAATGAACATCAAAAGTAAAAGTAAAGTTAGACATGAATAAAAGCCATTAGATTCCAATGAAGTTAAATAATTTAATGTTTATGTTCAGATGTGTAATTTAAATGTTTACTTGTGATGTGCATTGAAAAATCTAAAAATAATAACTTTTTAATATAAAAATACTTTAAGAACTATTGGAAAAGAAAGAAAAAAAAAGCCTCGTTATTTTCACCTGTCATATTATAATTGATTCTTCGTGTAAAACTTGTTTAGTGTCTTTTTCTCATTACAAAGTAATGTGAACTCTATGGAAGTTTTACATAGCTCCCACTTCTGAAAAGCTAAAGACATCAACTAGAATTTGTACCCGCGCGTTGCTACGTGGTTAAAAATTATATGAAAAATTATACAACTACAATATTCAAAAACAATGTTCGAGTAAAAAATTGAGTTATGCAACCAATGCAATTTATACACAACCTCATCATCAATGAAACAAGTTTAAATGTCTAAAGAAAATTCTATTTTCTCAAAGTAGAAAGGGGAAAATAATTGTTTACTTAAAAGTTGGAGTAACGATAACTGCATCAATTACATCAATTACAAATGTAATATTGAAGGAATACCTGCCAAAAAAAGCGTACAAAATCTTTTCATAATCTATAGCATCTTCAACGTTTCATAATCTTGATTTTTTTCATGACGACTTGCACGTTCAAAAGTAAGGGGTCCAGAAAACCTTAAAGAAGTTAAAAAAAAAAAAGGTTATGCCCTCCCATATCATATAATGAAACAAACAGAAGAATGAATTCAACAGCAGGATTTAGAGAATTTAATTGAGGATGATTACACCTATAACCTTGATACACAAACAATCTAAGAACTAAGTTAACACCTGCAATCTCAGGAGGTCCTAGTTTACTTTTAAATTCTACCTAGCATGCATACCACATTACACTTCATGTGCGGCCTAAAATAATAAAAAATATCAAAAATTGTGAAAACAAACACTAATTTTTTAGAGATTCAACTGATACAAATTAGAAACACCTCAATTCGCTTGCCTTCATTATTCACTTTATATCTTAATAATAATTACTAAACAGTTTTTAATATTAAACGTTCCGCAATCAAAAGGATTAAACACTTCAATCATTACTAATAGTCATTTCAACCAAATTCATGGTTGCAAGATCCTTACTATAGTATATCTTGACAACAGATTCAATGATCATATTATCCTCGACCTGAAATGATACTAATTTCACAAAATCAAACTGCATGCTGTTTATAAAATGACATCAACCACATATATGCCATCTTTTCTCATTGCAGTATCTATCATATCATGTTTTCCACAATCATTGGTAAAAAATATAAAGCCTAGTGAAGCCAATAAGTAGGGACTGTCACGGCAAAGATGAATTTTCTAAGAAAAATGAAAGGGATATGTCATAAACATGACTTAACGCTTTAGAAGGCAAAGAAATGAGATTAATTGATGGAAAAGAGACCAAGCTTTTAGCTTGAGGACAGTGGTGACATTATCTATGTCACAATAGGTCTTTCCAGTTTTGTCCCAATCATGCATATAAAATCATCTAAATATACAAGACTTTCAGTTTACATGCATCCCAAATTTGGGTTCCAACATCACAATAATTTTGGAATTCAGTTTCCAACATCCCAGAAATAATTAAAGGGAAAAAAAAAAGGAAAAAGAAAAAAAAAAAACAGAGAGAGAGAGTGAGGAATAATGCATACCAAGGAAGAGAAAAAGCTGGAACAGATCAAGGTGGTTGGGGATTGAAATGAATTGGTATCTGGGTCTGTTATTTTTGCTTGAAGTTTTAGTAATTTGTGTGCACCATCCATTTGTATTTATAGTAATTACCTGCACAAATCTCAATCACCTTACAATCTATCACTATTCACATATAGTTCATACAAAAGGGCACATTGTGACCTCTCTTTGACCAGCAACAGTTTTCCAAAGTGAAATCAACTATTACCATTGTTAATTATCAGTCCGTTTGGCCAATCCATTGAATACACGACACCAAAAATTTCACAATTCATTGAATTTACATATAATTGGGAGATGTACAAAAAGAAAGGCATCGGCAGAAATTAACACCATAATAATTCCACTATGAAAAATCTAGAGACCAAAATCCTTGTTAACAAAATTTAATCATATTAAGAGACATACACTTTCGGTTCCAAAACAAATTTTCCTAAGCAAATTAAATGCAGAAGAAACGGGATAAAAGAATTATCCCGAAAATACAGGAAATGGTTCTATTTTTATAGGAAGCAAATCGCAGATAAACAAATTTAAATTAAAACATGGCAATTGAAAACCCCAACAAGGAAAACCAAAAGGCTTTTCGAATTCGATTATTATTATTTTTTTTTTTTTGGAGTTTGACAGTTGTGATTTATAGTTTTTGAAGAGTGAACTGGAGAAATTTCTACTGGATTCGTCTTTTTCAGCAGGAAAGTGAGAGAGAGAAGTCGAGATCAGAGAGCGAGAGAAGGCAAGCTTTGGCAACATAAGGGTTTGTGGGAGAGATCGAAATGGATGGAAGGCTTCTTCAGTAGAGAAGGAAAGCATGTGAAAGAGTGAGAGATGAGAGAAGACTGCAAAGTGAAGGAGAGTCAGAGGAAAAGTCGAGAAGGAGTCCAAACAGAGCCCTTCGACGATGATCGGAAAAATGGGGAATGACAAAGAGAAGCTGAAGCGATGATCAACACGTGGAGAGCATTCGGGCGGAAAAAAAATCAAACAACATCGCTACATGAAAACTATTCACTGAAAATCATTAAGAAGGAATAAGTGTAATATTGTTAGGGTAATGCTTAAAAAATCAAAATTTTAAATTAAATTTTATAAATTTAAAACTGTAGATGTTAATAATCAGATTATTTTCATTGATTAACATGCTTATTTTTTAAGAAAAAATAATAAAAATATTTTTAAAACTTTAAATTTTAACAAAAAAATCATCCTATACCTTTATTTAATAATAAAAACAAAAAAAACCTAACTACGCGTGCAATTGCACAACGTTTTTTCCTAGATTTTGTTTGGTTTGGTGTGCTGGTGCTTTTTCCCAGCTTATGTATTTGCTTCTATGGAGTTTTTTATCCATTTAAAATGTAAGGAGAACTAATAAAAAGAGCTTGAAAACTTTGAGTTTTAACGATAAGGACAAAATAAAAGATAAAGTGAATAGTACAAGGATTGACTTTTTAGTGTAAGAATGTGGTTTTTCGTTGCAGTGAACAGTACTATGAGCTTTTCGTTAAGACTCCCTAAAATGTCTGCCGCACCTTTTTAAAAAAAATATTTATGTGGAGTGATTGATGGCAGGAGAAAGGGGATTCATAAAAAAAAAACTTGCAGAGAAAGGGCATTCTTAGAGGTACCGTTTGGTACGTAGATGGGACAAGACGAAACGAAATGGGATAGGAGGGGACAAGATAGGACGGGACGGAATAGAGGTTTCGTGTTATGTTTGGTATGCACAGGATGGAACATGACAGTTGTTCCGTTTTGCGTTTGGTACGCGTTGGACGAAACGGAACCAAAAGATTAAATGACTAACTTACCCATGTTCTGTCTGTTATTTGGTACAATGTTTATGTGTGGGACGGGACGGGACATTTTTTTTTTTTTTTTTTGGAACTTGTTCATATTTGAACACATAACAATACCATGATTAGTTTTTGGAGATTGCAAAAGAAGCAAAACAAAAAACAATGGCAGAGAATTTAGAGAGAGAAAGTGAATGACTAAATATTGTATTCCTTGAACAATGAATGAATTACAGAGAGAGAGGTTTTTGTTATTTATACAAGTATTCTTTGCTTCACTCATAAGCTACTAACCAACTAACTTATATCCCTACAATCCCAACAGACCTAATGTGTTGCAACAACATACATGGAGACCTATAAAATGAAAAGCAAAGAGCATTGGTAAGTAATAATAAAACAAAAAAACTACACAAATCACAATCAGAAAGTCTAATTCTATTTCCCTTTCAAACCAGTTCTTGAAAGCACTTTCATATTGCCTAAAGAACAATGGTAATATGGTCTGTTGATTCACATAGCCTTCAAAAAAGAAGCCATCGTACTCTTGATTGGGAGATATAGCAGCAAAAAAGGAATCTCGGAAATACACAGGTGCCCATTGAGCGCGAGCATTGTATAATGATTGAAGCCAATCATTTCCCTGACATTCCATGATGCACCATTCATTTGACATCAATCACTTCAACATCCATACTAAACCCAATGTGTAATGCTAAAGAATACAATTCCTATCTTTCAAGCCAATAAAATAGCAGTGCACCATGTGTTATCTAATGATACAACAACTCTTAAATTGTTGAGTTGTTAGCACGATTAGAAATCTTCTGCAGGAATTCCAGTACCATGTCAGCCTAATAGTCATTCCCAGAAACAGTCAGATAGTTAAAGCATCTAAGCTCTCAAAAGTCACATGCAACTTTCACTATATTCTCAATGAATGCAACAAATTTTTCAAACACAAACAAAAACAATAAGAATATTACCTGCAATTGTACATTGTAGCCATCAATGATTCAAATAACTTGTTAAGGCAAATAAATGTATAGTCTACGAGTTCAAGTCATCTAAGCTCACTAAACATGCAACTGCCACAAGATTTCTCAATTCATTCAGGCAATTTTTCAAACACAAAGCAAACAACCAGACGGGGAGGCTTAGGATTATACCTGCAGCAGACCCATCAGGCGGGTGAGATGGAGTAGCCATAAGCATCGGCTTCAGAGCCATAACCGAAGGTGCAGAGACTGGGCTTCCACCGGCATTGTAAGTGTTCATCATGCTCAACAAACTCTTCGACGCCTGCAAAAAATAGAAAAAAACCCAAATCATCGGGAAATCCTTCAGACTGATTTTGAACAAATCATCGGGAAAAACCAAGTGGGTACCTCTTGAATCGGCAATTTGGCGATAAAGGACAAAGCTTCGGTTCTGAAAAGAGAGCGGGTTACCAAGTAGTTGTTGTCGCAAAGGTATTGGTCGATGATGAAGGCGATTTGGACAGGGGTGACCTTTCCCTTCCCCAAATTCTCAGATTTCTTGCCTTTGGATGGCTTCCCCATTTTTTGAATATTGAGAGATGCCGTGGAAAACTAGGGCTCGAATGGAAGCAATGAGGAAGAAGAAGGAGACAGAGAGGTTGAGATCTGAGGAAAGGACAATGGGAAACGGGCATTTTTGTCTTAAAATGTTATAATTTTGTGTTCCACGAACGTGGAACGAGTCGTTGGGATGAGGTGGAATGAAAATTCAGCCAAAACTCATTCCGTGGAATAGCGCATTCCACTGATTTTGGCGCACCAAACGTGGGATGGAACGCCTCGTTCCACTGCGTTCCATCCCGTCCCATGTACCAAACGGTACCAGAGAGAACTTGTGGAGTTCATTAACATAACATTAGGAACTCCTAAAAAAACTTTGAGTTGTGAACCATATGAATTTTCAATTACCTCCAGTTCTAATTGGTTCTTTGTTTGATTAGAAAATATAAAAAATTGAAAGACTTCAATATAAAACACTGAACCAAGAAATAGACACTATTTATGAAATTGGACCAAGAAAGAGAAATTATATATGAAACTGTATCAACTACTATACACTATTTATGAAACTGAACAAAAAATTAGACACTATTTATGAAACATGACCAAGAACTAGGCATTATATATGAAAGCGGACCAAGAACTAAGCACTATTTATGAAACTAGATAAAAAAATGAGACACTATTTATGAAACTGTACCAATTACTATACACTATTTATGAAACAGAACCCAATAACTACGCACTATTTACAAAAGTGAACCAAGAACTAGGCACTAGTTATGAATATGGACAATAAATAGTGTAGTATCGTTAGTTTCATAAATAGTATAATACTGCAGTTTCATAAATAGTATAGTACCGTTAAATTTCATAAACAGTGTAGTACTGTTTCATAAATAGTGTCAGTGATGGACTTGCGCATCCAGGCGCGTCAGGTGTTTTTTTTTTTTTTTTTTTTTTTCATTAAAATTTAAGTTCTTTTGTCGTCTTTATTAAAAGTTAAGGGTCTTTTATTAAAATTTATGTTTTGTTTTCATTAAATAAAGTTATAGCATGGTTTTTTTATTAAATTAAATTTAACTCAAACCTTTTTTATGAAAACTCTCTTAGTGACATGCTTTTTTAGTTTACTAATTTAATTTAAAATTTTGATCTCTTATTGTTATCCTTGAAGTTATAGAAAATGATATTTGGGGGAGGTAAGATATTTTTTTGTCCTCCTGTGGATAGCGAATTATTTACTCAAAAGATCAGAGAATCCAATGTTCGATATATGGGATGTAGACACAAGCAAGCTAGATTATTTATATTTAATTTGTAACAATAATTTGTTGTTTGTTAGTGTCGAATGGACCCCTTAAATTAACAAGGGAGACCAAGACTTTTAGTTTTGCGTCGGTATATGAGACGAAAGAAAATAATTTCTGCCCAACGACCTTTTTCACATTTTCTAGGAAAAATACAAAGGTCATACGTGTAAAGATGTAAGAGTTATGTAAAAAGAAGTGCATAAATCACTTCTGTGTTAAAGATTCAGCAGCCAATTATTGTTCCGCTAGGAATTGAGATAGAACTTACTTCAGTTAAACGCGGTTCTCTCCAACTCCTTTTCTCTCTTCTATTTATTTCCTTCCCTTGGCTCTTCTTCAACTGCAGTGGGTTAGACATAAGATAATTTGAAGAAAGAAAAAAAAAGAGCAAAAGGATGTTGGAAACTTTCTCTTATACTTTTGTAAATTCTTTCATTTTCTCCGTAATGCATTCGTTTTCTAATGTTTTCTCGTCTTGAACCGTGAAAATGAAGAGAATAACTAGGTCACGGTTTGATCCGAATACTCGTGAAGAGGACAACAATCTGCAGGAAGATCAACTACAGAATGGTGCAACTTCAAGCTCCGTTGAGCCTCCAAATTCACCAGCAAAGCCTCCATCTGAGCAATCTCTGACGCCGAAAATTGCGAGTATTCTTGGCAACAATGTGTACGAGGTGCCTATAAAGGTAGCATACTGTCGCTTAACAGTACTACTCATAACCATATATGTGATTGTACATATTAGTCTGGCTATATATAGAACAAACGTTCAAAATATGTATAGATAACAATACTTTTGGTTGTGTATACCTTCCTAAACCTTCCTAAATTAGTCATTTTATTAATGGATTAATTATACTAATTTCTTCTGCTAGCTAGGCTGCTCCTGAATCAGCGGAGTTGATATTTTTAGTCGTTGCCCTCGGCCTAGAGATGTTATCAGCTGCTTTCGACCAGGCTTCGTCCCCAAGTAAACCCCACTACGCGCTACTGGGCATACTGTGTGCTGTTGCAGCTTTTCTTACTACCATCTGGGAGCTCACTTACAAGGCTATAAAAGAAAGAGTCGTATTAAGGAGGTCGGGATTGCTAATGCTGCCCTACTTTTATTATCCGCCTCCTCGGAACACAGTTTTCGGTGATCTCTATGACATTTATGGATTAGTTGGCGGGATCTCTCAGTGCGCTTGCTCTGCAGTTCAGTACGTTTACTTTCTCCGGCACACTGATAATCCAATCAAATCATCCCTCTTGCCAGCCATCTTCCTTATGTGTTTGGGTGGTTCGAGACTAAATAGGAACCGGAGGTTCAGTAGTAATGTTGATAGCAACAATATTTTGTTGACGAGGGAGCTGACCGCCGACCGACCCTTGCTCGATGATTCTTGTACTTCTGCTTGGAGTCTCAGTGTCCAAACCGAACGAGAACCATCGGGCAACTTACAATTATTTTTCGGTAAAAACCCCTCACCCACAGTTTTCACTGCGAGCAAGATTGCGGATGAAGAGAAAAATCCACTTCACATCCTAGTTGTGGATGACCAAATGGTTCCAATAACAAATCTATCTTATCCAATCAAAGTGGAAATTGTTGTTCTTGATGGTGACTTTCCAACTGGAGAGGATGACAACTGGACAGAAGAAGAATTTGAGAACAACATCTTGAGACAGCTTACTGGCCGAAGGCGACACTTGCTTGCCGGAGAAGTAAGGCTCACGGTGAGAGATGGGTCTGCTACAATTGGGGATGTTGAGTTCACGGAGAGTTCGAGATGGATTAGGAGCAAAAAATTTAGGCTGGGTGCACGAGTGATACCAAGCCCAGGCTATCAGGGTTCAAGGATCCGTGCAGCGTTCACGGAAGCTTTCGTTGTTAAAGATCATCGTGGCAAGCATAATCTTCCTCGTTATTTATCCCATACGAGAAACAATTCTGTATAAGATGCAAGGCAACATTTTGCAACTTTGTACTACAATTCATTCAATTTTTAATCGAAAGCAAGGAACATTTTCAATTAGCTCTTCTTTTTTCTTTTTCTTTTAAATCAAGAAAACAATTTACAATGTTACCGTGTTTACGGATTTGCTAAACAACGTTAAAATCCCATGTCGAAACTTCACAAAATAAATTACTACATGTATAATGATTAATTTCACTACAATTACCGTTGAAAAAAATAATATCATTGTTGATTAGTCTTGATAAACCCTTTTTTTGGGGTATGAAAGTGTTCTAATCTTTGAACAAAACTTGTCAAACGATGAAAAGTCAGCAGGCACTGGATCCTCGAGATTTTTCAGTGTAATCGGTATACGGGGTGATACATAATGTGTTATTAAACAAATGGTAGGACATATGTGCTAAAAAGTTAATAACTTAAAAAATAAAATTTCTCACTATTCCTATTAAAACACGTGGTGTATCACTTGTGTTTCTGTCACAACTAAAAATTTCTCCTCTTTCTCAAGCATTGCAGTGAAAATTCCGAGAAGCCCACCTCAATTACGTAATTGAGTTAGTACCACATAAACACCTTTGGACGTGATAATTAGTGTGCATGTTATGAATATATTATATTACGAATGATTATGCCTAATCACCTATTCCTAA
This sequence comes from Pyrus communis, assembly GCF_041283825.1. Taxonomy (NCBI): domain Eukaryota; kingdom Viridiplantae; phylum Streptophyta; class Magnoliopsida; order Rosales; family Rosaceae; genus Pyrus; species Pyrus communis. Next base: position 1,404,934 of record NC_142570.1, on the reverse strand, counting down.
CACTACCCATCTTCTTCTTCATCTTCAACTTGTTGATTATAGTCCCCTCTCCTATACGGGATGACAATTTCCGATACGCAGAGTGCCGCAGCTACTACGACTAATGTAGGCACCCTTTTAATAAAGGGGGGCTGACATTACCCTTTCAGTTGTTTACGTATATCACTTTCCTCTTGCATTCACTGGAAATTTCCTAGGCAGAAACGTACAGAAGTCCAGTCAATGTACAATATAAGCCGTCGTCGCATCCATCTCTCACGGACCCACTTCTCCCTTCCGATGGTCAAACAGATTATATCATATAATATTCCACCCCTTTGAATTTCAACTGTTGTATAATTTCATCACACTAGCTTTCCAATCCCTACTTTCAGACATTTCCAATTTCAAAACATAAAAATTTCGTCTTCTGAAATTACTTTAGTCTAAAGAAAGCATTGGAATTGGCACTGTAGAAATGAATAGTGTTTGGGTCCGAATTTCGTTTTATTTACGGGCGTGCCATTCCGTTAAAAAATGGGCTTTGTGGGTTTGGGCTCCGGATGGGGTTTTATTTGCTTGGTTGGAATTGTATTGGGCGGATGGGAATGGGGTTTGGGCACACAATCACCCACAGAGAGGAGTCACCTGTAGATTAGAGAGAGAGAGAGTGAGGGCCGCCAATTTTGACTCGGGGAGAGATGGCTGTGCTTCGGGTGGTTGGGGGAGGACAGGGGGACTGACATATTGGAGAGAGATGGGTGCTAGGGCTTTCGAGTTTCGACTCAGTGAGAGAGAGATTGATCTAGGTCCTCTGCCAGGACCTATGGGGTTTCCTCTGATTTTAGAGAGAGAGAGAGAGAATGAGGGGGAAGGCATGGTTGTGTGCAGTTTGTGGGGTTGGCCGGTCCCGTAGGGGTGACTGAGGGAGGTATGGGTGACTTTGATGGACCGACAGATTGGAGAGAGATGGGAGCTAGAGGTATGATGAGTTTATTGTTTTTAATTCATTGTTTACTGTTTGATTTGCCATCTGCTTTCTTCAAATTGTCATAGATATTTTTTTCCTTTTTTAAAGTTGTCATAGATTTTTTTAGGTGGTTTAGTTCATCGGCAGTCTATTGTTTTCCCTGGTAGAAAGGTCCAGGCTTGCTGTATCCTCCGACTCACTCCACTCTGTCTCTGTCTTTGTGATTCTGGGTTCTGTTCTGCCATTTTTTCTTCTCAAAGAAACCTAATTGCAGGTTCCTTTTCTATTTCCAAGCTTTTGTTATGCTCTGTGCTGATGTGAAATATTCTAACATTCAAATTAAAATTTTATGATTGTAGTATATGAAAGTAGGGATCGTTTTAGGCCGGGGATTAGAAGGGATGCTAATCAACACAATTAAGACTCAAAAACACTAAACTAGACTCTATAGACTCTAAACTAACTTAAAACACTCAAAACAGCAACAAACACTCAAAAAGACTCAATTTTAGACCTAACAAGTGTTTTGGACGAAAATAAACCTTAACTTGACTCAAAAGACTCAAAGAAAACAGATTTTGAATCAAATAACAAGACTAAATGAAAGGGGGACTGTTTTTGACGAATTTAAAACTTAAAACAAAAACTTTGTAGAAAACACTTTGTAAAAACGAAATTAGGTGAATTAAATGGGTGAAGGGCTAGTTAGAGGGTGCTTCTCCACACATGATATATGCATATAAACCAATTTCCAGTTATTTTTCCTTTAGACTATGAATGACAACACCCCAAGTTAGTTGCATCGCACAACTAACCATCAGATTTTCCTTATTTCATTGAATTAGATGGAATACTCATCTAAACCAAATTATCTTTCTCAAGTTCCCTATATGAAACGCATGATAGAGATACATGTCAAAAGTCATTAAGTTCTATGAAAATCATAAGTATTGATAAGGCATTCATCACTATGAAACACATGAGACTTATACCAAGGATTTACTTAACGCGATTGTGACTAGCAACATCCACTACTTGTGAATATAAGTGAATAACTATTACGTGAGACCTCTTTATACTCTAGCATCAAATTCATGCATGCAAATTAAGTGTCGACCCCCAACCCACATACATAAACAAGTTTTAATAACTTAGATAAGCAAATCACATTCAAGACTCAAGAAACAATAACTGGATATAATCAATTCATATAAAACATATAATCATGGTTTCGAATTCACCTCTAACTAAAAAGAAATTAGTTCCACATGTTCGCAAAACAAAGATAATTAAACTTAAACATTAAAAACAAAGATAGAATACACCTAGAAACACTCCAGGTGGCTCCTCCTTCCTTCCTTGCTGCCAACAATGGGGATTTGTGTGAATTTAGGCTCTTGAGGTGTGGTGGATGGTGTGGTGTGAATTTGTGGTAGAAGGTGGTGGTTTTTGAGTGTTGTGGCATCATGTATTTATAGCGTAAAGGGGAGGCACGAAATTGGGCTGAAAAAGAGAGGAATTAGGACTCCAAATCACCAAAGAACACGGACACTTTCAATCGGATTCCAAGGAGGACAAGGAATGGTACTCGTGGCAGATTCTAGAACTTCTAGAAGGGTTACATATGACATAAACTTAATGCACGAAAATAGGGCTTCTAGAACTTGATATTTAGGTGATTTAATGTGAAAAGGAGTCCTCTTTGAAGTTGGAATTAACGTAGGAAAAGATTATGATAGGATAAGATAAGATAACGTTGGATAAGGTTTGGATAAGATAAGGAAATTTGGATAAGGTTTGGATATGTGATGGGCCAGCCCACTAACCCAAGAGGAATCCTGACCTAAATTTGCCTTAGAAATGAGTTTTGAGTCAAAACTCATATTTACCCCAAGGGTTGGAGTAAGTTGAGGTAGGTTTATACCTAAAATTTGAGTGTTATTTCAAAGATTGGAGTAAAGACAAAAAATTCATGGGAAATGCAACCTAATTATTTTGAAGTGGTATTTCCTTTCCATGAATTCCTTTCTGCATACCAAACATAACTAAATTATTTCGTTTGCTGGAAAGTGGGCTTGAGATTGGAAATGAGAAATGTATGTTTTATGTTTTTTCCTGGTGGAAGTGTATTTCTCATGTTTTGTAAGGCCATGTTTGAGAAATGAATTCCTTGTTATCTGTTGACTCTAAAAACTACCAAGCATACGTGGCACATAAGCTGAGTAATTAATAAGCTAACTATGTCATTCGATTGTGTGCGGGGCATGCCAACTTGTTGACCGAGCTCGGCCAGGGAGTAAAATGTGTTGATGGTGCGTTGGGCACGTTCCTCACTTCTTGATCTTGCGACTACGGCCGAGGAAGGAACACGTCTCGCCCTTTGGGTTCTAGAGCCTGAAGACAAGGCTGCTAGTCTTGCGAAGTTCACGAATCGTCGGCATCGGGTTCGGTCACGGTGATTATATTTGTAAGAGTATAAGCACGCCGAACTGGCACCAAACTATACGGACACAAGTACTCAAAAGAGATGTATGTCTTGATGGTAAATGTGGTTCGACCGTCATAATGCCGAACTCTAAAACTTACTTGTGAATATCAAATCATAAACAACTCGACGTTCAATGTATCGAGCCCAATAACTTGTAACACCTCACTTCGCCGAGAAGGCTAATGAGATGACCTCTACCAACAAGACTCGAAAATCCTTGTTGGTCGATACTGGGATAGGTAATCAGTTGGCCTCGACGCAGTGCTGTTTATCCAAACTGAAGGTGCTTTGTGGTTGACTGATTCTATGGCAACAGTGATGTTTATCCAAACTGAAAATGTGTTGGCGAAAAAGGAAATAAAAATCTCAAGGTTGTTGAGAGGTTTCGCGTAGAGCGAGGGTTTGCGCAGGGCAATTTGTGTGTTGAATTGGAGAAGCCTTTCCCATTGCCTGCTACTCTGTATTTATAGTGGCTGTAAACCCATTGGATGATGTGCTTTTTTCCAACCAAAACTCCGTTTCCCGAGTTGTATGCGCAGACGCATCCATGCAATTTTGTAAAGAATTGCAATTCAATTACAATTCTTCCCTCAACCCATCATCTGGTCGCTCATCGCCTTCAACGCATGCATAATATTTCATGATGAGGCCACGTGCTTGCTTGATGAGATGTATTCTATCTCAAATGGAACTCTAGGTTGATAACAAGGAGCCACATGGGCTTGTCTCTGCCTAGATGTTGCATGCATGCCTATCTCCATTTAATCTTCATTAATTCAAATGGAAAATCACAAACCAACTCAATTTGATTGTGAATCAATCCAATCATCATGTGCTGCATGCTTCTCAAATCATATATGATTAGTCATCTAATAGTTTCAATGCAATGGGCCGATAGTGTAAAATTGGGTCCAAACACCATCCACATTGGGAAATTATTTTCTCCCTCGTGGGAAACCAATATAACATTAGATTTTTTTTTTTTTTTTATGACCAACCTACCATCACTGATAATTAGAAATGTCCATTATATTTAATAAAAAAAATATTTTCTTGTTAGTTTTCCATCATAACCAAATCGGAAAGAAAACTTTAGTTTCCCATTGCCATGCATCGGTGATGAAAAAATAATATATAATTAATATATGAGAGTTTTTTAGTCCTACTATTATTGATGTCTTTTGTGATAAATTCAAAATCTAGTAATAGGTTGTTAAGTTAGGACAATATCGGTGATATTAGTGGTGGACAATGCTTGAGCTACAAAATTTATCATAGTATCAAAATAGACCATTCTCTTGATATGTCCTGGGCCCGAGTTATTGTACTCGAATATGCTTCTTGAAGTTGGACTTTCAAAAAGATACCCTAGCTCTAACTTAAGTTAATTTATGACTGGTCATTCGAAAAGATAAGTGTTGGCTCCAGAGACTAAATATTGACTGACCAAGTTCTTGAAAAGATTGGCGTTAGTTCTTGTATAATGACTTGACCGATTTCTGATGTGGGAATTGGTTTCCTTTGTAACCTTGTTTGTGGTCACTTGTGAGGAGGCGTCTTAAAGAATAAAATTTCATATTGATCATATAAAAAAATATACAATTAAGTATATCGGTAATATCATAATATTAGTAATGGACGATACTGAGCCTACAAAATGCAAAATAAATGATGAAGATAATGAATCATGATAAACGTGGTCCCCTAATTTTCAATGCATAGATATTCTTGATCAACTTGCATCTCTTTTATTGCTTTCATGTTTAAAAAAGTGCAACTTGCAGGTAGGACCGTAGGAGCATTTTAAATGGTTATGGTTGGGAGGATGGAAACACCCTTTTTCTTTCTCCAGTGTCGAATCCAGGATTCATCCTTTTAATATTTCAAACTTAAACAATTAACAGATCATAAAAAATAGACCCTTACCAAACCATCCAAATTATAATGGTTGGAATTGACACACTTTTTTCTCTCCACATATATAACCAATTAAAGGTGATCTCAAATTTTTTTTTTTTCTTAAAAAAAATACTCTCACACACTATTTATGAAACAATAATTTGTTATTTGTTTGTGTCGAATGGACCCCTTAAATTAACAAGGGAGACCAAGACTTTTAGTTTTGCGTTGGTATTTGAGATGAAAGAAAATAGTTTCTGCACAACACCCTTTCACATTTTTTAGGAAAAAAAACAAATATGTCATACGTGTAAAGATGTAAGAGTTTTGTAAAAAGAAGTGCATAAATCACATTGTTAAAGAAACTGTACTTGGATGCTGGAAAATTTTCAGCAACTTCTATTTTTATCTAATCAGATTTTGATAGTGTTTAAATAATCAAAATTGTAAATACAAACGAGATATGTGTTCAAATCTAATTGGGTGAATGCAGGAGTGGGTGCTGAAGATTCAGCAGCCAATTATTGTTCCGCTAGGAATTGAGATGGAACTTACTTCAGTCAAACGTGGTTCTCTCCAACTCCTTTTCTCTCTTCTATTTATTTCCTTCCCTTGGCTCTTCTTCAACTGCAGGGGTTAGACATAAGATAATTTGAAGAATGAAAAAAAGAGAGCAAAAGGATGTTGGAAACTTTCTCTTATACTTTTGTAAATTCTTCCATTTTCTCCGTAATGCATTCGTTTTCTAATGTTTTCTCGTCTAGAAAAGTAGCTTTTTGAGCTGTGAAAATGAAGAGAATAACTAGGTCACGGTTTGATCCGAATACTCATGAAGAGGACAACAATCTGCAGGAAGATCAACTACAGAATGGTGCTACTTCAAGGTCCGTTGAGCCTCCAAATTCACCAGCAAAGCCTCCTTCTGAGCAATCTCTGACGCCGAAAATTGCTAGTATGCTTGGCGACAATGTGTACGAGGTGCCTATAAAGGTAGCATACCGTCGCTCAACAGTACTACTCATGACCATATGTGTGATTGTATATATTTAGTCTGGCTATAGAACAAACGTTCAAAATATGTATAGATAACGATACGTTTGGTTGTGTATACCTTCGTAAATTAATCATTTTATTAATGGATTAATTATACTAATTTCTTCTGCTAGCTAGGCTATTCCAGAATCAGCGGAGTGGATATTTTTAGTCGTTGCCCTAGGCCTAGAGATGTTATCAGCTGCTTTCGACCAGGCTTCGTCCCCAAGTAAACCCCACTACGCGCTACTGGGCATGCTGTGTGCTGTTGCAGCTCTTCTTACTACCATCTGGGAGCTCACTTACAAGGCTATAAAAGAAAGAGTCGTATTAAGGAGGTCGGGATTGCTAATGCTGCCCTACTTATTTTATCCGCCTCCTCGGAACACAGTTTTCGGTGATCTCTATGACATTTATGGATTAGTTGGCGGGATCTCTCAGTGCGCTTGCTCTGCAGTTCAGTACGTTTACTTTCTCCGGCATCAGATTCCAACTAACTAACTATATGTATAACAACCTATTTAGGACTGGTTTGGTATTGCTGTGCTTTGAAAAAAAACTGCTTCTGCTGTGCTGTGAGAATAAGCAGCTGTGAAATAAAGCAGCAGAGTGTTTGGTAAACTTTTTTGTAAAAGTGCTTTTGAAGAAAAAAAAGCAGTATTAGAGTGTTTGGTAAACTTTTATGTAAAACAGATGTGAAAAAAAGCCAGTTTTTCAAAGCTAGGTTTTGTAGCTTCTTGTTTTTGGCTTTTTTTCATCCAAAACTGTGAAAAAAAGCTGAAGCTGAGTGTTTACCAAACACAAAAACAGCTCCTAACTTTTTTTGATAGCAGCTTTTTTCAGAATCACCTCAGTACCAAACCAGGTCTTAATCTTTTGACAAGTGGCTTTGTTTTGACCATTGATTACTTCCTCACTTGGATCACACTCCTGAACTTCATCCATCTTACGTCCCCCCTCAAGCTGATGCTCGAGGACACTAAGCATCAAATTCCAACTAACTAACTATATGTATAACAACCTATTTAATCTTTTGACAAGTGGCTTTGTTTTGACCATTGATAAACTTCCTCACTTGGATCACACTCCTGAACTTCATCCTTCTTACACCATGCCTTTCTTGATCTTGTTCTTCTTCACCATCGCCTTCCGCTGGTTGGATTCCAAATGCTCTGAATCAGTATCATCATCATCCTCGTCACACATGGTTTGGAAATCATTTTTCAAAGAATTACGGATCCTCTTGATCACTTGTTCTTCCTCGACCAGAAACCAACTCGCCAAAACCAAATAATCATACTTCTCCATGCGTATATCGTAATCACTTTTCGTGCTGTCAAAGTATTTGAGATCACTTGACTCCTCCATCTTGCTCCTTCTTCTTCTTTTTGTTCTTCCACTCGAGAGTGAGATTGTAGAAGAATTCAACAGTATGCCGTTGCAAATGGCACACAACTGAGGGAGTGGGTGATATTTTATAGGGCAGTTTTCCTTGTGTGGTTAGGAAATTTTGGACTTCAAGTAAATGGATATAATCCTTTTAAAACTAGGAAACATTTTCATTACCTTAAAATATAGGAAACGTTTTTATTTGCTCGAAAGGCCAAAACTTGTACAAAATCCACATCTAATTAGGAAACAACCTCGGAAAGGTGAATCACTTCCTACCCAATCTGCATATGAGATGGCAGTAAGATGCAAATCACCTTTCTTGACCGTGGCTGATAGTGCTTCTCAAATGGCACATATGAAATGACGTGTTAAGAATATGAATCTCACATATATAAAAAAAGATTTTGTATGTGTTTATAAGTAATTGGACTATTCTCCATAAGGAAATGTTATTGGCACTCCAAAAATCTCATTTTACACTCCTTATAAGTGTATTTTTCTTTCCAAATATAGAAAGTTTGGAGTGTAGAATGAGATTTTTGAAGTACTAATAACAATTCCCTTCTCGATGTTGTCAATTAGTTTTATAATGAAGTTTCAACTTTCTTCATGTCTAATAGTCTAAGTAAGATATTGCCACTCGGTATTATGGTCTAGTGATATTCTTCTCTACTTGGAAGGGAGAGATCTTAGGTTCGAATCTCGTGGATGGCAAATTCGATACCAAATTAAGCTGCCAATTGTGTGGCTTTGCCGAACTCTCTCTCCTCTTAATGTAAAAATATCGATGTACTAAAAAAAAAATAGTCTAAGTAAGATATTCAGCCCACTGCTGGAAAGTAACAAGTGTAATATCTCCGACTCCTCGTCAAATGGCGATCTAACTTCTCAAGGCCTTTGATTAGCTATCTAATGGGAGTTCATGAAGGGTTGAGTAGTCTATCCGCATTTACTTTACCTTGTTCTGCATGTAAATGATAAATTACTAAAAACCCATGCATGTATTTCCAAAAAACCAATAATATCATGAAAAGGTATTGTGTCCTTAGATTGTGCAGATGTAGCCCACTCATCAACAAATAAGAAGTGTCTGTAGATTTTGTTGGTTTTCCTTCTTGATCTCACCTCTTCTCTCCAAACAAAAACAGAGGAAAGAAAGAATACTAAAAACGAATAGGAAATGATGTATGCCTACCAGTTTTCTTTTGAACAATCACGTTTATTTTTGTTTGGAAACAATTGAGGTTTTACTATGAGTAGCACTACCTATAAGCACGTTCAAAATCCATTATTCTTTAAATGAAAGATTCATATTCTTAACCCTCACGTAAAGCGAATTTTCAAGCCTAAAACGTAGTGGATACAAATTGGATGACGTGAAACCATTGGACTTAATATATGAAACAACCTGCTCTCTGGTACCATGAAGAAAATTGAAATTCCACCATAAACTCAATTTGCAATTTAAGGAGTAGCTCTACTTATAAGCACATACAAAATTAATTTTTTTTCCAATGTAAAATTGATACTATCAACATTGTTCTTTGACTCTCATCCATTTTATTATGTTTAAAGGTCCTAAATGTAAAGATGTGCTTGAAATTATTTTCCAAAATGAACAACTGACTAGTATCCACATAATTAAAATTATGATTTGAGGTTCTGTTCTCACCAATCTCCTTTCCTCCTAACAACTAATAATTTAACCAACTAACTTTATCGTTTGTTCATTTGTCCCGTTGAGTTGAGCTATGGACCATTACTTCCCACTCTTGCAGTCACTTTTGGGTTGCTCCTTATGTAATGCCCCGTTGTGTTTTGGGATATCTTTTAGCTTCATCGGCCCAAAAAGTAAAAATAAGTGAAAAAAAAACAAATACAGTCTAACCTTTTAGTAAATTAGAAATGAAATAAACTGAATTTTCTCTATTGAACATCAAAGTAAAAGTAAAGTTACACATATGAATAAAAGACTATTAGATTTCAATGAAGTTAAATAATTTAACGTTTCTGTTCAGATTACTTTAAGAACTATTGGAAAAGAAAATCCTCCGTCATTTTCACTTGTCATATTATAATTGATTCTTTGTGTGAAACTTGTTTAGTGTCATTTTCTCATTACTAAGTAATGTGAACTCTATTGAAGTTTTACATTTCTCCCACTTCTGAAATCCTATAGACATCATAGACTCATGAGAGAGCTCTACAGTTAATGTGACATCCCACATCGCTCAGGGGAGTGATCCTTATATGTATATTCTCATCCCTACCTAGCACGAGGTCTTTTGGGAGCTCACTGGCTTCGGGTTCCGTAGGAACTCTGAAGTTAAGTGAGAAGGGGGCTAGAGCAATCCCATGATGGGTGACCCATTGGGAAGTTGCTCGTGAGTTCCCAAAAACAAAACCTTGAGGGAATGGTAAGCCCAAAGCGGACAATATCGTGCTACGGTGGAGTCAGGCCGGGGAAGTGGTTCCGCCTAGGCCTGGATGTGACAATTAGTATCAGAGCCAAACCCTGGTCGTGGTGTGCCGACGAGGACGTCGAGCCCTCGTCGGGCCCCTAAGGGGGGTGGATTGTGACATCCCACATCGCCCAGGGGAGTGATCCTTATATGTATATTCTCATCCCTACCTAGCACGAAGCCTTTTGGGAGCTCACTGGCTTCGGGTTCTGTAGGAACTCCGAAGTTAAGCGAGAAAGGGGCTAGAGCAATCCCATGATGGGTGACCCACTGGGAAGTTATTCGTGAGTTCCCAAAAACAAAACCATGAGGGAATGGTAAGCTCAAAGCGGACAATATCGTGTTACGGTGGTGGAGTGGGCCCGGAAAGTGATCTGTCCCGGACCGGGATGTGACAATTAACTCACTGCCTACCATTGAGTGTGTTAAACTTGAAAAAGAAAATAAAAAATAAAAATAGAAAACTAGCAAATAGCTCGTTTGAATGTGCTTTTAAAATGACTGAAAACGCTTTTAGAGAAAATGTTTTTGGGTTTCAAAAGCATTTAAAGTGCTTCTGCAAGAAGCACCAATTTTGTGCTTCTGCAAGAAGCACCAATTTTGTGCTTCTTCCATGAAGCACTTTAAGTGCTTTTTCAGGATTTATTTGTATTTTTACTAAGGATTAGTTCTAAAAACATTTTTACCAAAAGCGCTTTCAGTCATTTTAAAAGTACATCCAAACGAGCTCTACCTAACCAGAGAGCTTCTAGAATCAGACAACATCACTACATGAAAAGTCTTAATTGAAAACCATTGAGTAGAAACACTTATCTTCCCGCAAAATTTTATGTGTAATATAAAGTTAAGATAATACTAGGAAAATCAAATTTCTAAGTTAAATTTTATGAACTAGATGATGTTGATGATTATATTATTACAAATGTTTAATTAACATTTTTATTTTTTATTAGCGACATCTTATTTAATTTATTAATTTAATTTAAAATTTTAATCTCATAACATTTTTCTTAAAGTCAAAGAAAATGATATTTGAGGAGGCAACATGCCTCTTGTCGTCCTCTGGATAGCCAATCAAAAGATTAGAGAATCCAATGTTCGATAGCAAGCTAGATTGTTTATATTTAATTTGTAACAATAATTTTTTGTTTGTTTGTTTCGAATGGGCCCCTTAAATTCACAAGGGAGACCAAAACTTTTAGTTTTGCGTTGATATTTTTTTTGTTTTTTTAAGAAGAACAACGGATGATAAGTTATGATTATTCATTTTTTTGGAAACCTAAAAAGCTTAAATTCTTGGTTATAAGTCTGGCTTCCACGTCAGAAGCGAGTTTTGAATTCAAGACCTTCAGTTTTTAATTTGAAAAAAAATCTCGCAATCTACTATTTACTATTGCACCCCTAACTCGTAGTTTTTTACATTGATATTTAAGATGAAGGAAAATAGTTTCTGCACAACATATTTTCACATTTAATAAGAAAAAAAACAAATATGTCATATGCGTAAAGATGTAAAAGTTACGTAAAAAGAAGTGCATAAATCAGATTGTCCGCACTCAGATGCTGAAAATTTAGTTGGCGGGTCTCTTAGTGCGCTTACTCTGCAATTCAGTACGTTTACTTTCTCCGGCACGCTGATAATCCAATCAAATCATCCCTCTTGCCAGCGATCTCCGGCGCGCTGGTAATGACAAATATACCCTATCCAATCAAAGTGGAAATTGTTGTTCTTATTGGTGACTTTCCAACTGGAGAGGATGACAACTGGACAGAAGAAGATTCTGAGAACAACATCTTGAGACAGCTTACTGGCCGAAGGCGACACTTGCTTGCTGGAGAAGTAAGGCTCACGGTGAGAGATGGGTCTGCTACAATTGGGGTTGTTGAGTTCACGGAGAGTTCGAGCTGGATTAGGAGCAAAAAATTTAGGCTGGGTGCGCGAGTGGTACCAAGCCCAGGCTATCAGGGTTTAAGGATCCGTGCAGCGGTCACGGAAGCTTTCGTTGTTAAGGATCATCGTGGCAAGCATCATCTTCCTCGCTACTTATCCCATACGAGAAACAATTCGGTATAAGATGCAAGTCACATTTTGCAACTTTGTGCTACAATTCATTCAACGTTCAATAGAAAGCAAGGAACATTTTCAATTAACTCTTCTTTTTTCCTTTTCTTCTAAATAAAGAAAATAATCTACAATGTTACAGTATTTATAGATTTGCTAAAGAACATTAAAATGTCATGTCGAAACTTCACAAAATAAATTACTACATGTGTAATGATTAATTTCACTACCATTACCATTAAAAAGCCAATATCAATGTTGATCAGTTCTGATAAACACCTTTTGGGGGTATGCAAGTGTTCAAATCTTTGAACAAAACTTGTCAAACGACGAAAAGTCAGCGGGGCCCACTTTTTCAAGCACTGTAGTGAAAATTCCGAGAAGTCTACCTCAATTACGTAATTGAGGGATTTATCTTCCCTCTCCATCTCATACTTTTCTGATCTCATTCACAATCAAGTTACGTCAACATTTTATATTGATTTTTTTATAAAAATAATAAGATAAAAAACAATAAGAATATAAAATGTTAACATAGTTTAACCGTAACCACAAAAATACTAAAAGATGAGAAGGGTATAAGATAGGGAGAGTAGAAAATTCAGGTCTGTAATTGAGTTAGTACTACATAAACACCTTTGAACGTGATAATTAATGTGCATGTTGTGAATATATTACTACGAATGATTATGCCTACTCACCTATTCCTAACACTACCTATCTTCTTCTTCATCTTCAACTTCTTGATTGTCATCCCCTCTGTTATTGGGGATGACAATTTCCGATATTCAGAGTGCCGCAGCTACTACGACTGCGGCCTCCTCAAAAACATCTCCTACCCCTTCTGGGCCACCGGCAACCACCCTCAACACTGCGGCCGCGAAGACTACGAGCTCACCTGCCGAGAAGATCAATACCCTGTCATGAAAATTGAAGACCAGGATTTTCTTGTGTTAAACTTAAGTCGACAGTTTTACACCATGACAATCGCTCGCTCAGATCTCTGGGACACCCCCTGCACTGACAACATCGTCAACACCACTTTGGACTACGACCGGTTTTCGTACGTCCCAGCTGTTCGGAACCTGACGCTGCTCTACGGCTGCCAGCCGGGGAACATGTCCATACCCAATAGCTTCACTTGCAAGGTGAAGGGTACGGACCGCGACGACATTTCGTACTATGTTGATGACCCTTTTTCGAGGATTCGTATGGGAAATTGGACCTCGTGTTATTTGAATTTTCGAGTACCGATTATGTGGGAGGGTGTGGATGTTATGCCTGACACGCCGGATAAGCTCAAACAGGTTTTGAAACAGGGGTTTCAGGTGGGGTACGAGGCGGAGTGGGAGCTCTGTCGGCGATGTGTATTATCCAATGGAACCTGTGGGTCGAAATCGAATTCTAATTCGTTTGTCTGTTATTGCGGCGATGGACCTCGTGATCGAATATGTTCGCGTTCTGGTGGTATGTATATCAATTTCTTCTTAGTTTCTCCATTAATTTCTTCAAATCAGTTTTCTTCGTTTAATTTAGAGTTCTTTAGATATAATCTTATGCAACACTTATTTTCTTGACAAAAACTCATTTCATTTTAAACATCCAAGTAAAACCCAAATTTGAAGTAGAATGCCATGTAAACAAATAAATACCTATTATTTTCAAACTATTTACAATTGTGCCACAACACTCTAATTATGTTAATGAATTTAATTATCCACCATAATTATGAGAAATAAGTGCCTTATTATTATAAAATTATCTACTTTATACTTCTCTTACCATCATATGTTTCATTTCTTTTATTTGTTTGACAATCATTATAGGTAAATTATTTTGTATGTATGTATTAGACACATTTTGTTAAAATTATATATATCCGTACAAATAATTTATCTATGTTTTTATGTAAAATAATATGTAATTAATTAATTTGAATCAATTAGCAAAAAAACATTTATTTATTTTGTAGGTAAATTATTTTTCATGTGATATTACATATGTACTAGCCACATTTTGTTATTATTAGATAAAGTGTGCAATCAATCGACATTCTTTTATTTTGTAGGTAAATTATTTTGCATGTAGGTAAATTGTTTAATATTTTTTTTTGCAAGATATTGGTATTTAATTAATTTGGAGTAAAAAATATTTATTTATTTTGTGGGTAAATTATTTTGAATGTATCATTACATAATTTACTAGGAACTTATATTGTTATATATGTTGTGCAAAATAATTTACCTATGTTACATTTAAAATATTGATAATTTTGAATAAAATAACTTTTTTATATTTGTAGGATATACTAATTTACCTGTTAGCATCATGTGAAAATAACTATACAAGGAACATTGGTATCATGTAAATATTTGAACATTTAATTGAATGAAATAATGTAAAATAAATGTAGATAATAAGTGAGAGACCCAAAGTAAGTGTTATTAGGGGTAGTTTAGACATCCAAAAATACAAATTTTGCCAAGTCAAACTTAATTATGGATATTGCTTAGTTGGAGCCTAGTCATTAGGTTTTTGTTAGAGAAATTTATCACGATGGGTTTTAATTAAAGAAAATTGAATTTCAAGGGGTGTACTCATATTTTCAGTTTAATTTAAGATTAGGGATAGTAATTAAGGTTAAGTCTGATTTAAAGTAGGGTTTTTCATTTAGAGTTTTCCATTATTAGTCAAATTTTCTAATGATCTTTTTTTTTTGCCCTTAGTATTCTAAGAATCCTGCTACTTTGATTGCTTTTGCAGGCAGTACATCGAAATGGAAAAGGACGGTTGTTGTAGGTAATATATCAGCAGCCCTTCATAAATCAATAGACTAAAACAAGGGAGGAATGGAAAAGGAGGGACGAGAGTGCGAAAATCACTCTCAACTATTATTACTGCGGCTATATTAATGTGTACTATTTTCTGTTTTACAAATGCTGCAAGAGAAAGCAATATACTCCATATCAACCTATTTTCCTATTTCTGTTCAGAATACATTAAAATTACTAACCATTAATCATCTTGTGGCCTGCAACAGCTGCTTCTGCTGCTGGAAGTGTGCTCATGATCTGTGTTATTGTTCGCTGTATTGAAGCTAGGAAGCAAATTTTCAAGAGAAGCAACAATCAAGATCTCGAGGCTTTCATAAGGACTAATGGACCTCTAGCAGTAAAAAGATACAAGTTTTCAGAAATCCGAAAAGTGACCAAGTCATTTAAAGATAAACTAGGTCAAGGAGGTTATGGAGATGTGTACAAAGGCAATCTGCTGGATGGTAGTCCTGTCGCTGTGAAGGTTCTCAAAGCATGCAAAGGGAGTGGAGAGGACTTCATAAACGAGGTTTCAAGCATTAGTAGAACTTCCCACGTCAATGTTGTCACTTTGCTAGGGTATTGCTTTGAAGGTCAGAAAAAAGCTCTCATATATGAGTTCATGCCCAATGGATCACTCGAAAAGTACATTTACAACAAAAATGCTTTGCAAACGAGTAATCCACAATTGGAAGTGGAACAACTACTCGATATTGTTACCGGGATAGCTCGAGGACTCGAGTACTTGCACCTCGGATGCAACACGCGAATTTTACATTTTGACATAAAACCGCATAATATTCTTTTGGATGAAAACTTTTGCCCCAAGATTTCTGATTTTGGGCTTTCGAAACTTTGCCTCAACAAGGAGAGTATTACGTCGATGTTGGATGCAAGAGGGACAATTGGGTATATTTCTCCGGAAGTGTTTTGTAGAAACTTTGGAGGAGTTTCAGTTAAGGCTGATGTCTACAGCTATGGAATGATGGTTCTGGAGATGGTTGGAGGAAGAAAGAACATCAATGTTCGAAATAGCCACACGAGTGATGTTTGTTTTCCGGATTGGGTTTATAAGCAGCTTGAGATGGGCAGCAGTTCAGGGTTGCCCAATGGTGCGACAGAAGAGGAAAACGAATTTGCGAGGAAGATGATTTTGGTAGGGTTGTGGTGCATACAGACGAAGCCATCAGATAGGCCATCTATGAGTAGAGTGATTGAAATGCTGCAAGGAAGCATTGAAGCCTTGCAAATACCACCAAAGCCTGTCCTAACTTTTCCACCACCAGAATTTTCCGCGTTATCACTTACATGTTCTTTTCTGGATTAATTGGTGTACATCTTATTGAAAATTCAGTTCCTATGCTATACCGGGCTTGGACCATGTCTCCCGAATAATCTCAGCACATATGGCGCAAGACGATTCTACATATCGAGGTCGGAATGGAATCGGATGTTTTCACATCTCACCGTAGTGCCCGGTTTGTCTTTCCGATTGATGAACAAGAAGGTAGTTTACTTGCTCAACCACAAGAAGAGGAAGCTTGCTTACGAGCTGTCACCCTCGTTGACCACTAGAAGAAAATTTTAAAATTAGCGACTTTATCTTCTATCTACTTGTTAAGGCCTATCCTTTGACTTCTTTATGTTTTTTTAAATAATTAATGTAGTTAGCATAACGCTTTTAAAGTCTAGTAAAGGCATATGTGATTGTTTATGTAATGTAGTGCTTTATGTAGTAGTAATGAATTGATCTTTTGGATAAATGCCATTTGCTTTCCTTGCAATGTCCAAGCCAAGGGTTTCCTAGAAAAAAAGAATGCGCTAGGGGACTGCATGAGTTTCACAATTTCAAATTCGCCTAATACAGAAAATGTAAGATCTCACATCGACCAACGGAGAGGAAGTGATGTGCCTTATATGTACATACTCCCCTCCATATAGTACGAGGCCTTTTGAGAACTCACTGGCTTCGATTCCATCGGAACTCCGAAGTTAAGCGAGTTCAGGCAAAAACAATCACAGGATGGGTGACACACTGGAAAGTTGCTCATGAGTTTCCAGAAACAAAACCGTAAGGGAATGGTAAGCCCAAAATGGACAATATCGTGCTACAGCGGAGCCGAGCCGAGCAGACAATATCGTGCTACAGCGGAGCCACAATATCGTGCTACAGCGGAGCCGGTCTGGGATGTGACAGAATGGTATCAGAGCCACTCTGTCGTTCAGTAAGGATGTGCTGGCGTTAAGTGGGGTGGATTGTAAAATCCCACATCGACCAACAGAGAGGGGGTGATGTGCCTTATATGTAAATACATGCTCCCATCCATGTAACACGAAGCCTTTTGGGAATTCATTGGCCGACACTGGCTTCAGATTCCATCGGAACTCCGAAGTTAAGCGAGTTCGGGCGAGAGCAATCCCAGGATGGGTGACCCACTGGAAAGTTGCTCATGAGTTTCCAGAAACAAAACCTGTGCCTACTAAAACATCGAAACACATAAGTCCAAAGTGGACAATATCGTGCTACGGCGGAGTCGGTCTGGGATGTGACAGAAAACCTGTGCCTACTAAAACACCGAAACACATAAGTAAACAACTCACTATGATTTTCAATTATTGAGTTTGCAATTTCGAATTCCCTTATCCCCGGTAATCATAATTACATGAGTTGCATAACCAATGGTCAGAACCATTACTCAGAGCGTTTCTCTTCTTCTTCTTCGCGATCTTCAATGAGCCTCCCATGCCTTTCTTGACCCTGTTCTTCTTCACCATCGCCTTCCGCTTCTTGCATTCCGAATGCACTGAATCAGTATCAACATCATCCTCGTCACACATGCTTTGGAAATCTCTTTTCAAAGAATTACTCTGCATCATTTGCTCTTCCTCGATCAGAAACCGACTCGCCGCAACCAAATAATCATACTTCCCCATGCGTATATCGTAATCACTTTTCGTGCCCTCAAAGTATTTGTGATCACTTGACTCCTCCATCTTGCGCCTTCTTCTTTGTGTTCTTGCACTCGAGAGAGAGATTGTAGAAGAATTCAACAGTATGCCGTTGCCAATGGCAAACAACTGAGGGAGTGGGTGATATTTTATAGGGCAGTTTTCCTTGTGTGGTTAGGAAATATTGGACTTCAAGTAAATGGATATAATCCTTTTAATACTAGGAAACATTTTCGTTACCTAAAAAAATAGGAAACGTTTTTATTTGTTCAAAAGGCCAAAACTTGTACAAAATCCACATCTAATTAGGAAACAATCTCGGAAAGGTGAATCACTTCCTACCCAATCTGCATATGAGAAGGCAGTGAGATACAAATCACCTTTCTTGACCATGGCTGATAGTGCTTCTCAAATGGCACACATCTAATGACTGTTAGAACCAGAAATGACAAATAAGTTTTGTAAATGCAAAGCTTAACAACGCTAGAAGTCTGGGAGAATGCTTATTCGATTAAAGAACAATCATCATGGCTATTAAATAGCCTTACATCCAAACAGAAAAGTAAACAGCAACCCACGATGTTACAAGCCCTAGAATCGTGGTCATGACTAAGTCTTTTAAAACAGAAAATGCAAACTTATCCCTCAGGTATAGGAGGGTTATTAGCACGACTCAAAACAAACCCTAAAAACAAGGATCCTAACTCTAATAGTTAGGAGCAACCCAACAACTTCATCATCCTCCCTTAAACTGAATGCCATTGACATTTAGTTTATTCCAGAATATTCGCAAACGCCCATCAAACGTCGCAGCTTCTGAAATGCTTCAAGCTTCAATGGTTTTGTCATGATATCCGCAACCTGCTCCTGGGTAGAGCACTGTAATAGCTCCACTACTTCATCTTTAATAAGATCTCTAAGAAAATGAAAGCGCACATCTATGTGCTTGCTCCGTCCGTGCATAACTGGATTTTTCGAGAGCTTAATTGCTGAAACATTGTCGCAGTATACCACTGTAGGCCTGGTTTGCACCTGATTCAAACTTTCCAGAACTCTTCTTAACCAAACAGCTTGGCATGCACTTGAAGCTGCAGCAATGAACTCCGCTTCAGTGGTGGAGAGAGTAACCACAGGCTGCTTCTTTGACGACCATGATACTGCACTTGAATTCATAAAAACATAGCCTGAAGTACTCTTCCTGTCGTCCTGATCACCAGCATAATCGCTGTCCGTATAGCCAATAAACTTGTCATTTCCTCCCTTCTTGTAGAACACTCCAAATCCAACTGTGCCCTTCACATACCTTAGTATTCTTTTTGCTGCCAGCAAGTGAGACTCAGTGGGATGCTCCATGTATCTGCTAATCAAACTCACACTAAACATTAGATCAGGACGCGTAGCTGTTAAATACATGAGACTGCCCACCATTTGCTTGTAAAGAGTGCCGTCAACTTTCATTCCTTCCTCGTCCCGTGTAAGTTTAAAACCAGGAACCACTGGATTATGCACTGGGTTGCATTGGTGCAAATTAAATCGCTCTAACACTTCTTGCGCATACTTCCTTTGACTTATGAAAATGCCATCTGTTTTTTGCACAACCTCAATACCAAGGAAGTACCTCATTTTTCCGAGATCCGTCATATCAAATTCATCCATCATGGACTTCTTGAATTGCTCAAACATAAACTCATCATTTCCAGTAAAAATTAGGTCATCAACGTAAAGGCAAACAATCAGAATTTTACCTCCTTCCGCTGTTTTTGTGAACAAAGTATGCTCGTAGGGACATTTTTTAAATCCCTCCTTGATGAAGTATGACTCTATGCGACTGTACCAGGCTCGTGGAGCTTGTTTGAGTCCGTATAATGCCTTTTTGAGACGATACACCTTTGTTTCCTTCCCCTTCTGTTCGTAACCAGGTGGCTGTTCAACGAAAACTTCTTCATGAATTTCTCCATGCAAAAATGCCGATTTCACGTCGAGTTGATAAATCATCCAATCCTCTTGTGCAGCAATAGAAATAACCATTCGAATTGTATCAAGACGAGCTACTGGTGCAAATACTTCAGCGTAATCCACCCCATATTGTTGGCTGTATCCCTTAGCAACTAGACGAGCCTTGTACTTGTTCACTTCCCCATTCTCATTAAGCTTCGTCTTGAAAATCCACTTCACTCCAATGGTTTTTCCCCCTGACGGTAGATCCGTTAATTCCCACGTATCATTCCTCTCTATTGCTTCAATTTCCTGGTTCATGGCCTGCCTCCATTTTTCACTTCTCACGGCATCATCATATGTTGTGGGATCACTGTCAGTTAGCAAAGCTAACTGAGCCAAAGTCGCACTTTCCTCATCTGAGAGTCCTGCACCAGTTTCGTAATCTTGCATCCAAGTTGGTGGCCTCCGTGTTCGTCCTGCACGAGGTGGGCTGTCTTCATTTGTGGTTTCTCCATTTTCGAATGAGTCACTGTCGTTTGACTCACTGTTTTCAGTGTCTTCACCAGCTTCAGGTGCTTCTTCATTTCCTTCATCTTCCGTATCTGTTTCTTCATCTGATTCCCACTCAAGATCTGCCAAAATGGCTGGCTCATGACTGTCATCCCACTTCCATTGTTGATCTTCTCCAAAAATCACATCTCGGCTTATGATAATTTTATGTGAAATAGGATCAAACAGCCTATAGGCCTTAGATTCTTCACTTACCCCCAACAATATGCACTTAAGACTTTTGGCATCCAGTTTCACTCTTTTGTGGTCAGGCACGTGCACATGGGATATACATCCAAATATTCTAAAGTGGTCGACAGACGGTTTGTACCCACTCCAAGCTTCTTCAGGTGTTTTATTCTTCACGGCAAAAGTTGGGCTTCGATTCAGCACATGCACTGTCCAGTTGACTGCTTCAGGCCAAAAGGTTTTAGGAATATGTTTCTCTGATAACATACTTCGTACCATATTCATAATTGTTCGATTTTTCCTCTCGGCAACACCATTTTGCTGAGGAGTATAGGCAGCCGTCAATTGCCTTTGGATCCCATTCTCATTACAGAAACTTGTGAACTCGGATGATGTGAATTCACCCCCACGATCTGTTCTCAGGCTCCTTATGAATGCTCCGGTTTCCTTCTCAACCTTAGCCTTGTAAGTTTTGAATGTGGCAAAAGCTTCTGATTTTTCAACTAGGAAATAAACCCAAGTTTTACGACTGAAATCATCAATAAAGGTGATTAAGTACCTTTTCTTGCTATTTGAAATTGGGTTTATCGGGCCACATATGTCAGCATGTATTAATTGAAGGATCTTGGAGGCTTTCCACAAGCTTTCCTTTGGAAAAGGATCACGGTGCTGTTTTCCCACAAGGCAGTTCTCGCACACTTTCTGAGAAACTTTGAACTTTGGTAACCCTTCAACCATATTCTTCTTTTGAATCACTTTGAGTCCATTCCAGCTGAGGTGCCCATAACGACAGTGCCAAAGATCTGCTTGATTTGTGTTCATCACGGAGAGACATTTTTGTTCTTTTGGTGGGCAGCGAGCAAGCACAGCAAACATTCTATTGTATGTCATCTCAGTTTCAATGATAAGACCTTTCTCAGGATGAAAGACCTTACATTTTCCATATCGCATAAGCACAGCAAGTCCTCTTTCTTGAAGTTGGCCTATGCTAAGCAAGTTATTCTTCAAATCTGGTACATAGTAAACTTCTGTAATCACATGTACGATCCCGTTCACCTCCATTCGAACCTTGCCCTTGCCTTGGACCGTGATACTAGAATCATTGCCCAGCCTCACTGACTCTTTGAAGTTGCTATCCAGTTCGATAAATATTTCCCTTTGGCCACACATATGGTTGCTACACCCAGAATCGAGGAACCAAATGTATTCCGTCCCAGCTTCTTGAAAGTCCACCTGTGCCATCAACAACATCTCTTCCTTGGTTTCTGCGTAGTTCACCTTTGGATCTCTTGCTCTCTTAGGGCATTCCCATTGAAAATGCCCTAATTCATGACAATTATAGCATTCCAGGATAGATTTGTCGAACCCAAATCTACCTCTTCCCCTTCCTCTTCCACGATAATTACCTCGACCACCACTTCTTCCTCCCTGCTGAGCACCTGCCATCACTTGGAGTGCTTGTTCATCGACAGCATGCCGGCTGATTCTTTGTTCATGTACCAAGAGACTGCTCTGAAGCTCATCTATGGACAAAATGTCCAAGTCATTTGACTCCTCAATTGAGCAAACGACATAATCGTATTTTGAAGCCATAGACCTCAAAATTTTTTCAATAATCACCACATCCTCCATTTTCTCTCCGTGACTCCTCATCTTGTTCGCTATGATAAGCGTCATTCCAAAATAATCGTTGACAGATTCTCCAGTCTTCATGTGCAGCATTTCAAACTCTTTACGAAGAGCTTGCAGTTGAGCACGTTTGACCCGTGCCGTCCCCTGATATTTCTGCTTCAAGGAATCCCATATATCTTTTGCAGTATCCTTCTTCAAGATTGTCTCTAGGATCGAACGATCAATGGCCTGGAATAAGTAGTTCTTGGCCTTCAAATCTTTCAGCTTCTGATCTTCCAATACCTTCTTCTGCGTCTCACTGATATCACTTCCTTCTGCTGCTGCATTGATCCCCGTTTCCACCAGGTTCCAGTATTCCTTGGAACGTAAGAAGTTCTCCATTAGCATGCTCCAGTGATCATAGTGTCCATCAAGCCTTGGAATGGCAGGTTGCACGAAACTGTTCTCAGATGCCATGTCTTTTGTTCCTTCACGCTAGTGATTGTAATACACGTTTTGGTCAGGCCTCGTGATGGGGCTCTGATACCAGATGTTAGAACCAGAAATGACAAATAAGTTTTGTAAATGCAAAGCTTAACAACGCTAGAAGTCTGGGAGAATGCTTATTCGATTAAAGAACAATCATCATGGCTATTAAATAGCCTTACATCCAAACAGAAAAGTAAACAGCAACCCACGATGTTACAAGCCCTAGAATCGTGGTCATGACTAAGTCTTTTAAAACAGAAAATGCAAACTTATCCCTCAGGTATAGGAGGGTTATTAGCACGACTCAAAACAAACCCTAAAAACAAGGATCCTAACTCTAATAGTTAGGAACAACCCAACAACTTCATCAATGACGTGTTGTGAATATGAATCTCACTTATAAAAAAAAAGATCTTGTATGTGCTTATAAGTAATTGGACTATTCTCCATATTATCAATTAGTTTTATGACGAAATTTCAACTTTCTTCATGTCTAATAAGTAAGATATTATCACTTAGTACTACGG
The DNA here is from genome assembly GCF_041283825.1 of Pyrus communis. Lineage (NCBI taxonomy): Eukaryota > Viridiplantae > Streptophyta > Magnoliopsida > Rosales > Rosaceae > Pyrus > Pyrus communis. Next base: position 1,381,585 of record NC_142570.1, on the reverse strand, counting down.
TCTGGTGGTATTCCTCTCCACTTGAAAGTGAGAGGTTTTAAGTTCGAATTCGATACCAAATAAGGCTGCCTATTGTGTGGCTTTGCTGAACTCTTCTTCTTCTTAGTGTAAAAATATCAATGTAGTACAAAAAAAAAAAAAAAAAAAAAAAAAGGAAAAGGTCCAAGTAAGATATTCAGCCCACTGCTGGAAAGTATCAAGTGTAGCATCTCGGACTCCTCGTCGGATGGCGATCTAACGTCTCAGGGCCTTTGATTAGCCATCTAATTGGAGTTCATGAAGGGTTGACTAATCTAACCGCATTTACTTTACCTTGTTCTGCATGTAAATCGTAAATACTAAAAACCCATGCATGTATTTCCAAAAAACTAATAATATCATGAAAAGGTATTGTGTGTCATTAGATTGTGCAGATGTAGCCCACTCATCAGCATATGAGAAGTGTCTGTAGATTTTGCCCGTTTTCCTTCTTGATCTCACCTCTTCTCTCCAAACAAAAACAGAGGAAAGAAAGAATACTAAAAACGAATAGGAAATGATGTATGCCTACCAGTTTTCTTTTGAACGATCATGTTTATTTTATTTGGAGAAAGTTGAGGTTTTACTATAAGTAGCACCAAGGACAAAGTTAGAAATTTCTTCAAGTGGGGGCAACCAAAAACTACTAAAAAAACCTTATTACAATATGACTATACACAATATGATATTAAAGACTGGTTTCAAATGATGATGTATCACAATTCCAAAGTTACAAAAATTTCAATATAATAGTGAAAAGTGGCAAAGTGATGAGAAAAATATAAGTACATGATAAACGGGAGAGGGTTTTTTCGGTTTGAATGACAAAACAAGAGCACTATTGCTCATATAATATTTGATATGGAGTACAAGTAGAATGAATGTATGTTGGACATTAGATACATATATTATCTTCAAATATAACCTATGTATACTATATAATTGTAGTCTACAACTTAACAAACGAATTACTTATGAGTAGCACTACCTATAAGCACATTCAAAATCCATTATTTTTTAAATGTAAGATTCATATTCTTAACCCTCACATGTGGTGGATTTTCAAGCCTAAAACATAGTAAATACAAATTGGATAACATGAAGCCGTTGGACTTAATATATGAAACAACTTGCTCTCTGGTACTATGATGAAAATTGAAATTCCACCATAAACTTAATTTGCAATATGAGAAGTAGCTCTACTTATAAGCACATACAAAGTTCATTTTTTTCCCCGATGTAAAATTCATGCTATCAACATTGTTCTTCGACTCTCATCCATTTTATTATATTTAAAGGTCCTAAATGTAAAGATGTGCTTGAAATTATTAACCAAAACGAACAACTGACTAGTATCCACATGATTAAAATTATGATTCAGGGTTATAATCCCACTAATCTCCTTTTCTCCCAACAACTAATAATTTAACCACCTAACTCTATCATTTATCCTTTGTCCCGTTGAGTTGAGTTGAGCTATCGACTGTTACTACCCACTTTTGCAGTCACATTTGGGCTACTCCTTATGTGGTGCCCCCATTGTGTTTTGGGCTATCTTTTAGCTTCATCAGCCCAAAAAGTAACAATAAGTAGAAAGAAAAGAAAAAAATAAAAAATAAAACCTTTTAGTAAATTAAAAATAAAATACACTGAATTTCTCTAATGAACATTAAAAGTAAAAGTAAAGTTACACATGAATAAAAGCCATTAGATTCCAACGAAGTTAAATAATTTAATGTTTCTGTTTAGATGTGTAACTTAAATGTATACTTATGATATGCACTAAAAAAATCTAAGAATAATAACTCTTTAATACAAAAATACTTTAAGAACCATTGGAAGAAAAAATCCTTGTTATTTTCACCTGTCATATTATAATTAATTCTTCGTGTGAAACTTGTTTATTGTCTTTTTCTCATTACAAAGTAATGTGAACTCTATGGAAGTTTTACATAGCTCCCACTTCTGAAAAGCTATAGATATCAATATTAGAGAGGAGAAAACTCTAGAGTTAACTCACTACCTACCCACTGACTCTGTTTAACTTGAAAAAATAAAAAATAAAAATAGAATACTTGTTAACTCACCAAAGCTTATAGAATCAAACAACATTGCTACATGAAAACTCTTCACTGAAAATCATTAAGAAGTTTCAAGTGTAATTTTGCTAGGGTAATGCTCAAAAGATCAAATTTTATAAACTAAATAGTGTGGATGTTAATAATCAGGTTATTTTTAGTGTTGATTAACATGCTTTTTTTTTTTATTGATGACATATCTTTTAATTTACTAATTTGGTTTAAAATTTTAATCCCTTAATGTTATCCTTAAAGTTATAGAAACTGATACTTGAAATCAAAGTCTGTGCGTTGCTGCGAGACTAAAAATTGTATGGAAGATTATGTTTGGAAGACATAAAAGATTGTTAGGTTAATACTATTTACATTTGTAAAGGTTTGGAAAATTTTTATATACAAAAAAATTGATCAATACAGTCCACATGCTAAAAATCATAGATTTGATTTTACATAAATGCAAAAATGATTAGATCAACGCATACCATTTAGGTAGTTTCTGTAACATATGGTAGTACCTACTTACAGAAAATTACGAGCCGCTGGGCTATTTACATGCAAAATATATTAGGCGTGTTGTTTCATTTTACATTGATAAGGATGACAAAAGTTGTTCAATATCACTTTGTGATTCAAATCAGAATTATCAATTCATGATCTTAACTAAAACCTAGCACCCCACACCCACATTATCAAATCTGATTTATTACACAATACAAAGGGAAAAAAGTGTTAATTTTAACGAAAAATCACATTTCTACACTAAAAATTCAATCATAATTCTATTCACTTAAACCTTTATTTTGTCTTTATCGTTAAAACTCAAAGTTTTCACGTCATTTTCATTAGGTATCTAAAAACTAATGTTCATAGAACAGAAAGAAAAACCTTGATCTTGAAGTGGGTTTTGGGTACATCGGTACACTCAAGGGGGATAACAAAAACACACAAAAGTACTTTCCCCAAACCAACAAAAATAGCCCTCAACCAGTAATCAGAGCGGGAACCAAGAGTAACATTTCAAAATAAAATAAATAAAAACTTGTACCAAGAAAAAATAAAGAGGAAAGAGGAGAGAAAATAAAAATCTGAGGTTTACGACTTATTCCTTAACCATCCAAAAGCCATAGCTGACCTGAGCATCGCATCAAGGTTACTCAGATCCTGCAGTCAATGGCTTTTTAAATTTATTGACTATTGATACAAATGCCCATAAAGTTAATGAAATCAAATTCCTGAAATCGAATCGTAGATTAAACAACATTTCGGAAACTAAGACATCAAATTTATATTTTTCTAAACCGGCTCTTCTTTGCCTGTTCAGCGCCTGTTCCTCTTGTTCAATCGTTGATAATTGTCAATATAAACACTCAAAAAAATTTAAAAAAAAAACGAAAACAACAGCAGAGACACTTATGTGAAAATCCAGCATGCATAGTTGTTTTAATTCCAACACAGAAACAACAAAAATTTCTGAAAAAATACCCATACGAATTCAACTTAAATCCCAAAATCTAATCCCCATAACAAACCATAATTTCAAATACCATAAACATGCAAAGGCCAAATCAAAGCTGCAAGTCATTTTAGAATTTTACCGAATAATAGGAACAATTTAATTCCCTAATTCTAAAGGAATAATTCGAAAATCTGGAAAAATAAAGAGGTCTAAATCCCTCGGCCGAGATCGACCTTGAAGAACACACAATTCAGATTGGGTCTCCACAACAGACAAAGACAGACCGAGAATCTTCATTTCTTGAATTTCTGAGAGAAAATTTATTATTCATTTCTTCAATAATACGAATTGAAGTTTGATGGGATTCTTACGATTTTGGTTTCAACTTGTTGTTCTTTTCTGATTAAACTGCTGCAACGGCAGCAGTGTTTTATACATATTTTACATACACGCATGCACACATACGCATGCAATAAACAAATGCAATGCAGTGTGTTGTGCTTGCTGTCCATAATGCAGCAACTAGAGAAAAATAATGCAGCAACCATACTGACTAGCTGTCAAGGAATAATACAACATTCCTTTTTCACGTGCCCTTCCATACTGACTGCAATATTCCCTGCCATACTGACAGTATACCATACTGTCCATTATTCCATATTGTCCATACTGTCAATACTCCCCCTCAAGCTGGATCAAGGGGGTTGATTGATCCAAGCTTGAACAATAACCGTTGAAACTGTGTAAAATCGAGAGCTTTCGTGAAAAGGTCCGCAAGTTGATCATGACTTCTAGTGTACACAGTTTCGATGACTTTGGATTGAACTTGAGTGCGGATGAAGTGGCAGTCAACTTCAATGTGTTTAGTCCGTTCATGGAAGACAGGATTGGATGCAATATGCATTGCAGCCTGGTTGTCACAGAATAAGGACATGGGTTCCTTGCTGGTGAAGCCAAGATCAAGAAGGAGACTCTTCAACCAGATGAGTTCAGAAGCTGTTGCTGCCATGGCCCGATATTCAGCTTCCGCACTGGACCGTGCAACCACTGTTTGTTTTTTACTTTTCCAGGTGACAAGGTTTCCACCTACAAAGGTACAAAAACCTGTGGTGGATTTTCGATCAAGGGAATTACCAGCCCAGTCAGCATCGGTATAGGCCAGAATGTTGTTAGACTCATTTTTCTGCATGAGTATGCCTCTGCCGATCGAGCCCTTGAGATATCGGAGGATTCTCTTGACAATTTCCCAATGAACCAATGTAGGAGAATGCATAAACTGACTGATAAGGCTAACGGAGTAAGCAATATCAGGCCTTGTGATAGTGAGGTAAATGAGTTTCCCAACCATGCGTTGATACACATTAGGATTTGATAGGGGTTTACCTGGAGCATCCAATTGAAGTTTGCTAGCAAGTGGGGTGCGAGCAGGTTTGCAGTTGACCATATGTGCTTCTTTAAGAAGGTCAAGAACATACCTCCTTTGATTCAAGAATAGACCCTTGGAAGAGGTAGCCATCTCAATTCCCAGAAAATATTTCAAGGTTCCCAAGTCTTTAATGGCAAACTGTTGGTGAAGCGACCGTTTAAGAGCCTCGAGTTCATCCATGTTGTCCCCCGTGATGATAAGGTCGTCAACATATATAAGAACTATGAGCTTCCCTTGGACACCACTTCGAACAAAGAGAGAGGAGTCAGCATGACTCCTTTTGAACCCTGCCACTTCAAGAACGGAGCTCAGTTTGGCGTACCAAGCTCGAGGAGACTGTTTAAGTCCATATATAGCTTTATGAAGCTTGCAGACTTTGGTAGGTTCTTGTTCTTGAGGGTGTCCTGGAGGTAGCTTCATGTACACCTCTTCTTGAAGCTCACCGTGAAGAAATGCGTTTTTAACATCCATTTGAAACAAGGGCCAGTCGTGGTTGACTGCTACTGATAACAACACCCTTACTGTGTTCATTTTGGCGACGGGAGCAAAAGTCTCCTTGTAATCAATACCGTAGGTTTGAGTGAACCCCCGTGCAACCAATCGTGCCTTGTGTCTTTCAATGGTACCATTGGAATTGAATTTGGTCTTGTAAATCCATCTACTCCCTACGGCTTTCTTCCCTTTGGGAAGGTCTACCACACTCCAGGTTTGATTTTCGTTCAGTGCTTTGAGCTCATTATGCATGGCTTCTCTCCACACGGGCATACATACTGCTTCTTGAAAGTTTTTAGGCTCAACATTATTTGTCACCTGACTTAGGAAGGATGCATGAGATGCTGACAGTTTGTGATAAGTAAGAGCTTCAGAAATGGGATGCCTTGCACTGTAAGTGATGTACTCTTGCAGCCGTAGAGGAGGATTGCGATCGCGAGTTGGGTTCCTTTTTGGTGCTGCTACAATTGGTTGTGTGGCAACAACTGGTGCTGGGGCACGAGGTATATCTTCACTGACCATCTCATCAACTGGGGAATCACTTATAGGGTGGTATGGGGGGGTGTCTGTATGGATTTCAGCAAGAGTTGGTAGTGGAAAAATATCCATTAGACTCTCCCCCTGAGAACTATTCGGGGAGTGATTGTTGAAGAAAGGAACTAGTTCATCAAACCGTACATCCCTAGAAACAACCAGCTTCCCAGTGTGTGGGTTATAACATTTGTATCCCTTTTGAGAACTCGAGTACCCCATAAACACACACTTGATAGCTCGAGGTTCGAGTTTATCACGATGATTTGCTTGAACGTGAACATAACAAGTGCATCCAAAAATCCTGAAATGAGTTAAATCAGCAGTTCTTCCCTTCATAACTTCAAAGGGTGATTTGGAATTCAGGACACGAGTGGGAAGTCTGTTAATGATATAGGCTGCAGTGAGGAGTGCTTGGGACCAGAATCTCTTGGGAACTTGCATCTGAAACATAAGAGACCTAGTTTTCTCCAATAAATCCCTATTCTTGCGTTCGGCAACACCATTTTGTTGTGGTGTACCCACACAACTAGTTTAATGCAAGATACCATGACTGCTCAAGTAGTTTGACAGATTATTGGAGGTATACTCGGTGCCATTATCTGACCGTAAGGTATATATTTTTGAGGAGAATTGGTTGGTTATTAGCTTATGAAAGTCTTGAAAAGCTGTAAAAAATTCACTTTTAGACTTTAAGAGATATAACCAGGTAACCCTAGAGTAGTCATCTATGAATGTAACAAAATACTTGTACCCATCAAATGACTCAACACGGGTAGGTCCCCAAATATCTGAGTGTACAACTTCAAAGAGTTTACTGGTTCTAGATTTAGAGGGTACAAAAGGTAGCCTAGTGGCTTTTGACATTTGACAGATCTCACACTCATGTGTGTTGGTACAATAATTTGGAAATAATTTAGACATTACTGGTTCGGAGGGATGAGCGAGACGTTGGTGCCAAAGTTGATGCTTCTGGACATGGCTTAGGGTGGCAATGGGTTCCTTAATTTGATTGAACTCCTTTGAGATGTAGTACAGACCATTTAAGAAAAAACCCTCACCAATCTTCTTCTGAGTGACTCGATCCTGAAACACAACTGTGTGAGGAGAAAAAATAGCAAGACAGTTCAAAGTATGTGTGATGTTTCCTATGGACAGAAGCTGAAATGGAAATGAGGGTACATATAGTGCCGTAGACTCTACATCACTCCCCATCAATTTAATTTTTCCTTTTCCTAGGACCGGTTCCCCTTTCCCATTTGCTACAGACACATGAGTAGGATTAGGTAATTTTTGAAACTCATGGAGACAAGCTTGGTTGTTGGTTATATGGTCAGTGGCACCTGAGTCTACAATCCAAAAATCGTGTGTGAGATTGAGAGCCGTGGAAAGTGCACAAATGATACCTGGGATATTGCCGGATGTAGTGGTGTTTGAATTTGCCAAAAAACCAGCAAATTTTCCAAGCATTTCTGTGGAATTTTCCGTGGTGACATTGTTACCCTCAGCGATATCACTCTTCTTTTGGAGAAAGGCGGCAAACTCATTGATCAGGGAGAAAGGGCTTGAGGTGAAGTTTGACATCTCTTTAGATTGGAAGGCTTTAGGCGTAAACCCTTTCCCATCCCTGATCATTTTTCCTTCCTTGTTAAACTTAGGTTTTAACTCAGGGTGTAAAATCCAGCATTTTTCCCTTACGTGCCCCTTGGTGTTGCAGTATGTGCATTTCCAGTCAGCTTTCTTTCCATTAAAAAACCTTTCACTAGTGAAGTTGTGGTTACTGGTGAAAGCCCTAGCTTCTGGGCTAGACCGAGGCTCAACATGCATTACTTTCCTTCGAGTTTCCTCTCTTTGGACTGCATGACACACGTTGACGAACGATGGTAGCTCAGGAGTCATTAGTAAGTGGCTACGCAAGTCTTCATACTCAACTCCCAAGCTTGCCAATAGTTGGAACACTTTATCTTCATCAGCCCTTTTCAAGAGTGCAGCGGATTCAGTGGTGTGTGGACGGTATAGATCAAGTTCATTCCACATAGATTTCATGCTTCCAAGATGCTGAATGAAAGTTTGATTACCTTGCTTAAGTCCAGCGAGGCTTTTCTTCAGTTCAAACACACGGGCAGCATTGTGTTGACTGCCGTACATTTCTTTGATCGATTCCCATAAGATGTGTGAAGAATCTGAGTAGCTGAAGATCTCGGACAACTTGGGCTCCATCGAGTTAAGTATCCAGGACATAACAAGCTGGTCATTTGAGTGCCATGCATCAAAGTTAGCTGAGGAAGAATCTGGAGGCTTGATGGTTCCATTTACGTACCCTAGTTTCGATCTTCCTCCTAGAGCAAGAGATATAGCTCGTGACCATGGCAAGTAGTTGAGCTCATTCAACAACACGGTGCACAGTCGTGGGTTGCTCTCCCCGTGTATCATGTTGGCTGGTGTTAGGGTTGGGGAACTTGTAGCCTCAGAACTAGATGGGATATCTTCTGCCATCACAACAAATGATGAACAGAGGAAGAAGAACAGGCTAGAAGAATAAACAACAGAGGCAGGACCCTATGGTTCCTGCTCTGATACCATCTTACGATTTTGGTTTCAACTTGTTGTTCTTTTCTGATTAAACTGCTGCAACGGCAGCAGTGTTTTATACATATTTTACATACACGCATGCACACATACGCATGCAATAAACAAATGCAATGCAGTGTGTTGTGCTTGCTGTCCATAATGCAGCAACTAGAGAAAAATAATGCAGCAACCATACTGACTAGCTGTCAAGGAATAATACAACATTCCTTTTTCACGTGCCCTTCCATACTGACTGCAATATTCCCTGCCATACTGACAGTATACCATACTGTCCATTATTCCATATTGTCCATACTGTCAATAGGGATGAAGTGGAGGAGCTGGGCCTCTGGTGAGATTTTTGATGGGATGAAGTTTGCTGAGATTTCGAGAAAATTGAGCGAGAGGTTTCTGAGCCTCTGGTCAGATTTTTCGTCAGAGAAGAAGAGTGTTGTCGAAGAGAGAGAACGACAGCACGGCTTGTAGACAGGTTTTCAATTAGACGATCCACGCGTGTCCTTGATGGACAGTTCCGTCATTTCTCTGTAGAGTTTGGAAAAAAGATAGTGTGCGGGAAAACAGAGCAGGGTCAAAATCGTCAAAACACTGTTAATGAACTTTGGGGGAGTTAACAATAACATGTCTCCTGTCCTCCTGTTGATAGCCAATTATTTAATCAAAAGATTAGAAAATACAATGTTCGATATATGGGATGTACTCTCCTAGGGACACGGGTCGGGTCAGGCCCAAATTTGAAGGGACTGGATCAGACCCGCTTTAAAATGCAACGGGTATGGGCGGGGCAGGTATAAGGATTTTGAGATGTAGAATCGGACCCAACCGACGGAGAACACGAAGTTTGTCGACGCGTTGGAAAACAACGTGGAGAGAATCATAGAAACAAACCAGAACGAAAGTTGATGAATTTTTGTGAAGATACATCTGAAATTAAAGAAAGAAGGAATATTTGGGTCGGGAAAGGAACTGGTTCTGTGGGAGAAAAACCCAGTTTCAAGGACAATTCCTGGATTGGATTCTGGGAATTTGTGGGTTTTGTAAGATTTTTGAGAAATGGTTTTGGTTTCTTGGCAGGAAGAAGAAAAGTTTCATAATTTCATTTCCTTTGATGATGGAAACGCAACTTGGCAGGAAGAAGAAAAGTCTTCATTAAGTTTGGTGAAGGCACGCATTTCTTTGGCAGAAAGTCTTGTCATGCGTGTTTTGGATTAAATCCAATCAAATCCAAAAGTTGAACAGTTTGATCCGGGGCCCGTTTCTTATAATTCAACAGCTAGTATTTGAGATGGAAGAAAATAGTTAAGAATAATGACGTGGATATCCACATCAAATGTCACCTATGACAATATGAAAATATAGTATTAAAAAAAAAAAAAAGTATGAATAACATTACTCGAAAGAATATAGTTTCTGCACACACCTTTCACAATTTTAGGAAAAAGACAAATATATCATATGTAAAGATGTAAAAGTTGTTAAGGAAGCTGTACTTGGATGCTGAAATTTTTTCAGCAACTTCTATTTGTATCTATTCAGATTTAAATAGTGTTTAAATAGTTAAAATTGTTAACACAAACGAGATATGTGTTTAAATTTAATTGGGTGAAAGTAAGAGTGGGGGCTGAAAAATAAATATTAGTGTTGATTAGTTCTGATAAACCCCTTTTTCGGGGTATGCAAGTGTTCTAATCTTTGAACAAAACTTGTCAAACGACGAAAAGTCAGCAGACACGGGATCCTCTTTCTCAAGCATTGTAGTGAAAATACCGAGAAGCCCACCTCAATTACGTAATTGAGTTCGTACTACATAAAGACCTTTGAACGTGATGATTAATGTGCATGTTATGAATATATTATTACGAATGATTATGCCTAATCATCTATTCCTAACACTACCTATCTTCTTCTTCATCTTCAACTTCTTGATTGTCGTCCCCTCTGCTATTGGGGATGACAATTTCCAATATTCAGAGTGCCGCAGCTACTACAACTGTGGCCTCCTCAAAAACATCTCCTACCCCTTCTGGGCCACCGGCAGCCGCCCCCAACACTGCGGCCGCAAAGACTACGAGCTCACCTGCCGAGAAGATCAATACCCTGTCATGAAAATTAAGGACCAGGATTTTCTTGTGTTGAACTTTAGTGGACAGTTTTACACCATGACAATCGCTCGCTCAGATCTCTGGGGCACCCCCTGCACTACCAACATTGTCAACACCACGTTGGACTACGACCGTTTTTCCTACGTCCAAGCTGTTCGGAACCTGTCGCTGTTCTACGGCTGCCCGCCGCAGAGCGAGTCGGTACTCAATGAATTCACTTGCAAGGTAGAGGGTACGGACCACAATATTTCGTACTATGTCGACGACTCTTTTTCGAGGATTCGTATGAAAAATTGGACCTCATGCTATACGAATATTCGAGTTCCGATTATGTGGGAGGATTTGGATGCTATGCCGCTGGAGAATGTGACGACGGGTGTGCTCAAAGAGGTTTTGAAACAGGGGTTTCAGGTGGCTTACGACGCGGAGTGGGAGCTCTGTAATCGATGTTTAATGTCCCTTGGAAACTGTGGGTCGAACTCGAGTTCTGATTCGTTTGTCTGTTATTGCGCCGATGGACCTTATGATCAAATGTGTCCGGATCCTGGTGGTATGTGTATCAATTTCTTCTTAATTTCTCCATTAATTTCTTCAGATCAGTTTTCTTGGTTTAATTTAAGATTAGGGATAGTAATTGAGGTTAAGTCTGATTCAAAGTTGGGTTTTTAGTTTGGAGTTTCCATTATTAGTAAAAATCAGGCAACTTCAATTATGAACTGTTACATATTTGAGTTAAGTCAAGTCGGTTAGAATAATGTGCTTCATCATCCGCAATAAAATTCGAATCACTTTCTCATAATTTAGATGAATTTTTATATAACCGTTACAAACACTGTCACATCTTTTTACAGTGAAGTTTGAATTGCCTCCCCATAATTTAAATAAACTTACAGTAACTTCGGTTTTTTCAATTTATTTTCAGTCTTTATTCGGTTACTTTGGATTTTCATTGAATTTGGCTCAAGTATAGGTTTTCCAATTTTTCGGTATTTAGCACTGATTTCTCTAAATCTCATTCCTTGTTTAAAAATCAAAAGTCAACATTAGTGCCAAAGTGATGTACATGCTTCACTAAATATCATCAAAATACTATTTCCGTGTCTATTTTTCTCTTTGACCAAAAACATTTTAGTGGACGGCGGGCGCTGTGGATTCGATGACAATGAATTCGTGTGTTTTTGCAGTGATCGACCTCATGTCAAAACCTGTGATGATGGTACTTCTGTAGTAAACTTTTCCCTTTTAGTTATGATTGAATTTTTAGAAAAACTGCCCACGGTGTAGATTTCTTCTGCAGTATTTGTGCTTGTAGATAGCCATGCTAGTTCGCGTTGATTAGCTTAGAGCAGAGATAATATGCGTGTTTGAGGCTTACATTTGATTGCTAAGAATTCTGCTTCTTTGATTGCTTTTGCAGACAATGCATGGAACTGGAAAAGGAAGGTTATTATAGGTAATATATCAGCAACCCCTTTAAATGAATAAATCAACAGAGTGCGAAAATCACTTCCAACAGTTATTACTACGGCTATATTACTGTGTACTATTTTCTTTCATACAAATGCTGCAAGAGAAAGCAACATACTCCATCACCCTATTTTCCTATTTCTATTCATAATAAAAAGCTGAGCACAATGATGATTTAGAATTCATACAACCGACCATACTTAGTGGGATAGGGTTTGGTTGTTGTTGCATTTTATTAACCATTAATCATCTTGTGGCCTGCTGCAGCTGCTCCTTCTGCAGGAAGTGGGCTCATAATCTGTGTTATCGTTTGGTGTATTAAAGCTAGGAAGCAAATTTTCAAGAGAAGCAACAATCAAGATCTCGAGGCTTTCATAAGGACTAATGGACCTCTATCAGTAAAAAGATACAAGTTTTCAGAAATCCGAAAAATGACCAAGTCATTTAAAGATAAACTAGGTCAAGGAGGTTATGGAGAGGTGTACAAAGGCAATCTGCTGGATGGTAGTCCTGTCGCTGTGAAGGTTCTCAAAGCATCCAAAGGGAGTGGAGAGGACTTCATAAACGAGGTTGCAAGCATTAGTAGAACTTCCCACGTCAATGTTGTCACTTTGCTAGGGTATTGCTTTGAAGGTCAGAAAAATGCTCTCGTATATGAGTTCATGCCCAATGGATCACTCGAAAAGTACACTTACAATGAAAATGCTTTGCAAACGAGTAATGCACAATTGGAAGTGGAACAACTACTCGATATTGTTACTGGGATAGCTCGAGGACTCGAGTACTTGCACCGCGGATGCAACACGCGAATTTTACATTTTGACATAAAACCGCATAATATTCTTTTGGATGAAAACTTTTGCCCCAAGATTTCTGATTTTGGGCTTTCGAAATTATGCCTCAACAAGGAGAGTATTATGTCGATGTTGGATGCAAGAGGGACGATTGGGTATATTGCTCCGGAAGTGTTTTGTAGAAACTTTGGAGGAGTTTCAGTTAAGGCTGATGTCTACAGCTATGGAATGATGGTTCTGGAGATGGTTGGAGGAAGAAAGAACATCAATGCTCGAGCTAGCCACACGAGTGATGTTTGTTTTCCGGATTGGGTTTATAAGCAGCTTGAGATGGGCAGCAGTTTAGGGTTGCCCAATGGTGTGACAGAAGAGGAAAACGAACTCGCAAGGAAGATGATTTTGGTAGGGTTGTGGTGCATACAGACGAAGCCATCAGATAGGCCATCTATGAGTAGAGTGATTGAAATGCTGCAAGGAAGTATTGAAGCCTTGCAAATACCACCAAAGCCTGTCCTAAATTTTCCTGTAAGAACACCACCAGAATCTTCCACGTTATCACATACATGTTCTTTTCTGGATTAATTGGTGTACATCTTATCGATAATTCAGTTCATTAGAGCTATTGGATAAATTTTAACTCGTAATAACTAGCAAGAGAAATGATTTCCGCATGTATTTTTACTCCTGTGTTGTCCAAGTAAGTTTTCCTTAGTAAAGCATGAGTTCCACAATTTCAAATTTGCCTAATACAGAAAACCTGTGCCTACTAAAACACCAAAACACATAAGAAAACAAGTCACTATGATTTTCAATTATTGAGTTTACAATTTCGAATTCCCTTATCCCCGGTAATCATAATTACATGAGTTGCATAACCAATGGTCCGAGCCATTGATCAGAGCATTTCTCTTCTTCTTCTTCGCGATCTTCATCGAGCCTCCCGTGTCTTTCTTGATCTTGTTCTTCTTCACCATCGCCTTCAGCTGCTTGCATTCCGAATGCTCTGAATCAGTATCATCATCATTCTCGTCACACGTGCTTTGGAAATCTCTTTTCAAAGAATTACTCTGCATCATTTGCTCTTCGTCAATCAGAAACCGACTCGCCGCAACCAAATAATCATACTTCCCCG